>NC_091954.1:21417149-22017149 GCF_031021105.1 Erythrolamprus reginae | reverse complement strand
AAGTCTTAAGGCTGCCAAGTTTGGAGATCTCTGAACTACAATATATTTAGTAGTACTCAGAACTAATGTAGTAACGAAATGTTTGGAAACCAGCCCACAAGCTCAGAGAATGAATTTTGCCTACATTTGAGCTACAGATATTTGCCACTATTGCACTATTGTAAAAAACAAAAAGCTCAGAGAGGACTAGGACCCCTTACTTCAATCATGGGCTACAAATATTCTCCTTTATTAGGACAAGATATAGTCTAATTTGGGTTCAGAGCACACAATGAACTACTTATTAATCAATTGCATTTTAGAAATGCATGATGTGAGATTTCTCAACCCATGTAGTTCAATGTGTCTTTCAAAACTGAATTTATTCTCCAGATTATGGTTCTTTAAAATTATGGATCAAAACATAGCCATACTTGGAGCAAGTCACAGTGAAATATATAGATGTCAACCTTCCCTGTACTGGCACCAGAAACATTTTGTTCTTATTTAAATGCACCATTATGCAGATTCAATATGTCTATTAAGCTGAAGCCAAAAAGCTAATAGAGACCTTGCAGCAGGAGAAGAGCCAAGATTGTGAGGTTGATGGAGCAGAATCCAAAGAAACAGTAACCCAGACTCAAGAGAATGGAGAAGGCTAGAAGAGTAGAGGTGCGAGATGGAACCACCTGTCAGAATGTATGAAAGATGCAAGCTAGGAGAGAGGCATAGAAGACAGCTGATTTTGACTAGAACAAGGATGTCCAATCTTAGAGACTTAGAGACTTGTGGACTTCACTTCCAGACTGTCACAGTCAACATGGTGTTGTTGTTAGCTCTGGCCCAGTTCCTGCCCCAAGGACTGTGGATGTGGGGGAGACATCCATATGCTGCAGGCCTGTTTTGCCCCCGGTGGAATCTGCTGATGAAGGCTTCTCTGACCAAGAAGACATGAGTGACAGGGAGGAGGAGAGTGGGGCAGACAGCTCAGAAGGAGATAAATTATCTAGCTCCTCCTTGGATTCAGAACAAGAGTTAATGATACAGCCACGCATGCAGAGAGACATGCATAGGCAACAACAACTGAGAGATTATTATCAAAGAAAATGAGGCCACCTGTGGTTGGGTGGGTCTGTGGTAATTAGTGAGGCTGCTATAAATAGCAGCCTGTGGGTTTGGCCATTGTGGGGGATTATCTGATCATTGTGTTTCATGACTGCTTTACTGACTTTGACTTTTTGTGTGCTGATTTTTCCCCGCTTTGAAACTAAACCAGAGCAAAGTGTGTTTCACTTTGTGAAAGAAGAAGGACTGTGAATTGCCTCACAGCTGCAAGTTAAGTATCACAGAACTGATAAGGGACTTGTACAAATTACCAGTTTGTTTGGGGACGAGTGCTCTTTGCTATACCAAAAGAGGGCTTAGCTTAAGTGAATTTTCATTATAAAGAACATTGTTTTGAATTTTCAAACGTGTGTGTGTCTGAAATTTGTACCTGTGAATTTTTGGGAGGAGTCTACCAGAGAGCCCGACAGTACACATGGCTGGGAGTTGAAGTCCACAAGTGTTAAAGTTATCAAGTCTGGAGGACACTCCTGGACTTAGAAGCAATAGATATTGATGAAAAAGGACTGAGCCAATCAAGCTTCTGATATGTGTAGAATTCACAGCACCTGTATCTTTGAATGGTTTCTTCAGCACCTTGTGATGTCCACGTCTTGTTGGATCATAGCCATCTTGGTTTAGTTCTCTGAAATAGGCACAACAAATCAGTGTGTATGTGTGTGTGTTGGAAGAAGGGGGAGAGTTGTTTGCTTGAGAAATGCATTATTCCATATCTCACAGAACAGATGACATCCCCTTGCTTTACATTTGTGATATTTCTGCTCTAGGGTTGCCGGGTGATTTGAAATGGATGCTGGGGGGTGGGCAAAGGGGGAGAGATAACAAATGGCTGTCAGGAGCTAAAGAAAAATGGACTTTCTCCCCTTCTGTTATAGCATTAAATAGCTATTTATATTGCAGCAATTTCTTTCTTGTGGCATCCTGAGATATAAAACTTTATTTGTTAATGCCACATTATTTAATTTAAGCTGTCTGAAAGATCCCTTTAATAAATTTGTTTTCTGAAGGGGGAAAAATTATGGAATGTAAAAGAAAAAAACCCAACCCTGATACGTTAATCTGATGATGCAGCAGGCTTAGAGAGTATAACGTAGAGATAGATGCAGGCATTTTCATGAGGTAAATAAATCAATTATGTATGGACTATTTCTGAGAGCCTGTGGCCAATGTGCAATGTACTGTTAAGTGGACTTAAAGACTACAGAAATCAACTGGTCTAGGAATATTTATATTTGTGGTACCCTAATGCAGTGTTTCCCAACCTTGGCAACTTGAAGATATTTGGACTTCAACTCCCAGAATTCCCCAGCCAGCATTCGCTGGCTGGGGAATTCTGGGAGTTGAAGTCCAAATATCTTCAAGTTGCCATGGTTGGGAAACACTGCCCTAATGCTCCTATAGAAAGTCCTGATTGGAAAGCTGTTTGTTGTCAGAGAGGATGTAGGCCAGGGATGGGTCCTAACTTACCTCGCTGCTGGTGCATTTTCTCCTCTGCCCTGTGGCCATGCGTTATGGGTGCATGTGTGTGTTTTGCGCATGCATGCATGCACAGTGCCAAAAAATCTGGGGGGGGGGGAGAGAAATAAATTTTAAACAGAGCCAAAAACAAGGTGGCAATTGCATGCACAGTGCCGGAAACTTGGCTTCTGTACATGCTCATCTGTGGATGGAAGCATGGAGCACTTCAAGATCTCCCAGTAGACAGTTGTGTTGACCCTGGCCCCAAGTCTTTGGAGAGGGGCGGCATACAAATCTAATTAACAATAACAATAACAACAACAACAACAATATAATAATAATAATAATAATAATAATAATAATAATAATAATAATAATAATAATAGCAGCAAAACTACTGTGGGACTTCCGACTTCCGACTGACCGAATTCTGAAGCATAACACACCAGACATCCTGATTGTGGAGAAAAAGAAAGTATGGATCATCGACACCGCAATCCCAGCGGACAACAGAATTGAGGAGAAGCAGCTATAGAAATTAGTGAAATACGAAGATCTAAAAATCGAGCTGCAATGACTCTGGCATAAGCCAGTGAAAGTGGTCCCAGTGGTACTTGGCATGCTGGGCGCAGTGCCAAAGGATCTCAGCGAACATTTGAAAACCATCGGAATTGACAAAATCTCCATCTGTCAATTGCAAAAGGCCGCTTTACTGGGATCGGCAACCATAATTCGCCGCTACATCACGCAGTCCTAGGTGCATGGGAAGCGCCCGACTGGTGATGAAATACGAAATCCAGCATACTGATCTTGTTTGCTGTGTTGCCTTGACATAATAATAATAATAATAATAATAATAATAATAATAATAATTATTATTATTATTATTATTATTATTATTATTATTATTACAAAACAAAACAAAACAAAACAAAACAAAACAAAACAAAACAAAACAACAACAACAACAACAACAATAATAATAAATGAATCACAGTTGACCAACACCAGCAGATGACATGGCTCCCCAAATCAACATAGACTGTGGAAACTCCAAGCATCTTGCAGTGTATGCCTCTTCATTCTTCTTCCAAACTTTGGGCACTGGGTTTCCAAATGAATTGCAAATGTTTCCACAGTCTGTGTTGATTTGGGGAGCCATGTCATCTGCTGGTGTTAGTCCACTGTGCTTCATTAAGTTCAGGGTCAACACAGCCATCTACTAGGAGATTTTGGAGCACTTCCTGCTTCCTTCCACAGATGAGCTTTATGCGGATGCTGACTTCATTTCCCAGCAACGACTTGGTACCTGCCCACACTGGCAAAAGCACCAAAACCTGGTTCAATGACCATGGGATTACTGTGCTTGATTGGCCAGCAAACTCGCCTGACCTGGACCCCGTAGAGAATCTATGGGGCATTGCCAAGAAAAAGATGCGAGAGAGGAGACTGAACAATGCAGAAGAATTGAGGGCCACTATTGAAGCATCCTGGTCTTCCCAAAAAAAACCTCAGCAGTGCCACAGGCTGATAGCTTCCATGCCACACTGCATTAAGGCAGTTATTGATGCAAAAGGGGTCCAAACCAAGTACAGTGGTACCTCTACTTACAAACTTAATTCATTCCGTGATTAGGTTCTTAAGTAGAAAAGTTTGTAAGAAGAAGCAATTTTTCCCATAGGAATCAATGTAAAAGCAAATAATGTGCGCGATTGGAGAAATCACAGGGAGGGTGGAGGCCCTGTTCCCTCCCAGGAGATTCCTAGAGAGGCCCCACAGAGGCTTCTCCCCACATTTTCTGGCCCTGTTTCCTCCTAGGAGATTCCTAGAGAGGCTCTATGGAGGCTTCTCCCTGACTTTTATGGCCCTGCTTTCTCCCAGGAGATTCCTAGAGAGGCCCCACTGAGGCTTCTCACTGCCTTTTCCGGCCCTGTCTCCTCCCAAGAGATTTCTAGAGAGGCCCCACAGAGGCTTCTCTCTGCGTTTTCCGGTTACAGTTTCAGAGGCTCATGTTTGTAAGTGGAAAATGGTTCTTAAAAAGAGGCAAAAAAAAAATCTTGAACACCTGATTCTTATCTAGAAAAGTTCGTAAATAGAGGCATTCTTAGGTAGAGGTACCACTGTACTGAGTACATACATTATGCATGCTTATATTTTTCAGAGGTCCGATATTGTTCTCTGTACAATCCTTATTTTATTGATTGCATGTAATATTATAATTTTCTGAGGGTAGATTTGGGATGTTCATGAGCTGTACCCCATAATCATCACAATTACGGAGAGAGGCGGCATACAAATCCAATAAATAAATAAATGAATGAATGAATGAATGAATGAATGAATGAATAAATAATGAGAAATCACGGCTTCAACTATCTTGCCTTGCATGTAATGAGTCTCTCTCATATATTACGTTTCACCTTTTAAGTTGCATTACTGACATAAATGAACTTTTGCATGATATTCTAATTTTTCGAGTATCAGCGTAGCATCACCTGCAAATTTGTTAAGTTCCCCTTTTATTTCATGTGCGGAAGCATGAAGCATGTGCAGAAGCATCGCACGCAGGAGCACATGCAGAAACTGGTAGCAATGGGATTTAGAACCACCACTGCCCCTAGTCCTTCATTTCACTAGACTAGAGATATGCAATCCCTGCAACCATTGTTTAGATGTTTTATTCTCTAGGCTTTCTTCTCTGTACTCTTTGCAAAGTCTCAACAACTTTTTTTATAATGCGATGAGCAAAACTGGATGCAATTTAACTGCATGCACATTAACCACCTAGAAAAATGAGCAGAATTCTAAAATAAACTCTTTCTAATGCCACATTGTCTAATTGATGGATGTTTGTGGTCCTGAAGGTGCATCCTTCTTTTTGCCTCTTGTGTACTGACAGATGCCAAATGATGCTGTGCTGTCCTGATTATGCATATCTATCTATCTATCTATCTATCTATCTATCTATCTATCTATCTATCTATCTATCTATCTATCTATCTATCTATCTACCTACCTGTTTGTTTGTTTGTTTGTTTGTTTGTTTTTATTTATTGGATTTGTATGCCGCCCCTCTCCATAGACTCGGGGCGGCTAACAACAGTAATAAAAAACAGCATGTAAATCCAATACTAAAACAACTAAAAAACCCTTATTGTAAAACTAAACATACATACATACAAACAAACATAATATGCATAAATTGTAAAGGCCTAGGGGGAAAGAATATCTCAGTTCCCCCATGCCTGAGGTCAGAGGTGGGTTTTAAGGAGCTTATGAAAGGCGAGGAGGGTGAGGGCAATTCTAATCTCCGGGGGGAGTTGGTTCCAGAGGGCCAGGGCCACCACAGGGAAGGCTCTTCCCAAACGACATTGTTTAGTTGACGGGACCCGGAGAAGGCCCACTCTGTGGGACATAACTGGTCGCTGGGATTCGTGCAGCAGAAGGCAGTCCCTGAGATAATCTGGTCCGGTGCCATGAAGGGCTTTATAGGTCATAACCAACACTTTGAATTGTGACCAGAAACTGATCAGCAACCAATGCAGACTGCGGAGTGTTGGTGTTACATGGGCATTTTGGGGAAAGCCCATGATTGCTCTCGCAGCTGCATTCTGCACGATCTGATATAAACTAATCTAAGCTAAGCAATGAATTGAACCTCCTAGCTTTGCTGCTGTCTGGCTTCTGTACATCCCCTGTCAAATAGAAAAGTATCTGCTATGCACTATGCTGCAGCATGATGTGGAAGTCTTCTTCTTTTAACCGTAGGTGCATCAGCTTTGTAAGGTATACTACAAATAGTCTTCATTGCTTCCAGTGGCAAATCTAGATTGGCACTGCTCTTTCCTTGCTTCCATTAGCAGTCAGCCCATTCCTGCCTATTAAATCCATTTATCCAGTGTGAAGTCATCATGTGTACACTCCTCTTTATAGCACCCTTAATGGAGTTCCATCTTCCACAATTCTACACAACCAGCAACAATAAAATGATTCAGTCCCAAGAGGCAAACATTTTACACCCTAGCCTTTAGGACTGCTAGTGGGGCGGTGGAAGCAACATAAGAAACCATTTGTGCGTTTTGACATGCCACAGTTACTTTTTTAGAAACATAGAACTCATTACCGGACTCCATAGTGTCATCCCCAAACCCCCAACACTTTACCCTTAGATTATCTACGGTTGACCTATCCAGATTCCTAAGAGGTCAGTAAGGGGCGAGTACAAGTGCACCAGAGTGCCTTCCGTCCCCTGTCCTATTGGTCTCCTATATCTCCTATACCTTTCTTCTATTCCTATATCTCTTCTTTTATTCTTTCATTGATATGTTCTATTACTATACCTTCTTTTCTATTATTTCTTAGATATATTTTACTATGAGTATCTCCTCTATAACCTTCATCATGTATTTACTATGTGTATATAGATATATACCCACTAAAACCCTCATTGTGTATTGGACAAAATAAATAAATAAACAAACAAACAAATAAATAAATAAATAAATAAATAAATAGAAGACTGACGGCAGAAAAAGACCTCATGATCCATCTAGTCTGCCCTTATACTATTTCCTGTATTTTATCTTAGGATGGATATATGTTTATCCCAGGCATGTTTAAATTCAGTTACTGTGGATTTATCTACCACGTCTGCTGGAAGTTTGTTCCAAGGATCTACTACTCTTTCAGTAAAATAATATTTTCTCATGTTGCTTTTGATCTTTCCCCCAACTAACTTTTTGCTACCCTCTTTTTTGTCCTCTTTGGGTTTTTTTTCCTCCTGGGATTTCATTTAGTTTTTGCAAAGTGAAAATGGATGGTTTTATCCATTTCTGATGAGAACTTTGAACAAATGTAGAGATGGAACAGCATACTAGGTAGTCCTTGACTTGTGACCACGAATGAGCTCAAAATTTCTGCTGTTAGGTGAGACATTTGTTAAGTGTCTCACTTTTTACATTTTACAACTTTTCTTGCCACAATTGTTAAGGGAATCCCTGTGGTTGTTGAGCTAGTAACATGGTTGTTAAGTGAATCTGGCTTTCCTGTTGACTTTGTTTGTCAGAAGGTCGCAAAAGGGGATCACATGACCCCAGGACACTGCAATTGTCATAAAATATCTGACAGCTGCCATGCTTCTGAATTTTGATCCCTTGAACATAGGGATGCTGAAACAGTGTGAAAAACAGTTGTGTCACTTTTCCCAGTGCTGTACTAATTCCGAATGGGCACTAAACAGATTGTTATAAACCGAGAACGATATTATTTTGGGGAAAGCTTAAATCACAAAGCCTTGGAAGTTTTTTAAAAAATAAATTTTAATCTTATTATGATATCTCAGGAATCTTTAATAATATGACCACCTTGTGCCAATCTTATAGCATAGGGCTGTGATGCCGAACCTATAGCACGCTGGCCACAGGTGGCACATGAAGCCGTATCTGCTGGCACATGAGCCATTGCCCTAGCTTAGCTCCAGTGTGCATATGTGCACCGGCCTGCTGATTTTTGGCTCATGCGGAGGCTCTGGGAGGACGTTTGCGGCTTCCAGAGGGCCTCTGGGGGTGGGGATAGGTATTTTCACTCTCCCCAGGCTCTAGGATGAAAAACGGGCCAACTGGACCCACTAGCGTTCAGGAAATAGGCCATTTCTAGCCTCTAGAGCAGTGCTTTTCAACCAGTGTGCCGTGGCACAGTAGTGTGCCATGAGCCATGGTCAGGTGTGCCGTGGGGAAATTAAACATGGGTCCCAAAACTACAGCCCGCATGCTGGATACGGCCCACGGAGGCCATTTATCCGGCCCACCACCAGCCGCCTCCATCCAAACATAAACATTCCCCTCACAATCCCTCCAGCTATCATCGACAGGAAGAGGCACAGGGAACGTTCACTGACCAATCACCTTCTAGGATTCATCCCGACCACTAGCGTTGAACCAATAGCAGGCCACCTCTCATCCACACCCAGGAAGGTCCCAACTCAGGCTGTCATGTACTTGTCATTGTGTGGCTTGACTGCGACAAAAACTAAAAACAGAGAGAGGCTGAGAATTGTTGAGGAAGAGCTTCGTGTGTGTCTTTCTATCATTCCTGCCAGGATATCCCTTTTGTGTTAATCAAAACAGGGCCATAGTTCCACACTAACTGAGTATAAATACATATAGAAACTATATTATTAACTATATGTATAATATGTACTGTGTTAGAGTGTCATTTTGTGTCATTTTGGTTGGTGGTGTGCCCCAGGATTTTGTAAATATAAAAAATGTGCCGCAGTTCAAAAAAGAGTGAAAATCACTGCTCTAGAGGGCCTCAGGGGAGTGGGAGAATCTGTTTTTGCCCTCCTCAGACATTGAATTATGGGTTTGGGCACTCACACATGTGTGATAGTGTGCACACACACATATGTGCTTTTGGCACCTGAGGAAAAAAGGCTCAGCATCCCTGGCATAGGGTGCAGAAGCAAGAGCATCAAGCCTGAACTTGACCAGGCTGTGTGTGATAGTGTGCATACACACACATGCACTTTCAGCACCTGAGGAAAAAAAGAAGATTCACCATCCCTGGCATAGGGTGTAGAAGCAAGGAACATCAAGCCTGAGCCTGACCAAGCTGTGGGGTTGTTTCTGTTATGTCCGAGAGTACCAACGACAGGAGATGCCTAGAAAGGCTCCATGCAGGAAATGTTATGAGAACAGAAAAGGGCACCGGGAGAGGGGCGGTAACCTAGCGACTGGGGAAAATAAGGGACAATCATTGGTTCGTTCCTCAGCCAGCTGGTAGTTAAATAGGGAAACCCCGAGGAGGTTTGACAGTTGAATACTGACTGTTGTATTAATGTTATGTTTATGTTGGAATAAAGCAGTTCAAGCAAAGCCGCAATTACGTGTCCGAATCTGTACAAAGCTACTTCATTGGCGACGAGGATTTCCACGCAAGTACACAATCTAAGAAATTAAGTTAAATAAAAGGAATGATGTCTACACAACTTAATTTTCCGCCTTTCAACCCTAAGAGTGAAACATGGGATTCATGCGTGGCCAGATTTGACTGTTTCCTTATTGCTAATGGGTTCACAGAAATCTGAGACGACAGGAAACGTGCATATTTTCTAGGGTTCTGTGGAGCCGAAATGTTCGAAACAGCAAGAGCCCTATTTGCCCCCACCCCAATACATGACATTCCATGGCAGCAGTTCTTAAATACCCTCCAGGAACATTATGACCCAGCACCTTCCCATTGTGCCAGGAGATATAAATTCTACCATCATAATCAAATAGAAGGAGAATCAATAAATGATTTTGTAGTGGCTCTACGATGCGCAGCATTATACTGCGAGTTTGACAACCTAGAAGATTATTTACTAGACCGACTTGTTTTTGGTCTAAGAGACGGCCATTTAAAACGCCGTTTATTGTCAATCAGAGACTTAACGTTCAAGACAGCTTTAGCGGAGGCTAGGGCTTTTGAGCTCTCAATGCAGTCATTAGCAGAGATGGAAAGCACTGTAAATGCCACCACATTACTTCCTGATGTTAATGCAAAACAAATTCCACAAGACTTTGAAAGATTTTTGGGGTTAGAAGAAGAAGAGGTCTGCAGATTAGCTGTTGCAAGAAACAAAGTCCAGCCAGTTGAGCGAGCTAGACGACCACCATCTCCATGCAGAGGGTGCGGAGGAGATCACTTTAGATCAAATTGCCCCTTTAAAGACTTTATTTGTCGGAGATGCGGAGGACGGGGCCACATAGCCAGAGCCTGTCAATTCCGCCGACAGCAACCTTCAACAGCCTCAAGCCAGAAGCACAATAGCTTTAGCGGAGGACGAGGGAACTACAAGGACTCGAATTACCAACGTCAAGATTGCAACGTAATATACACGCGTCCATTGCAGAGGTCTACGGTTGTCAGTGAAACTTCCTCATCATCCGAAAAGATTACAGTGGTTGTTTGTCTGGGCCACATGCCGTGCAACATGCAGGTTGACACGGGTTCGGCTTGCTCACTGGTGTCGTGGTCTACAGCTAAGCGGTGTTTTCCGAAATTGTCAAAAAACGGGTTGTTACCATGCTGATTGAATCTGCGAGATTATCAAGGCCGCGCTATTCCAGTGATAGGAGAAGGATGCTTTGCCATTCAGTTCAAAAAATTTAAGGGACAATTACCATTAATATTGGTGGATGGGCCTTTTTCTATTCTATTGGGGTTGGATTGGTTCCAAGCATTGGGCCTAGAAGTAACGGGAATAAATATGGTAAGGGGGGCTTCGTTGTTCATGACCTTGGCCCAAGAATTCCCAGATGTGTTTGATGGGAAACTAGGCTGTTATAACGGTTCACCAATTTCTTTCAGCTTGGATCCGAAAGTGCCTGCACTACGCTTAAAGCCCCGCCGAGTACCTTTGGCACTCAGACCAAAGGTAGATGAGGAATTAGATAAGTTAATAGCCCAGGAAGTTTTAGAGCCAACAGATCAAGCTGCATGGGAAACTCCTGTCGTAACTGTAGTAAAGGCGGACGGAGGAATTCGTATATGTGGGGATTATAAATGTACCATAAACAAGGCATTAGCCCACCATTCTTACCCCCTTCCAGTAGTACAGCATCTTCTGCACTCACTGGGGAAGGGTAGTTTGTATGGAAGTTAGACCTATCGCAGGCCTACCAACAGCTTACAGTGAACCGTGAAACTGCAGAAGCACAAGCTATAGTCACACATAGAGGGGTGTTTCGTTGCCGAAGGTTACAGTTTGGGGTTTCAATAACCCCGGGAATTTTCCAGGGATTCATAGAGAGGCTTCTTTTTGGATTGGAAGGGGTCGTGCCATACTTCGACGATGTCCTAGTATCCGCCTGCTTGGAGACCGAATTAGTAGCAAGAGTTAAATCGGTCTTAACAAAATTTCAAGAGAAGGGTTTGAAGTTAAAATTGAGTAAGTGCGTGTTGGGAGTTACTAAAGTAGAATTCTTAGGGTTTATAGTGGATGGACAAGGTATCCATCCTACCCCTGAGAAAACCAGAGCCATCAGGGAAGCCCCTACTCCTCAGTCTAAAGTGGAAGCTTTTTTAGGATTGCTAAATTTCTACGCTGTGTTCATTCCACACAAAGCATCAATAGCGGAACCGTTACATCGGTTATTAGATAGTAAGACACATTGGCACTGGGGACCCAGAGAAGAGGCCGCTTTTGCGGCCGTAAAAGATGTTCTGACTTCCAATACTATATTGATTCAATATACCCCAACATTACCATTGGTTTTGACTTGTGATGCCCCCCAGTATGGAGTAGGAGCTGTGTTAAGTCATAGACTTCCTAATGGGTCGGAGGCCCCATTAGCATATTTTTCTAGAACTCTTGCTAAGGCTGAGCGAAACTTTGGGCAAATAGACAAAGAAGCATTGGCCTTAGTGGCAGGGGTGCGAAGATTTCACGATTATTTGTATGGAAGAAAATTTGAACTTGTAACTGATCATCAACCCCTACTAGGAATTTTAGCAGGAAATCGCCAAAGTCCTATAGTTCTTTCACCCTGCATGGCGAGATGGATTATATTCTTAGCAAACTATACTTACCGGTTGGTGTACCAGCCGGGAAAGCACATTGCCCATGCCGATGCGCTAAGTAGATGTCCGCTTCCAGATATCTTGGATGACCCGGTGCCAGTGTCCTCTGTGTTAGCCATTGAGGAGAATCCATTAGTTTTAGTCGCATCGGAGGTAGCAAAACAGACAAGCCGTGACCCAACGTTGGCTATAGTAGGACAGTGGGTGCTCCGGGGGTGGCCTAAAAAGGAGCAAGCACCTGAATATTCCTGTTATGGGAGGTGCCGTTCGGAATTATCAGTGGAAAAGGGCTCTTTATTAAGGGGGTCCAGAGTAATTATTCCACCCTCTCTTAGGTGCCAAGTTCTAAGTCTTCTCCACAAGGGGCACCCCGGAATTGTAAGGATGAAAGGCCTAGCCCGAGACTACGTGTGGTGGCCGGGAATAGATCATGAGATAGAAGAGTGTGTAGAGGCATGTCTAAGGTGTCAAGAAAACAGGCCCTCACCTCCTAGAGCACCACCACTAGTATGGGAACCCCCTGCAGGCCCATGGGCTCGCCTCCATATTGATCTAGCTGGGCCTTTCCTGGGTCAAAATTTTTTAATAGTTGTGGACGCCCATTCAAAATGGTTGGAAGTGGTGCATTTACATTCTACCCAATCATTTGCAGTTATCAATGCGTTGAATGCATTGTTTGCAACCCACGGGTACCCAGATATTGTGGTGTCGGATAACGGACCACAGTTTACATCGGTCCTATTTGAAAATTACTTAGCGGCTGTGGGAATCCGTCATGCCCTTATGTCACCATGGCACCCGGCTAGTAATGGACAGGCAGGGCGAATGGTACAGTCAGCGAAAGATTCACTTAAGAAACTCCCACAAGGGTCTTGGTCAAAGAAATTATCAGAGATGTTATTGGCCCAGCATTCCACTCCATGTGTGGCCACTCAAAAAACCCCAACGGAGCTGCTTATGGGTCGAAAATTAAGAATAATTTTGGACAGGTTATACCCATGGTATAAAAACAATTCTCCGTGGCCGGAGGCTCCTCCTAGAAACTTGGAAGTAGGATCTCAGGTTTTTGCCCGAGCTTATGGGGAAGGTTCAACTTGGGTTCTGGCCACCATAGTGAAAATGTTGGGTCCTCGTTCTTATGAAGTCGAATTAGAGGATGGCAGGGTATGGCGTAGACATTTAGATCAGGTCTGTCTCCACAAAGCAGAGAAACTCATGGAAGATAATAGTTCCATTCCGCGAGAGGATAATGAAGTACGTTTGGAAATGGCAGATCCAGGGGTCTTGGACAGTAACGTAGATACTCACCTCCCGTCCCAGTTTACCGTTCCTTTAAGTGCAGAGCCAGAAATCCATGAACCTCCGTGAGGTCAGGTAGCAGGGGAAGACGGACTACGTCATTCGGGTAGAATAGTTCGGAAGCCAACCTACTTAAAGGATTATGTATGTTCCAGAGTAAGAGGGGAGGAGTGTTATGTCCGGGAGTACCAACGACAGGAGATGCCTAGAAAGGCTCCATACAGGAAGTGTTATGAGAACAGGAAAGGGCACCGGGAGAGGGGCGGTAACCTAGCGACCGGGGGAAATAAGGGACAATCATTGGTTCGTTCCTCAGCCAGCTGGTAGTTAAATAGGGAAACCCCGAGGAGGTTTGACAGTTGAATACTGACTGTTGTATTAACGTTATGTTTATGTTGGAATAAAGCAGTTCAAGCAAAGCCGCAATTACGTGTCCGAATCTGTACAAAGCTACTTCAGTTTCTATCGTAGATTATTCTCACATGAATTCAGGTTGACATAGGTTGGAGCTGAAGGGGGAGAGCAGAGATGGATGAAGTCTTCAGCCAAAAGAAAATAGTTAGTCCATGAGTCAGATACATTCCAGTGGCTGGCTGGCCACAGGGCGAAGTCACCAAACATCCAGTGTGACCTATTGTTTTGGGGAAATGAGAAACTCTTACTTTAAGTAGGGTGGAATCTTCCACCAGTTTGTGCCAAGGTGATGTATCTAAATAAATTTGTTCTTTGAGGAAGCAGAATTTATTTTATTTATTTTATTTTATTTTTTATTTATTCATTTGTCCAATACACAATACACATGGAAGAGGATAGACATGAAGTAATATATATAAAGATAATATGTAAAAATAGAGGAGAAGTTGTATGAAAGGAAGAAAATATATATGATATATGAGATAAAGGAAAGACAATTGGACAGGGGATAAAAGGCACACTAGTGCACTTATGTACCCCCCTTACTGACCTCTTAGGAACCTGGAGAGGTCAATCGTGGATAGTCTAAGGGAGAAATGTTGGGGGTTAGGGGTTGACACTATTGAGTCCGGTAATGAGTTCCACGCTTTGACAACTCAA
The DNA here is from genome assembly GCF_031021105.1 of Erythrolamprus reginae. Classification (NCBI taxonomy): domain Eukaryota; kingdom Metazoa; phylum Chordata; class Lepidosauria; order Squamata; family Dipsadidae; genus Erythrolamprus; species Erythrolamprus reginae. The sequence goes on along the minus strand of NC_091954.1, from coordinate 22,002,650 downwards.
TTGTTAAAGTCATATTTTTTACAGTCAAGTTTGTAGTGGTTAATATTAAGTTTTAATCTGTTGCGTGCTCTTGGGTTGTTGCGGTTGAAGCTGAAGTAGTCATTGACCGGTAAGACATTGCAGCATATGATCTTGTGGGCAATACTTAGATCGTGTTTTAGGCGCCGTAGTTCTAAGCTTTCTAGACCCAGGATTGTTAGTCTATTTTCGTAGGGTATTCTGTTTCGAGTGGAGGAGTGAAGGGCTCTTCTGGTGAAATATCTTTGGACGTTTTCAAGGGTGTTGATGTCCGAGAATGCCTTAGGGTTTGGTTTGTAATGGGTACATTAATTGGAACCTGACAAGGGGATGGTTAACTCATCTCCCAGTCTGCATCCTGAAGCTGCCCGTCAGTCAACCACAAGCTGCAGAGGCTATTTCGATGGCTTCCTCTCTCTTATTCAGATCTGAGATGGATCAATGTTCAGTGAAGAACATTGGAGTTTGTGGCTGAGTCCCGTTGCAGCTGCTGGTGGGCAGAGTGAAAATATCTGGACCGGTGGGAACCATTTGGTGGGCTTTTAATTGGAACATGAGCTGAACTAGGAGGGACTTGTCTGCCAACTTTGAATGAGAATGATGGTGGTGGATTATGGCACTTATGATGGGAGGTCATATAAATATTTTCTGAAAATACATATTTAGTTACAAATGCAGTAAACTAATACAAATGAAAAGACATTAATATGCTCCGCTTGATCAGCAGACAGCACAACACTTCCTAGTAGCCTTGGACCATCAACTCCCATCAATAGTAGCCATTTGGAAGATTTTCAAGGCATCTTAGTAGGTAAGGTTAGGTTTATTGGATTTATATGCCGCCCCTCTCCGCAAACTCGGGGCGGCTCACAACAATAATTAAAAACAGTACAGTGCATAATACCAAATCCAATGCCCACCCATCTAGTTGCTATTAAAATACTATATTAAAAATAACAAAGTAAAATAAACCACACATTATTGTCTGTAAGCCATGGTTCATAGTTCATGATTCCGTAGTTCATGGTTCATTGAATGAAACAGACCGTTATGACTTCGTCAATAATCCATGGTTGAGATAAACCACAGCATTGCATTATGCATGCAAATATTATGCTGTAACAGACAATAACAGCTAGGAATTGAGTCAACCTTTGTATCTATTAAGGGCATAGAAACTCCAGCCTCTGAAGTTGATTTGATAATCCATGTGGTCTCATGCAGTGTTTACTGGGATTCCAAAAGAGACCGAGAATGTCCCTTGCTCTTATATTTGGCACTTTTGATTTAATGGACAATAACAAATCACTTAACGAGTACAGTGCCTCTTTTTTTACTGAGTGTGCTGGTTGGTGATGTGTTCAATAAATTCATATTTTGTACTAAGGTCACTCTTTAATACTGCCAGAGACTTGATTCATGGATAAACAAAACACAAGCTATTGCCTTGCTCTGGCTAAGAACCTTTGTTAGAATGAACCCATGTGAGTTTAACTTTGACCCTTTCCTGCCATGGTGGCTCACCCTAAAGGATGACTCAGCTATTGCCTAATTACTTCATCCATTGATTTAATTATTTTTTGTTCTCATAAAAGTTACCTGGTAGAGAAGAAGTTTGCAAATTTTTAATCCAAGGAACCTGCTAAACTGATTCTCAGTGAAGAAACCAATCACATCTTCAACAATCACATATTCTCTTGCCTCCTACCTCACAGAGACCAGTAATAGCACACATAGTTGGCCTCCTCCAGGTCCCGTCAACTAAGCAATGCAGGTTGGCGGGGCCATGGGGGAGCACCTTTTCTGTTGCTGCTCCGGCTCTATGGAATCAACTCTGCCCCCTCTGATGTCCATACTGCTCCCACCCTACTGGGCTTCTATAAGGCCATGAAGGCCTGGCTTTGTTGGCAGGCATGGAGGCCAACAAATTAACAACTATCATGGCCAAATCATATGAATGTTAGTATGCATGTAGTTGTGATTGGTTAATTTATGGGATTTTTAATTAGGGTTTTATAATTTTTAGTTTTTAAATTTGACTGCTTTTTATTGTCTTGTATTACATTGTTGTTGAAGGCCGCCCTGAGTCCTTTGGGATTGGGCGGCATAGAAGCCGAATTAAATAAATAAATAAATAAATGATAAATAAACAAAGCATCTTGGACTTCTGCAGAATTTTACGTGAAATAACTGGGGAGCCAATGGGTTACGACCAGATAGTCTATAATAGGGGTGTCAAACTCAAGGCTGAATCCCGCTCATGGGTTGCTAAGATCTGGCCTGCGGGGTTGTCCTGGAAAGAGTGAAGGACCTACCTGCAAAGCCTCTGTCAGAAAAAAATTGAGCTTGGGGAGAGGGGTGCACAGCCATCCCAAGCGCCCTTTTCAGCTGCAACGGCCTCCAGCAACTCTCTGCCAATGAAAGCAGAACATAGGTGTCCCCGACATGAGTGACATTGATCTAGTCCCCCTCCCTCCTCATGTGGTCCTCAATGAAATTGAGTTTGACACCCTGGTCTATAACATATATGGTGCTGGTAATGCCTTTTGGGGTAGTATTCATGTATCCTACAACATTGCCTGAGCTTTCCCATGAAGGAAAATATCAGTAACTATATGTAGGGTATTCTCAAAGATGTGTCTTCAAGTCTTCAGCTCTAAAATACCTTCGTAGGGAGAATCCTAGCTTCTATGACATCAGTAAAACTTCAGATTTCTTTAATGCCAAACCAAAGGCCTATTTAGTTCTTCACATATTGTTTCCACTAGGACCAACCAGAAGCCTTTTAAAGTGCTCAAACTGGATCAACAGAAATCAGAAATCTTACATTTTGGCTCCGAAACTATTTCTACTGGAAGTAACCCATGAAAGATACGAAAGATTCCAAATTTACTTAATCTTGCACATAATAACTGTGGCGAGATTAATTTTTGCACAACAATGGAAAAGTGAAAACATATCAACTGAAGATGAATTATTAGAAAAAATCATGATCTGTGGAGAAATGGATAAATTAACAATGGAAATAAAAGATAAAAGATGAGTCAGAATACTACCAAAGTTGGGACAAATTCTACTGTTCGTTAGAAAGTCAGGAAAAACAAAAAAATAAAATAAAGATATCCAATTATTTAAATAACAGGGAAAGAAAAGAAAAAAATGATTGGTTGAATATAGGAATAAGAGAGATCCCGATGTAAGACCTATGTATAATAAAATGTGTAGCTAAATATATAGCTATTATGCCTGGTAGCCATTGATAAATTTAATTTTATTTGAAAACCTCTTCAGTGAGTGACCACATCATGTAGTGAAATATATATGATTAAAATTGCTGTCATAACTACTGTACATTGTGTTTCCTTTATTATAATGGGTAGGTGGGACAATAAATTACTGGTGATATTTCTGTTTTCAGAAATTCAGAAATTTCAGAGCATAGTAAGTGTTTGCCTCATTTCACCTTGCTGCCTTTCTTCAATCCATTTGCCTTCGTTAGGACCGTGATTTGGGGTGGTATAGGAAGTATTTGAAGGGGTGATTTTGGAGGCGATTTGGGGTGGCAAAGGAAGTGGCTGGAGGGGTGATTTTAGGAGCAATTTGGGGCAACGTAGGAAGCTTTTGGAGGGGTGATTTTTGGAGTGATTTGGGGTGGTGTAGGAAGGTTTTGGAGGGGTGATTTTAGGAGTGATTTGGGGTGGCATAGGAAGCATTTGGAGGGGTGATTTTTGGAGTCATTTGGGGCAGCATAGGAAGCATTTGGAGGGGTGATTTTGGGAGTGATTTGGGGCAATGTAGGAAGCATTTGGAGGGGTGATTTGGGGAGTGATTTGTGGTGGCATAGGAAGCTTTTGGAGGGGTGATTTTGGGAGTGATTTGGGGTGGCATAGGAAGCAGTTGGAGGGGTGATTTTATTTATTTATTTATTTTATTATTTAGATTTGTATGCCGCCCCTCTCCGAAGACTCGGGGCGATTTTGGGAGCAATTTGGGGCAGCGTTAGTCTTCTCCTCACTGTCCGTCTCCACTCTGTTAGCCTTCACTTTGTCTGCCTGCCACTTTTTTTTTAAAGCCTTAAAGGTTGGATATTCCTAATGGGTTTGCATGAATTATTTGCTTTTACATTGATTCCTATGGGAAACATTGTTTCATCTTATGAACTTTTCTACTTACGAACCTCCTCACAGAATGAATTAAGTTCATAAGACGAGGTATCACTGTATCACTGTATTTGGACTTTGAGTATTCCTATAGAATTTCATGTCTGAGTATGTGATACTGACATATAACCTAAGATAAATGAGGATCATTTAAACTTTGGATGCACAATCTTTTGGGTATGTGACTATGAATGGTGCCGTCTAGGATTACACGTGTTTTCAAAGGGATAGATTGCTCCCAATCCATCCCTCAACCTGTTTTCCAAGTAAACCATCAATTCAGTAAATAAAATTTGTTTCTAAAAACAAGGAATGTTTGGACCAATATGGAATTGCAATTTAAAGCTTAATTTAGATGCAGTTCAGGGGTGGGTTCCACTTACCTTTCGCAACCAGTGTGCATCGCAATGTTTCACCACATAATTCTACTTTTGCACATGCGCAGAAGGAAATTTCAACCTGAAACACAGCTGAGAAGCCATCCAAACCAGGAAAAATATGCCAATTCTACTTGCAGAAGGACATTTCAAGCCAAAAATTACAACATCCCCCCCCCCCCCAGATGGTGGTGTACACGAACAGGGAAGTTGCATCATCAGCGGGCTGCTACCAGAGCACCTGCACTGGACCAGACTGGTAAGAACCCAGCCCTGATGCAGTTAAATGTATTAATTTTAATAGGTTCCATGTTAAAATGACATGCTAATATAGTGTACATTCTACTGAGAAATGAGTTATTTATGGTAAGATCATCATTAGTAGAGGACTTTGTGCTGTTAAAACAGTAATAAGGACAAATTTTAATGTCCCCCAAGATGAACTGACTGACCCGAGAAGTTGCTATCAATCACTAGTTGAGAAATGGTCCATAAATAAATACATGTAGGACTGCAGGGTTAGTGTGCATAAAATGAATGTGTGAAATAGGGTAAGACTGAGTTATTGCTTTAAGAGCAGAGATTGCATTGGTAAATTCATATATTTTCTGAAATTGGAAGCAAAGTTTCCGTTTTTAGTATGTCAACCTTCCTCAATATGGCATCCTTGAAATGTTGGGGCTGTTTTTCTGGTTAGGGATAACACAATATCTACATATATTGATGAATTGAAGCCTCTTTTGATTTTTGGCATATGTGTGTGTGTGTATTTGTGATTTATGGTTTTGGTGATTAGACAGGATGTAGGAAATTACTAGGTTGAGCCTGAGAGAGGGGTTAAATACAGTATGTCACCAATACTTTGTAGCCGCAAGAGATTTAAGTCCAGTCCACCTTGAATTCTGTTGATTCTTATCTACCCCCAATTTGCTTTGACCATTAGTAGTTCAGATTCTTTTTTGTTATAAACTTTTATTATTATGTTACTATTACATTTAATTAGTGCTTAATAAACATCATGTTGTCTAGGTTAATTTGTTTGCTTAGCAATACAAATTATATTCCTAATCTTTACCCCTTTTTTCCAGCCATTGATAAAATAAATCCCATGTTTGATAGTATTCTATATCTTCTTTCTATTTAATCTTCAATGTAAGTCTGCCATTTCTGCCCAGTCCAATATCTTCTTAATTAGCTCTTGATCTAGGGGTATTTCTTCATTTTTCCAATCGTGAGCAAATACAATTCTCACTGCTGTTAATACATGCAATATTAAATATACACTGTATTTTTGAACATTTTGGCTAACCTAGCAGTGGGAAATGCCATCTATAAAACATTTTGTTATAAGGTTTTTTTGGTAAGAAAATGGTAGTCCAGATTCTTATAGAGAGCATTAACATATAAGCAACTTATACTCATTTGAACTCCTTAGATTTCTGCATTTTCTGTGCTTGAGACAGTATATATTAGTGAAAGAAGAGTAATATAATGTAACTTCAGAGAGAGAGAGAGAGAAATTAAAATATATTTGTACTCATAATGTGAAAAAATATCAGAAGCCACTTTTAAATCTTTTTACCTTCTTTTCTAATTTTCTTCAACTTTTTTCTTTCTTTCTGTGCAGTGTTGCTTTTTCCTGCTTTTCTTTTTCTCTTTTCTTTTTTACCGTATATTAGAGTGTGTTATCTTCTTCTTTAAAAGTTTTTCTAAAAGTCATACACAAAAAATCTGGAGCTGTAACTTTCAGATTTCTCTGTTGGAAATTTTTCGAGCTGCAATTTAAGGAAGGTTACACTTTGCGTTCTCTCTCTCTCTCTCTTCCCCTTCAGTGGTTATTTTTCATTCAAGGGAACCTAATATAACAAAATATTCCATCAAGAATGAAAAATATAGGAGTACCAGGTATCAGAACAAAACTTTAGGAATCACGGACACTTTGAATGTCTCAAAAATGTTCTTAACTCAGTTAAAATATCTGTAACTGATTTGACTTCCACTAAAAGAAGAGAATGGCTATGGTTTTCCCAGTTGCAATGTAGGGCTGTGAAAGTTGGACCCTAAGAAAAGGCTGAACACCAAAGAATTGAGGCCTTTGAACTATAGTGCTGAAGAAGACTCCTGTGAGTCCTTTGGACTGCAAACCGGTCAGTCCTAGAGGAGATAATCCTGACTGCTCTTTAGGAGGCCAGATCCTGAAGATGAAACTCAAGTACTTTGGCCACTTAATGAGTAGGAAAGACTCATTGGAGAAGGGCCTAATGTTGGGAACGATTGAGGGCAAAAGAAGAAGAGGACGGCAGGGAATGAGGTGGCTGGATGGAGTCACTGAAGCAGTTGGTGTGAGCTTAAATGGACTATGGTAGTCCATTTAAAAGGGTATGGTAGAAGACAGGAAGGCCTGGAGAACTGTTGTCCATGGGATCATGATGGGTCGGACGTGACTTCATGACTAACAACAACAAAGAAGAGAATAATAACAGAGGAAGAGAAAATGTATGATCAAACCTGATCTTGAATGGGAAAGTAAAGTAAATTATCAGAGATGGTGATTAGCCTGAATACTATCTAGAGATTCTTTTTGGGGTTTTACATTAACTGGTGCCTTGAAAAATGAAAACTGCAAATTCTCCAGGCTTTATTATAGTCTCTGTTCCCGTTGTCCATGATTATGAAATGATAGAGCAGGACCGAGAACAAAAATAATTGGAAAAAATCAGCAGACTGTGGCCTCATTTTCTAAAATAGCAATGAATTAAAGATATGAAGAGCTAGATGGTTCATATTTATGACAGTTGTTGTGTCCCTGGGGTTGTGTGATCATCTTTTGTGACCTACTGACAAGCCAGATTCACTTAACCACCATGTGACTAACTTAACAACTGCAGTGATTCACCCATGTCCAGTCAGCGAAGCAGTGGAAGTGATGTGCCAGTGCCTGGAGGTTGTTCGGGTCTGGATGGGTGTCAACAAGCTCAAACTCAACCCGGGCAAGACGGATTGTGTGTGGGTTTTGCCTCCCAAGGACAATTCCATCTGTCTGTCCATTACCCTGGGGGGGGGGGAATTACTGCTCCCTCTAAGAGGGTCTGCAACTTGGGCATTTTTCTCGATCCACAGCTGACATTGGAACATCATCTTTCGGCTGTGGCGAGGAGGGCGTTTGCACAGGTTCACCTGGTGCACCAGTTGCGGCCCTATTTGGACAGGGAGTCACTGCTCACAGTCGCTCATCCCCTCATCACCTCAAGATTCGACTACTGCAACGCTCTCTACATGGGGCTACCTTTGAAAAGTGTTTGGAAACTTCAGATTGTGCAGAATGCAGCCACGAGAGCCATTGTGGGGTTACCTAGGTTCGCCCACGCTTCTTCAACACTCTGTGGCTTGCATTGGCTGCCACTCAGTTTCCAGTCACAATTCAAAGTGTTGGTAATGACCTATAAAGCCCTACATGGCATCGGACCAGAATACCTCCAGGGCCGTCTTCTGCCGCATGAATCCCAGTGGCTGATAAGGTCCCACGGAGTTGGCCTTCTCCAGGTCCCGTCGAGTAAACAATGTCGTCTGACGGGCCCCAGCGGAAGAGCCTCCTCTGTGGCTGCCCCGGCCCTCTGGAACCAACTCCCCCCAGAGATCAGAACTGCCCCCACCCTCCTTGCCTTTCATAAATTGCTCAAGACCCACCTATATTGCCAGGCATGGGGGAATTGAGACATCTCCCCTGGGTTTATATAGTTTATGTATGGTATGCTTGTGTTGTATGATTTTTAAATGATGGGTTTTTTAGATAATTTTTAATGTTAGATTTGTTACATTGTATACTGTTATTATTATTGTTGTGAGCCGCCCCGAGTCTGCGGGTTCTTCCCAGTTTGGACTGGATTTTCCAAACCGGTAGCAACCCGCTGGTGATGTCACGGTTGGTGCGGGTCCGTGGGCACCACTATCTTTAAAAAAAAGTAGCAAATTTTTCCATGTTTGGATGGCTTCTCCTCTTCCGCTGCTTGAAAAAGGGCCTTCCAACCTGCCCCCAGGTTAATACTGACCTTTATTGAGTCTGTCATCTGCACCTCTATAACTGTCTGGTTTGGTTCTGCAACCCAACAAGACCGACACAGACTTCAGAAAAAAAAAAACAATTGCTGCCAACCTGCCTTCCATTGAGGATCTGTATACTGCACGAGTCAAAAAGAAGACGGTGAAAATATTTACTGACCCCTCGCATGCTGGACCCAAATTGTTTCAACTCCTACCCTCAAAGGATTGCTACAGAGCACTGCACACCAAGACAACTAGACACAAGAACAGTTTTTTCCCAAACACCATCACTCTACTAAACAAATAATTCCCTCAACACTGTCAACTTTTCATTAAGTCTGCACTTCTATTTCTACTCATTTTTTCTCACCATTCCTATCATCCTTTTCCTCCCACTTAGCACTGTATGACTGTTTCTTCATTGTTTATTTTACCCCTATGACAATCATTAAGTGCTGTGCCACATGATTCTTGACAAATGTATCTTTTTCTTTTATGTACGTTGAGAGCATATGCACCACGACAAATTCCTTGTGTTTCCAATCACACTTGGCCAATAAAGAATTCTATTCTATTCTATTCTATTCTATTCTATTCTACTCTACTCTACTCTACTCTACTCTACTCTACTCTACTCTATTCCATTCTTTCTTCACCCAAAGCACAGCTGATCAGCTCCTCAGCTGTGTTTCAGGCTGAACCCTGCTACTGAGCATGTGCGGAAGCAAAATTCCATGAGAGGATGGGTGCGTGCATGTGCGTGAGTAGAATGATCGTGCATGTGTGGAATGTCGCAATGAGAACCAGTGGTGAACGTAAGTGGAACCTACCCCCGGTTGAGGCATCTGATGAATAAACTCAGCCCTTCCCATTGGGAGTTACGCTGATCTCATAAGGGTGAACTAACATAAAACTTTATTGAGAAACAATCTATCAGGAAACACAGAAGTTTAAGAGTCCTTTTTATTTTTAAATGGCTGTATATAAAAACAGTCATTGTTAGAGGAAATAAATATACAGCAGAAACAACAGATGGCATCTTGAAGGAAATTTCCATAGAGGATTCTGCTGTACAGAGAATCTAAGATGCAACAAATTCACTATAATAAGTGAATTTACTCAGAGAAAATAAAACACTTGAGGCTATAAATCAAACATTATTATCAATTTCATATTGTGCCTTCCAATCACTGTTGCCTATAAGGTGATTTCAAGGCGGAGGTCTGGATGAGTTCATACATGTTTGCCTGCCAAGATTTAGAGATCTGATTTGCCCTTGTCATTTTCTTAGAAAAAGTGACTGGCCCAAGGTCACCCAGTTGGTTTTGCGCCTAAGGGAGGACTAGAACTCTTAGTATCCTGGTTTCTATCCTGGTGCTACACTAAACTGTTTCCCCCTGAGGTTTTCTTGGCAAAGTTTTTCAGCAGTCGATTCCCAGTGCATTCTTCCTAGGGCTAAGAGTGTGTGACTGGCCCAAGCTCACCCAGCTGGTTTTGTACTTCAGAAGGGACTAGAACTCACAAACTTCTAGCCGCTAAACAGATGCTTAACCATCACCTCAACTGGGTCATATAGTTTTACTGAATTCAAGCATAAAATCATAATGGTGATTTCCAGTTTATCTTGTTTCCTGGTCCTCAGAGGCAAATATAATTCCTGAGCCAAACAATTCTTCTTTTCTTTTTCTGGATTTCCCAACTTTAATCAGAGGTTCAAGAACAATTTAACTCCTCCTCCTCCTCCTCCTCCTCCTCCTCCTCCTCCTCCTCCTCCTCCTCCTCCTCCTCCTCCTCCTCCTCCTCCTCCTCTTCTTCTTCTTCTTCTTCTTCTTCTTCTTCTTCTTCTTCTTCTTCTTCTTCTTCTTCTTCTTCTTCTTCTTCTTCTTCCCTCAGTAACAAGGCACTGCCTTCTTCCACTCCAGAAAGAGAAGAAGTGGGATGACTTTCTTCAGATAAGCATCTGTCTCTCTTGAAGGTGTTGATTCAAACGGTTGAACAAGTTGTCTGGCCTTTGGGGCTGACAGCTGGCTGTGAAAAATATATCAACCGTTTACTACCATAGAAGTGAACCATAAAGCAAAACAAGCAAAAAGCATTTTGTGGCGGTGGGAAACAAGCATCCCAATATTATGCGCTTCTAAATTCCATAATCCCAAATTTGTTAACAAGCTTCACTCAGCAAAATGAAGGCATGTCTCTTCCAGGACCCTGAAAATGTTGTTACTTTCAAATGTGACTATGCTAATGCCTGGTGAGTTCATTGTTCTTTTGAGCTTGACTTGCTTGGCCTATGTAAGCAACCGAGGAGCATTGCTTATAGTTAACAGCATATATCATATTTACAAGTGAATGAATTTGTGATTAAATTGTCCGTGTGTGTGTGGGGGGGGGAGATTGGCAGGGAGGATGTATAAGAAGTTGCTTATTTCCCAGAGTAAAGTTGAAATGCTAGCTTGGAAGCAGAGGTGGTATTCAGCCGGTTCGAGTGGTCCTAAGAACTTTGATCACCCAGCAAACTTCAACCAAACCTGAGAGCTCAGACAAACATGACCTCATAGGAGTCTGACAACAGCCAATAGAATACATGTTCTTGCACAGGAACAGGAAGTTTAAGTGCAAAGCCCAAAATAAGGTATAAACATCCCTCACTCTTAACTCCATATGTCCAGCTGCATCAAGACCATGTGCTTGGTGGTTCTGTTCATCATTAAACCCTCTTTCCAATCTGCCTCTAAGTCTTTCTCCTGGCTTGGAACAGAACCAGGTGGATATTTCTTCCAACAGTCCACACATGTATCAACTTTCTGAGCAATTTGAGAAGAGTCCAACTATTTGGGATTTGGTTTGAATAACTTCTTAGGATTCTAAAAACGAATTACGTGAACAGCTTGACTTATCAAGGGAAATGCTCTATCAAGGTTTCTGGGAGTTCACCAATATGTTAGCATAAGGAACAATCCATTAATAGAAATGCATTTTAAAAAAACCTTACTCTCTGAGCTGGAGGAACAGACTGCTTGCATGTCTGGAAGAGGTTTACTGTCGGAAAGAATAAAAATACTGAAAACCAGAGCATTTGTGCCTCTTCTAAGCATCGCTGGCTGCTTGCGGAAAGTGACAATTAATCACTTTGTAAATATCTTCTTCTGTTTTACTACAGAAGCAATAAGCACTTTGTTGAAAATTACATAAGTTATAATCCAATTAAACAATAATTACATTGTAATGGGCTTGTAACTACAGCATTAATTAACTTTTATTGCCCTGTAAATTAACCATGGTATTGATACAGAGTTAAAGGAAATAGCTGACACTCTTAGTAGGGAATAAGAGAAAATGATGGCCCACCCATATATTGTCGAATGGGTCTTTTTGCTAGGGTAGCACGGGAACCTAGACCTGGAACTTACCACTAACTGTCAATGTTGTGTGGTCAAATGCTTCTCTATACAAAAAGGAGACCTTCAGACTCTTATATCAAAGGAAGAGTCCTAGTATAGTTTCCCCTCACAATGAGAGTTTTCTGTTTATGCACATTTCTCTCTATCTGGAAGATGTGAAGTCATCCAAACTTGGTAAATTCAAATAAAACCCTCCCTTCAAATTCTTTTGTTTAAACCTTGATCAATTCTGTTGCCTTCTGCTTAGTAAACATGTTCCAAGGAGGTTGGTGTGGTGAATAAAGATAAAAATAATAAGAATATCTTCTATCCTTCAAGAAGATTGTCCTTTAACACCATTAGACAACAACTTCTCATTGGGGAGGACTCTTTAGATGAACAAAACTGCCCATAAACCAGTCTGAACAGAAACCCATAATGGATCAGTTATTGTCCGGGTGAACAGAGACTGCGCTAGGTGTTAAAGTTCATTATGACAAATGGGCTATATTTTTCATTACCATATATACATTGCACACAGAGACACACACAGAGACACACACACACACACATACTTGTGTGTGTGTGTGTGAGTGTGTGTGTGTGTGTGAATTACATACACCGAATTACATCAAAGATGGCCTATTTTAAGCATAAAACTTATCAGGAAATACTTAATGAACTCAATCTGTATAGTCTGGAGGACCGAAGGGAAAGGGGGACATGGTCGAAACATTTAAGTATGTTGAAAGGTTAAATAAGGTTCAGGAGGGAAGTGTTTTTAATAAGAAAGTGAACACAAGAACAAGGGGGCACAATCTGAGGTTACTTGAGGGAAAGATCAGAAGCAACGTGAGAAAATATTATTTTACTGAAAGAGTAGTAGATGCTTGGAACAAACTTCCAGCAGACAGGGTTGGTAAATCCACATTAACTGAATTTAAACATGCCTGGGATAAACATATATCCATCCTAAGATAAAATACAGGAAATAGTATAAGGGCAGATGGACTAGGAGGTCTTTTTCTGCTGTCAATCTTCTCTGTTTCTCTGTTTCTACACAATAAAATTATCTGGATAAATTATGCATAATCTTCTGTTATTTTAATCCTAATCACCCACCCTTTCTTCCCCTTGCCATCTAATGCCCACCCACTCCCACCACCCACCTCTCTGAATAATTCAAAGGCACTCCAGAGGGCGGTATTGCCTACTTTCAGAAACATTGATATGTAACATTGAACGGTGTGTGTGGGTATAAAAATGTCATATAGTCTTTTTTAAAAAAATAGATCAATAGAAAGCTCAGGACCTTATAGGTTGGAAACATGCGGAAGAGGCCTTCATCTTGCAGTTGATAGACAGTGACTAAAATGATAATGATGAAGTGTGTGTGTGTGTGAACAGAAAGGGAAAAACATTTAATCTTTTCCCTGACTCAATTGATAAGGGAGGAGAACTTGTGGCTTAGAGGGTAAAAGCACTTCCTAACAAGGCAAGCAGCCCAAGTTCGAATCCTTGAAGGGTATGGCTAGGTGATGAGAGTTAAATAGCTTGAAATAGATCTATACTAGTCTCCCCCAATTTCTTTATCAGTTCTTTTTAAGTTTGAAGATATATATACTGCTCAAAAAAAATTAAAGGGAACACTTAAAAAACAGATCTTCAAGTAAATCAAACTTCTGTGAAATCAAACTGTCCACTTGGGAAGCAACACTGGTTGACAATCAATTTCACATGCTGTTGTGCAAATGGAATAGTTGTGCAAATGAAATATTCAGTGAGAATGTTTCATTTATTCAGATCTAGAATGTGTTATTTGAGTGTTCCCTTTATTTTTTTGAGCAGTATATATTCCAACTCATGGATCTGCATCTCCATCTATCCATCCATCCATCCATCCATCCATCCATCTAACCATCCACCTAACCATCCACCTAACCATCCACCTAACTACCCATCTACCCATCATCTACCCATCTACCCATCATCTACCCATCTACCCATCTACCCATCTACCCATCTACCCATCTACCCATCTACCCATCTACCCATCTACCCATCTACCCATCTACCCATCTACCCATCTACCCATCTACCCATCTACCCATCTACCCATCTACCCATCTACCCATCTACCCATCTACCCATCTACCCATCTATCTATCTATCTATCTATCTATCTATCTATCTATCTATCTATCTATCTATCTATCTATCTATCTATCTATCTATCTATCTATCCATTCTCTCCTTCTCCCACCCTCCCTTCCTCCCTCGCTCCCTCTCTCTCCCCACCCCCACCCTCCCTCCCTCCCCTCCCACCCCTCCCCGGCAAAAATCCTAAAGCATCAACCTTCTTCCTGGCTAGCCAGAAATAAGACACTTTAAGCTTTAAGGGGTATGCTTTTTTATTTTCAGGTGCGTGTCAAGTAAAATTATTTTTGGGAGATCATTCTTTGCCATTCTAAATGGGTCACATTTAGGAGTAACTCTCAGCCTCAATTGTACACTGGGAGTTGGTGATTAGGGTTCCCCCCTCCACACATTTCTGTCACAAAAGATATCATATAAATGCTTACCCATTTGCTACTCCCTCAAGTACATCTGTTCCTGCAAAAGACACAGAGATTTTGTAGGTCAAGCAATCAGAAACTGAGTATGTTCACAGAAAGAAAAATAACCCTCAACATCACTGATGAGTCTTGTTAAACTTTAGCCTCTGCTCTTTCTGTATGCAGATGGGTTCTCACATTAATTAATTCACAACCTTAAAACCATTGTCAAAATCAGATCAATAATTAGCAAAGGCATTCCACATAAGGAGCATCTAACAGGACGAGCAATTAATCTCACATTTAGTAATTTTAATAAAGAATAATTTAACAACTGTATTGATTCATTTAACAAACGCAGCAAGAAAAGTCGTAAAAATGGAGCAAAGCTCACTTAGTAAATTTCTCACTCAGCAGCATAAATTTTGGGCTCAATTATTGTCATATGTTGAGGACTACCAATATGATTATGTGATTTATGCCCCAGAAATCCTTTGCTATTTGTTGCCTTCCTTACCATTTTCACAGTGCTTTCAAAAGGAAACAATTGCATTGCACCTTCTGGAACAATGATTGCTGCTATTATTGCTACCTATCGATTTACTAGATGCATTTGATTATCTTTGGTAATATGACTCGGTATGGGCACCTGCATCGCATCAAGATTTTATCGAAACATAAACTCTTCACAAATCTTGCAATGTAAGTCCTTTAAGGATGCAATGCATCCTTTACAAGATATTAAGAAAACACCAGAATTTTTTTTATTGGGCATAATGAATCAAAAATTTAAAAAGGATATTTCTTTTTTAATCATTTATATTTTAACAGCAGCTAGAATAGTATTTGCACAGAATTGGAAAGGAGGAGATATTCCCGAGGAAGATGATGTAATAAATAAAATTATAGAATGTGCCGAAATGGACATGATGACAAGGCGGTTAAATAACCAGGATGAATCAGAATTTTATGAGATTTGGAATAAATTGTATATATGGTTAAGTAAAAGAGAAAAAACAAAATTTCGATGATTTGAAAGTATGTATGGATATTAAAAATAGTTTTATCTTGATAGTTTTACACGAAATAAGGATATAATAACAATTTTTATATATTATTATTATTATTATTATTATTATTATTATTATTATTATTATTATTATTATTATTATTAATTAGATTTGTATGCCGCCCCTCTCCGTAGACTCGGGGCAGCTCACAACACAATAAAACAGTTCATAACAAATCTAATAATTTACAATTTAAAATATTTAAAAAAAACCATTATTAAGCAGACATACATACAAACATACCATACATAAATTGTATAGGCCCGGGGGAGATATCTCAATTCCCCCATGCCTGACGACAAAGGTGGGTTTTGAGGAGTTTACGAAAGGCAAGGAGGGTAGGGGCAGTTGTAATCTCTGGGGGGAGCTGGTTCCAGAGAGTCGGGGCTGCCACAGAGAAAGCTCTTCCCCTGGGGCCCGCCAACCGACATTGTTTAATTGACGGGACCCGGAGAAGGCCCACTCTGTGGGACCTAATCGGTCACTGGGATTCGTGCAGCAGAAGGCGGTCTTGGAGATATTCTGGTCCGATGCCATGAAGGGCTTTATAGATCATAACCAACACTTTGAATATATATCTGATTTACTATATTAATCTTATAAGCTAAGAATAATTTTTTTTTCTGTACTAGTGAGACTTCAAAAACAAGTGGGGTAACTGTAACCCCAAATAGTTCTTATATGTATGTACGTTATGTTTGTCTTTTTATGAAAATTCAATAAAGTTTATATATATATAAGGATGCAATGCATCAGAAGACATATTTTGCCATTTGTCTCTTGTTCTACATGCCCATGGTAGATACTGTCACCTATTTTGAAATTGCTAAATTTGGTACAAGTTGAAACTTGTCAAAGTAACTTTTCTTTAACCCAAAGAATGTGTAGTCCCTTGGGAAGTTCTGAAAAAAGTAAAGATCCTGTCTGTGGGAAGAGGGGGTTTCATTTGAAAGACACGAGTGAACTGAATAGGGAAGCAATTTGTTAGCGGAGACAACTGGAGCTGAAAGTCACAGGTGGGGTGGTAACTCCATCCATCATCTTCCTTCTTGCCTGATGAGACTCTGTGAATTTTCCTTGAACATGTGAACATTTCCTGTGACAGTCTTTGTATGCATTTCCCTTGTGTCATCTCAATATATCTGGGTCAACAGTCCATCTTCCACTGCTTCACCATGGATCAATAAATACTCCATTGAGGGTTGCATTAGAAAGATAGAAGATAGAATTCTAGGCACAAAAGAAGACACCCAAATCAAAAATATAAAAAGGATTTTTTTTCTTAATTATTCACATTTTGACAGCAGCTAGAATTGTGTTCGCACAAAATTGGAAGGGTGAAGATATTCCCAAGGAATACGAGGTAATAAGAAAAATTATGGAATGTGCCGAGATGGACATGATGACAAGGCAGTTAAACAATCATGAAGAATCAGAATTTTATGATATATGGAACAAATTGTATACATGGTTAAATAAAAGGGAAAAAATAAGATTTAAATGATTTGGAACTATATTGATGTATTAGAACTAGTTATATTTTATCAATTTTATAGGTGCAAAATATACCAAAACAAAAATTCTTCTTTTCACTTTATATCAATTTTAAATGTTATTAGTGAATTTTCTTTTTTCTGTATTGGATAAACTTCAAAAATAAGTGGGGTAATGGCAACCCCAAATATACGTTAAATGTATGTATGTCATGTTTGTCTTTTTATGAAAAATCTAATAAAGTTTAAATAAATAATAATAATAATAAAAAAAGAAGACACCCAAAAGTGGGGCAGAAATCCTGAATTCTAGCCCATAGAAATATAGATCAATATTTTTTGCCCAGCTTGGACCTTTCTAAATATGGGGAAATTCCAACATTAGGCACTGACTTATAAAAGGGAAAATTGCAAAAAAGTAACTCCAAAATTCAGCTGAAGAGATATTCCACTAGAGTCCTCAAAACTACAAGTTTGGGAGGATGGATTGTTTCTTGGACTTCCATTGATGATGGAATAGTATTGGCAGAAATAATTATTTGATACCAAACTGGGGTCAGCTCTTAGGGACCACATGCATCAATTTTCTCAGGATGATCTGTGGCAGTCCGGGTCAGTAGGGGTTCCTAAATCCCACTGCTACCACTTTGTGCACAAGTGACATTTCTGTGCATGTGCTGAAATGTCCCAGGCAGGTGGGTGGAGCCTCCCACTGCCACTACTGGTTTGCAGCACTGAGCTGACCCAGAGCAACCCACCGCCAGTCCTGGTCCTTCAAGCCTTCCTTCCTGTAACTGAATTCATCCACCTTGCTGCTGGCTGAAATTCACTCTAACAATAGGAAAAGGCCCTGGAAAAATCTACATTTGCTTTAATTAATTGATTCTGTTAAGTAACTTAGAAACGTAGAAGACTGACGGCAGAAAAAGACCTCATGGTCCATCTAGTCTGCCCTTATACTATTTCCTGTATTTTATCACAGGATGGATATATGTTTATCCCAGGCATGTTTAAATTCAGTTACTGTGGATTTACCAACCACGTCTGCTGGAAGTTTGTTCCAAGGATCTACTACTCTTTCAGTAAAATAATATTTTCTCATGTTGCCTTTGATCTTTCCCCCAACTAACTTCAGATTGTGTTCCCTTGTTCTTGTGTTCACTTTCCTATTAAAAATACTTCCCTCCTGAACCTTATTTAACCCTTTAACATATTTAAATGTTTCGATCATGTCCCCCCCTTTTCCTTCTGTCCTCCAGACTATACAGATTGAGTTCATTAAGTCTTTCCTATTACATTTTATGCTTAAGACCTTCCACCATTCTTGTAGCCCGTCTTTGGACCCGTTCAATTTTGTCAATATCTTTTTGTAGGTGAGGTCTCCAGAACTGAACACAGTACTCCAATTGTGGTCTCACCAGCGCTCTATATAAGGGGATATAAGCTTTATTTATTATTTTTGGAGAGACATTTTTCTATCATTGAAATTTGAGAGACCTGGAGAAATAGGTGAGTTTTCTACCAGATACTAGAGCAGACTTTTCATGGGGAGAAAATTTCTCGTAGCATTATCACTCTCCAAGCAGTATCAGATTAAAACAAATCTAGAAACAATGAATGGATAGTTTAGCTTAATTTAGTTTATCTTAATTTTGCTTAGCTTGGTTTCCATCCTTTAGATAGAAACTAAAGCAGGACTGGAGCAACTTAGAACTAAGGAGAAAGTTCCTAACAATGAGAACAATTAGCCAGTGGAACAACTTGTTTTCAGAAACCGTGGATGCTCCATCACGCAGGCTTTCAAGAAGATACTGGACAGTCATTTGTCTGAAATGGTATAGGGCAGTGATGGCTAACCTTTTTGAGGTTGCATACCCTGTGAGCCACCCCGAGTCTTCGGAGAAGGGCGGCATACAAGTCTAATAAATAATAATAATAATAATAATAATAATAATAATAATAATAATAATAATAATAATAATGTGAGTTGGCATAGGCTTGCCATCACGGGTATAGAGCCTCCTCCTGCTTAAACAGGGGGTTGGACTAGAAGACCTCCAAGGTCCCTTCCATGTCTCTTATAGGGTTATACTTCCAGGGTTCTTATTCAAGGCTCCTAGGGGGTGTATGTGGCTCTGGGTTTCAGATTTTGCAGTTGGATTTTGAGGTTCTTCTTTTGGGAAATTTATTAGGTTTATATCAATGTTTCCTGCCCTTGGCCTTTTCCAGGATTCTCTACATTGACATGTTGTTTGGGGACTTTGACATCTAGAAGTGCCTAAGGACACACTGCTTTAGAGTGAATGTGAAAAGATTTCATAAATCGATTGCTCCAGAACTCAAGGAACTTATTTTCTGACTTTAGATTATAATATATTCCAATCAATAGGATTTAAATATAAGACACAGTTTCCATTGAATTCATCTTGAATTTCAAATGGATTTCAATCAAATCTTATTCCTTGAAATTAAATTGTATCATGCCATCATGAAATCTCAAATCTGAATTGTCCATAAGCTGATTTGCATATCCCAATATTTTGTTACCCTTATGGTCTGGTCTTCAAATGGTGTTCTGTACCATTTAGAAAATGCAAAGCTTCATTTTTTTCCCCTCCAGAGAAAGAAATTGCTCAGATTGCTTTAAAAGAGAATAAGCACTAATTAAAACATATAAATACATGATATATTACCAGATGTGCATTTTCATTTTTGCTGTGTTTGTGAGTCTAACTAGCTGGGGGAAGGCAACAGCATAGCTCTCAAAGGGGGAAAATAAATAATTGAATATAATGCGCCCAAAATGGCTTTCTGCTGTGTGCTTAACATACAAAAGAAAGAGTAGGGTGTGTTTTGCTGTAAATGAAATTCCCACATTTTGCTGTAATGAGGATTCAAGGAATTGATCCACTTAAATAAAAACAAGTTAGATTTTGCAAAAGTGCCCATTGAAAAAGAAAAGAGACTCCGGGTACGTGCCAAAGGGTTCGGTACAGGAATAACCAGAGGTGAGCTGCTAAGGTGGAATGGGGATGAGTGCTCGCCCCTGTGCCTCTGAGTGCTGGCGGAGCCCAGAGCAATTCTGCTACTTCACCTGGGCAGGTAGAAAAATTGTGCATGGACACACAGGTGCATACATCACTGTTCCACCTTAGCAGCCCACCTCTGGGCATTTTTTATTTATTTATTCATTCATTCATTCATTTATTCTTTGTCCAATACACAACATATATGAAGAGAATAGACATGAAGTAATATATATAAAGATAATATGTAAAATAGAAGAGAAAATATATGAAAGGAAGAAAATATATATGATACATGAGCTAAAGGAAAGACAATTGGAGAGGGGATGAAAGGCACACTGGTGCACTTATATATGCCCCTTACTGGCCTCTTAGTCTGCGGAGAGAGGCGGCATACAAATCTAAATAATAAATAAAATAAATAATAAATAAATAAATAAACTTGGAGAGGTCAATTGTGGATAGACTAAGGGAGAAATGTTGGGGGCTAGGGGTTGACACTATTGAGTCCGGTAATGAGTTCCACTCTTCGACAACTCGATTGTTAAAGTCATATTTTTTACAGTCAAGTTTGGAGCAGTTAATATTAAGTTTGAATCTGTTGCGTGCTCTTGTGTTGTTGTGGTTAAAGCTGAAGTAGTCGTTGACCGGTAGGACGTTGCAGCATAACTCTCAACCTTGAAGTCCATGGGCATATCTCACTATCCCAGCGGTGGGTACTCCCAATTCAGCCCAGTTCTGTGAACTGGTAGCAGCAGTGGCATGCAAACTGGCAGCAATAGGTTTCAGAATCCACTGCTGCACTATCCCATATGCTTTGTTAGAATCTTGTTAGATTAACCAAATTACTGCTACATAATCAAATACCTTGCTTTGTTTACATCTGCCGTCTCTGAACATCCATCTTACGTATGTATTTTCCAGGATGGCTACTGATGATTCTTCTGCTAGAAATATCTCCCTAGCAATCTTCCAATCATTCTGGAATTAGGCAGATTAACCCCCAGGTGAATGTTTAATCCTGAATGACACAATCAAGATCATTATTCGATTTTTTTTGCATGACAACCTCTTCTGGAAATAATTTCCCACTGCAGACTGCATAACACTTAGAACAAAATAAAACATCCCAAGTTCCAATGATAATTTCTTTTCATTGCTTTTTGCGTTTGAGATAAGCTGCTTTGTAATCGTTTAACCCACAGGGCTCCTAATGTATAAAATTGCATCTGTGTTGAGGTTGTTTACTATGCTTAAGAACTTTGAAATGGCTGCATTGACTGAGAGGGGAAAAAATAACTTTCCCCCAGTGAAGACATATTCATTTAAAAAGAGAAGAAAAGCTGCAATTAAAATCAGCTTTGAGACAAGTGCCTATTAATTTCTGTGGATTCAGATGAAACATTTACTGAAACAAAAGGAAACGACATGGAAGTAAAAGGATGTGCCCAGAATTCAAAGAGACCTCTTAGATCGCTGTTTTGGATGCCTAAAGCCAGTTAGAAACAGGAATTCATTTGAGGTCAGCTTCCCAGTAAGGATGGGTGAGCTAGCCACTTTTGGTGAAGGCATTTTTGTTGCTTTATGGCTTTTAAATAACAAAGAGAAAGGGGAGCGGGGAAGGAAAAGTAACAAAACTCAAGAACCACAAGCTGTCAAAAATGGACAAGTGCTTAGAAATAAGTGGGAAAAAATACAACAAAAATAAAGTAAAATATTAAATATAAAAGGTTGACACAATAGTAATCAGATACAATTCTATACATATTTATCTAATCCAAAAAGAATGTATAGGTTTCCTCTGTCCAGTTGTGTCTGACTTTGGGCAGGGGTGTCAAACACAGGGCCCATGGGTCAGATCCAGCCCATGGAGAGCTTAATTGGGGCGTACAGGTCTGCCCGTGGTGGCTCTGCCAGAGAAAACCGAGCTGGGGAGGGCTGTGTTCTGGCAGAGCACTGCAGAAGGCTCCAGCAGGCGCCCCTGACACAAGTGATATTGAGTTGGCCAGGCTCACCCTGGCTATGCCCACCTGCCCCCAGGTCAAATACAACCCTGTTATGGCCCTCAATGAGTTTGACACCCCTGCTCTAGGGCATGATATTTGTTTCTTAGAAGAGAAGAGAAGAGAACAGAACAGAACAGAATAGAATAGAATTCTTTATTGGCCAAGTGTGATTGGACACCCAATAAATTTGTCTTGGTGAATATGCTCTCAGTATACATAAAGAAAAGATCCATTTGTCAAGAATCATGTGGTACAACACTTAATGATTGTCATAGGGGTCAAATAAGCAATGAAGAAACAATCAATATTAATAAAAATCTTAGGATACAAACAACACGTTACAGTCATACAGTCCTAAGTGGGAGGAAAAGGATGATATGTAGTGTTGGGCGAATCTCACAAAGTTCGGGTTTGGCGAGTTCGGCCAAACTTTGCCGTGAAGTTTGGGTGAGTTCGCCAAACCCGAACCAGAACCCGAACAGCAGGAAAAGGATGCCGCAGCAGCGCTGCAAGCAAAAGAAGGTGGGGAATCCCACGATGGGATTCCGGGTCCGGGGCTTTGATGTCATGGAGACTCCTTCCTCCCCGTTTCAGCTGGCCAGGAAGGAGTCTCTGTGATGTCAAAACCCCACCCCCGGAATCCCATCACGGGATTCCCCACCTCCTTTTGCTTGCAGCGCCACAAGCAAAAGGAAGTGGGGAATTCCACCATCGGATTCCCCACTCTCCTCCTGGGTGGCGGAGCTTTGCAGTGTTCGAGCGAATGCTGAATGCCAAACCCAAACATTTTTTAAAAAATTGGGTTCGGGTTCAGCATCCCGAACACTGCAAAGTTCGGCATGAGCCCTAACTTTCCAAGTTCGGTTTGCCCAACACTAATGATAGGAAGTGCAGACTTAGTAAAAAGTTTGACAGTGTTGAGGGAATTATTTGTTTAGTAGAGTGATGACGTTCAGGAAAAAACTGTTCTTGTGTCTAGTTGTCTTGGTGTGCAGTGCTCTGTAGTGATGTTTTGAGGGTTGGAGTTGAAACAGTTTATGTCCAGGATGTGAGAGATCAGTAAATATTTTCACCATCCTCTTTTTGACTCGTGCAGTATACAGGTCCTCAATGGAAGGCAGGTTGGCAGCAATTGTTTTTTCTGCAGTTCTGATTATTCTCTGAAGTCTGTGTGAGTCTTGTTGGGTTGCAGAACCAAACCAGACAGTTATAGAGGTGCAGATGACAGACTCAATGATTCCTCTGTAGAACTGTATCAGCAGCTTCTTAGTTCAAGAAGCCAGTGATGCCCGAAGACATTTCCAGTGGTCATGTGGCCAGCATGACTATAAACTGAGCTCGTGGAATGCTGTCACTTTCCCACAGAAATGGTACCTATTAATCTACTTGCATTCGCATGCTCTCAAATTGATAGGTGGGAAGAAGCTGGGGTAAATAACAGGAGCTCACCTCTTCATGCAGTGCTGTGGTCTCGAATCTGGGTTGCCAGCTGGAAAGGTCAGCATGACCACTGACCCATTGTGCCTCTTATTTAATGCAAACATTATGCAAGTGTGGCTGGGCAGATTTCTAATACAACTATAGAATTATCTTGCTTTTTTTACCTGCTGTGTTTTGTATAAACCAGTCCCACAATTCATTATACTTATCCATATAAAGTCTGCCTCTATAGGCAATCTGATCATAGGTAACAAATGCAATCAGATCTTCAATCCTTTGAGTAAATTGGCCGTAAAATTATTTTTCCGATGTTGAAGTATCTGTCTTTTAGCCCTAGTTAGGGAATGGAGAATCCAATTAACACTATTCAGTTGTGAAATTCCATATACTAAGTATGCAATTCAAGAGAATATTATCCTCTGAAAATTTCAGCCTTTGTTACACAGTCACATTCATACAATCTACTAAAGACACCAGAACGGACTAAAGATTCTATATGAAAATACCTCTACCTTTCCTAATTTTGATTGATTGAGTTTTAGAAATGATACAAAAACACTATAACATTTATTTATTTACTTATCTATCTATCTATCTATCTATCTATCTATCTATCTATCTATCTATCTATCTATCTATCTATCTATCTGACTTCTATGCCACCCAATGCTAATAATAATAATAATAATAATTTCCATAGCACGTGGAAATATTTCTTCCCCCCAAAGCAAACAAAATGTCTTCTGGATATGCTTGCTCATCCATAGAAATGTTCCAGGTCACTGCATTGTTTCATATTGTGATTACAGCCTTTTTCACAGGGTGGAATGCATTTTGTATCCTAAAATGATCCGTAAGGACTTTTCGAAACAATCAGTAGAAATAGATTACTTAACCATGCTTCACTAGCATTCCTGTGGCTTTGCGATTTAGTCCTTCCCAGTACGGTGAGAAATGCACATGGCCTGCATATCATGTGATCAGCTTGTTCACCAACTTCAAGCCAAGTTCCCTTTCCATTAACTTCTAGATGGTCTTCAGTACCATATCACTAATGCGGGAAGGTTGGTAATAGTCATAGACAGATACATCCTGTTTTGGAATAGCTTGGTGAGGGCTGGCAGGAGTAAAGGATTTGTTTACACGGGGTATTTGATCTTATTTGTCTAGGTCTGTTTGGGCTAGAGCATTATTTCCCAACCTAGATAACTAGGTGGATTTCAATTCTCAGAATTTCTCAGTTAGTTGTCCTGGCTTGGTAATTTTGGGAATTGAAGTCTACCCATTTTAAGTTGTGAAGGTTAAAAAACACTGTGCTGAAGCAATATTGATTGACTAAGTACTACAGTGATACCTTGTCTTACAAACTTAATTGGTTCCGGGATGAGGTTCTTAAGGTAAAAAGTTTGTAAGACGAAACAATGTTTCCCATAGGAATTAATGGAAAAGTGATTAATGCATGCAAGCCCAAAATTCACCCCTTTTGCCAGCCGAAGCGCTCGTACACTGCTGGGATTCCCCTGAGGCTCCCCTCCATGGGAAACCCCACCTCTGGACTTCTGTGTTTTTGTGATGCTGCAGGGGAATCCCAGCAGTGGAATCCCAGCATTGCAAAAATGAGTGCTTCGCTGTTAACGGAAATCTGGAGGTGGGGTTTCCCAGTGAAGGGAGCATCAGTGAAATCGCAGCGTTGCAAAAACACCGAAGTCCTCAAATCCCCACCTCCGAACCTCAGTGTTTTTGCGATGCTGTGATTTCACTGAGGCTCCCCTCATTGGGAAACTCCACCTCCGGACCTCCATTGCCAGCAAAGCGCCCATTTTTGCGCTGCTGGATTCCCCTGCCGGGATTCCTCTGCAGCATCACAAAAACATGGAAGCCTGGAGGTGGGGTTTCCCATGGAGGGGAGTCTCAGAGGAATCCCAGCAGCGCAAAAACGGGTGCTTCACTGGCAACAGAAGTCCGGAGGCGGGGCATCCCAGCGGCGGCAATGGGTTTGTAAGGTGAAAATAGTTTGTAAGAAGAGGCAAAAACCCCCCAGGTTTGTATCTCGAAATGTTTGTATGACGAGGCGTTTGTAAGACGAGGTATCACTGTATTTAAGTTACTGAATTAAATAAAGGAAGAAGAAAAGGAAGAAAGATTGATGCGTGTTAATGAGTGAATTAATCTCAACTGCATTGATATAATAATTTGAATGTAATGGTTTGTAGAGAAGATCAACATCTGAACTTTGAAACCCATCTCCCCAATAAGAAGGGTCTTGGATACTAGTCATTTGCCATGTCCCCAAAGGGCAGAGAAAATAGCCTAGCTCTTAAAATGGTGTAAAAGTCTGCAGAAAGAGGACAATACCCATACAATTCCTTCAATTTACAATAAGCTAGTTTGTAATTGTCAGGGCATTAGTTTTATCAAATTCAATTTTGGTTCTCTTGGTTCTTGGAGCTTTTATAAAGCTGGGTAGTTGACAACTTTAATAGTCTGACTCTTCTACTGACAAATTTATATCCAAGGAAGTTCTTTTTTCTCCCAGGATAAAATAATCATAAACTATTTGGTGGGAAGTCAATTAGGATTATTCCCCATTGTGTTCCATGGAACTTTCAAAGAGTAGGTTTTAAAAGAGCCATAGAAGATTTATTGAAGACCCAGGGAGTAGGAAATGACCATTATCAAACTCCATTCCCCCTGAATCTGCTATAAATATTCTGTAAAGTCATGGAGATTTATAGAAGAATGTTTTTTATGATTTTATGCAAAAGCTGTAGTTCCATAATATCTGTGAAGTGGGAGCCTTGGTTTACATTTGCAGAATATCTCCTCAATAAGCACAAAGATTCTAGAAAGGTGCATCCACTCCATGGACAGAGATCATATCTTTTCAATGGACTTCACCAGACATTTTACTAGCATCCTCTCAGACAGGCAAATCAGTGGTTGCAACTTCTCCCCATCTCCTGCTTCATTGTAAGCTCTCTGGTTTGTTTGTTTGTTTGTTTGTTTGTTTACTTACTTACTTATTTATTTATTTATATGCCGCCCCTTTCCGCAGACTCGGGGCGGCTAACAACAATAATAAAACAGTATATAATAGTAATCCAATACTAAAAACAGTGAAAAACCCATTATTATAAAAACCAAGCATACATACAGACATACCATGCATAAATTGTAAAGGCCTAGGGGGAAAGAGTATCTCAATTCCCCCATGCCTGGCGGCAGAGGTGGGTTTTAAGCAGCTTACAAAAGGCAAGGAGGGTGGGGGCAATTCTAATCTCAGTGGGGAGTTGGTTCCAGAGGGCCGGGGCCGCCACAGAGAAGGCTCTTCCCCTGGGTCCCGCCAAGTGACATTGTTTAGTTGACGGGATGGGACTATGCATAAAAGTTGAAGAAGGAGTGGAATTGTGCTAATACATATATATTCAAATTCCACTCCACTTTTTATGGGAGAAGACTGCAGTTGGATTTCATAAGAATTGATTAGGATGAGTTTTTAAACAGTGCTTATGTGGAAGCAAGAACTCACATAGCAACTAATTTGTGTTGAGTCCAGCATAAAAGCACCTTGACCTTCCCTTCCCACTCCTCCCCTTCCTTCTGTATCTTCTCATTTCTCTTCAACAAAATCCTCCCATTTCCCTCTTTCCAATATAGCTGTTTCCTTCACCTATCTTCTTTTTTCTTGAAGTAGTGTGTGTGTGTAATTATTTTATGTATGCATGTCATGTGCGAGAGAGACTGGGTTGCACATGCATATATAGATGGAGATTAATTAATTTTGCATTTAGGGTGCTGTATTTAACAAGCAATTAATTTTAATTAGTAATTGTATATTCCATTAATATTAGTTTTATTTCTGCCTTTTTCTGTCCTGCACCAACACACATAAAAATGAGTGCCACATATTTAGGTTGAGGGGATGGCCAAGACTTGGTTCAGAAGGAGTTCGTGACCATTGGGTGACAAATTCGGAACCTGGACGTTCCCCAAGAATGCAAGTGGGGAATGCGTTCGGTCTAACCTGCATTGTGGGGGCATAGATATTGTAGATTTAAATCAGACAGGAGACTTTGTTAGAGATTATGCACTTGGACATTTGCAGAATACCAAGTAATTAAGTAGCAAAAGTCCAATTATGTTTCATTATGAATATGAATGCGGTTCAATGTATCAGGTCATCAGATTAATAAGAACAAGAATTAAATACTGACATCAAACCTATCTGAAACAGAAAAGCAGTATCTGCAATAAGTACCTGAGCTTTAATATTATTAATAAGAAAGTTACCTACCCAGGAATTTATTTTCTGGCTCTTATTTATAAGTTGCTGATGAAATACAATTCAGAAGCTAAAAAATCTCATCTAGAAGTCTCTATGATTAAATAGATACAGAATTTAGACAGAATAATTGATATGCAACAGTGGGAATTTCAATGAAAAGAAAAATATTAAATTTTCATTGATATATTAAATTTAGAGTGAATATCACAATTGAAGAAAATGGTAAAGTTATCAATGGTACACACCACTTCAATATTGACTGGTAAAATAGATAATTCATTTTCTAATATAATTATTGTTATTCCATATTTGGAAGTAATGTAAAATCCAACAATTTTGGAAAATGATTTATAATAGGAATGATACAGATCATAAAAATTCAATTCCCTTTTCAGCCTGTCACTTTCCCATTAAATGTTGACTGATGGATTATGTGTCATTAAGTTACTGTCAACTCTTAGCAATCACATAGATTTTTTTCCCCAGGACTAATAAATATTATCAAAGTTTATATTTCAATAAAGTATATTAAACTCGCTTTGTATACGTTAATAGTTGCTTTTTAAGCCTCACTGCAAAGTACATAAAATTCAACATAGGCAAATTAAATTGTATATGTATATCTCAATGTCAAAAATAGCCTCATATTTTAAAAACAAATCTATACAGAATTTAATTTCATGCAGAAGCCAATTTTGGACTATAATTATACCTCTGAGTTTACACCACAACTGAAATTTGTTAAATAAGGATGGATTTCTCATTGACTCAATAAGATGACTATCTTTCATTTCACTTATAGAATAACAGAGTTGGAAAGGACCTTGGAGGTCATCTAGTCCAATTCCCCTGCTTAGGCAGGAAACCCTACAATATTTCAGACAAATGGTTATCCAACATGTTCTTAAAAATTTCCAGTGTTGGGGCATTCACAACTTCTTGAGGCAAGCTGTTCCACTGATTAATTGTTCTAACTGTCAGGACATTTCTTCTCAGTTCTAAGTTGCTTCTCTCCTTGTTTAGTTTCTACCATTGCTTCTTGTTCTACCTTCAGGTGCTTTGGAGAATAGCTTGACTCCCTCTTTTTTGTGGCATCCCCTGAGATATTGGAACATTACTGTCATATCTTCCCTAAGTTACAACTGTGATCCTGGTTAGATCGAATTAGTGTCCTTTTGAGTCTTCATGGATGGACATGAGGGATACAAGGCCATGTCTCTTGATATTCAGGAAGTGTTCATGCAGTCTGGTCAATAGTTTTCTTCCTGTTTGGAAGAAAACCATTGACCAGGAAAAAAACTATCAACCAGACTGCACAATATTCAAAGACAATTCAATGCTGCATAAAAATAAGAATAAAAACTGGAGCTGTGCATTTGAGGAGAAATCCACTCGCCCTCCATTTAGGCATTTTTGAAATGTGAAATTTGCACTTCTCTCCAATTTGTTCAAGCTTTCTTCTTAAAGGACAACAGTCATCAGTATGGCTAATACTCCAAAGAAATCCTATATCTAACACTTGAATGTTTTGTTTTGCAGGTAACTCAAATGTTTAAATCATCTCATGAATGTTGGGCAGTAGATAGTGAATAGTTTTACACTCTACTGAACTTCATTATACAAAATTAATCACCATCTACTTTTGTTTCCATAGAATTGGAAACCAATTTTTGATCCAGGGTCCCCTTCTTTATATAAGACCAAGTTGTTGTTGTTGTTGTTGTTATTGTTATTGTTGTTGTTGTTGTTATTATTATTATTATTATTATTATTATTATTATTATTATTATTATGTCAGTACAACACAGCAAACGAGATCACTATGCTGGATTTCGTATTTTATCACCAGTCGGGCGCTTCCCAAGCACCTAGGACTGCGTGATGTAGCGGCGAATTATGTTTGCCGATCCCAGTAAAGCAGCCGTTTGCAATTGACAGATGGAGATTTTGTCAATTTCGATGGTATTCAAATGTCCGCTGAGATCCTTTGGTACGGCGCCCAGCGTGCCAAGTACCACTGGGACCACTTTCACTGGCTTATGCCAGAGTCGTTGCAGCTCGATTTTTAGATCTTCGTATTTCACTAATTTCTCTAGCTGCTTCTCCTCAATTCTGCTGTCTCCTGGGAATGCAATGTCCATGATCCATACTTTCTTTTTCTCCATGATCACAATGTCTGGTGTGTTATGCTTCAGAATTCGGTCAGTCTGAAGTCGGAAGTCCCACAGTAGTTGTTAATTATGATGATGATGATGATGATGATGATGATGATGATGATGATATTATTATTATTATTATTTATTAGATTTGTATGCCCCCCCCTCTACGGAGACTCGGAGCGGCTTACAACAACAAAACAGTACAAATCCAATAGTTAAAAACAATTTAAAACCTTTAATATAAAAAATAATCATACCTCTCATACAGACCATTCATAAAATGGAGACGGCCCAGGGGAATCAATTTCCCCATGCATGACGACAGAGGTGGGTTTGTCCTTTTCCCTTATACAAGAGACCACACTATCTTTCACTTAAGGCCAATCTGATGCTTCTATTGGTGAACAGCCATAAATTTATGCCTTTAGCTACACTTCCCTTCTCTTCCTTTCTTATTAGAGACCTCAAAACGCTGCTTGAGGTTATTGTTACTTCACCACAAATTTCAAAACCATTTTGCTTTCTGCATTTTTCCCCTTTTGTAACTTTCTGTTACAAAGCATTTCTTTATAGAAATTGTGGAAGCCCCAGGAGAAAAACCTGAAAAATTGTTTTATTTTTCTCATTCTTGGCATTTTGTGTGGAAAGCCAAGGCACCTGCTGACATCCAGAGTATTTGTGTCTCAGAGATATAGCAGGCATAATTCAATGTTCCCCTCTTTTAGAAAATAAAATCTGACTTAAGCAGAAAAGTCTGATGAAAAAGAAAACAGTTGTAAATGAAAGTGAATAAGTCAAATCAAAATAAAATATTCCAGGGGTGAAAGACTCCCAGTTTTCTTGTGTCTGTCAGTCATTGGAGAACCTGTCGTGAAGGCAGCTCATTTATAATTCAAAATATTAGATATAATGTAATGAGCTACTGAGAATATTTCTAGTTCATAATTCCAATACAGATCTACCGTACACCCGCCCGCCTTTTCCTTTCTTTTTTTCTTTTCTTCTTTCTTTTCTTTCTTTTTTCTTTTTCTTTTTTTGTTTGTCTGTTTGTTTGTTTGTTTGTTTGTTTGTTTTGTTTTGTCCTTGTTTACTGTTAAATGCATATTGTCTAGGCCAGTGTTTCCCAACCTTTTTTGAGCCGCGGCACATTATTCATATTTTCAAAATTCTGGGGAACACTGAGGGGGGGGGGCGGGGGGGGGTAAAGAAAAGTTTGGACAAAAAAAAATCTCTTCCTCCATTTCACTCTATTTCTCCCTCCCTCTTTCTCTCTCTCTCTTCCTTCCTTCCCTTCTTTCTCTCTCTCCATCCCTTTCTTTCTTCCTCTCTTTTTTGCTCTCTTTCTCTCTCCCTCCTTCCCTCCCTCTATGTCTTTCCCTCTCCCTCCTTCCCCCCTCTCTTTCTCTCTCTCTCTTGCTTTCTTTCCCTCTCTCTTGCTTTCTTTCTCTCTCATTCTCTCTCCCCTCCTTTTTCTCTCTCTCTCTTTCTCTCTCATTCACCACACCGGCAACAGAGAGAAAAAGAAAGAGAGAGAGCTGGAGAGAGAGTGGAGGGAGAGAGCCGGCGGCCATTGTCTTCACCTCCGCCCGCCGGCTCTGCAGCTAAGAGGCAGCAGCCATCAGCCCCCTCGCCCTCCCAGACGTCCCTAGCGCCCAGCCACGCGCCGCCTCCCGTTAGCCCGGCTGACTTTTCCCTGCTGCCGTTTTCTCTTCATGGCGCAAAGCCACAGTCCCGGACTCCCGGATCGCTCACTTCTCCAGCCAGCAAGTCAGCTGCCCGGAAAAGCATCGCACTTTTTCAATGCGCGGCACTTTCCTGGGCAGATGGCTTTGCTGACCGGAGAAGTGAGCGATCCGGGAGTCCAGGACTGTGTGGCTTTGCGCCATGAAGAGAAAACGGCTCGGGCAGCAGGGAAAAGTCGGCCATTTTGTCTTCATGGCGCAAAGCCACACAGTCCCGGACTCCCGAATTGCTCGCCCCAAGGCAGGAAGCGGCGGCGGAGGAGAGGGGGCAGATCGTGCCCCAAGACAGGAGGTGGTGGCGGCGGAGGAGGAGGAGGAGGAGAGGGGGCAGAACGTGCCCCAAGGCAGAAGGCAGCGGCAGAGGAGAGGGGGCAGCTTACGGGGAACGGTGCTTGCAGCTGCCCCCGGCTACTGCCAGATGCCGCTGTTTCCAGCGCTTTCCTGCTGGGCCCCAAAGAAGGAAGGTGGGAAAAAGGAGGCGCGAATAATGAAGCTCTCCTTTTTCCCGCCTTCCTTCTTTGGGGCCCAGCAGGAGAGCGCCGGAAACAGCTGCATCGGGCAGTAGCCAGGGGACAGCTGCGAGTGGGAGCTCCAGGTCCGAGGCACCGGCGGTCCGGCACCGGCAGCGCCCCGCCCAGCTGGAGCTTCCCTAGGCTTCGCGGCACACTAGTGTGCCGTGGCACACCGGTTGGGAAACGCTGGTCTAGGCCATAATTTGACA
Organism: Erythrolamprus reginae; assembly: GCF_031021105.1. Lineage (NCBI taxonomy): Eukaryota > Metazoa > Chordata > Lepidosauria > Squamata > Dipsadidae > Erythrolamprus > Erythrolamprus reginae. Next base: position 21,970,177 of record NC_091954.1, on the reverse strand, counting down.
CACAATCTTTGTTTCTTAATTACCCATTTCTTTTTTCCCCCTTCTGTATCTCGACATGTTTACACTGTTATTTGTACTTAAATGTATCCATTGTATTTATCCTTGTAAATAAAAACTTTATATTAAAAAAAGGCAGCGCAAGGTTCCTCCCACCCACCTGGAAACTGCCATTTTGGTTCTTTAACCCTCTGCAAATTTGGGCATGCGCAGAAGGTAAAAGAACCCAAACGGGGGCGTCCAGACAGTTGGGTGGAGCCTTGCACTCCCTTCGCAACTGACTCTCCGACAACAGACAGGCACAAGCAAACCAGGAGCATTTCACCCCTGAAATATTCCCATTAAAATGACACGTGGGAACTGATCTCTACTTTTCATTTTAAAAATTAGGTAGCAAGAGAAAGGAACAGCTGATCTCAGATAGGCAAGCTTTTGGTAATAGTGTATAATAGGGTGTCCATTTTGTTAAGTACCACATTACTATACCTTGGTAATTTTAAGACTTTTGGAGCTATACTTGCTGAGGATTTCTGGGAATTGAAGTCCACAAGTGTTAAAGTTGCCAAGATTGTATCCCCTATCAAGAGATTCAGACACTTCAAATGAGTATAAAGATTTATTGCAATTTATTTATTTATTTATTTATTTGTTTGTTTGTTTATTTGTTTGTTTGCTTGTCCACAATACATATGGAAGAGAATAGACATGAAGTAATATATATATAAAGATAATATGTAAAAATAGAGAAGATATATGAAAGGAAGAAAATATATATGATATATGAGATAAAGGAAAGACAATTGGACAGGGGACGAAAGGCACACTAGTGCACTTATGTACGCCCCTTACTGACCTCTTAGGAACCTGGAGAGGTCAATTGTGGAGAGTCTAAGGGAGAAATGTTGGGGGTTAGGTGTTGACACTATTGAGTCCAGTAATGAGTTCCACGCTTTGACAACTCAAACTTAATATTAACCGCTTAATATTAACAATATTCAAAGACATTTCAATGCTGCATAAAAATAAGAATAAAAACTGGAGCTGTGCATTTGAGGAGAAATCCACCCCCCTCCATTTATGCATTTTTGAAATGTGAAATTTGCACTTAATTGATTTAAACATTTGAGTTACCTGCAAAACAAAACATTCAAGTGTTAGATATAGGATTTCTTTGGAGTATTAGCCATACTGATGACTGTTGTCCTGTTGCGTGCTCTTGTGTTGTTGTGGTTGAAGCTGAAGTAGTCATTGACCGGTAGGACGTTGCAGCATATGATCTTGTGGGCAATACTTAAATCCGTGTTTTAGGCGCGGTAGTTCTAAGCTTTCTAGACCCAGGATTGTTAGTCTAGTTTCGTGATTGATTGATTTATATTTGTTTCCATGATTTTACATGAGACGCAGCATAGTGATATTGGTCTGTAGTTGTCAACGAGAGAATCTTAAAGCTCTCTACAAGAATCTGACCAACTGACTGTCAAGGGAAATGAGTGAGAGATTAGAGAAGCATTCAAGGTAGCCTGGACGTAGATGTCTTGCAGGCACTCAGGGACTCATGACTTATGACATGTTTGACCCCTTCCTTGGGTTCAGCCTGGTCATCTCCTATTTACCCTTGGTGTATAAATTTAGATTGAAATTATGTGAGGTTTTCATCCTCTAGCATTGATCTTCCTTGTCAGCTGGAGCCACTATCAACATAAATTGCATATCCTTATTTGAATCCAGATGAATTTTGTTGTGAGTGCCCCTGGAGGCCAGCGAAGACCCAGCTGCAACATCACAACCAGGCCAGTCAGAAACCGGCCTTAGCGGAGCAGAAAATCCGCCGTCCGTCCAGGGAGATAGCTCTCAGGAAACTGAACTGCACAGGTCACAACGAACTGTGAAACCACCAATCCGGTTACAGGACTACGTCACTTGGATTAATACGTAGACCATAGTTTTAACTAAAAGGGGAGGGTTGTTGTGTTCGTTTAAATATATTGAAGAAATTCACTGATTGGTTAAGATGCGGCTAATGTAAGTTGCCGCCAAAGTTAAACGGTTGTCAGTTAAGAAAAGTCCGTGTTTAAGAAAGGTATAAATAGGGCAATGGGTTAGCCGTTGCCCCTGTTGGGAGTTGCTTCTCTGGTGAATGTTTGCTCTTGCTGTTTCATTGAATAAATGTGTTATGAACTACTAGAAGTCTCCGGTGCAGTGATTTAACAAATTTCATTTTGCAAAGACACCCTTCCTTCGTCTGCATCATCCCCCGATCAAGTTGTTCATAAATTCCTACATGTGAATCAGTTTAGGGGGAGTTCCCCTTCAAAAGCACGCAAAAACTGTGAGTGGGTTTAGAGGAAATTTATTATTTATTTATTTATTACTTAGATTTGTATGCCGCCCCTCTCCGAAGACTCGGAAATGGAGGGTAAATCCTCTTGTCAGCTTCCAGTTAATCATTCTTCCTTTATTTTTTTTCTTTGCTATAACTGATTATCCTAATACCTCCTGTTATATACCCCAACTCACAGTGAAACGCACTTTTGTCATCTCACTTTGAAAAATGGCCTTGTTCTACCTGTCTTGCCTTTAAAAATAGAGTCACATTAGCAGCCATTAGTTGGTAAGGGAGCTTGAATTCCCACCCATGAATGGTTAGAGGTGGAGAAGGGGGAGGACAGCAATTCTACCTACTTCCTTGCTAGTAATTAACCTCATTGCTAATGAAGTGAGACCAGACACTCACTGTCGTATGATGGAACACTCATCAAGGCCATTCTGGTTAATGAGGACATTATAGGACGGTATTCTCTTCTTGTCCTCCTTCTATTGTTCCAAGATTTGCCTAATTTCTCTTTAATGTAGATTAATTAGCGTTGGTTCTGGTTCTTGGAGAAGAAGATAAAATTAGATCCACATAGATTTTTAATCTTTGGAAATAAACATTTGAAATTAAAAGGGAAATAACCTTTATACAACCATTACCAAAAGGTAATGAATACAATCATTACCAAAAGGAGAAAAAAAAAAAACCAAACAAGCAATTTGCTTCCCTCCTCTTGTATCTGTTATTCCAATTTGTCATGTCTATCAATTCAAATAATATTTATTTATTAAATTTATTTATTAAATTTGTATACCGCCCCTCTCCGTAGACTCGGGGCGGCATACAAACTCGTCAAACTTGGCACTTCTGTCAACATTTAAAATAGGTGGGCTTCATCTCCCACAATTCCTCAGCCAGCACAGTTTCAAAAAATGTGAGACTTATAGTTTCATGATTTTTATTTATTTATTTATTTTTATTTATTTATTTATTTATTTATTTATTTATTTATTTATTTATTTATTTATTTATTTATTTATTTATTTATTTATTTATTTATTTATTTATTTATTTATTTATTTATTTATTTATTTATTTATTTATTTATTTATTTATTTATTTATTTATTTATTTATTTATTTATTTATTTATTTATTGGATTTGTATGCCGCCTCTCTTCGCAGACTCGGGGCGGCTAACAACAGCAATAAAACAGTATATAACAAAATCCAATACTAAAACAGTTAAAAACCCATTATATAAAAACAAATAATACATACAGACATACCATGCATAAAATTGTAAAGGCCTAGGGGGAAGTGTATCTCAGTTCTCCCATGCCTGGCGGCAGAGGTGGGCAAGGAGGGTGGGGGCAATTCTAATCTCTGGGGGGAGTTTGTTCCAGAGGGCCAGGGCTGCCAGAGAGAAGGCTCTTCCTCTGGGTCCCGCCAAGCAACATTGTTTGGTTGACGGGACCCAGAGAAGACCCACTCTGTGGGACCTAACTGGTCGCTGGGATTTTTAGAGGTCACTGGGTCATTTTCATAACTGATGAAATCAACATGAATTGCAATGGGGTTTTTTTTCCAATTCCACATTTCCAGATCCAGTAAGATTACCTCATGGCACAGTATAGTTAAAACCTGAGCAACTAATTTGAGAGAACTAAGAACTATGGGGAGACTGAAAAAGAAAAGAAAAATCTCACACAAGCCTGACAGACCATTTTGGACTTTGCAAGCATTGAAGTTGTAATACAGGTTGCACATGGGAAGGAAGTGGAGTGGAATTTTATAATTCACTCAGATTTTCTTGCCCATACCAAGATTTGCTGAGAGGTACCATCATCTTAAGAAGGGGGAGTGATGGCTTAGTGGTTTAGATGTTCAGCTTGTCAGCTGAAAAGCTGACAGCTCAGATGCAAGACCTGAGCACTGCGTGATGGGTGAGCTCCTATAATTGGCCCCTGCTCCTGCCAATCTAGCAAGCAAATGCAAGTAGATAAATACTGTAGGTACCGCCTTGGTGGGAAAGTTACTGTGAGAAGTTACTGCACTCTGTATTTTTATTCTGGCTTCATGATGGAAATGTCTCTCAGACAATGCAGGTGCTCTCAGTGGAAAATCTTAAACTAGCACCACCCCCTTAAAGGGGAAACCTTTAAATCCTTTGACCACCATCTTTGATATATTAATAGTCATAATAATATACAATATCTGGATTTAGAATTACATTCTCAACTTATATTACTCAGGATTTATATCTTTCTATTATATTTATACACATTATCTCCCCTTCCCCCCCCCCTCTCTCTGTGATAAATGATCTCTTGATTTGGTTGATTTGCCTGGGTTTTGCTTGACCTAAAAACCAAATGATTCCCAGAATAACATGTAGGGCATATAAATGTGCATGCATTTACATGTTGATAAATATTGAGATTGGTAGGGAAGGTTTGCCTATTTGCCGACGACTCTAAAGTGCAATAGGGTTGATATTCCTGGAGGCGTCTGTAATATGGTAAATGATTTAGCTTTACTAGATAAGTGGTCAAAGCAATGGAAACTTCAGTTTAATGTTTCCAAATTAAAATAATGCACTTGGGGAAAAGGAATCCTCAATCTGATCATTGTGTTGGCAGTTCTGTATTATCAAAAATTTCAAAAGAGAAGGATTTAGGGGTAGTTATTTCTGACAGTCTCAAAATGGGTGAACAGTGCAGTCAGGCAGTAGGGAAAGCAAATAGAATGCTTGGCTGCATAGCTAGAGGTATAACAAGCACGAAGAGGGAAATTGTGATCCCGCTGTATAGAGTGCTGGTGAGACCACATTTGGAATACTGTGTTCAGTTCTGGAGACCTCACCTACAAAAAAGATATTGATAAAATTGAATGGGTCCAAAGATGGGCTACAAAAATGGTGGAAAGTCTTAAGCATAAAACCTATCAGGAAAGACTTAATGAACTCAATCTGTATAGTCTGGAGGACAGAAGGAAAAGGGGGAACATGATCGAAACATTTAAATATGTCAAAGGGTTAAATAAGGTTCAGGAGGAAAGTGTTTTAATAGGAAAGTGAACACAAGAACAAGGGGGCACAATCTGAGGTTAGTTGGGGGAAAGATCAGAAGCAATGTGAGAAAATATTATTTTACTGAAATAGTAGTAGATGCTTGGAACAAATTTCCAGCAGAGGTGTTTGGTAAATCTACAGTAAGTGAATTTAAACATGCCTGGAATAAACATATCTCCATCCTAAGATAAAATACAGGAAATAGTAAAAGGGCAGACTAGATGGACCATGAGGTCTTTTTCTGCCGTCAATCTTCTATGTTTCTATGTTTCTATCCCTCACCATATAATTACTGAATTAAGCAGAAGTCCATAGTTACACAAAACCTTCACTTTCCCACAACACAAATCCAGTTCAAACCTGATTGATGAAGGAGCCATTCCATCAGCTGATATTGCTCTTCCTTTGCTGCTATCTATTATTCGAAATAACCTACAAACTAACACTGATGAAATGTAATGAGAAAGAATCTCTGACTTCTCAGTTCCCTGGAAAACCCATTTGCATTTTTGCCCACTTATCACAGAAGTAGACGAAACTTGTGTCTCCGAGAGTTTGTCTTATCTTTGCATGTGATTTGTTTTCCATTGGAGATAAGTAGCTACACATCTTTGCCTTTCTTGCTAGCAATTCATTCGATTCTGGTACAGGAAAGACCTTAGGTGCGATATTGCTGTCACACTCTTCTCAGGGATTTGCTGGTGTGCAATACTCTCTGAATTTGTTGGAATAACTGTAGGTCTTTTAGGAAGAATTTTCCAGTAATGGATCTCAGCCTTTGTCAGCAAATGCTGTCTGCAATGAAGACCTATTGAGTGAGGTGACCGATGGCTCTTGCAGCTTCTTTCCATTGCCAAGCCACTGCTGCCAGGTCATTGCAGAACAATTCAACATGGGAAATTCACTGTGTGGACAACTCATTGCAAATGCCTGGATGGAGCAAGTGAGCCAGGAGACCCAGGCAAGGAAGCAAGAGAGTGCATGGACAGAGTGCATAGCAGTGATGCTGGTGCCTGGGGATTTTCCATTTTCACATTCCCTTATCGCCGTTACTGCTGTTGCCTCCATGCGAAGCTCTGAGCGGTTCAGAGTTCAGACTATTCAGAGGCAGCAGTGGAGGAAGTGGTAGCCAGGCCCCAAATGGCCATGCTGAGTTGCCCTACCCATTGTTCTGTCTGGGTCCCTCCAGAGGCAAACCCCAACCCAAAAAGAGAAGCCAGGCACACTGGTAAAAAGCAAAGGCAGTTTATAGAATTCAAAGCAAACACAGGTAACAGAAAATGTCCTTACAAACAGGAACACGCTGAAACTTCAAAGATGTTTCACGAAGGCCATGAAGTAAAACAGGATTCTTGCTGTCAAAAACAACACTGGAGATAACAAACATACGCCTCCCCCAAGTCTTCCAGTCTTTTAGGCCACAAGCCAAGATCAGAGACGCCAAGAAGCAAAGCAGGGTCACAGAACTTCCAGTTGATAACGCTCCACATGGCTTAAAGGGCTGGCCTGCCTTTTAAACCCTGCTAAGGAGAACCACACCCAAACCCAGCTGTTGCCAATTCAGTGATGCCAATACCTTTCTAATTGGTCCCGTCTCTGAGCTGCACGTCGCTGTCTCATGTCAATTATAGCCTGCTCCCCCTCATCCTCTTCCTGACTTTCCTCTCCCCCGTCTGCCTGGTCCTCCCCCTCCTGTTCACTGTCCTCCTCCTCCGGGCCTGGATCCAGCAGAGACGCAGCCGGTCCCTGAGGAGCCTCAGGCTGAATCGCAACACCCATGAACCTATGGCATGCATGCCACTGGTGGCACTTGCAGCCATATCAGAGGACACGCAAGGCATCACTCTATGTCAGCTCCAGAGCACATGTGCATGCTAGCCAGCTGATTTTCAGCCTTGGGGAAGGCTGCTTTGTTCCCTGAAGCCCCGGAGTGTGAAAAACAGCACAATGGGCAAACCGGATGTCCATTTTCTGAACTTTCAGTTTGCCCATTTGCCCGGTTTTTTTCACTGTCCCAGGCTTCAATGAGGCCTGTGCGCACGCATGGGGATGGGGGATTGTGCACAAGCGCAGGTGTGTGCATGTGCGTGTGTATGCATGGGGATAGGGAATGGGTGTGGACACATGCACACATGATGGCACATGCACACACACTCTTTTGGCACACGGACCAAAAAAGGTTTGCCCTTACTGCACTAGACCTTGCTCTGCATTCATCCATTGGCTACCTTAGATATATCAATTAAGGGTTAGGGTTAAGGTTAGATCCAGTCTCTGTTGTGGCTTGTCAGCTGCCAGCCCCACCAACAGCCAAATCAGATGTGAGAGGGTTTATACTTGGTTGGATAAAAAATATGCTTAATGATTTTTTTTTTTAAATTGAATTTATCATTAGATATGTCTATAAATAGAGAAATGTAATAGATATTTTTTCTTCTTCTCTGAATTGATCTAATCAATAATAGTTTTTCCTTTTTGTATTAGGAAGACTTCTATTTTGAGCGGAGCGATTGTAGCTCCTTTTTATGTTATGTGTAGTGATGGGCGAACCGAACCCGCACAATTTGGGTCCATACCGAATTTTGTGCCGAACATGAACCCGAAATTTTTTGAAACTTCGGGCAAAGGTCGGGGTCGTGTTCGGCGTTTGGAGCTTTGATGTCACCGGCAGGATGCTAAGGACGCCAAGGTGATTACTTCCTAGATTCCATGGAATCCAGGAAGTGATCACCTTGGCGTCCTTAGCAACCTGCCGGTGACGTCAAGGCTCCGCCCCTGGAATCTCTTCGTAGGAGGGATTCCCCAGCTCCTTCAAAGGGAGGTCTTCACGTAAAAATAAACATTGTTATTTTTACGTGAAAGGACACTGCAGCAGCACTGCAAGCAAAGGGCGGTCCTTTCATGTAATAATAAACATGTATATTTTTACATGAAAGGACCGCCCTTTGCTTGCAGCGCCACTGCAGTATCCTTTCACGGAAAAATAAACATTGTTATTTTTACGAAAAAGGATGCCGCAGAGGCCTCATGGATGTGCCTGACAGAGGCCTCATGGACTAACTCCTAGTGTGGGCAGAGCGCTCCAGAATAGTTCCCAGGGTAATTGACCTCCGGGCGGAGCACTGTGAAATGGGTCGACTCAAGTAGGCAGGGAGGGAAGTTGGGTGCCTTCACGGTGAAGAATCCCCCGGCCACGAAGGCTTCTGGTTAGGGGAAGCTTAGCAAAGGCCAAGTGGGAGGGGAAGGGGGAAACCGGTTTTTGCAAAAGCCACCTTCGATCCTCCTATGGTTTTCACGCTCATGGCAAAGGGTCGGGGCCGCCACAGAGAAGGCTCTTCTCCTGGGTCCCGCCAAACGACATTGTTTAGTCGACGGGACCCGGAGAAGGCCAACTCTGTGGGACCTAACCGGTCGCTGGGATTGGTGTGACAGAAGGCGGTCCCAGAGATATTCTGGTCCGATGCCATGAAGGGCTTTATAGGTCATAACCAACACTTTGAATTGTGACTGGAAATTGATTGGCAACCAATGCAGACTGCGGAGTGCTGGGGTAACATGGGCATACCTTGGGAAGCCCATGATTGCTCTCGCAACTGCATTCTGCACGATCTGAAGTTTCCAAAGGTTTTCAAATGTTGCAATAAGACCTTTAAGCACAGTTATGATTTTGCTTAATAACCAAGTGTTCAGTCCCAATTGTGGTTGCTAAATGAGGACCACTTGTACTTCTGGAGTCTTCAGCTTTATAAACTCTCATCCAGCATGGAGACTAAAGACACAGCATGGTCTTCTCCATTTCGAGGGGACACTTGTTTGGCAGGCTGAGGCAAAGAGACAGTCCCGGAACAAGCGAAATCTGGGAGACAGACAGGGGACAGAATGGATCTGCGGTTAGTGTGGAAGGGATTGCCACTCTTGGAGTGGCCTTTTTAGCCACACTAGATGCAGGTCTAGGAACTCTTCCCAGAGCACGATACCATAGCATTTCAAGACTGAAGGTTGTCAATGATGACGATATAAACTCTGCCAATTTGGTTTTTAAAGATGATTTACTGTTAATAATATAGGAGTCCAGCCTATGTTATGTCTATTAGAATATTTAAAAAACCTACAAAAAGTTTCTTTTTATTTTCCTGGATTTCATTTATTCATGACACATAGGCCTCAGTCTATAAACAGGAATAAGGAAAAGGGGATTAGGTGATTTTACTTTCCACGGAAAGAGTTTCTTTCCCTTCTTCCATCAGGAAATGTTTAAAAAACATTAATCGTTGACAATTTGGGGAATTAAATGTTCCCTCACTTGAGTCTCTTATTTTCCTGGGTGGAAACCGAAACTTTTGTTTCACTTACCAGCACAAAACTACACCTTTTCTAAAAAGTGAGACATTTGCAGCCATTCATTGCTGCTGTTACATAGAGGTGATTTTACACCATTTCCTAAGAATGCTCAGACATCTTTGAACTTGTTTTTAAAAGGTGATGCTGCTAATGAAAAATATTTATTCCCCCCTCAATTTTCACCTGAAGCAGGAGAAATAAAAGGGGTAGAAGCCAGATAAGGTATGTGGTTTTCTAATAAAGGAAACATATATTCAGCTTTGTCCCAGGAGAAGCCAATGCTCCCATTGATGTATACACTAGTGTAAAAATGTGACAAGCAGTTAATTTGCAGCTTTGGAACCTACAAACTTTACATTTGCACAAATATTGATCTGAAGTAGTGCCTGCAGCTAGCTACTTTGATGGTAAGATCATCAGGATGAGTACAGCGGTGAAATTTACTTATCTTTTCTACCAGTTCGGAAGCATGTGTACTCCCATCACTTGTGTTATATCATCCTCTGCACATGCACAGAAGGCTTTTTGCATGCGCAGAGGGTTACAAAAAAGAAAATGGCAATGTCCAGACAGGTGGGTGGAGCCTCGCATTGCAGCCACTAATGGTTCTCCGAACAATCGGCAGCCACTGCTACCGGTACGCTCATATCAGGCTGAACTGTTATCATTTCATTCCTGGATGAGTGTCTTCTATATCAGTGATGGTGAACCAATGGTGAACCAATGAGCCGGGGTGGCGCAGCAGGTAGAGTGCTGTACTACAGGCCACTGAAGCTGACTGTAGATCTGTAGGTCAGCGGTTCAAATCTTATCACTGGCTCAAGGTTGACTCAGCCTTCCATCCTTGCGAGGTGAGTAAAATGAGGACCCAGATTGTGGGGGCAATAGGCTGGCTCCGTTAAACAGTGGTATTGCTAACATGTTGTGAGCCGCCCTGAGTCTGAGGAGAAGGGCGGCATAAAAATAGAAATAAATAAATAAATAAATAAATAAATAAATAGATAGATAGATAGATAGATAGATAGATAGATGAATAAAGAAATGAATAAAGAAATAAATAAAGAAATAACTAAACAAGCAAGCAAGCAAGCAAGCAAGCAAGCAAGCAAACAAACAAATAAATTTTTGACTCGGGTGCCAAAAGGGTGCATGCACACATGATAGCTTGCACACATGTGTTCACACCCATAATTCAATGCCCTCCGCCCCCACGCATGCGCACAAGCCTCATACTGCACCCCCTTGTGCATGAGGATTTCCTGAACCCTGGGAAGAGCGAAAAACAACCCAATGGGCCAACCAGAAGTTTAGCCATTTTTCACCATTCCCAGAGTTTAGGAGACTTTCCTGAAGCCTGGGGAGAACAAAAATGTCTGAAAACGTCCCCCAAAATAAGCTGACCAGTGTGCACATGCATGCTAGAGCTGACATAGGGCAATGCCTCATGTGCCCTCAGATATGGCTCCACGTGCCACCTGTGGCACACATGCCATAGGTTCACTGTCACCATTCTAGATGTATTTAACCAAGAATATTTCTAAGTAAAAAGCATCCAAAAAAGAGAGAAAATGAGTTGAAATAGAAGCAGAAATGAGTAGATGAAGAAAGAAACAAGATATAAGACCAACTGTGTGGCACATTCTGCCATACATCAAAAACATTTCAGAAACTGTAGAAAGCAGCTTCTGAGATCTGCAAGTGGTCATCACATCCCATCCAGAGGCTACCACCTAAAGACAAATTATGCACTGTAAAGATTGCTTGGAGGTTGGAGATACATCCAATGTAATCTACCAGATCCCCTGCATGGATTGCCCTTGTGACTATGTAGGACAGATAGGGAGGAAGCTTACCATCAGATTGCAAGAACACATCAGAGTGATCAGATGAACAGACTCATTGGGAGCCTCACACTGTTATGAACAAGGGCATACATTTGATTTTACTAAGATTGTTGGAGGAGCAGGTACAAAAAAAGCCAGGGAAGTGATTGAAGCCTGGGAAACAGACCCCTCATCAGTCAACAAGAGTGATAATTTATCACCAGTTTATCAAGTACTTATGAAGCAAGAGCTTGGCCGCACAAGCAAACAATAGCCAACAACTTAATAGCCAGCTGTCAACACCCCTCTCCAATCAACATCTAAAAAGCTATACAACAGGCATTATATAAATAGCTCAAATCACACACTTTTTGCTACGGAGAAGTTCCTTGAAGATGGGCTCCAGCATGAGTCTAAAAGCTCGGAAGACAAAACCTCTCTGCTCCCGGTGACTGACCCAAATTGAATCCTGCTATATTACCCTGGGAGAGGTATATTCACCTTCATTCATGAAATGTTACTATTCTTACAGCCCTGCAGTTCTCCTTTTCTTCAAAATGACCTCTTAAGGGCTGGATCAAACTCTGAAGGAGTGCTTCAGTTGGGTGAAACTGTGATTGAATCAAAGTAGCAATTGCTTTAGAGAAGCTTGTTGAATGTACTGGTTGCAAAATGCTGTACGTGTAGAGGTGAGTGTCTCCCGATTCGGACCAGTTCGCCTGAACTGGTAGCGACCTGCTGTTGACATCATGATGACATCATGGAGCCTGTCCGTGGATGCTGCCATTTTTTTTAAAAAAAATTCTTTTCTTTTCTTTTATTTATTGGATTTGTATGCCGCCCCTCTCCGCAGACTCGGGGCGGCTAACAACAACAATAAAACAGTATATAACAAAATCCAATACTAAAACAGTTAAAAGCCCATTATATAAAAACCAATCATACATACAGACATACCATGCATAAAATTGTAAAGGCCTAGGGGGAAAGTATATCTCAGTTCCCCCATGCCTGGCAGCAGAGGTGGGTTTTAAGCAACTTTCGAAAGGCAAGGAGGGTGGGGGCAATTCTAATCTCTGGGGGGAGTTGGTTCCAGAGGGCCGGGGCTGCCCCAGAGAAGGCTCTTCCTCTGGGTCCCGCCAAGCGACAATGTTTGCTTGACGGGACCTGGAGAAGACCCACTCTGTGGGACCTGACTGGTCGTGGGATTTGTGCAGCAGAAGGCGGTCCCTGAGATAATCTGGTCCGGTGCCATGAAGGGCTTTATAGGTCATAAACAACACTTTGAATTGTGACCGGAAACTGATCGGCAACCAATGAATTGTTTTTCTTCTGAACCTGTACAGAAGCCAAGTGTATGGCACTGTGCGTACGTTGCCATCTTGTTGGTGATTTTTTCAGATATTTTGGCACTACACACGTGGGCATGAGTGGCCACACAGCGCTGGAGAAGCAAACCGGCAGCGAGGTAAGTTCGAATCCACCCCTGTATATGTGGCCTTTTTTTTCTTTTTTGCTGCTTTGACAATTGTAAATGATAACACTAGAGAAATTTCATTTCTTTTATGGAGGAAAAAGCCAGGCAAGTGACAATGATACACATGGCTGACCTATGAGATTGATCATCTCATTCAACTCTCTATCAGAGGTGTTTTTGAGGTGCAATGTTCCTAGTGGCTTTGGCTCCCAACTTCCGTAATCTAGACAGCCTTAACTTCACTTTCTCTCTTGTGCTAATGGAATACTACATTAGCGTACTGGTTCTGTACTGGTTCACTCATCTCTTGTAGTGTTCTGAATATGAGCTCAAGGCTAACTGGTTCTTGATTGAGGCCTGGATCAAATTTACTATCATATTTTATATGATAGAAACAATTTGAAATCTCTCATTCAGGAGCACCCTACCGGAGCGAGCTAGGAGCACAAAAGTGAAAACCCCAGAAATGGGCAAACAAGTGCCTGCTCACCGCTACCTGCCACCATTTGCCCCCCAATCGCCCTCTTGCCGCCTTTGGCCTCGCTTGTCTCTCACTTTTGGGGCAAACAGCAGCAGCGCGGGTGGTGGGGGAGCCGGCATGAAAGGTGAGCAAGGGACAAACTGTGGAGGAAGGCAGTGCTTGTGGCGGGGCAGGGCAGGCGTAGGTCCGGGGAAATGCCGGTGGCACATGCACGCCCGACATCACCACCAGATGGGGCCTGGCTGGGGCCCACCACTGCTCTCACTGTGATTGGGTTCCAGGACAACATTATCCGCCATTGGCCAAAACATTTCTTTCTTTCAAGAATGAAAATATGAAACAACATGGCCATAATTCTCAGATAGAGTGGGAATGTAAAGTACATACATGGTATTACCAAGAAAATTCTCTCTCACCATCAGCTAGGAATACAGGGCTGTCTAACTCAGTGTTGAGCTATATTGACTGGCACAATTCTCCAGAATGACACTGGGAGAATCCACTTATTTTCACTCTTGAAGTGTCCTACACACAGAGGTGGGTTCTATTTATCTTCCTTCCTGGTTTGCATCATGATGGAGATGCATGGTTTTTGTGTGTGCACATATCCCTTCCCAGAAATGACACTGTGCATGCGCAGAAGCCTTTGGGCATGCACAGAGGGGTTTGTTTTGGCGATCTGCAGTAACAGGAGGACCACTTTGGGAGTGTGGACCACCAGTCATTACTGCTGGTTCAGCAGGCGGTGGGAAATGTCTGCTACTGGTTCTATAGAACTGGTCCAAAGTGGCAGCAACCCACCTCTGCTTACACATAAGTAGGGGGAGCATCATTTGTTGGTTATAGCAGCAAATTTTATCCCGGTATAGATTTTTCTTGGTTGAGGAACTGTTGAACAGTTACTGGAATCCACAATAGATAATATTTGGAAGAGAGGCAGAAGGACATTTCCTAATTCCTTGGAGGAGGGAAAAAAGCATTATCAGATTTGCAAGATTCTGTTATTATATCCAATTTCAATAAAATTAGCTTTAGTTTTTTTTAAGGAGTTTCTTGGTTTGGTCTTCCATACCAGACATCAGTCTTGCAAGCCTGATTGTGCAGTACTTCCCCCACCCTCATAAACCTGTCGCTTTGGTAACAGAGTCTGCATATCTACATCAAGGTCATCTTCCATATTCTGCAGAGAAACACAGCAACAAGGTTCTTCTCTTGTAACTCGCTTAACAAATGACAAGAACTGTATATATTCAAACAGACACAAATCTGGTATAAAACTTTTCCTTCTTTTTCAATAGATGCAAGAGACATCGATATATACCCTAAAAGTGGAATGACTTTTTAAAAAGCCTCTTTACTTTGATTTATTCAACGCTTTCTTTTACTTACTATAATTCTAAATATTAGATATAAGGAAATGAGCTGCTGAAAATATAACTAGTTCATAATCTTAACACAGTTCTACCGTACACCTGCCCACTCCTTTCTTCCCTTTATTCTTGTTGTTGTTGTTGTTGTTGCTGTTGTTGTTATTGTTTTGTTGTTGTTGCTGTTGTTGTTGTTATTATTGTTATTATTATGAATTAGATTTGTATGCCACCCTTCTCCGAAAACTCACAGAATAAATACAAAAATAAAGCGTACAAGACAAATCTAATACATTAAAAAACTACAGATAAAAACCCAATGTATTAATCAATCAAACAATCCAACCGCACCAGGGCAATAAAATTGTCATAAATGTACTTCACTTAGGATGAAAAGCTTTAGAAATGTAACAACTTCCATAATATTTTGTAATCCTTTCGTAAGCTGTTTAGAGTCACTGAAAGTGAGGGGGCAGCCATATAAATTCTCTAAATAGATAAATAAAATAAATATCTATGTGGAAGCATGACAAACTAACACTAGGAGCAGCATTTAGAGCATTTAAAACTTATTGTTAAACCAGGAGAAAGTCTGATTTTAAATTATTCCAGTTTTTCAAATTTCTTGATGAAGCATCCAGCACTGATTTTGTTTATTTGTCATAATACCCAAGAGAAAAATGTCAGCATTATGAATTTAGAGCCTCTGCAGATCTAATGCCCAGGGACAAAATTGTTCTCAATATTTTGGCTTTCCTGTTCCATTTTTCTTCTTAGATCTTTAGATAAATCCATCCTTTGGGGGTTTGTAGAAATATTTATTAGTTCTTTCCTTTCCTGTCATGTAAATTTATTTACTTGTTCATGAGAGTAATATGTGACAAGTTAAAGTATATCTGGGTTCATGTATATATGACAGTCCCTACATTATAGTAAATTTTGTGAAGAGAGTGAGAAGAAAAACCAGCAAGAATGAAAGGCTTTCTTCCAATAAATGCAATTTGACTGGGTTTGCATCAGGGCTGAAATCCTGCAGGTTCTGACAGTTTTTGGAGAACTGCTAGTGGAAATTTTGAGTAGTTTGGAGAACCAGTAGCAGAAATTTTGTGTAGTTCAGAGAACCGGCAAATGCCATCTCTAGCTGGCCCCAGAGTAGGGTGGGAATGGAGATTTTGCAGTATCCTTTCCCTGCCACGCCCACCAAGCCGCACTGATACCATGCCCACCAAGCCACGTCTACAAAACTGGTAGTAAAAAAAATGGATTTCACCACTGTTTGCACATCGCAGACTGGCGTAAGGATGGCTATGGGAATCTCCTTTCGCATCCCATTATCTTTTTAAAAAAAGGTTTAAGCTATCATGTAGTTTTTGCATAATGTGATCTGCTGTTTATTTGTTTATTTATTTATTTATTTATTTATTTATTCATTCATTCATTCATTCATTCATTCATTCATTCATTCATTCATTCATTCAATTTTTATGCCGCCCTTCTCCTTAGACTCAGGGCGGCTTACAACATGTTAGCAATAGCACTTTTTCACAGAGCCAGCCTATTGCCCCCACAATCCGGGTCCTCATTTTACCCACCTCGGAAGGATGGAAGGCTGAGTCAACCTGGAGCCGGTGATGAGATTTGAACCGCTGACCTTCAGATCTACAGTCAGCTTCAGTGGCCTGCAGTACAGCACTCTACCTGCTGCACCACCCCGGCTCTATATATGTTACCCAAGCAGCAGATCCCCCCTCCACATCTCTAAAATATTCCATGGTCTTTCGAGACTGAAGGATGCCAATGCAATGATGTCTTAACCCAGATATTTTTGGTTTGTAAACCCTGATTTACTTTTCAGTGAACCATTTGAACCTGACTGCTATAGCCAAGCCAACAAGCCACTCTTAAAACAAACTAGTTTGCACACATTGTCAAAACTCGGTCATTGCATCTCACGTTTCTCATCTCCATTGTCCTCCATGTCAGGGTTTGTTCTGCCGGGCTCTCTGATAGGAGCCTCCCAAAAATTCAAGGATAAAAATTTCAGACACAGACACGTTTGAAAATTCAAAACAATGTTCTTTATCACAAAAGTCAAAATAAACTAAGCACTCTTTTTGTATTGCAAAGAGCACTCTTCCCAAAACAACCAGGTAGTCTGTACAATTTCCCTTAAGCAGTCATTAAGCACTTAGCCAGCAGCTGTGGAGAAACGTTACACCCCTTCTTCTTCCAATGAAGGGAGACACACACGCTGCTCTGCTTTGATTTCAAAGGCGTGAAAAAGCAACAAAGTCCAGCACACAAGATTCCTGACGAAACTGCAACAAATATTCTTCCACAATGGCCAAACCCACATGCTGCTATTTATGGCAGCAGCCCTAATTACTGGAGCCCCACCCAAACACAGGTGGCCTCCCTTATTTCCTGTAATATGTTCTTACTTGGTCTCTTCTATGCATAATTCTGCGCTTGTGTGGGTCCAAAATGTCATCATCTGAAGCAATAGAAGATAAGGAAAATTGACTGCCTTGGCTGTGTGCCAAGCCCTCCTCTGCCGAGTCACTCCCACCTTCTTCTTCATCTGAGGAAACTAAACTCTGAACTGCTTCTGTGGGCAATAACACAGGCCTGTGACATGTTGAATTTTCCCCTGCATCCACCTCCCCATTCCCTGGGGCAGGAGCTGGGCCAGAGCCAACCACAACAGGGTTTGGGTTTTTTTTGTTTGTTTGTTTCTCTTAATCATTGCCCGCAATTTGGCAGATTGAATCTCACCAGGCTCAAGGTTGACTCAGCCTTTCATCATTCCGAGGTTGATAAAATGAGGACCCAGATAGTTGGGGGCAATATGCTTACTCTCTATAAACTGCTTAGAGAGGGATGTAAAGCACTGTGAAGTGGTAGCAGGAGTGGGTTCCACTTACCTTCACCACCGGTTCGCAATGCAATGTTTTGTGTCCCCTCATGAAATTTCACTTCCGCATATGCTCAGTGTTGTGTTTGGGCCTGGGCCAGCCGTTGCTCCCACAGATGGGAGAGACATGGCACAAAGTGAATGTGAAAGCCTGGCTGACAGCCAGGAAGATGTGGCAGACAGCCAGGAGGATGAGGCCACTGGGACACAGGATTCAGCAGAGAGCCCAGGAGATTTGACATAGAGTCCCTCAGACAGTCTTTCATCTCTGGATTCTTCTGCAGATCAATATATTGATCTGCGTAGCCGAAGAGCTATGCAAAGAAGGGATCGCTTTAAGGAGTATTACAAGTCATTATAGGAGCACCTGGGCTGGGTGTGGTTCTTATACTGAGGCCTGGGTGTGGTTCCCTTAATGAGGGCTAAAGGGATAAAAGGGAACAAAGGGCCAAGGCAAACTGTGGCTGTTTATCTGTGTTATTTTATTATTTATTTATTATTTATTATTTGGATTTGTATGCCGCCCCTCTCCGAAGACTATTTTGTGGTTCCTGCTCTGAAGTTTCTGTTCCGTGCCATTGGAGTTTTCAACCCAGCTTTTTCAGACATGTGGGAGGTGAAACCTCTGGGACTTGCTGTTTGCTTCAAAGATTCAAAAGGATTCCTGAAACGTCTTTGCTCATTCCAGGTTGTCTTTGTTTGTTTTTTCCTGTGTTTTTGTATGCGGCTGAAGTAAGCCTTGCACTATCATTGTTTTTGGACACTAAGAACTGTTTTGAGTAACCCTTTTTTGTTTATTTAATACAAGTTTGCTGATTAGCAGAGCATGTGTGTATTTGATTTCTTTTCCTTGGACTATTACGCATTGCCTGAGCCAGTCAGGCAGAACACCCAGTAGCAGGAATCAGCCCAAAACACAGCTGAGGAGCTGATCAGCCGTGTTTCGGGTGAAGAAATGAAGGTCAGTATTAACCCCGAGGGCAGGGGACAGGGCCCTTTTATTTATTTATTTATTATTTAGAGTTGTATGCCGCCCCACTCCGAAGACTTTTCCAAGCAGTGGAAGAGGAAAAACCATCCAAACAGGGAAAAATTTGCAAAAAAATGAAAGGAATCCACCCCTGCATGGTATATAATTCTAAGTGCTATTGCACATTTTGTAAACACTATTCTTTACAAAATAATCTAAGTAGAAATGCAGGACCCTAAGGTGAGATGCTCACAGTTTCAGTTGACGAGTGGATGTGTGAGGAACAGATTAGTAACACAGCAAGATCACAGATGAGCATAAAGGCAGATAGTTTAAGCAGAGCAGACCCAAACTAAGCCTTACATTGTCATTCCACAAGAGAGATCAAGGCACACAGGGCAAAGTCATTGAAAGCAGCAATTGACAAGAGAAGCAGGTAATTAAAGCCGCAGGTGTGAATGTCATGAGCTAAGATTCAACCTTATACAAGTGTTGAAAGTTAAGCCAGAAACAGCTTGCTCGGGGGTGGATTGATGAGAGTCACTGGGGAAAGGGAAGTGCTTGTAATGAGTACAGTGGGGGCATGAAAGAAAGAAAAAGAAAGAACCAGGAGATGAAATGTTTAATTTTCATTAACACTTTCATTGGTCTCTATTACCTTTGTTAAGCAGTCTTATCTTATCCTCCTGTTACAACTGGTAGAATTCAAGTTACCAAACATTATTGACTAGGCAGAAAGGCAGAAAGATAGATTCAATATGTTGGCAAAACGCACATGACAGAGAACAGGGCCTGGTATGACTTTGAGGGTCTATGACCAGGGCCGTCGATAGGGTGGTACTACTGGGAGTGGCGTCACGGGCCCGGCAAAATTGACCAATGAGGGGGCCCCGGTTTTGCCTGCCGGCCTCCTCACCAATGAAAAAAAGGCGGGCCCTCTGGCCCTCGTGAGGCAGGACTCGAAGCCCCGACGGAGCCTTTGGCAGCGCGGTCCTCCAGTCCCAGAATAAAGCATGCGGCGAAGGTAGGAGCCCCTTTGGGGTGCCGGTTGCACTTGTGTTAGTTGTGCTTGTGTTAAATTTTGTTTCTTTCCTAAGCAGCCTTCTGTGTAAAAAAATCCATTTGGGAACGAGTCGTTCCCAAATGGATTTTTTTACACAGAAGGCTGCTTACGAAAGAAACAAAATTTAACACAAGCACAAGTTGTGGGCTTCGCACGCGTGCGCCAGCGTCCCCCAAAAGGCCCCCCCACATACCCTTTTCCAAGGGCGCACACGAAGCCGCGGCTGCCCCGCCCCCCCCGCGCCTCTAGCCCCCTCACGCGCTCCTGGCTACTTGCCGCTGCCCTCACCCGCCCGCCCGCCCGCTCCGCCTCTCTTTCTTCTCTGCAGGCATTCTTATAGCGAAGGCGATTTTCAATGTCGGGCGTGCGGGCTGATGTGCGCTCTCTCCATCTCCCTGCTACCCTGCCCGGAACATTCAAAGTAAGAGCGAAGGTTTTTCTTACTTTGAATTTTCCAGGTTGGGCTGGCAGCAGGGGGATGGAGAGAGCGTGCGTCAGCCCGCGCAACAGACATTCCAGGCACCGTCCCGGTGCGATGCCCCCAGAGACCCCTGATGCCGGTTTCCTGGATTCCTGGTGGCGGCGACCGAGCCCTGACCAGTGGGCTCCCGACCGAGCCCTGCCACGGGAACGAAGTGAGTGGGGCGCTCCCCGCCCGGCTGCGGCTCTTGTAACTTGGCCCGGGATGGGTGTGACTCTACAGGCTGCCCTCGTCGGGGAAAGGGAGGGGAGGGGAGGGGAAGAGAGGGCCGGGAGGACACAGAAGGGAAGGAAGGAAGGAAAAATAGGGAGGGAAGGAAGGGAAAGACGGAGGGGAAGGAAGGGGAAGAGGAAGGAGAAGGAAACAGGAGGAAGAGATAGGTTGGTTGGAATGAAGGAAGAAGGGAAAGAAGGAGAAAGGGGAAGGGAAGGAAGGAAAGGAAAAGAGGGAGGGGGGAAAGGAAGGAAGGAGAGATAGGTTGATTGTAATTGAAAATTACAATTGAAAGTAATTGAAAATTACTTTCGCCAGCCTCCGGAGAACGAGAGAGAGTGAGAGTGACAACAGAACAAGATAGAGAGAAAGTGAGAGAGAGAGAGAGAGAAATAGGGGGAGAGAAAGAGATAGCAAGAGAAAGAGAACGAGAGAGAGAAAGTGTGTGAGAGAGAAAGCAAGAGAGAGAGAGAAAGAAAAAAAGAGAGGGAAAGTGAGAAAAAGAGAGAGAGAGAAAGAGGGGGAGAGATAGAGAAAGAGAGAGAAAGAAAAGAGAGAGAGATCAGAGAGGAAGGAAGAGTGAGAGAGAGGAAGAAAGCAAGATAGAGAAAGAGAGAGAGAAAGAAAGTAAGAGATGAGAGAGGAAGGAAGAGAGAGAGAGAGGAAGAAAGCAAGATAGAGAAAGAGAGAGAGAGAGAAAGAAAGAGAGAGAGAGAGGATGGAAGAGAGTGAGAGAGAGGAAGAAAGCAAGATAGAGAAAGAGAGAGAGAGATAGAGAGAGAGAGAGAGAAATGAGAGAGGAAGGAAGAGAGTGAGAGAGAGGAAGAGAGCAAGATAGAGAAAGAGAGAGAGAGAAGGAAAGAAAGAAAGAGATGAGAGAGGAAGGAAGAGAGTAAGAGAAAGAGAAAGAAAGCAAGAGAGAGAAAGAGAAAGAAAGAAAGAGACGAGAGAGGAAGGAAGAGAGTGAAAGAGAGGAAGAAAGAGAGAGAGAGAAGAGTGGAAGGAAGAGAGAGAGAAATGATAGAAAAAAGGGGAGAAAAAAAGAGAAATGAGAAAATGATTGAGGCAGAGAATGACAGAAAAGAGAGAGAAACAGAGAGAGAAGTGATTCTTGATTTAAAGCATATGGTAAAAGCACTTAAATAATAACAGAGAAAAAAAACCCAGCCCTCACCTGTTTTTATTAATAGTTTTGCTGGTTGTTTTAGTTTTAATAGTAATGGATTTTGGTTTTTTAAAATTATTATTGACAAAATTGAACGGGTCCAAAGACGGGCTACAAGAATGGTGGAAGGTCTTAAGCATAAAACGTATCAGGAAAGACTTCATGAACTCAATCTGTATAGTCTGGAGGACAGAAGGAAAAGGGGGGACATGATCGAAACATTTAAATATGTTAAAGGGTTAAATAAGGTCCAGGAGAGAAGTGTTTTTAATAGGAAAGTGAACACAAGGACAAGGGGACACAATCTGAAGTTAGTTGGGGGAAAGATCAAAAGCAACCTGAGAAAACATTATTTCACTGAAAGAGTAGTAGATGCTTGGAACAAACTTCCAGCAGACGTGGTTGGTAAATCCACAGTAACTGAATTTAAACATGCCTGGGATAAACATATATCCATCCTAAGATAAAATACAGGATGGACCATGAGGTCTTTTTCTGCCATCAGTCTTCTATGTTTCTATGTTTCTATTAATTTCTTTTAATAAAAAAAAAGGGATTTATTTATTTATTTATTTATTTATTTTTTATTTCTATGCCGCCCAGTCCCAAGTTTTTCCTTATTTCGAGATTGCATTTCTTCTTGGTGAGGTTCCGCCCATTGCTTCTTGTACTACCTTCAGGTGGCATGGAGAATAAATAGATGCCATCTGCTCTGTGGCGGCCCTTTAAGGATTGGGAAACTACTATTATATTCCCCCTCAGTTTTCTATTTATTGAGTTAAACATACTCATTCTCTTAGCCCTTGTTCATAGGATTTAGCCTCTAGGCCAGGGGTGTCAAACTCAATTTCATTGAGGGCCACATCAGGGCTGTGTTTGACCTCAGAGGGCCAAGGGAGGGCTTGCCCAGGGTGTGCGGCCATGGTGGGCATGGCACGGGATTTGGGGGGCAGTAGTTTTAAAATGGCCGGGGGGGGGCAGACACTTAGGCTGTATGGGGCCCCAAAATTCCTGATGGTGGCCCTGTCTATGACAATTCGCTATGGCTAACTTATGGTTTACTTGCCGTGGCCAACTTATGCAGCACAGCTGACCACAATCAACTCATTGCAGGCCGAGTCACTGCAGGACAAGAGTTACAATAATATCAAAGAAACAGTGGAATGGAATCATGCGAGGGGAGGGAGAGAAGGAAAAGAAAGGATGCGAAGGGAGGGACAGAAGGAAAAGTGAATGGCAAACATAAAAATATATATTTTTATTTTAAATAATAAAATAGAATTGTTAAATTGTCCCACAGCGAGTTGGCCGTGACAAGTTGTCCTGCAATGTGTGGTGAGTTGACTGCCAAGGAGAGTTGGCCATTGAAAGTTATCCAATTCCATGATTGTAATTCCTTTAAACAGAGTAGATAGAATTCTTTAATAGTCAAGTACACACAAGAAATTTGTCTTTCATGTATATGTTGTTAGTGGAAAAAAAATGCATTCATCAAGAATCATAAGATACAAAAATTAGTGATATTCATGGGTTACTAAATAAGTGATCAGATCATACTAGGAAACAAATAAAACAATATAAATGATAGAGATACAAACAGCAAGGTTATAGTCACAAAGTTATAGTCAGAATTTCTTTAACATCACCCATCTCCTCTTTGGGACCTCTGGCTACAACATTTTAATCCTGCTGTTTCCTTTGAGTCTAAAAGGACCCAAAATAAAGTTTGAGACCCTGTAAAAAATTTTCCCTGCATATCTGAAACTTGAAATTCCATGACTTTGTCTGATTTGAGGGGTTCTTTCTAAGGTGTTGTGGTTGGCTCTGGGCCAGCTCCTGCTCCAAGGACTGTGGGGGTTGGTTTGGGAGAATCCTCACATTATCAGAGACCGGTTTTTACTGCCAACAGCTTCCGACAGTGAAACTTCTGTATCAAGGGAAGATTCTGGAAGGGAAGATTCTGGGAGTGAAGCAGGATCGGATGATTACCCCATTAGTGAGTCATCATCATTAGACTCGGAAGAAGAGGGATTCATAGATGCTTGCAGGCGCAGGTTTATGACAAGGAGGGAACAACTGCACAAGTATTATAGAAAATAAGGGAGCACACCTGTGGCTGGGGCAATTAGACTAATGGGGCTGCTGATAAATTGCCAGCGTGGTTGAGAGCGTGCATGGGAAATTATCCATTTGGTGATAGAGAAGTGTGGTTTGCTTTTGAACTGCTTCAGGATTTACAAGGACTTTTTTGAACAATTCACAGTTAAGTACAGCGTGAGGACTCTTGAAGGGGGGGTGGCTGTGACGTCTTCACAGCTGCCTTTTTCTGCTCTGCAAAATAAACAAATAAGCATTAACTTCAATTTTCATTTCATTGTGTTCAGAAATGTTCAAATTAGTATACTAGCGAAAAAAGTATTCAAAAAATGGCATGCAAATCTAATAAATTGAATTGAATTGAATTGAATTCCAGTAGCTAAAACCAACCTTTTTTCTTTACTCTGGGTCAAAAATGACCCGTAGGAACACAAGTGTACAATCTTTGCGAAAATCATTTTTTTCATTTCATTTTTCATTTCATTGTGTTAAGAAATGTTCAAATTATTATGTCAATGCCAAATTCAGTAAAAAAAATTCTGATTTTGCAGGCTAATCTAAATAAAAATGAACAAAATTGCACAAAAATGGGGGGAAGGCCCTCTTCTGAGAAAAATAAACAAATAATCATCATTTTTTTTCAATTCAATTTTCATTTCATTATGTTCAGAAATGTTCAAATTAGTTTTCCAATGCCAAAGATGGTCAAAAAAGTCAGATTTTGCAGCCTAATCTAAATGAAAATGAACAAAATTTTCCAAAAATGGGGGTGGGGTTTTATGAGCAAAATAATCAAATAAACATTAATGTTTTCACTTCAATTTTCATTTAATTGTGTTCAGAAATGTTCAAATTAGTATACTAGCGGAGAAAAGTATTCAGAAAGACCATTCCAGTAGCTAGAACCAACCTTTTTATACTCCAGGTCTAAAAGGACCTGGAGGGTAACAAGTGTATAGTAAATGGAAGGGGAACAGCAGGGTTAAGCTAGGAAAGGCTGCTCATTGATAATTGGAGCAATTTCTACTTAACCCATCAACAGTAGGGTGGGTTCTAACTTATCTCACTGCTAGTTCGCTTCCTCCTGCTCTACATGACTGCATCTTGTGGCATGTGCACTGCCAAAAAAACCCAAACCCCAAACCCTCCTGAAAACAAGATGGCAATGCATTTGTATTACCAGAAACTCAGCTTCTGCTCATGCTCAGAAGCAAAAATGAAATTAAAAAAACTGAAAACAATTGAAAAAAAAATTGAAAAAAAGATGGACCAGCACCAACCGAACTGGTTCCGTGACCTCCCGATGTCACCAGTGGGCTACTACCAGTTCGGGCAAAACGGTCTGAACTGGGAGGAACCCACCTCTGGTAGGGTTCCATGTTCTTGGTTACCTAAGATTGTCCATCTTATTATCTTGCTCCCTATTTCTCTATATGGAACCAATTGCATGATGTCCAATGGGTTCTAAACCAAATTCAAAGTTGGGATTTCTGGATCATAAACTGTTTCTTTATCCATCAATTAAATAAACAGGTTTGACTACCACTCGGTGTTTGCTTCTCTTAACTGCAGCCGGGATATAACAGTTCCAAGGAGGAAAAACTCTTCAAGATTCTTCTTAGAAGAGCTGCTTGTTAATTCGCTCCTATGCCTACAGCTTCACTCCATGCAAGACACTTCAAAATCTCTCCTGAGAGAATTGGATAGGCTTTCCCCCCCCCCCTACAACATGACACCAAGAGATGATTAAAGGTCAGAACCACTTGGGTGATATTTGTTTAACTCAAGATATTGCTATGCATTTCTGTTATCAAAGCTACAAAGCTTTGAGTGAAGCTTCAATCAAATTTTTATCCCATGTTGTTCTTTGCAGGAGTCTTTTCACGCAGGCAAAAATTGGCAGAATCTATCTTTCTCTTTTTTTTCCCCTACTGTTGGAGTGGGGAAAATCTGTCAAAGTTTTAAATATGAATGTCTTATCCCCCTGTAAATTCTAACATCAATAGATCCTGGTGATTTTCTGGAATTGTTGAATGGCGTGGCATGAAAATTATTGAATAAAATCAGTACACTTTAGAGGGTGGATCAAAAATGCAATCACATACTGTTTTGCTATTAGAATCTGTTCATGGGAAATATGAATCTTAGAAGTTACAGTAACTGATAATGCTTAGAACAGTTATTAGTTTTGAATGGAAGAGGCACTGGATGAGGAAAAATATGGGGTTTTTAGCATAATTGAGAGGCCAGGCGCTTTTCAGCGCTGGGGTGACATTTGCATCGGTGGCGATGGCATGGCACCAACTTCCTGTTTTGATGGGAGGTCTTGCACTGCAGCACGAGACTTCCCAGCATGCCCACGCAGCCCCGAGATTGGAAAGCCAGCTGGACGGGGCGAGCGGTCTTTTTAAAGGTTTGCTGCTGCCCAGCTCTTCCCTTTTTCCTGCTTGCTGCGAGGGAGAGCAGACACCCACCCACCCTCCACTCAATCCATGGTGTTTAAAAGGGATGCCCGATCAGGGGCCGAGTAGGAATTTTTTGCAATCACTGCGCACTTTTAGTCATGATTGTTTTTTTGTCTACACCACCCTGGAGGGGGTTGGAGAAGTGATTTCAGGGTTACTGGGTGTCTAAAGTTTTTAAATAGGCAATTTCTAATATTTTGTTAATCTTTTCACTTGTTCACTGTTTTGGCAGTAATGGGGCAGAAAAGGGTATCAGTAGCAACTGTGTGTTCTCCCTTGGGCATCTTTTTCAAGATGATTGGCTCCCCTTTTCCCACAACTCAAGCTGCCATATATGACCAGAGTGGTGGAGAGAGGGTGCCCTTGGGGCTCACTCACATCATTTCCGGTTCCAGGTCATGGGGGTGAGCCCTCCCACATGCTGGGCGTGGCTTTGGATAGCCTCACACTGCCCAGGCAACAAGTTACACCCATTTAGTTGCCCGAGTATGTTATTCATAGGATTTTCCACCCCATCTAGCTATCTCTGCAGGTCTTTGTGTTTATGTCTTAATAAAGTGACCCTTTTACATAGCTCATGTGTCCATGTGTCATTTAGCGTCCATTGCAAATATCTAGGCAAGGAATCACCCATGGCATGCTGAAGGAAAAACACAACCATTGCTAAGATATATAAAAAGGCCATGGAAATGAAAACAGAAGATGAACAAAGAAAATATTATAGAATAAAATTGGCAAAAAATGTTTGGATATAATATACAGTTGGAACAATTGGAGACTAGGCGGGAAGACTGAAATTTATTTTATTATCATCTTAAAGAGAACTTTTACGAAAGAATATATCACTGTTACTGACACTGGAAAAATTGTTAACAGTGCATAATGAGATTTCAAATGTTTATCAGAAATGTAATCAAACTAAGGGTACATTCTTTTATCTTTGGTGGACATGTAAGAAGGCTGGAAAATATTCGGCTCAAATTTGTGTTTATTGATTCAGAAGATTTTTAAAGTAAATTGCACAGTTGAAACCAGAGAAAGTGGAAGTCCCATAAAGTGGAACGACTTACAAATACCTACAATGGAATAATACATAGTTAAGCTGATGGAATTGATAGAAATGGTAAAATTGACAGTATTGAGAAAAGAGTTTGACCTATTTTATTTCTCCCTGGGAACCACTTTTGGACTTTCTACAAGAAAATGAAAGAAATGGAATTGTGATTTAGGGATTTAATGTTTGGAACTACAAGGAACAATAGAAATAATATAGAAACTCATTCATTTTAAATCTGCACCAGAGAAAGGTGAAAATTATATTTTTCTACAATTTTTGCTTTTTCATTCCATTTTTTTAACTTTAAGTTAACTTATTTCTTGTCTTTTTTTCCTTTTAGTTCCTTTTCTTTTTTGCTTATCTATTTTTAATCTTTTTTTAAATGCAATAAAATTATATTATATATAAGAAGAAACAACCACAGACTTTTTGCATATGTAATGTTGTGATTCAGTCTGAGGCTCCTCAGGGAACGGCTGGAACTCTGCCGGCTCCATGCTCCGAGGGGGAGGACGAGGAACAGGAGAAGGAGGAGGACCAGGCAGACGGGGAAGAGGAATGTCAGGACGAGGAGGAGGGAGAACAGCCTGAGACCCCCGGGGGGGAGCTCTCCCCAGCGAGTAGCCTGGAGTCATTAGATGAGAATGCACAAGCCATCATAGATATGAGGCAGAGAAGGGCAGCACAAAGAAGGGGACAATTAGCCAGGTATTTTCATCCCTAATAGGCAACAGCTGGGTTTGGGTGTGGTTCTCCTCAGAAAGGTTGAAAAGGCAGGCCCGCCCTTCCTGTATTGTGGAGAGTTATCTTTTGGGAGTCCTGTGACCTTGCTTCGATCCTTGGCGTCTCTGATTCTGGCTTGTGGCCTTGAAGGCTGAAAACTTGGGGGAGGCGTGGGTTTTATTATCTACAGTGGTGTGTGTGCCAGCAAGAAGCCTGTTGTATTGTCTGGCCGTTGTGACTCTTCTGTGAAGCTTCATAGCATTCCAGTTTGTAAGAACAGTTTTTGTTATCTGTGTTTGTTTTCAAAGATATAAAATGACTTTGCTTTTTACCAGCGTGTCTGGATACTCTTTTTAGTTGGTGTTGACGTCTGGGGGAACCCAGACAGAACATGTAATAGTTGATGTCACTGATTTTCATTCTGGGTTTGCTATAAGCTTTTCTTCTGCTCAATTTAGCATACAGGAATTAAGCAAATTATGTAACTCTCACATTGCTTAGGAGTCAAGATCTTTTAAAAACTTTTTATACTTTTGTGTGTTTAATAGTATATTGTCACATACAGTAATAAATACAATCCAGTACATGAAATATTTTCAGTACATGAATCATCAGTTGGTTACGTTAATGTCAAGGATCCACATGAGGGCTTGATGCTGCTGCTGTTGCAGAAGTTTTCAGTTCAGTTGTGTCAAGTTTTTAGTGATTCTATGGGACAGGTATCTCCATAATCTTCCAGTCTTGCATTGTTTCTTTCTATGCTCTGACTGGTGTCAGCTTTGATGGTGTCCAGCAAATACGTTCTTTGGAAGCCTGGTTTTCTTTTACCACTAACTCTTCCAAACAGAGTTGCTTTCTCCAGAGAATTCCCTCGTATGACATGGTCAAAATAAGTGAGACACAGTTTTGCGATTTTTGCCTTCCAGTGACATGTCTGGTGTTATTTGCTCCAGTACTTGCTTTTTAGTCAATTTTCCTGTCCAAGGAGTGCACAGGAGCCTTCTCCAACACCACAGCTCAAATGAGTTGTTTTTCTTCCTTGATTTTCTTGGCTTTTCTGAAGTCCAACTTTTACAACTATAAGGAACTATGGGGAACACAGTAGAGCAGACTAACTTACATTTGACTGCCGGGCTGATGTCCTTGGTTTTCCATATTTGGCTCATGTTCATCATTGTTCTGTCTGGGTCACTCCGGAAGCCAATACCAACCCAAAAAGAGAATCCAGACACACCGATAAAAGGCAAAGGCAGTTTATAAAATTCAAGAAAAAACACAGGTAACAGAAAATGTCCTTACAAACAGGAAAATGCTGTATCTTCAGATATATCCACAAAGGCAAAAGTCCATGCAGCAATACAGGATTCTTGCTGCCAAGACGAGGCTGTAGATAGCAGACCTACACCTCCCATGGGTCTTCCAAACTGCTGGGCCACAAGCCAGGAACAGAGATGCCGAGAACAAAGCAGGACACCGTAACTCCAACGGATAACACTCCACATGGCTTCAAGGGCTTGCCTGCCTTTTAAACCCTGCTAATGAGGACCACACCCAAGCCGAGTGTTCCTAATTCAGTGCTGATAATACTTCTTTAATTGCTCCTTTCTCTGATCTGAACGTCTTTGTCGCATGTCAATGATGGCTTGTGCTTCATCACCTAATGACTCCAAGCTACTGGCTGGGGAGAGCCCGCCCCCCCAGGGCTCTCATGCTGTTCTCCTTCATCCCATTCCTGACTTTCCTCTCCCCTGTCCGACTGTTCAGCCCCCTCCTCTTCACTGTCATCCTCCTCCGAGCATGGAGCCAGCAGAGGCACAGCTGGTCCCTGAGCAGCCTCAGGCTGAACCACAACAATTATTGCTGTGTAACCCAATGCAATCCGACATTTCATATCTGGACTGCATCCACCTCTTTGAGGAACCTGTGACTTTAAGAAGTGAATTTGTCCACACATTTTGCAATTCACAATAAGTTTCTATTTTGATATTTCTATTCCTTGCAGAGGACATGAGCTTGGTTTTCTTCATGTTCAGAAGGAGATCAAAACTTTCACTTTCGTCTTTCATTTTGTTGATCTGATGTTCCAGGCTTTCTTTGGTTTCTAAGAGGAGCTTTGTATCATGAACATATCAAAGAGTGTTGATGTTTTGTCCTGTGATATTTACCCCAGTTTTTGATGTTTCAAGATCTAGCTTCCTCATGATCATTTCAGCATACAGGTTGAAAAAAAGGAGAGAAAATGAAATCCTGTCACATTCACAGGTTCACCAAAGCAATCAATGAAGAAGAGAAAACAGATCATTGCATGATTTGGGACGAGTGGTATAAATGGTTAGACAATAGATAAAAGAAGTACATGTTAGGAATGACCCATCTTAAATGTAAGTATAAAAATAAGGAGTTTGCAAGAAAATGTATCACAAAGTAATAGAAACATTGGAACATTGAATTTAAAACTTTAGCACAGTGGTACCTCTACTTACGAACTTAATTCGTTCCCTAACCAGATTCTTAACCCTGTTGCTCTGTTCAAAACCACTATACACTTGTACTGTTTACGAGTCTCTGTGACTCGCACTGAAAATTCTTTATTTTAAGTGCTTATATTTGGTCAATTTGAAAACTTCTTTCCCTTGGAAACTAGGTTGAACTTATATGCACACAATGACATAAAAATTGAAATAAAAAATAATGCTTATTGGATTATTTTGTTCATAAAAGCATGCCCGCCCCCTTTTTTGTGAATTTTTTTTTCAATTTATAGATAGTTTTGCCTGCAAACGATGTACAATTTTACTAAATTTAGTATGGAATTACTAGTTTAAACATTTCTGAACATAATGATATGAAAATTGAACTGAAAAAAATGATGCTTATTTGTTTATTTTTCTCATAAAAGGGCCATGCCTAGATTCCTGGAGAGGCCCCATGGAGGCTTCTCCCCACCTTTTCTGGCCCTGTTTCCTCCCAGGAGATTCCTAGAGATGCCCCAGTGAGGCTTCTCCCTGACTTTTCCGGTTACCATTTCTGAGGCTTGGGTTTGTAAGTGGAAAATAGTTCTTGAGAAGAGGCAAAAAAATCTTGAAAAGTTCATAAGTAGAGGCATTCTTAGGAAGAGGTACCACTGTACTGTGCGTTATTATTTTTAGTGTGTGTAAATACTGTATGTTCTATTAATATAAATACCAAAGAGAGACAAACAAACTAGAAATGTATCTAAAAGAAAGTGAGATAATTGTCCATAAACGCGAATGTAAATATTTTTAATGTAAAATTTTAATATTCTTTTAAACAGGAAATCTTGTCACATTCCTTTCTGTATTTGAACCAGTATCTCCAAATTGGTGTTTACACAGTAGCTTCCTGTGTAAAATGATTTAACCAACTTGACCACATATGCTGGTAGCCCAAGTCTTGTAGAGATCTCCATGGTTTCTCATGACCAACAAAATCAAATACTTTCTTCCAATCAATGAAACACATATAAGATTTTTTAATATTCAGAGATTTTTACATGATCCAGCACAGATATAATTGCGGGTACAACAACCTCTTCGGAAGTCAGCTTGGACATCTAGTAATTATCTTTCAATGGTTGGTGGTAGGCATTGTATAATTTAGTTTAGATCTGGGTTTGCTCTTCTTGATAGATAACTGGAGAGAGATTAGGCTATCTTCTCTACTCTCCCTGTTGTAGCACTTCTTTGGAGAACAAAATTTCTCAAATAGTACAAGATATTGACATAAAAGTGTTTAAAATCCCTGTATAACAAATGGGTACTGCCTGACAGAAGATACTTCATGAAAGAACATTAATAGTTGTGAGTTACCAGCTGGGATTCTGCTCCCTGGTTTGGGTAAGCACTGAAGCCGCTTCAAGTTAGTAAGCAGAACAGCAAGAGATAAATAAGTGCTTTCTGGGAGTTGAAGTCCACACTCGTCTGAAAGTTGCCAAATTTGAAAAACACTGCTTTAAAACCCAGCATCATAAATGTGCCTGCTTGTCTCCCAACTCCAATGCTAGGAAATAAATTGGTATGTCCGTAAATATGTAGTGTTGTAGTCTTGAATAAAACAGGTTCCATAAAGGGCTGTTTTTTTTTTCTATTCCAGAAACTTTCTATTACTCAGGGAAGGAGAGGGGAGAGATGATTATTGAGAGGCTGTCACGATTCTGGACACAACTAGGATTAGTTTTCTTAAATTGATATGCTGCCCATCTCATTCTGCAAAGGGGCTCTGGGCAGCTATATAGGGCTGTATAGGCTAGTCACACTGTCTTTCTGGATATTTAAATCATTCTAAATGTACTTGAAATTGATTTCCCAAGGATTGCTGACTAACTCCCAAATAAAGTCTCCAAAGCTAGGAATGCTTTTCCTGTTTCCCAGACAATAGCATTAGTTTGTCTTATTGCTCATGAATAATTTTAATTCCTCTTTTTTTTGTTTTTTTCTAGGGCCATGCCTAATCTCCATTATTTATCTTGGAAAGAATTGTACGCATGCCACGCAGAAGTGGGTACCTCCCAGTTCAGACCAATTTGCCCGAACCGGTAGCAACCCGCTGGTAACAACACAATGATGCAATGCTGGGCTGCTGCCAGAACACCTAATTGGGCGCAGCTCTGCAGCTCTTTTGTGGGGAAGCAAGAAACCTTGCCGAAACACACCTGCACACACATCCCTAATTGTGCTCGATCCTGCACTCGTGCACTAAAGTCATGGAGTTGAGCCCAATTAGGCGTTCCAGCAGCAGCCACCTCTGCGATGATGTCATGGAACTGGTTTGGTGGTGCTGGTCCGTGGGTGCTGCCATCTTTTTTTAATCATTTTTTTTTTAAATCTGAATTTTGGGGGGTGAAATTCTGGGTCATTTTCTTCTGAACATGCGCATATGCTGAATTTCTGGCACTTTTAAAAAAAAAAATCTGAATTTTGGG
The DNA here is from genome assembly GCF_031021105.1 of Erythrolamprus reginae. Taxonomy (NCBI): domain Eukaryota; kingdom Metazoa; phylum Chordata; class Lepidosauria; order Squamata; family Dipsadidae; genus Erythrolamprus; species Erythrolamprus reginae. The sequence goes on along the minus strand of NC_091954.1, from coordinate 21,937,215 downwards.
GAAAAACAATTCTGGGTCATTTTCTTCTGAACATGCGCATATTCTGAATTTCTGGCACTACTCTACTCTACTCTACTCTATGTGTTACCATTTTCTTTTCAGATTTTTTTTTGGGGGGGGGTTGAATTTTTTGGCACTGCGTGGCCATACAGCATGGAAGGAAGTGAATCGGCAATGAGGTAAGTTAGAGCTCATACCTGATGTCATTTTATTTTATTTTATTTATTTTATATTTTATTTTATTTTATTTTATTTTATTTTATTTTATTTTATTTTATTTTATTTTATTTTATTTTATTTTATTATTTTATTTTATTTTATTTTATTTTATTTTATTTTATTTTATTTTATTTTATTTTATTTTATTTTATTTTATTTTATTTTATTTTATTTTATTTTATTTTATTTTATTTTATTTTATTTTATTTTATTTTATTTTATTTTATTTTATTTTATTTTATTTTATTTTATTTTATTTTATTTTATTTTATTTTATTTTATTTTATTTTATTTTATTTTATTTTATTTTATTGTTTCGTTTCGTTTCGTTTCGTTTCGTTTCGTTTCGTTTCGTTTCGTTTTACTTTGTTTTGTTTTGTTTTATTTTATTTTATTTTATTTCATTTCATTTCATTTCATTTCATTTCGTTTCGTTTTACTTTGTTTTGTTTTGTTTTATTTTATTTTATTTTATTTCATTTCATTTATTATTTTATTTTATTTCATTTATTATTTTATTTTATTTATTATTTTATTTTATTATTCTATTCTACTCTACTCTACTCTACTCTACTCTACTCTACTCTATATTCTATTTATATGCAGCCTAACTCACGGAGTATACTTGACTCACAACCAGCAGTTTTGGCCAAGTTTGGTGAACCAGTAGCGGCGACAGAGCAGACTCCAACCACCTGGCTGGAATACATTTGCGCATGTGTGCACATGAACCAGTGGCAATGGATTTTAGAACCCACTACTGTCCTCAGTGCTTTAGAAACTCATTCTGACTCTTAGCGTTCCTGTTTATCAATAGCATTTAGACATATACCGCTTCACAGTGCTTTACTAAATGGTTTACAGAGAGTAAGCACATTGCCCCAACAATCTGGGTCCTCATTTTACTGATCTTGGAAGGATGGAAGGCTGAGTCTTGAGCCAACTGAAATTCAATCTGCCAAACTGCTGGCAGCCGGTGATCAGCAGAAGTAGCTTGCAGTACTACACTCTAACCACTGCACCACCAAGGCACTTAGTTCTTACAGAAATCCATGATGTGGGGAAAATGAAAAATTCTGTTTTACTGACAATACAGAACAACCATGTCATGGCTAAATGTCAAGCTTTATGAAGTAACAGCCAGACATTAGCATGGGGAAGAGGGGATATTGGAATGTAAGGAAAAAAGAGGGAAGAAAGGGGATGGAAGCCCAGCTGAGCCTTATGAGAAGCTCCAGCCAGCCAAGGTCATTAACGATATGAAGCTAGGAACCGAGCACCTGTTTCCTCAACAATATACAAGCACTTGATTGGACATTTGCAGAAAACTGAAGGATAGCTGGGGGGATGGGGCAGGGTGTTTTCCAACTTACCTTGCTGCTGGTTTGCTTCCTCCCTTGCCACGTGGTGGAAGCTTGATGCCATGTACACATGCACAGTGCAAAAAACCTGGGAAAAAATAAAAATTAAAAACGCCAAAAATAAAACTGACTTCATGCACCGTGTTGGAAACTCAAGTTTTGTGCAGACACAGAGGGGAAAAAATGAAAAAAAGTTTGAAAAAAAGTTTGAAAAAAGTTTGAAAAAAAGTTTGGAAAAAGTTTGAAAAAAAAGATGGTGGCGCCTACGACCTGGCACCGACCGATCTGGTTCAGTGACATCATCATGACATCATCACCAGCAGGTTGCTACCGGTTCAGGAAAACTGGTCTGAACCAGTCTGAACCCACCCTGGAATGGGGAGAGGGAACTTTCCTTTGTGTTGTTTGCATCGGAAGACTTCAGATGAGGTTTATGCGCCTTCTGTATCCATTCAGTAAAATACAGTATACTCTTGGCAAAACAAATGGCCAGGAGTCTTTCTTTGCTAGATGACTTGAGTGAGATGGTTGACAGATTAGATTGATTCGATTAGATTAGTATAAGATCTGTGTCAAGACCTGCATAAATTTTACAAGTGTTAATCAAGGATTATTTTATGGGAACCAGAATGATGTAAGCGCTTTCTTGCAGAAACTGATTCTAGTACTGGTGCACTCAAAAAATTATTTCAAACCACACATGAATGAAAATCTGTGCGCAGATACTGCCACCTCCAACTTTTCAAATATTATGACTCAATTTGCAATTAAAATCCCATTAATTGTGTACATTAGATACACACACACACATTCAGATCAAGAGCACACAAGGCTATATTAAGGAAAATGGCTTGCCCAGTGTGCATATAGAATATATATCTGAAATACAAAAATACTATATTTTAAAGTATCATACTGTTTCATGCATATAGATTTGGGAGGGGGAAATGGGACGGAACAAACTTCAGCTTGAAAACTAAAAATCAGGGTAAAAATTAGGATTCTGACATCCTGGGATGAATCTCTGACAAGGACCTAGCATTTTCCGTATTGAAAGCTTTATAGAATTTAAGGATGATAACCCCATCTCGTTTAGCCTGAATGCCGACCCCTCCTTTCTATTATGTTTCTGTGATGCTTCAATGAGTTTTTTTTTTTAAGAAGCTACCATTGCTCCGCTTGTCGTAGAAGTCTAACTAGTACAGAAAAAAAACCTAACTATAATCAGATCAATACAGAAATATCGCACACGCACACTATAATCTTGTTAAATTTAACTCTATATTCTTTATATTAATTAAGTTTCTTATCTATAAAATATAAAATACTTATTCAAAAAATAAAATATATAAAATAACACTTCTAACTTTATCATACTGTAAAAATATTCTATGTTTATATTGTTTTTAAACTATTACGTTCTATCTATTAGCCTTCAAACTAATAAGTTCAGATAATTATAAATTCTTACTTATTTGATTTTTAATACTATTTTTTAAATTTCCACCATTCATATACTTTATCCCATATTTTATAAAATTCTGTTTCAACTTGATTATTCAAACGTTTTGTCATCATGTCTAGTTCTGCACATTCCATAATTTTTTTAAATACTTCTACATCTTTTGGTATTTCCTTTTCTTTCCATTTCTGTGCAAATGTAATTCTTGCCGCAACCAATATATGTATTATTAAATAGTAAATTTCTTTTTTATACTTCATATTTGAAATACCCAATAGGAAAAATTCGGGAGATTTTTTTAATCTTCTCCTTTGTTATTTCATTTATTAATTTCTCTACTTTATTCCAATATTTCTTAGCTTCAGAATTTTTTTTTTTAAAAGCAGGCTTGTAGTTTCAATGAAGAAAAGTTGTAGAAAGCGGTCAGCTGCCCTGTGCAGCAAAAGAGACTCTTCTTGTTAAGACTTAATTTGTGCTCTGCACTATTTCAGTGGAATTCCCCCCTCAATAACATATTTATCCAAATCAATGCTTTTCCTCCCCACCCTTCCTTGCTGTTCCAGTGAGGTTAACTTGAGAGTAGGGTCTAAATTGAAAGCGACACTAATTGCATTCTGTTCCACTTACTGGGATAAAGTAATCAGCTCGTTAGGTCGTTGGCCTGTCAGAGGGTATGTTCTTTCCACTCCATCTGCATTCATTTGGCTTCCTCTGGCAATTTCAATTCAGACCAATATCAGAAATTTTCTGCCCCTTCACAGGAGACACATTAGCTACATTCCCTGCAATCTCAGCTAGCCGAATTCCCTCAATGGGTCATTGCTCTGTGGTATAATCTCTTTCTCTCTCTTGACCCTCGTGTGTGTCCCCTGTCAGTCTAGAAAGAGGAAACTTCCGTCATTTGCCAGTCAGATACATTGTCCAGGGAGCATCTTCCATAATGTCTCTCTCTCTCTTTTTAAATTAGAGTCATGAATGTGAGCTGATCGGCTACCTAAGTGGAATATAAATAAATAAAACATCTGAGGTAAAAAAAAGCTCTAGGGAAATATGGCTTGATTGGGAGGGATCGGCATACTCTTTTGGGCTTGATTTTATTAGCACAAGATGTGACAATACTGCTTTGTATAGCATCAGTGAGGCCACATCTGGAATATTGCCTCCGGTTCTGGTCACCAGAACACACACAAAAAGACGTTCAGACCTTGAAAATGTGCAAAGAGCAACAACAAAGATGATAAAAAGTCTGGAAACTAAATTATGTGATGAATGGTTGAGAGAATTAAGTATATTTAACTTATCAAAGAGAAAGTTTCAGGGAGAATATGATAACTGTAGTCCCACAGATCTGTAAGAGATTCCCAAGCATATGCATTGCCGGATGATTAAAAGGCTGGTGGAAGGTTGCGCCGGGGCCGGAAGGATGTGGCCTAGCGGTTCTGCCTCTTCTGGGAGGGTGGTCTCATGTGAAAACGCGAGACCGCTGTCCCTTGCTTTGCATGTCATCGCACAAGCACTTCCTGCTTCCAGGGGGTGTGGCCAGGTGAGCCCTATTTATAGGGCTGGGCCACGTGGCCTCTTCCTTTCCCCCCGGGCAGTTGGAATGCGAACACCCACCCGCCTTCCCTATCTTCCAGTGTGCCTGCAGGGGTCGCCCTAGGGGGCCAAATAGGAATTTTTTGCAGCCTCTGCATCTTAGCGATGGCCACTTTTTTGCCTATTCCACACTGCGGTGAAGGATGGACTGATTAGGGGGTGCCTTGCATTTAGTTCAATTTGGTTAATTGGCTTTCCCTTTGGTCACTGGGGTAGGCAGGTTAGGGGCGGAAATGGGCAGTGATAGCAATTCCGTGTTCTCCTTTGGGCATCTTTCAAAGATGATGATCAGCCTCTCGCCAGGAACTCAAGGTACCTTGCGGCCGGGGCAATTGGAGGGCGATGCCCTTGGGACTCACCTAACCCAATGACCAGACAGGAATTGGACAGTGAGCCCTCCCACATGCAAATGCGTGGCCCAGGTACCTGGCAAAGGCATCAGTACCTTCGCCTGGTTCAGCAAGGAGCTATGCACATAGTTGCCCAGGAATGTTATGGAGTAGTATTTCCGCCCCACAGTTATTAGTGACCCCTGCAGGTCCTGGTTATTTGTTAACAACCGTTAAAGTTTAGTTTAACTCAATAAAGTGACCCTATTTAATTCCAGCTATTGTTTGTCCATGTTCTTTTTCCGCATCCGGCACAACCAGGTCATCGTTGTCCCAAAGGTATGGGGGTTTTTTCCCAGGAGGAAACTGGACTTACTTGTTTTGTCTTTTAAAGCCCCACAGCGAGATAGCCAGCAAATAAATTTAACAAAATAACAACCGTCCAATTGTTTTTAAGCAGGACCTCCTATGAAACAATGTCAGTAGAGCAGCTACCATATTGAATATCTGGCTCTTTCCAAAGGCATTGAGCCAATATAATAGACAGCCCATTATAAAGGATTGTGGTTAGTTTTGCAATATAATAGTTTTGGTTTATCTATTTGTAACTTGAAGTTAGCCACTTCATGATATGTGAGATAGGTACCCATAAAAGTTAACCAATTGATTGCATAAATGAATTCCATCTACATAAACTATTTTCTTTCTTTCTTTCTTTCTTTCTTTCTTTCTTTCTTTCTTTCTTTCTTTCTTTCTTTCTTCCTTCCTTCCTTCCTTTCTTTCTTGGACTTATATGCCGCCCAACTCATGAAGGATTCTGGGCAACTCACAGCCAAACAAACAAACAAACAAACAAACAAACAAACAAACAAACAAACAAAATGCAATTCAGAACAATTTAACATCAACAATTAAAACAGCTATAGGAACTAGCTATTGTAACCTTCCTTTCTATAACCTGATAGTTTCAGATGCTCTAGGAATAGCCCATGAGTCTCAAACAACATAGCCTTGTTATATTCCTAGTAACTATATATAAATATATTGTGTGCTATTTATCATTAATGTACTTTCTTCTGATTCAGATCTAGTGCAATGCTGATTATGGTGCCATGTGATGTTGGTCTATTTAACATTTATAGCAAAAATGTTATTGTGGAGACTTGGATGGCCAAAAGGATGCTAGTGTAGAATTCTTGGGTTGCAAACACCATGAATCAAAATTCAGAAACTTTGCAAAACTTTGAGGTTAGGTGAGACCCTGCTGCTCGGCTGATGGAACACCTTTCTTAATCTTGAGATGCTTCATTATTCTTAGCTAATGAGAAACGGAGAGTTTTTTCTTGATAACTGTAATTTTTCCCCTGTCACCATAACTGACAAATATAAAGGAAAGGAGAAACATAGTCGCCATATAAAAACGAGGAAATAAAACCATTTTCTATAAAATTTCTAAGCAACAGGCCAATTATTTTTTAATCTTCTCATGCATATTTGTCTTTATAGATAGTGAATAGATTGTGTCTTCTGTTTAAAAATTAAAAGATTAATAAAAGGGCTTTCTTGTTACCTATATCTAGGGCAGAATTAAATAGCAAGGTTGACTGCAAAACAGCAGAATATGGTCAGAAAAGTCAAAATGGCTACCCATTAAGGCTACCAAAATGGCTACCCATAATGGCTACCCATCAACCCTCCACTTGTTTAGTCACATTGTTGCAGATGTCCTTCTGGCTTTTAAAAAACAATAATTTGGGACTCCACTTTAAGGTAGATTTTTTAAAAAACTTTTACTTGTATTTACTTTTATTTTTACTTGTATCTATAGTTTGGCAAAATTTGCTAAGATAACATTTTTGGGGCTTTTAAAAACTTTTTAGAAAGTGCTGATTTTGTCTTTGGAATTCTGTTTTGAAGGTGTTTTTTTAATAGCTTTAAAATCATTTGTTAGATATTTTGGTTCTGACAATCTTGTTACAATCAGTAATTGAATATTTATTTTGCTCCTGAAAACTTTAAACCCAACATTCTATGATAGATTGCAATTCAATAAAATGCACAAAGGCCCCATAATCCACATTAATTTCATCTGTGTGCTGGAGCTATCAAATGTGTTGGGTATGTCTAAAAATCACAATGTTTAATTATCAAGACAGGCTTTGGAACAGCTTGCCTTCTGATGTTTTGTGTGCTTCATCACCGGAGGTTTTTAACACGAGACTAGACAGTCACATATCTGAAATAGGTTTAGGGCACTGGTGGTGAACCTTTTTTGATTTGCATGCCAAAAGGGTATGTGTGCATATGCTAGCATGCACACACTTGCCCAGATCCACTTCCTCCCCCCATGCATGCACACACCCTGTGCTGACCCTGTGGATGTGCACAATTCCCCCGTCCCTGTGCATGTGCACAGACCCCACTGAAGCCTGGGATAGTGGAAAAAAAAGCCCAAATGGCAAACCAGAAGTTTGGAAAAACGAGCTTCTGGTTTGCCCATTGTAATGTTTATCACACTCCGGAGGCTTCAGGGAAGCTTCCTGAAGCCCTGGAGTGCAAAAAACAGCACAACAGGCAAACTGAAAGTCCATTTTTCCAAACTTCCGGTTTGCCCATTGGGCGGGTTTTTTTACCCTCCATGGCTTCAGAGAAGCTTCCCTGAAGCCTCCAGAGGGTGAAACAACCTTCCTGAAGGTTGAAAATTAGCTGACGTAGGACAATGACTCACATGTCTTCTGATATGGCTCCACGTGCTACCAATCTGCCAACCCAGATTGAATAAAGGAAGCTGCTTTGAAGAGTTTCACTATGTCTTTCTTGATTTTCAAAGCTCGACAATGGAATACCTTTGCTTGAAAGACGGGTATTGGAATTTCCCCATTAGATGCATTCTAATCTCCTCCCTGAATGTTAAACTTGTTTTTGGATGCCAGTTGGGTCCCTACAAGGTGTGCCATAGGTTCATCATCGTGGGTAGAGGGTCCTCTGCTTGAGTAGGAGCCTAGACTAGAAGCCTCACTGGTGCAGTGGTTAGAGTACAGTACTGCAAATTACTTCTGCTGATCACTGGTTGCCAGCAGTTTGGCAGATCGAATCTCAGTAGGCTCAAGGTTGACTCAGCCTTCCATCCTTCAAAGATCAATAAAATGAGGACCCAGATTGTTGGGGACAATGTGCTTACTCTCTGTAAACTGCTTAGAGAGGCTATAAAGCACTGTGAAGCGGTATATAAGTCTAAATACTATTGCTATTGCTTTTACTAGAAGACCTCCAAGGTCTCCATTCTGATTGATGACATCTTTAGCAGGACCCATATTGTAGCCTGAATCTACTTTACTGCTGATATCTGTACTAGGTGAAGGAATTCTAGGATTGGTCCCCCGATACAATTTCTCTTTGCACAAGTATAAATACTGCATGGCAGGTCATCCTTTTACCTGACAGTAGGAACTGAATTAAGTTTTTGGAATCTGGAGTTAGATTTATTTTGCATTTCAGTGTTACACCCCAATTTGGTGGTTTTGCCCTTACAATGTGGAGAGGACATACTGTCTCTATCAATTTCCTTCCCACACTATTTATTTAGATCCCTACAAGAACTATTGCTAACTCTTTCCCATCACAGAGAGGAATAAAAATTCACTCACTCTTTTTAGTACCAACAAAAGTTAATACATGAATTATGATCAGGTTCATCTTTATACAACATTTAGTACAGCACTGTACTTAATGTTGAGTTGCTAATAGAAATTCATTCTCCAGCTTTATGGCAATGTATTAAGATGTTCCATCGTCCTTCTCCATCACAATGCTTTTACATGGTTCTATTGTATCCTTTTGACCTTGTATCACAAAGCGTTACAACTTTCTTTGGTTTTATAATGGAAGTACATCATTGCATTGAAATCCAATCTGAATGTATGAAAGTGGTTTTGTTTCCAGCTCTTCTTTCTTTTCTTATTCCATTGTTCTTTATGCTTTTCTGGTGCTAGGGCTATGGATCTATATATGAAGAATTATATTACTATTGGTGCATCATGGGAATGTACAACGTCCTCTCTAGCCATCACAACCATAGTCATTATCCTTAAATCATCTGGACTATCCTTGGATTTGTATTCATGTTTTGTTCTCTCTGCTATCACCTAAATTTGTAGGTGAAGCTTTAGGTGAAATCCTAATTTTTTATTTAAGAACATGTTCATCATCACTCCTGTGAGGAAATGTCAATAGCGTCCAACTTCTAAACCCCCTGATATTATAATTCAAGTGAAAAAAATTCAGGTTTTCTGCAAAATGTGGGTAAAACCAAAACCCAGTAAGAGGGACTAATTTTCTTTCCAAAGGAAAAAGAAGGTCCATTCTAGAGTAGACTGCATCTTTCCAATTATCTGGCCTTTCTCTTTTTTCCTCCTTTTTTGATATAAAAGACAACTTTATTAAAGGTTTGCTACACCAAAGGGCTGACACTTAAAAAAACCCCAAAGAATGCTGACAGAGGAAAGGCCTTGAACACATTTAGGGCTTGTATTACAGAATGAGCACACACTAAACAAATGCACTGAATGTCTTTTTTTATTTAAGTAATTCCAGTGATTCCATCTAAAACATAAATTAAGACATGCAGGTTTGTTTATTTATTTATTTATTAGATTTATATGCCGCCCCTCTCCGAAGACTCGGAGTTATATGTAAGACCTCTGTACTGTTATCTTCATGAGGGTTTCCTTTTCCATGCTTATCTCCTATTTTGACCTTGAGTAAGCCAAGTCAAGCCCAGTGGTCAAAGACCGAAGCAAACACCATGAACCCTAAAATATAAGAGTAATTGTTTTTCTATTGTTTTCCAAGTTGCCCTGCTGAATTAACTATCAGATATTAAATTGCAAGTTAAGCCCATATAATATAGTTCTGAATAAGCCCCTTCCCTATTTAACTGAGGATGCCTTCATGATCATTCAGTAATCATTAAAAACTAAGAATAAGTCACAGAATGGGTGAACCTCCAGAATAGGAGGCTACTTGATTTAGGTCATGGATGACATGGGTATTTATGATACAACAAGGTTAAAGTAAATGTTGATTCCAACAACTACTTTGTTAGACATGCCATTCTAAGAGTTTGGAATAAATATATTAAAAAGTTTGCTATGAAGATGTCTCTTTGGGTGTTTCCTCAGGAAGTTTTGTTTTTTGTCTTTTTAAAAAAGAAATGGTGGTGAAGCTGGAGTAGTGGATTTATGGTAAAATAATATATTTTAATTTTGGGTTTGACTTTGTTAAAAAATAAAGCAGAAATCCTGATTAACATATTATTGCTAAGGTGTATAAAATGTTAGTGAATTTAGAGAGTAAATGTGTGAAGCATTGTATGCTTCAGTGGGTAAGGAAGTTTGGATATAATGTAAAGCTTGAACAACAGGAGAATATGTGGATGAAAGATTTAAAATTTACATTAAATTACAATTTAAAAGATTTTTTTAATAAGATGGTGTATCATTGGCATTTAACATCAGATATAAAAGATGTATAAAGTTGTTTCAAATGAATGTTGGAAATGCAAATGTAAAGAAGGCATTTTCTATCATTTATGGTGGACATATGGTAAAGCAAAGAAATATTGGAGGACTATTCATATTCTAATACAGAAGATTCTTCAATTGAATATAAAGATAAAACCAGAGACTTTTCTTTTGGGTTTAATGGAAAAAAGATATATATTAAAAGGGACTGTGATGTTAAATGTGTTGATGGCAGCGTTATTACTTTGTGCACAAAGATGGGAGGATGTTTCAATCCTTACAATGGAAGAATGGCTGCAAAGCTGATGGAGTTAGCAGAGATGGCTAAATCTACTGCTTTGATAAATGCTTTTTTCTTTCTTCTGTACACTTTTCCCTTTTCCTTCCCCTGTTTTTCATACTACAGTATTTGCTTTTGCATTTTTGCATTTCCTATTATAAACTGATAAAAAGGTTTGATGTGGCAAGTGATAACTCTGAAAAATGTCATTAAACTGCTCCCCCATTTAATTGAGGATGACTTAGTCATCATACGCTGATACTGAAAAAGTAAGAATAAGGCACAGCATGTCACCGAAGCCTGCAATAAAACAAAGATGGCAAAAAGGAAAACAAACCCAGCACCAAACTAAAAATAGTTCCCACTTGTGAAAAATAGATTTCCTTGAGAGGATGTTGCATAAGCTGAGGACATCCAAAGGCCATATCTTCTCTTGGGATTGTCAGTCTAGCCTGGCAGAGAAAAAGAGAGAGAGTACAGAAAGCATCACTATAGACTCACACTATTATATATTTATGAATTACTTTGCAGATATCCAGCTTAATGCTAGTGAGACTCAGTCCCACTAGTCTGTTCCTTTTATGGGAATTTATAGGAATGTCTTGAATATAGTTTGCTTTGGTTTCCTCCCCCTCCTCCCCCTGCTCCTCCTCTTCCTCCTCCTTCGCCTCCTCCTCCCTCTTTCTCCTCCTGGTCCTGCTCCTCCTTCCTCCTCCTGGTCCTCTTCCTGGTCCTCCTCCTGGTCCTGGTCCTCCTCTGCCTCCCCTCCCTCCCTCCCTCCCCCCTCCTCCACCTCCTCTATCCTCCTCCTGCTCCTCCTCCATCCTCCTCCTGCTCTGCTCTTCCTCCTGGTCTTCCTCCTCCTCCCCTTGCCCCCCCCCCCCCAATGCCCATATTTGAGTCAACAGGATGGAAAGTAGATTCATTTTTCAAGCTCACTTTATTTCCCGATTGTCTTTGCTATTATTTAGATCATAAATAGGATTTCCCTTTCATTAGAAATACAAGATATAATGAAGAGATGGACAATGCAAAATTTCAAAGCGATAAAAAAATTAGCAACCCATATCATTGATAATCTCAGGAGGAAAGAATGCAAATGCTATAGGGGAAACCCTCAGATAGACTTTTAAAATATTTAAAATTTGGATCTCATCCAATTCAGGCAACAAACAGATCTTGTTATTGCCCATGTGACTAGCATAGTCGTTTGATCTTCCCTCCAACAAAACACCAACCTCTGTTGGAGGTCCTCTGCTCAAATCCCCAAAACTGCTCAAGCTAACATCTATTATTGAGATTGGGAGAACTAGGCATTCTTCTGTGACTTCTATGCTAAAAGGAAAATCAGAAGCCAAGAGTTGTGGGATCGGAGTAGATAAATTAATCTGTGTGATCAAACATCAGTTTGTTTATTTGTGATTGGGAAAGCATGTTTAAACATGTTCACAGTGTCAAGTAATATTGTGCTTTTATTTCTTGTTTTATTTTATAACAATATTAAAAATAATCCAATTTCAGGTCCTTGCTAGGAGATATAATTCATGGAGGTCACATAGTTCTTCTAGCAGGAGAATTTGTCATATGTTTTGTCACACTCTGTATATAGTATCTACAAATTTGACTGAACAACTGTTATAAAATCAAAGGAAGAGCAACCTCTGTATCTTAATTCTATGGCTCGCCATGACTTTCCAATTAATTTGCTGTGTATTTCCTTTGCCATTAGGATAAATCCTGTAGAAATCCAGTCTAGAAATTGTTCTGCCGGTGTGTTTCAACCGCCTGTAATTACAGGGTAATTAGTCCAGGAAGACATAGACCACACGATAAAAGGAAAACCCAAAAGTTTTTATAAACAGAAAAACAGAAACAGCTCCCTTTTTAAATGTCAAGGGGATTGTCTGGTACACACAAGACACAGGTGAAATGCAATCCAATGGCTCACCCAATAACTGGGAAATTGAGTCCAATTCTAAAGTCCAGAGAGTCCACACACACAATCCTGAACAGCAAAAAACCATGATCTTGACGAAACAATGAATCAGATAAACTGCCATGAAGCTAACACACCAGGCTGCACTTTTATCTGTAGCACTAATTACAGCAGCCCCACCCAACCACAGGTGGCCTCATTTTCTCTTGTAATAATCCTTCAGTTGTTGTCTCCTATGCATCACTCTACGCATGCGTGGATGTGTCATTAATTCTTGTTCAGAATCCAGGGATGATGCAGATGATTGATCTCCTCCTGGGCTGTCTGCCAAACTCCCCTCTTCCCTGTTACTCACGCTTCCTTGGTCAGAGGAGACAGATTCTACTGGAAGCAAAACAGGCCTGCAGCATGTGGATGTCTCCCCCACATCCACCTCCACATTGCTTGGGGCAGGAGCTGGGCCAGAGCTAACCACAACAGAAATAAGGAGAACTTTTCTGACAGAACAATCAACTAGTGGAACGGTCTGCCTTCAGGGGTTGTGGATATGCCTTCAGGTTTTTAAGAAGAGATTGGGCAGCCATTTGTCTAAAATACTAGGGTTTCTTGCTTGAGCAGACAGTTGGACTAGGACAGGGGCATCAAATTGGGGAGCTGGGGTGGGCATGGACAGGGTGGGCATAGCCAGCTCGAGGTCATTCATGTCAGGGTCACCTGTGGTGGCCCGAGCGCTATTTTATTTATTTATTGATTGATTGATTGATTTTGTCCATTACACAATGAGAGTTATAGTGGGTATACATATAGTAAATACATAATGAAAGTTATAGAGGATATACTCATAGAGGATATACTCATAGAAAACTATATCTAAGAAAGAATAGAAGATATAGAAATAAAATATATCAATGAAAAAATAGAAGAAATATAGGAAAAGAAGAATGGTATAGGAGATATAGGAGAGCAATAGGACAGGGGACGGAAGGCACTCTAGTGCACTTGTACTCGCCCCTTACTGACCTCTTAGGAATCTGGATAGGTCAACCATAGATAATCTAAGGGTAAAGTGTTGGGGGTTTGGGGATGACACTATGGAGTCCAGTAATGAGTTCCATGCTTCGACAACTCGGTTACTGAAGTCGTATTTTTTAAAGTCAAGTTTGGAGTGGTTAATATTAAGTTTAAATCTGTTGTGTGCTCTTGTGTTGTTGTGGCTGAAGCTGAAGTAATCACCGACAGGCAGGACGTTGCAGGTCTTAAGTCCCTTCCAACTGCATTATTCTGTTAATCCCTACTTAAGTGGCTAGTGAGTTTTCTTTGTGGCCCTTTAAAGGGGATTTTTGGTTGGTCCAGAATTCAGCTGTGTGAGCTATTGTGGGTGAAATAACAGCACCTTCAGCACCATACCCACACACTTCACCAGTTCTTTGTAAGCTGCACTGGCTTACTATTGGTCTCCGGTCACAATTCAAGGTGTTAGTTATTACTTTTAAAGCCCTACATGGCTCAGGGCCAGAGTCTCTCCAAGACTGCCTTCTGCCACATACTTCCCAGTAAGAGCCCACAGGCTTGGCCTTATTTCAGTCTCATCAGCTAAACAATGTTGGCTGGCGGATCCACAGGGGAGAGTTTTCTCTGTGGTGGCCCTGACTCTCTGGAATCAGCTACCTCCTGCCCTCCCCTCTTATGAGCCTTCTGGAAAGCTGTAAAGGCCTGGCTTTTCTGACAGACCTGGGGCCATTGACTTTGGGGGGGGGGGGTGATTAGCGAGGTCGGCACATGTATGTATGTATGTATGTATGTATGTATGTATGTATTTACTTACTTACTTACTTACTATTCATTCATTCATTCATTCATTCATTCATTCATTCACTCATTCATTCATTCATTCATTGTTAGAGTTGAAAGGGACCATGCAGGTCATCAAGTCCAACCCCCTGCTTGAGCAGGAATCCTAAAGCACCCCAGCCAAATGGCAGTCCAATCTCCTCTTGAAAGTGTCCAGAGTTGGGGAGTTCACAACCTCCGCAGGCAGGTTGTTCCACTGGTTGATCGCTCTGACCGTCAGGAAGTTCTTCCTTACTTCTAGGTTGAATCTCTCTTTGGTCAGCTTCCAGCCATTGTTCCTCGTCTGGCCCTCTGGTGCTCTGGAAAATAGAGTGGCTCCCTCCTCTCTGTGGCAACCCCTCATATACCTGTATACAGCTATCATATCATATCATGTATGGATGGATGACTGTAACTACTTTAAATTGTAACATCTTTATATTGATTTATACACCTGTTTTTGTTGTGAGCCGCTCTGAGTCCCTAGGGAGTTGGGTGGCATAGAAATTTAAATAAATAAATACATTTTTGGATGAGTCCAATGTATGTAATTGGTAGAGCATCTCCCTTGAGTGGTAAATGCCTCTGGGTTCAGTTCATTATGTCTGTTTAGAACAGGGGTGTCAAACTTGCAGCCAGCGGTGGGCTACGAGCCGGAATGCTAAATTGCGCTCGCCGCTGTGCCTCATAAGTTCTTGCAGGACCAGACTGATTTTGCTGCTGCACCTGTGGAGGAAGCAAAATTACACACGGAACTGCAGGTGCGCCCGTGTTTCAGCGTGCACAGAAGCAAAAAACCCTTGATGAAACACAGGTGCACCTGCAATTCCATGTGTGGTTTTGCTTCCTCCACAGGTGCAGCAGCAAAATCGGTCTGGTCCTGCAAGAACTTATGAGGCACAGTGGCAAGCGCAATTTAGCATTCTGGCTCATAGCCCACCTCTGCTTGTGCCCAAGGTCTGGATGAATGATGCACTGGTCAACCACCACCCCTGTTGTGGTTAGCTCTGGCCCAGCTCCTGCCCCAAGGACTGTGGATGTGGGGGAGACATCCACATGCCACAGGCCTGTTTTGCTTCCGGTGGAATCTGCTGATGAAGGCTCCTCTGACCAAGAAGACATGAGTGACAGGGAGGAGGAGAGTGTGGCAGACAGCTCAGAAGGAGATCAATTGTCTAGCTCCTCCTTGGATTCAGAACAAGAGTTAATGATACAGCCACGTATGCAGAGAGTGATGCATAGGCAGCAACAACTGAGAGATTATTATCAAAAAAATGAGGCCACCTGTGGTTGGGTGGGACTGTGGTAATTAGTGAGGCTGCTATAAATAGCAACCTGTGGGTTTGGCCATTGTGGAGGATTATCTGATCATTGTGTTTCGTGACTGCTTTACTGACTTTGACCTTTTGTGTGCTGATTTTTCCCCCACTTTGAAACTAAACCAGAGCAAATTGTCTTTCACTTTGTGAAAGAAGAAGGACTGTGAATTGCCTCACAGTTGCAAGCTAAGTATCTCAGAACTGATAAGGGACTTGTACAAATTACCAGTTTGTTTGGAGACGAGTGCTCTTTGCTATACAAAAAGAGTGCTTAGTTTATTTGAATTTTCGGTATAAAGAGTATTGTTTTGAATTTTCAAATGTGTGTGTGTCTGAAATTTGTATTTTTGAATTTTCGGGAGGATTCTACCAGAGAGCTCGACAGAACACCCCCCATTTTAGTGAAGTGGAAAAATGTCATGATATGTTGCGTGACAATATGATGTGAGTTTGATACCCCTGCTTTAGAATGTCCCTAGGTTCAAATCATTTTTAGATTTGAACCTAGGGACATTTTAGCTCTATTTTTAGAACTGTGTTTGTTCAGATGTAACAATTTTAAAAGGTGTGGACTTCACTGTCAGACATCCCTAGAAGCTTCCAGACTTCTGGAAGAAATCTGGAATAGCTCATATGTTAAGAGAATTGCTCACTGGCCTTCTATGACTGCTACTGTTTTGTATTTCTGGGCCACCCTGAGGATTTCTCCTTTTAAAATGAAAGTAAATGAATAGAATTGCACCTTGTACAAATTCAGAGCAGTCAACAGCATCTTAGATTCTTTGCGATGTCCTCTTTCTATAGTTTAATTATAGTGCTATGTGCAGCTGGAGTTTTCGTAGGCCATTGACAAATGTTGTTTTGTTCCACGGAATAGGAATTCCTAGGAGATTCGACAGGCTTTTTGACTCACATGATATATTGTGACCGCTAGTGCCTTTCTCTCTTTATTCCTTGAAAACAGCCGTTGAGGTAGAGGATAATGCAAGATTGCCAACAAGGGCTCAGCTTTAATACACATCTATGGTGTCTTTGCAGCACTTGAAATAATTAAGCTGTTCTACAAAACAGTAATCTTCTCTGCCCAAATTTAGCTCTGCTGAGAATCATGTACATTTGACTTTATAGATTTACCACAAATGTAGGAATCCATGGAATAAAGTAAAAGAAGGGAGATTTTGGAGGCATAGTTCATGTAGTTTCTTTGGCAACAGTATGAAAACAATTCAACGTTGCCTTGTTCTGGGAAGGTGGTGGGTTTTTTAAAAAACTTCCCAGCCTAGCCTACAGACCTGACATTGCTTGGTGGTTGCCCATACACTTAATACCTCATACTGTGGACTTTTTGACCACAACCAAGATAAGCCAGGTCTATTTCAGTGCTCAGTTTTAATCCTTCTGCAGAAAGATTTGATTCAATTGAACTAAATGGGAGAGTACAGATGATAGCTGAATCTCAGGATCAGTTGTTGTTGTTGTTGTTGTTGTTGTTGTTGTTGTTGTTGTTGTTGTTGTTATTTATTAGATTTGTATGCTGCCCCTCTCCGAAGACTTGGAGTGGCTCACAACAAGTTGTTTTCCTATCCCTCCTCTTAGTCAGAGATAGACAATATAAGATTCATTCATTCATTCATTCATTTGATTTTTTATGCTGCCCTTCTCCTATGCTTAGGGCATCTTACAACATGTTAGCAATAGCATTTTTAACAGAGCTAGCATATTGCCCCCACAATCCAGGTCCTCATTTTACCCACCTCGGAAGGATGGAAGGATGAGTCAACCTTGAGCCGGTGACTAGATTTGAACTGCTGACCTGCAGATCTAGCAGTCAGCTTAAGTGGCCTGCAGTACTGCACTCTATCCACTGTGCCACTTCGGCTCTTTTGGTCATTTGGTGTCCACCTCTACCCCATCTTCGCATATTCTTTGAATTAAGAACAAGCATGAAACAACAGGCTAAGATACGGCAAAGTCCCACACCCAGATCTAGTGTGATGTTAATTTGCAGAAGACTTTGGGTCCTCCAAAATGCCCATTATTGTAGTAGAGAAGATCCTCCTGAGCTAGTTTATTTATTTATTTATTTATTTATTTATTATTTGGATTTGTATGCCGCCCCTCTCCGAAGAGGGGCGGCATACAAATCATTTTGGTAAATCATTCTGGTAAATGGACATTTTGTGACTGACCAGTCCTATTGTTCATATCGTTGGATAGATAAGACAAGAGCACACAACAGATTTAAACTTAATATTAACTTCTCCAAATGTGACTGTAAAAAATATGACTTCAGTAACCGAGTTGTCGAAGCGTGGAACTCATTACCGGACTCCGTCGTGTCATCCCCAAACCCCCAACACTTTATCCTTAGATTATCCACGGTTGACCTATCCAGATTCCTAAGAGGTCAGTAAGGGGCGAGTACAAGTGCACTAGTGTGCCTTCCGTGCCCTGTCCTATTGCTCTCCTATATCTCCTATACCTTTCTTCTATTCCTATATCTCTTCTTCTATTCTTTCACTGATATGTTCTATTACTATATCTTCTTTTCTATTATTTCATAGATATATTTTACTATGAGTATCTCCTCTATAACCTTCATCATGTATTTTACTATGTATTTATATACCCACTAAAATCCTCATTGTTTATTGGACAGAATAAATAAACAAATAAATAAATAAATAAATAAATAAATAAAATAAAATTCTTATGACAGCTATCTTTGTGGGTGCGCATGTGCTCTAAATCCCCAAAATGATGACTCACACCACTCCCTGTCTATGGGACTATGTGTTCAGATGAAAAAAAAATGTATTCCCGGGACATCATTGATCCACCTGACAATTCATGTGCTACTTCTATAGATTAAGGCAAAGCAATGAGCAGACATCTTGAATTCAGTATTAACAGAAATATCTGCATTGTTTCAAGGGTTTTTATCTGAGAGTTAGGGCACATTTCCCTCCCAGAGCCTTCAAGAAGAAAAACATACATTTTCAGAAGTGATATTTTGGAAGAAGAAAATTAAGCAATTGCTGAAGTTGAAGCATTCAATGTGATGATTTAGAAGAAATCTGCAAAAAAGAGGTAGAAATATGGGAATCCGGACTTCCGTGTTTTTGTGATGCTGCAGGGAAATCCCAGGAGGGGAATCCCAGCAGTGCAAAAACTGGTGCTTCGCTGGCAATGGAAGTCCGGAGGTGGGGTTTCCCAGTGAGGGGAGCCTCAGCAAAATTGCAGCATCGCAAAAACACGTAAGTCCTCGAAACCCCACGATGCTGCGATTTCGCTGAGGCTCCCCTCGCTGGGAAACCCCACCTCAGGACTTCCGTTGCCAGTGAAGCACCCGTTTTTATGCTGCTGGGATTTCCCTGCAGCATCGCAAAAATGTGGAAGTCCAGAGGTGGGGTTTCCCAGCGAGGGGAGCCTCAGGGGAATCCCAGCAGTGCAAAAACGGGCACTTCGCTGGCAACAGATGTCCAGAGGTGGCGGTTTGGGTTTGTAAGGTGAAAATAGTTTGGAAGAAGAGGCAAAAAAATCTTAAACCTCGGGTTTGCATCTCAAAAAGTTTATATGACGAGGGGTTTGTAAGACCAGGTATCACTGTACTACAGACTTTCTTATTATGTCTTAATTTTAAAGCTATTAGATGAAACTATTCTTTCAGACTCTCAGAAAAAAATGCTGATTCAGTTTTTAACTTATGAATGAACTGCACTATGAGACTGTTTCATTTTCTGTCAATGTTTACACTCAATGTCTGCACAGTTATTTTGATGTCTTTTGACCTATATGCACAATATCACAAAGTATCAGTTTATTTAGAATTTTTAAATGGTGCAGTTCAACGATCTCAAGTAATTAACCAAGCCCTAAACCCTTTAACTCTTCTTTTAATTTAATCAGTAATAGTGAATAATGAATCATTTTTAGAAGAGAATGCCATAATGTTGGCATCACTCTTGAGAAAACTCTCTTGCTCTTCCTGGGATGGAAACTACTAGCAGCTGGCTGGAGAGAGGGACAACTAGAGAGCAGGGTTGCTGAAGAAAAACTTTATTTTATTTAATACTTATTTTAAAACTATCAAGTTTCCCCTATTGATTAATTTGAAGTTGGTGTATCATAACAAAAGTGTAATTTAATAAATGCAACATGATATATCAGCCTTTAAATAACAATACGTGTAATAGGAAACAAGACCATACAACTCTCAAGCAAAACAAAAATGATATAAACTAATTTAAATAACAATTGCAATAGCATTTAGACTTATATACCACTTCATGGTACTTTATAGCCCTCTCTTATTATTATCTTAAGATAAGATAAGACAAGTTAACACTTAGGCAGGATATAAAATAGGGGAATTAGAAATGAAATTAAACTTATTTGCAGATGATGCAATTATATTAACCCAGACCCCGATGGAGATGATCAAAGGTATAAGAAATATTTTACAAGAGTTTAAACAGGAATCGGGACTGTTGGTTAATATGGAAAAATCAGAGATTATGTATTTAAATACAGGTCTGATAGAGCAGAAAGAAATTAGGAAAGAATCACAGTTGAAATTAGGATTTAAAAAATTAAATATCTGGGAGTTTGGTTATTGAGAAACCCAGTGAAAATTGAAGAGGTGAATTATAGATTAATATGGAGGAAAATGCTGAAACAGAGGAGGAGCTGGAAAGAGAAAAAGCTAAGGAGAATCTCTAAAATAAGAGCTTTGAAAATGATGATAGTTCCCAAAATACAATAGAAAATATAAGGAAAATTAAGAATACAAGAATTAGGGGAATGAGACGGAAAATATTACATAAGTGGTATTATACTCCCGTTCAACTCACACACTTTCAGCAGAATGTCAGGGGTATTTGTTGGCACCTGTGTCAAGATGCATATGTTTTGGGAATGCCCAATAGTGCAGGAATTTTGGCAAAAAGTGCAAGAGGACATTAAGAGAATGTTAAATACACAATGGACCATCGCTAAGGAAATGGCAGTATTAATTAAAAGTAATGCGATAGGAGAATTTAGAGAAATAAAACAAGCAGCGATAGAAAGCGCTCAGGCGGTAATAGTTTTGGGTTGGAAGGATGTGACAAAATGGACAATGCAAAATTGGCAAAGGTACATGGTGGACCATATTCAATTTGAAATTATGGATAAAAGGATAAATTTGGATAATGAAACTGATTTGAGACAACTGATGGGACGGGGGGACAAGGTAAGATGATATATAACGAGTAAAATCCAAGACCAAGCTACAAAAAATAAATTGGAATCACTCTATAATATGTAAATAGATATATTGCTCTTGGGTCAAAGTGAGTTATATAAGAAACAGCCCCGATTTGGTGGTGGGGTATGTGTGTGTGTCGGGGTGTTGGACACTTTTCAATATGCACTGTTTTATGTTGTGGGTATATAAAATTGTTAAAAATCAATCAATCTATCTATCTATCTATCTATCTATCTATCTATGTATGTCACATGTTTTTTTGCTGAATTTGAAAATTAAGGGAGACTAGGATAGATCTATTTCGGCCTTATTTTGGCCTCATCAGCTAGCCATACCCACTGGGACTTGAACCTGCAACCTTTGCCTTGTAAGGCAGAGAATTATTCTCTAGGCTACAGTATCCAATCCCTTCAGCTCTGCACTATATATATATATATATATATATATATATATATATATATATATATATATATATATATATATATATATATATATATATCTTTATATAAAAGCCCTCTCTGAGCAGTATCTGGGTCCTCATTTTTCCCACTTCGGAAGGCTGAATCGACCATGAGTCTGGTGAGATTTGAACTGCCAGTAAGGCACTCTTACCACTCCACCATCATGGCTCAGGTATTGAATAGGGCTTAGAAACTAACTGAAACCCAGTGGAGATGTCACAACCAGCTATTCTTGATAGCTCGTCCACAATATGGCACTGTTATACTCTCTGAGTGCTCTTCAGAAGACACTTCTCCACACATAACAATTTATTATCTAACATGGTTATCACTACAGCTTTAATTGCACTGTCAATATTAAACATGCATATCAGAAAGACTATTCTTTTCAAGAGGGTAGTTAGAAATCCAGCCAGATTGGCCCAAAGACTTTCTGGACTATCTTTGCTGTATGAGAACTGAGAAGCATTTTCAGATTTAAGAATGCACTCCAAGGGAAAAGGTGAGTCCTAAATGAGAAGATCACCCTGTTCACATAAAATGCACAAAGAGTGTAATCAAGCACATTCCAACAAGCAGAACTGTACTTTACATTTTTGGTTTGTTAGCTTTTGTCTTGTTCATAACAGATTGTAGATCACAGTTCAAAATAATTGAATCGTTCTGTCTTCTCAAAAGTTGATAGGATAAAAAGTCGGAATTGAGAAACATCAACACTATGGCCCCTAGATTCCTTCACCCAGTAGCATCATGTCAACATTAAGTAACTTTTAACAGGAGATTAGATACTTGTAAAATATAAGAAACAAAGAGACCTGGAACAGAAGCCTTGCATCCCAAATGCCTGAATTCACCCCCTGTGAGTAAAACAAATTACTCAAAAAAGCATTAAGATTTGATCTTGAAAGGTTACATGATTTAAGTGGATAGTTGGAGTGAAACATTTATGAAGATCTGGTACGATATGTCTTGCAAAGTGTGAACGATCTGCCTCATATGGCATTTTTGAGACAACTGAAGGACTGGAGAAATAGTTGAATAGTTGCTAAACCTTTTTGTGGCTCTTCTCTCTACTCTTTCCAAAGTCTCAACATCTTTGTTATATTGTGGTGACAAAAACTGGATGCAGCATTCCAAGTATAATACTGTATATTAATCTAATTGTTCTAATTTAATTTTTAAAATTTTTGAATGATATATTAATTAAATTATTTAATAGGATATAATCAATACATACATATATTATAGAAAAAATAATAATAAACATATTAATAAATAGTAAACTTATCTAATAAAAATGCTGCTGTATGGATCTGTTTCAATGGAGGTCTACAGTTGAATTTCCTTCAAATCCAGTAATGCTGTCAAAACTTTTCATCAATTCTGGTTCATGACATTTGCTTAAAAGCACATTCAGAGAAGATATTATAGCACATCTCAAGATAGGAGCAAATAACCACTTCTAATGGATTCCATTCAAGATTTCTTAAGCCAGATGTAAAATGGACGTTCTCCTAGCAAATATATATATATATTGTCCATCTATTGGGACTCAATCCTGGAGGACTGGAAAGCAGCCAATGAAACACCAACATTTAAAATGAAACTCAGGGGAAACCCAGGAAATCAAAGTCTGCTGAGCTTAACATCTGTTCCATCAAACTGGTAGACACAGTAAAAAAAGAGAAAAAAATAATTAATCGCATAGAACAAACCTTGTTGAAATAAAAACAACATGGATTCAGCAAACATAAATCCTAACTCACCAATGTTTCAGAGTTTTTGGAAAGTTTCAATAGGCACATGGAAGAAGGTAACTCTGTATACTTGAATTTTTTTTAAAAATCCTCATCTTGAGTAAACCTATTAGTCATGGAATAGGAGTATGGACTTTACTTGACAAATACAAGGAAAAGAAAGAGAACATCTGATCACTTTTCCCAGTGAAGAAAGAAGAACTTGCCCTCAAAGATCAGTTGCTAGGACAACAGTATGTTTCACTTGTTTATACTTGATTGGTGGCAAATAGCCAGCTGGTCAAATATGCTAAAAGTATTAAACTACCAAAAATGGGGAAAATGAAAAGGGTGAAGAGTTCAAGAATTCTGTTTTCGCCTGCCACTGGTTTGTTCAGGGGCGTGCCACATGGGCGCATGTATGCATGCCTGTGCAGTACTTAAAAAAACTTCTGTGCATTCTCAAAAGCTAAAAATAAGATGGCAGCACCTATGGTACTGTCAGAAGAACCAGCTCGGGGTGGTGGTGGCAGGCCCGGGTCGCTATCGGTTCTAGCAATCCAGGCCATCAAATTACTACCAGTTCTTTAGAACCAGTCCGAACAATATGCTGACTCTAAACTTCTTAGAGAGGGCTGCAAAGCACTATAAAGCAGTATATAAGTCTAAGTGCTATTGCTAAATGGCAAATAAAGTGCAATTTAAGTAAGTATGAAAAATACACATTGGACAAACCCCCCACATACTTACATACTGTACACTTATATAGTGATGGGATCAAAAAACACACACAAGGTCTTGAGGTCAAAGTCTAGAATATTGCAATGGAAGTGTTGAATTGTTATATGTCAGCTGTGAAAAGGTAGGTGTTAAGCGTCACAGATTAAAAAAAATATTCCAGGAATGTAATGCCCTTATTAAAAATCTATAGGGCATTTGCATATGGAATGCAGGATAATAATAATAATAATAATAATAATAATAATAATAATAATTTATTAGATTTGTATGCCGCCCCTCTCCAAGGACTCTATTTTGTTCTTCTGTATGAAAGAGAGTGATAGAAAGCATGCAGAAAGCAATCAAAATAGTTAAATAAGTATTTTCCTTATAACCAAAGCTACGCTAAATAGTTTAGGGGAAAGTCTACTATAGGTAGAGGTGAGTAAGATGTTTAAATCATAAATGTCCTGATAAATTGGAGTAGAAGAAATCTCTCTCTCAAAATACTAAGAACAAGTCCGTAACAATGAAACTGATTGGAAGACTCACTATTGGATAAGGCCCAATCTTTAACTAAGAGACAGATCAGTCTCTCCCATATCCAGTTATGAACACTGGACTTTGGGTGATTTGGGTAATTTCTCACCAGTATTGTGAGCTAGGCAATTCATGAGAATGTACTCAGCTCTCAGTTCCAGAAGCTTTGGATAGTATCATTTATCTTGATCAGGGGTATCAAACTCACGGGGCCACGTTGTCATCACATGAGATATCACAACTCCCCCCCCCTTTGTTAAACCTTGGGTATGTATGCCAGCGCATAACGCATCTGGTCAATGTGCCGTGAGTTTGATAGCCCTGATCTAGATCCTTTTCAAGCTAACCTTCAGCCTTGCTTTTGTACAGAAGCTACCAACATCTTCCGTTATGGTTTGCTCAGAGGAAAATGCAGCTCATATTTTTATACCGTACATCCTTTGCCTAACGCAGAGTTTACATCTATTAGGACTGCTCCAAACCAAACCAAACCATTCACTCTCCTTTAATTTGGCCTGTCTGTGAAGTTTCAGAGAGTGAATTGAAGGAAGGGTAAACAGAAATAGAAGGGCTGTAAAAGGCCTTTTAGTTTGTGTGGGGTCAAGTAATCATTTATGGAAGGAGAAAGATGAGGCCCCTGCACCTCTGCTAGCAAGGACAACCAAGGACTTCATTAAAGTAAAAGGCTGGGGGGAGGTAGGGAGAAAAAGAAGGGGGGAAAATAGAACTATACCAAGGTGAGGTGAACTTTAATTCTCTAAATTCAGAAAAATTGGCAGGGAAGGAGGAAAGGGGAGGTCACCACAATCCTTTTATTTCTTTTTCTTTAATAAGGTTCATGCACAACCATTTTAGAGATCCAAGGAGCTGCCTCTAAATCCTCAATGCTTTCTCTAAGAATGATCTTTTGTTCAGATACTGGTTGGGTGGTCATGTAATGTTTGTTGTGTTAGTTGTTCATTCCCACAGGAAGCATTGGGAAAGCTGAAGTAAACTACCACACTGTTGTGTGAACAGGGGCTTTCAAAATCAGAAGGGAGAAAAATAGGGCATCCCTTCTCTCTCATAAATCTTTTCCAATTTTTTAAAAAATGTTCTATGAAAGAGGTGGGGGGGAAAAGCTTGCTTTTGTTTCAGGGAATAAAAAATTTTGCAGATTGAATGAGCTGGATTCAAGCCACCTTTAAAGATGGCCTTCAATATGGTTAATATGAAAAGGTATTGTGCTTTCCTTAAAATGGATAATTTTTTTTGCTGTTCTGTTCGGGTTGTATGTGACCCGAAACCAAGTTTGAGTCCCCGGTAAAACATTTTCCCTGCATATCTGAAACTTGAAATTTCATGACTTTACATCATTTCAGGGGTTCTCTCTATGAGAATTTTTTTGGGGGGTGGGGGGCTTAGTTTTTGCTGGGCAAAAAACCTTCCAAATGTTATGTTCGGGTCACATACGACCCGGACCGAAAACTCTTCATTTGAAGTGCTTATGTTTGGTCAATTTGAAAAATTTTTTCACTTGGAAAGTAGTCTGAACATTTCTGCACACAATGATATGAAAATTGAAATGAAAAAAGTAAATCTTATTGGTTTATTTTGCGGATATATTGCATGCCCCCCTCGTTTTTGTGATTTTTTTTTCAATTTATGGATAGTTTTGTTTGCAAAATCCATTCTATTTTACTAAAGTTGGTGTGGGATTGGTAGCTTGAACATTTCTGAATATAAGAAAAATATAAAGGAACTGAAAAAAATGATTCTTATTGGTTTTTTAACATCGGAAATAAGGCCTCCACCCCCCTCGGCTGCTTGCAACCATTTTCACTTTTTATTTTTTTATGCTCCAAATACGAAATATTCTTTAAAATCTTAGGCATTCATTTACTCAATTTAACAATGCTGATCATCAAAAAATATTTTTGGGGTGGTGGCTAATTGTTTTCTGGGCAAAAAAAAAATCATCACTTCGAGTCTGTTTCTGTTCGTATGTGACCGGACCAAAAAGAATTTTTTTAGGTACTTGAATTTGATCTTTTTGAAAACTTTTTCAACTGGAAAACTAGTTTGAACATTTATGAACATAATGATATGAACATTGAACTGGAAAAATTGAGACTTATATTTTTATTTTGATCAAAAAGCCCCTCCCCCCATCCTTTCTGAATTTCGTGTCAATTTCTATTTTTTTAGGGCTACAAATCCCTAAGGAATTTTCCCCCAAAAGGTTTGATATACTAAATTGAACATTTCTGAATATAAGAAAAATATAAATGAACTGGAAAAAATGGTTCTTATTGGTTTATTTTTGCCACAAAAGGGCCACCCCCCCTCGGCCTTGCTGTGTGCCATTATTGTCACTTTTTATACATATTTGGCTAGAAATATTTGGAATATCCTTTTGAAACAATCCTGAACATAAGAAAAATAGAAATGAACGGAAAAAATGATTCTTATTGGTTTATTTTTGAATATAAAACCATATTGTCTTGTACTCGAGTATAAGCCTACTCGAGTATAAGCCTATTTGAGTATAAGCATGGGGGCCCATTTATGTGCAAAATAAACCAATATGCATCAATTTTTACAGTTCAATTTTCATATCATTATGTTCAGAAATGTTCAAGCTACAAATCCCACACCAACTTTAGTAAAATAGAATGTATTTTGCTAGCAAAACTATCCATAAAGTGAAGACTACTGTATTTCAAAAAAACGGGGGGGGGGGGCATGCATTTCATCAACAAAATAAACCAATATGCATCAATTTTTACAGTTCAATTTTCATATCATTATGTTCAGAAATGTTCAAGCTACCAATCCCATACCAACTTTAGTAAAATAGAATGGATTTTGCAAGCAAAACTATCCATAAATTTTAAAAAATTCACAAAAACGGGGGGGCATGCAATATATCCGCAAAATAAACCAATAAGATTTACTTTTTTCATTTCAATTTTCATATCATTGTGTGCAGAAATGTTCAGACTACTTTCAAAGTGAAAAAAGTTTTCAAATTGACCAAACATAAGCACTTCAAATGAAGAGTTGGATGGATGGATGGATGGAAGGAAGGATGGATGGAGGGATGGAGGGATGGAGGGGTGGATGGATGGATGGTGTTGTGGTTAGCTCTGGCCCTGCTCCTGCCCCAAGGACTGTGGATGTGGGGGAGACATCCACATGCTGCAGGCCTGTTTTGCCCCCGGTGGAATCTGCTGATGAAGGCTCCTCTGACCAAGAAGACATGAGTGACAGGGAGGAGGAGAGTGTGGCAGACAGCTCAGAAGGAGATCAATTATCTAGCTCCTCCTTGGATTCAGAACAAGAGTTAATGATACAGCCACGAATGAGAGCGATGCATAGACAACAACAACTGAGAGATTATTATCAAAGAAAATGAGGCCACCTGTGGTTGGGTGGGGCTGTGGTAATTAGTGAGGCTGCTATAAATAGCAGCCTGTGGGTTTGGCCATTGTGGAGGATTATCTGGTCATTGTGTTTTGTGACTGCTTTACTGACTTTGACTTTTTGTGTGCTGATTTTCCCCCGCTTAGAAACCAAACCAGGGCAAAGTGTGTGTCACTTTGTGAAAGAAGAAGGACTGTGAATTGCCTCACAGCTGCAAGCTAAGTATCACAGAACTGATAAGGGACTTGTACAAATTACCAGTTTGTTTGGAGATGAGTGCTCTTTGCTATACCAAAAGAGGGCTTGGTTTAAGTGAATTTTCATTATAAAGAACATTGTTTTGAATTTTCAAACGTGTGTGTGTCTGAAATTTGTACCTGTGAATTTTTGGGAGGATTCTACCAGAGAGCCCGACAGAACAGATGGATGGATGGATAGACAAACAAACAAACAAACAAACAAACAAACAAACAAACAACCTATTTCCCAGGTGGTTTTGGTGATAAATGAAGGCTGCTTTGAAAGTCACCTTGAGCTTGAGCAGGGAAAGTAGCCTATAAATCTAGCAAATCCATGTACCAACCTATTGTGCTAATATATATTTTTGGATTTTTCTTCTGGTCCACATAAGTTTCCTTTCTATCAAAAATATTTTGACAATTAACTAGTGGTTCAGCTTGCCTCCAGAAATTGTAGGCATTCCATCACTGGATATTTTTAAGAAGAGTGTAGACGTTCGCTTCTCTAGAGGGGTATAGTTTCTTCTGCTTAAGCAGGAGGTTGGACTAAAAGACCTCCGAGGTCTTTTAGTCCCTTTCAGCTTAATCTCTTCTATTCTGGTTTGGTGACAATTGGAGAACAAGATCTGCAGATGACAGAATATAAGACCATTGAACTCTAAACACTGAATGGATACATCTGATATCAATGTCCCGACTGATGGTTCTGTTGGTTGATACAATGTCAATACAAAATTGGCACATTTTGCTGTATTTTGGGTGATTCTAGAGAATGTCCCTAATACAGATTTCCTTTGGGTTAACTTTGACATTCTGTAGCCATCAGTTCAAGTTTTTCCTAACCAGTCAATCACAGTAATATTTACATTAATTGGGGAAGTCCTTGATAAGTGGAAATATTATGGGACCCAAAAGGCTACAAGCTAATCATCATATCAGAGCTAAGAATGGTACAATTTGTCTTATTTGTATCAATCTGATGGTCTTCTCCGATGCCATCTATAGTCAGAAGCTCTTTGGGAAGCATACAAAAAAGCATTTTCAGTGATGGCTCCATGTTGCTCTTGAGAAGAGGTGGCCCTCACTGTTTGCATCAAAACATTGTCAAAAAGAAGCACCTGTTCAAGCTTTTCCCAGCCTAGCACATTTCACTAAAAGTAATGAATAAATTAAGCATGATGAATGTAAGTTTTACTACATTTGGACTTCGCAATGACTCTCTGGATTGGAGTGATTGCCTTCGTATCATCTCTAGGGATAGAACAGCTGATGTCTCAGCTTATAAATGTTATTCTGCACACTGGCTGAAACCTGGATATCAACAGAAAAAGGGAGAAAAGCAAAGGAATAATTTTCCCTTTTTTTCCCTACAGAAATGTGGTTGGTTCCTCACCCTTTGCTCCTTGCAGTCTATGCCACAATGCATTCATCTCCAGCTGCAGCTCATCCAATCAAGTCTTTTGTTTTGTTATCATTTTAAATTTCCAGTGAACGGCATCACATTATGCTGATTACTGGGTGTCACATCATGTTAAGCGACATCACCAAACAAGACAGGCTAAAGAGGCCAAGAAACAGTAATGTAGCACAATGCAAAAGTTCAGCTAATTCCCATCTCTTGATATTCTTGTATAACAAACGGGGGAGGGGGGATAAGGTTGGAAGGAGACCTTTGCAAAACCCATCATGGCTGTAATTCTGTAAAGACCATTTCTTTCCTGAACAAACAGAAACTCATAGTCATCCCTCAGTGTTTTATTCTGGATGCTACCATTGTGTAGGCAATTGCATACTTGCTTTGGCTACTACAAACTTTCAAAACAAGGAGGAGGAGAAAGAGGAGGAGGAGGATTGGGAACCAAAACTGATCTGTTCCAGGTTTCATCCATGATACCTATGCCATGTGTCAGCAACTCCACAAACCAGGACCACTGAAAAAGACTGCAATGTCTTTTTCAACGTTCGTTTCTCCTTTCCGTGAAATGCCACCTAGTTCCTGGACTTCCCCTGGGTACAAATGTTTACAATGTGGTCTAGTAGCCAGTGGTTAGAATGCAGCATTGCAGGCTAACTCTGCTCACTGCCATGAGTTCAGTCCTCACAGGTTCAAAGGTTGACTCACCCTTCCATTCTTTTGAAATCACTAAAATGAAGACCAAGATTATTGGGAGCAATATGCTGGCTCTGTAAGCTGCTTAGAGAGGGCTTTAAAAACAGAAGGAAGCAATATATAAGTCTTATTGCTTGTTGTGATTCAGTCTGAGGCTCCTCAGGGAACGGCTGGCATTCTGCCGGCTCCATGCTCAGAGGGGGAGGACGAGGAACAGGAGGAGGAGGCGGAGGACCAGGCAGACGGGGAGGAGGAATTGCAGGCCGAGGAAGAGGCAGAACAGCCTGAGACCCCTGGGGTGGAGCTCTCCCCAGTGAGTAGCCTGGAGTCCTTAGATGAGAACGCACAAGCCATCATCAATCTCAGGCAGAGAAGAGCAGCACAACGAAGGGGACAATTAGCCAGGTATTACCATCCCTAATAGGCAACAGCTGGGGTTGGGTGTGGTTCTCCCCAGAAAGGCTGAAAAGGCAGGCCCGCCCTTCCTGTATTGTGGAGAATTATCTTTTGGGAGTCCTGTGACGTTGCTGCAATCCTTGACGTCTCTGATTCTGGCTTGTGGCCTTGAAGGCTGAAACCTTGGGGGAGGCGTGGGTCTTATTCTCTACAGTGGTGGGTGTGCCAGCAAGAAGCCTGTTGTATTGTCTGGCCGTCGTGACTCTTCTGTGAAGCTTCATAGCATCCCAGTGTGTAAGAACAGTTTTTTCTCTGTGTTTGTGTTCAAAAATATAAAGTGACTTTGCGTTTTACCAGCGTGTCTGGCTGCTTTTTTCAGTTGGTGCTGAAGTCTGGGGGCACCCAGACAGAACAATTGCTATTGCTACAAATGGGAGGACGCCTGGTTGCTTACATCTGCTCTACCTTATAAACAAATATCCAGATAATAGGCATTTGTCACTTAGCAGTAAAGACCCTGAGCTGGTCAACCGGAAGGTAGACAATTTGAAATCCAAATAGTATGTGATGATGAGCTCCTGGTATTTGCCCCAATGCCTGCCTATCTAGCAGTTCGAACACATGCAAATGCAAGTAGAGAAATAGGTACCACTTTGATGGGAAGAAAACAGTGTTCAGTGTGCCTCAGTGTATAATCATATAGGCTGCATGGCCACAGAAGCATCTTTGAACAACTCTGGCTCCCTCATCTTGGAAACGGGGATGAGCACCACTCCCTAGAGTGGAAAACAATTGCACAAGGGAAACCTTTGCAAAGTACAAACCATCAAGAAATAAAGTCTCTTATTCAGCATGGTTTGGATCCATGTGTGATATATTAAATATCCTTTTAGGGCCAGCTACAGTTTGAAAGATGATGGCGAGCTCCACTTCTATCCCAGCATAGCTAGAGCTATAATTGTGATGTTCCCATGAACCTTTTGAATGGAATTATAGCATCATAACTCATAGCTTCCTGTTATGCAATTTTCTCTGCATAGCAGCGCCTGACAGGAATTTATTACAAATGTGTTTTTATACCATTAAATTATCTACAGTATTTGTTGTGATCAAAAGTGAAGCTTTCAAATCAGGACATTAACTTATGGTAACAATTACAGTAATACCTCGTCTTACGAACCTAATTGGTTCCAGGGGGAGGTTCATAAGATGAAAAGTTTGTAAGATGAAACAATGTATGTTTCCATAGGAAACAATGTAAAATCTATTAATCCGTGCAACAAAACCCCCCGCAAAAAACCGCCGCCGCCCGGCTGTCACCTTTTGAAACAGCCAGGGGTGCTTCCCAGCGTCCTACTGAACCTGAACGCCAAACCCAAACTTCCGGGTTCAGCATTCGGGGGGCCGCTGAGAAGCCCTCTGGCTGTTTTAAAAGGTGACAGCTGGGCGGCGGGGCTTCCCAGCAGCCTCCCAAACTTTTGCCGAACTTCCAGGTTCGGGTTCAGGAGGCTGCTGGGAAGCCCCGCCGCCTGGCTGTCACCTTTTAAAACAGCCGGGGGGGGGGGCTTCCCAGTGTCCTCCTGAACCCAAACGCCAAACCCGAACTTCCAGGTTCGGTGTTCGGGAGGCCGCCAAGAAGCCGCCCGGCTGTTTTAAAAGGTGACAGCCGGGCGGCGGGGCTTCCCAGCAGCCTCCCGAACACCAAACCTGGAAGTTCGGCAAAAGTTCGGGTTCGGGAGGCCGCTGGGAAGCCCTGCCGCCCGGCTGTCACCTTTTAAAACAGCGGGTGGCTTTTCAGCGGCCTC
This sequence comes from Erythrolamprus reginae, assembly GCF_031021105.1. NCBI lineage: Eukaryota > Metazoa > Chordata > Lepidosauria > Squamata > Dipsadidae > Erythrolamprus > Erythrolamprus reginae. The sequence goes on along the minus strand of NC_091954.1, from coordinate 21,904,701 downwards.
CCGAATGCCAAACCCGGAAGTTTGGGTTTGGCGTTCGGGTTCAGGAGGACGCTGGGAAGCCCCCCGGCTGTTTCAAAAAGCGACAGCCGGGTGGCGGGGCTTCTCGGCGGCGGCGGGTTTGTAAGAAGAAAAAAATTCGTAAGAAGAGGCAAAAATTTTCTGAACCCTGGGTTCGTATCTTGGGTTGTTCGTAAGACGAGGGGTTCGTATCATGAGGTACCACTGTATTCTCAAAATTTCAGTTGCTGAGCAAAATGACTTCATGTACTATATTTTTCAGAGTATAAGATTTATTTATTACTTAGATTTGTATGCCGCCCCTCTCTGAAGACTCGGGATGCACCAGAGTATAAGACACACCTTACTTTGGGGGGAGGAAAACAAAGAAATAAGGCCTCTGCCTCCCAGCAATTTGCCAAACAGCAAATAGTACAGATGATATACACTGTTTGCTATGTATTTCTGTGCATATATGCCTGACCCATAGAAATAGTACAGAATTGGAGAAATGTTCATTATGGCAGTATATTAAAGTCAGGAAGTTTTTTTTAAATATAGTCACACTAACTCCTCCCAATTGTTTAAATAGATCTACTCCAAACATGACTAAGTCAAGGTTTAACTCAACTGCCTTAACTTAATAGTAAAACAGGACACTGCAGCATTTCAGATTATACTTGTACAGATCTTTAAAAATGATGTGGCTTTCTGGAAGTATACGTTATTCTCTATTATTTAAAAGAAGATACAATAGCTTTGGGCTTCTTCAGATCAAGCATTTATTTTAAAAAGCTCCTTCTTTTTGTTAAGTTATCTAGAACAATAATAAAGCAGTCTTTAAAAAATAAGTCTAATAATTCGAACATTCTACAGACCTTTATGGTTATTATTTACCTTCTTGCATCCAGATTCAGCAACAGATTAGCACAAGAAAATAAAATTCTGCCTCTGCCTCTTGCCTCCTTGCAGCTAAAGCTGCACTTTAGTTTCACTTTCATTTTAGCACATAGCTTGTCTTGCAGCCTCAGTCAGCTGAGAGTCAGGGAAGCTGATAATGAGTTGCTTGGCTTAACAAGCTCTGCACTGTTTGCTGCAAGGAGGTAAATTTCTGGGAAAGAGAAGCCAAAGGGTGGGGATGAATTTTGATCACATGACCATGGGAATGCGGCAATGGTTGTTAAGTATGAAAAATTATTATTATTATTATTATTATTATTATTATTATTATTATTATTATTATTATTATTATTATTATTATTATTTAGATTTGGATTCTGCCCCTCTCTGAAGACTCGGAGTGGTTGTAAGTCCATTTGGATGGGCACTAAATGAATGGCTACCATTCAAGGACTACCTTGATATGCGCTTATTATTATTTATTTATTATTTATTATTTATTGGATTTGTATGCCGCCCCTCTCCGGAGACTTGGGGCAGCTAACAACAGTAATAAAACAATGTACAATAATAATTGTAAAATTATTATTAAAAAGCTACAATAATTATTATTAAAAAGCTACAGTATCTTCTCACAAAAAAATGACCAGTTATTCCGAATCACAAAGGATCCTAATCAGTCTCCCATTGCCTGAACTGCTGTGATGTTACAGATGATAACAAACCTTCTAAAGACCAAGAAAGAAAAATCAGTCAAGATAAAATGCTAAAGAATGGAACACCTGATCAAAGTAAAAGGTAGTAATATTCAAATTTCACAAATAGTGAAGATCCGAGTTTGGAAGCTGTTGCATTACTGCAGAAGCTCTCCAGAGTATAAAGGAATGGAGTAGTACTGATAAAATGGAGCATCCTTCCTTTTTCAACAGGCATAAAACCTGGACCAGGCTAATTATGATAATCTTCTCTCAAATTAATCTGCTTATAAAATGTGGCTCATGCCCCACATGGTAGACTCTTTTCCCTAGCTTATATGGATCCCCTCCCTAAGAGGTTGACAGCTAGTCAGTATGTAAATCTTCCATATGAAGATCAAGTAGTTATTTCCTTGAATGTAAAATTCTTTATTGGTTTCATCCTGGTACTTCTTTAGTTAATTCCTTGCGTAACTGCCTGCCCAGCTATGCAGTTCATGGCTGACCCTTCTGAGTGTCTTCTTCAGTGCTTTTGAGAGGAAGCATTCACTGAACTGTTATTTCATCCATCCATCCATCCATCCATTCATCCATCCATTCATTGGATTTCTAGGCCACCCTTCTCCAACAAACTCAGGGTGGCTTACACGATAAAATCAATTGAAAATACAAAATATAAGAAACCCAATATAAAACCAAATTTAAGACCCCAACAATTAAAAAGCATTTAACTAAAAAACAATCATAATCATTAACTCATACCATTGGCCAGAGAAAGAAGGCAACTTTCTAAACTTCCCAGGGCAAATTTTGGCATCAAGAATATTTTTTTGCATCCCTTAAGACTTTGTAACCTTTGAAAGCCCTTTTTATTAACTGTTTCTTCTGATTGTTTTACAGAACATGACGGCTGTTTCCTATTGTTATTTTATTGATGACTTGTGACATTTTTGGTCTTTGGGTATTAGCTGCCCTGGGAACTGTACGTGTTTGTTAGGTACATGTTTAATACATTTTTTTTAAAAAAAGAAGGTAGTCCGATTCTGGCTATCTTCACCGCTATAGACCCATGGGAGAATGCAGACTAGAGCTTCCTTCAAGGTCACCTGGTTATAAGAATCTGCTACTTCTAGGGCTGGTACAAAGTCAGAAATTTGTGCTTTCATCTCCATGGTGCCTCAAGGCATTCTTGATCATATCTGAAGCAAAGTGGAATAATTGAAGCACTGATCCAAGTACACAGCTAACTCAATCCTGCCTTAATATTACAAATGAGGCTTCGAGGGAGGGGAATGGATGTGCCCATTTGCCTTTAATCTCCCACTGGAAGCCCACCTGTAAATTTAATCAATCATGTACTGGCTAACAATCCTCTCTTAATTAATATTAAACAAGTCTATCAATTCAGTTTTCACACTGAATGGAGGCTGTCACACGCAATCTGCATCAGAGAAAATGTGTTATTCGACCAGGTTTTCCCACTTACTTCTACTTGAGAATCTGGAACAGGAAGGAAATTTGCAGATTAGCACACCCCCCCCCCCCAAAAAAAAAGGAACAAAGGACTGATCAGGCAATAAACTCTTGGATATGTTTCTGAATTTAAATTAAATTTAGACTCCATCCTTCCATCAAAGCCAGCACTCAAGGTAGCTTCCAATAAAATGCAAATGAAACAAAGACATTCTAACGGCAACATTAAAATTCAATAATTAATCTTCATCATGAAATATGTAATAAAGAGAACCACCAATACCAGGCATATTCTAGAGTATCAGCAATTTAGCTGTCTGTAATGCAAAAAAAAAAGAAGACAAAATACTTGCTTATAAAAGAGGGTTGTATAGAGACTAGCAATAGCATTTATCATTTGCCCCATAGAGCATTCTCTGAGTGATTTACAATGAAGAAGCATGGTTTTTTGATATTGTTCCCACCAATCAGCCATGGTGGCACAGTGGTTACAATGCAGTACTGCAGACTATTTCTGCTGGCTGTCTGCAATTTGGCAGTGTCACTTTCACCAAGTTCAGGGTTGACTAACCGTTCCATTCTTCCAAGGTCGGTAAAATGAGGACCCAGATTGTTTGAGGGCAATAGGCTGTCTCTGTAAACCACTTAGAGAGGGCTGTAAAGCACTACTAAGTGACATATAAGTCTAAGTGTTAAATTTATGTTTTACCAAGAAAGAAATAAAGGTAAAACATAAATTTAGCACAAAAACAGTTTATTGTGAAAGGGACTGGCTGCAAAGGCCCCTGGATTCCAGTATAAGAAGCAACAAAACAGATTTTACAATCCTTGGGTAGAATCATAGTTAAAGGGTGGGGGCAGAGGTGGGTTCTAATTTACCTCGCTGCCAGTTTGCTTCCTCCTGTGCCATGTGGTCAGTGTTAGTACAAGGCACATGGTTGTTAGGGTTTGCCATTGTAAACTACCTATTGTAGTCTCTTGTATTTTCACTTTAAATATTTTGGGCTGGTTCGCCATAAGAGGGCACCAGTACTCCTTCCCTCAATGATGCTTTAACGCTCATTCACTTAAGCTTTGCCTTGAGAAGGGAGTGTATTTGCCTAGTGCTTATTATATTTTATGGCTTAGTGCTTGTTATGGATAGTTTCTATTTTGTATATATGTGAATAGTACTTATTAAGCATAACTAAGTCTGTGTCTCTTTTCTTTGGCTTTGCCACACATCCACACTTTGTTTAAATTCTCTTCTGAGTGTATGTCAAAGGTCTCATAGTTTAGCTATACCGAGACATACCAACAGTCAGGAAGCATAAAAAGATGGCTACATATGCAGAGAGCCAGAAACTTGGTTTCTGTGCATGCTCAGAAGAAAATAAATAAATAAGAATTCATTTTTTAAAAAAAGATGGTGGACTAGCACCAACCAAACCAGTTCTGTTATTTTATCGTGACATCATTACCGGTTTGGGTGAACCAGTCTGAACCGAGAGGAACCTACCTCTGGGTGGAGGGGGGAGAGATAGAGAGACATTATTTTAACCCAGGCACAGCTAAGGACAACTTAAACCTGTCTTGGTCTCAGACTGGGATGAGATGAGGGGTAAAATTCAAAAATATTCCCTACGGGTTCTGTGGGCGTGGCTTGGTGGGCATGGCAGGGGAAGGATACTGCAAAAATTCAATTCACAAAATCTCCATTTGCCAGTTCTCTGGACTAGTCAAAATTTCCGCTACTGGTCAGAACCTGCTGGATTTCAACCCTAGATGAGATGATGGCAACATCCTGAGAACAGGAAATGTGTATCACCAGGGCTTGACTAGGCTGTTTGTGAAGAGTGGGGGGGGGCTTCATCACTCTAAAACCACCCCCTATTTAGAAAGACCCTTAGAAAAGTAATTATGTCACTTACAGTACCATTATGCGCAAGTAGACCTTTCCAGGGCAAATTGAGGCAATTATCCCACACATATGGAGAAGGGCCTCTTAGTTTGGCTATTTGGCATAATCGAATGGATCCGTATGTTTCATCCAGTACAGGAACATTAATCAGTTAAAATAAAACCAACAAGAGTTATTTCGGTATTTAAAGTTTTTCCACTCAGTCCCCTTTGCGAGGACGTTAATTTCAGCTGACAGAAGAACAATGGGGAAGAAAATTGCATTGACGTAGGATGCAGTGAGAAGGAAACAGAGGAAAAGGACACACTGCACCCAGGCTGTTTTGGCATATATGTCTCGCCCTTGGGTCCCAGGATCCCACAATTACCTTGGGTGCCCAGGAGTGCCAGTCGACTTGCCTCACCAGATTTTGTTTTAAAGTCTGTTCTAATTAAAACTGAACGATGCTGGTTGGCTTCAAAGCAGAGCAAAGCATCAGCTTCATGAGGAAGCTACATTGTGCCGAAAGGCAATAGGGGAGATTGTGAGCCCAGATCCGTGGTGGGGTTTAATTATTTTTGCTACCGGTTCTGTGGGCCATGGCAGGGGAAGGATACTGCAAAATCTCCATTTCCTCCTGATCAGCCGGGACTCGGGAGGCAGAGAATCAATGGGGCTGAGCCAGTCAGAGGTGGTATTTACTGGTTCTCCGAACTACTCAAAATTTCTGCTACCAGTTCTCCAGATTCTGTCAGAACCTGCGGATTTCATCCCTGCTTCTTGTTCTTTTTTCAGATACCTCCCACTGCATTTCCAAACAATCATTCATCAAATACTCCAATTGTTCTGTCGATCTCTCTGGTAGAATCATCCCGAAAATGCACAGATACAATTTCAGACACACACACGTTTGAAAATTCAAAACAATGTTCTTTATACCAAAAATTCAAATAAACTAAGCATTCTTTTTGTATAGCAAAGAGCACTCGTCTTCAAACAAACTGATAATTTGTACAAGTCCCTTATCTGTTCTGTGATACTTAGATTGCAGCTGTGAGGCAATTCACAGTCCTTCTTCTTTCACAAAGTGAAACACACTTTGCTCTGGTTTAGTTTCAAAGTGGGGAAAAATCAGCACACAAAGGTCAAAGTCAGGAAAGCAGGCACGAAACACAATGATCAGATAATCCTCCACAATGGCCAAACCCACAGTCTGCTATTTATAGCAGTCTCACTAATTACCACAGCCCCACCCAACCACAGGTGGCCTCATTTTCTTTGATAATAATCTCTCAGTTGTTGTTGCCTATGCATCGCTCTCCGCATGCGTGGCTGTATCATTAACTCTTGTTCTGAATCCAAGGAGGAGCTAGATAATTTATCTCCTTCTGAGCTGTCTGCCACACTCTCCTCTTCCCTGTCACTCATGTCTTCTTGGTCAGAGGAGCCTTCACCATCAGATTCCACCGGGAGCAAAGGAGGCCTGCAACATGTGGATGTCTCCCCCACATCCACAGTCCTTGGGGCAGGAGCTGGGCCAGAGCTAACCACAACACCAATAATGCTATGATCACACTTGGAAATGATTTAATGGTCCTGGGACCAAAGTAGAACTGATGGAGAAGCCAGATTAGCTGGCACTCAGGAGGCAGAGAATAGATGGCAGCAGGGCCAGTCAGAGGTTGTATTTACCAATTTTCCAAACTATTCAAAATTTCAAATACAATTTTCCACAACTGATCAGAACCTGCTGAATCCCATCTCTGTCCAAGATTCCCCAAAGGGAATAACTGAGGTGAAAACCAGCCTATAAAATTTAGAGAAAATACTGAGACAAATCTTGACAGTTTAATAAGATTCTGCCACATATGAATACATATAGTTCTCAACTTACAACACTTCAAAGTGACAACGGCACTGAAAAAAAGTGACTTATGACTGTTTTTCCACACTTACAACCAGGGATGGGCTAATACCCAGATTAGGGATGGGGGACACAGTAGGGAAGTGAAAATGGAGCTCCACCCAGAGCACCCAATTTGCACTTAAAGATGTTGAAAGAAAATGCAGGGCGTCCTGCATAAGTCACTCCCACAGTGGGGCATTAAAGGTTTTGGTAGCCCTTCACTGCTTACAACAATTGTAGCATCCTCATAGTCAAGTGATTAAAATTCATATGATGATTGCTTGTGTCCTGGGGTCATGTGATCATCTTTTGTGACCTTCTGAAAAGTATCAACCTTGAAGCTGTTGTGGTTAGCTCTGGCTCAGCTCCTGCCCCAAGTAATGTGGAGGTGGAGGTGGGGGAGACATCCACATGCCGCAGGCCTGTTTTGCTTCCAGTAGAATCTGTCTCCTCTGACCAAGGAAGCGTGAGTGACAGGGAAGAGGGGAGTTTGGCAGACAGCCCAGGAGGAGATCAATCATCTGTATCATCCTTGGATTCTGAACAAGAATTAATGACACATCCATGCATGCATAGAGTGATGCATAGGACACAACAACTGAAGGATTATTACAAGAGAAAATGAGGCCACCTGTGGTTGGGTGGGGCTGCTGTAATTAGTGCTACAGATAAAAGTGCAGCCTGGTGTGTTAGCCTCATGGCAGTTTATCTGATTCATTGTTTCATCAAGATCGTGGTTTTTTGCTGTTCAGGATTGTGTGTGTGGACTCTCTGGATTTTAGAATTGGACTCAATTTCCCAGTTATTGGGTGAGCAATTGGATTGCATTTCACCTGTGCCTTGTGTGTACCAGAAAATCCCTTTGACATTTAAAAAGGGAACTGTTTCTGTTTTTCTGTTTATAAAAACTTTTGGGTTTTCCTTTTATCGTGTGGTGTGTGTCTTCCTGGACTAATTACCCTGTAATAACGGGCGGTTGAAACACGCCGGCATAACAGAAGCTAACCTGACCTAGGTCATTTTGAGGATTCAGTGTTGCCATACTGGAGCTGAGGCATAGGAGGGGGAAATGGAGATAGCTTTGGTAGTCAAAACAAAATACTTTCTCCTGGGAACCAAGGACATCCCCATAAGCAACCGGACAAGACCTTGTTTAGACCATGTGTTTGACTGTTTGGGTAAAGGGGGAAACTTTTACTTTTAATTAGGTGAAAACAGTGGGAATATTCAGGGTTGGTTTTCACCAGCTTATGCCAATGTATGTCCAATAAAGTAATTCTTTGAGGAATCTACTTGCTTCAGAGTTCTGTTTGTTATGGATGTGTTACTTGGAACCCTGACACAAAGTCAACAGGGAAGCCAGATTCACTTAACAACCGTGTTAACTAACAATTGCAATGATTCACCTAACAACTATGGCAAAAATGAAATTGAGCAAATCTCACTTAAGAAATATCTTGTTTAGCAATATAAATTTTGGGCTCATCAGTTGAGGACTTCCCGTACTTTGTCATGTCAGCAAAATAAGCATTTTGAGCAACATGCGAGGGTTCCTCCCCATTTTGGGATTGTGTTTAGGTCATCAATAGGCCTAAACCTGGCCTTCTGCCACATATGCCATATAAGACATGTTCTAATAACTCCCATGCCACAATTGTGCATACTCACCAATACCAGATGGCTGGAATTGTGACATGGTTTACAATCACATACACACAAGTGCACATCCTTGAAGTTTCCTTGGCAAGATTTCAAAAGTGGTTTGCTATTACCTCCTCTTAGTGTTGTGGTTAACTCTGGCCCAACTCCTGCCCCAAGGACTGTGGATGTGGGGGAGACATCCACATGCTGAGGCCTGTTTTGCCCCCGGTGGAATCTGCTGATGAAGGCTCCTCTGACCAAGAAGACATGAGTGACAGGGAGGAGGAGAGTGTGGCAGACAGCTCAGAAGGAGATCAATTATCTAGCTCCTCCTTGGATTCAGAACAAGACTTAATGATACAGCCACGCATGAGGAGAGCGATGCATAGGCAACAGCAACTGAGAGATTATTATCAAAGAAAATGAGGCCACCTGTGGTTGGGTGGGGCTGTGGTAATTAGTGAGGCTGCTATAAAGAGCAGACTGTGGGTTTGGCCATTGTGGAGGATTATCTGATCGTTGTGTTTCATGACTGCTTTACTGACTTTGACCTTTTGTGTGCTGATTTCCCCCCACTTTGAAACTAAACCAGAGCAAAGTGTGTTTCACTTTGTGAAAGAAGAAGGACTGTGAATTGCCTCACAGCTGCAAGCTAAGTATCACAGAACTGATAAAGGACTTGTACAAATTACCAATTTGGTTGGAGATGAGTGCTCTTTGCTATACCAAAAGAGAGCTTAGGTTAAGTGAATTTTCATTATAAAGAACATTGTTTTGAATTTTCAAACGTGTGTGTGTCTGAAATTTGTACTTGTGAATTTTTGGGAGGATTCTACCAGAGAGCCCGACAGAACACATACCCATGTGCATTGCCTACCAAATGTATAACTCTTCATCTCCCACAAACCCTACAGCCCCAAAAACAAATGAACAAACAAACAAAAAAACCCACACTACACCATGAGACTTAATCCCCAAGTCATTTGGAAGGTTCCAGACCAAGGAAAAAGGCTGTAACTTTTCCCAGAACACCACGTGAGAAATGCTGCTTAATAAAAAAAAACCCACAGCAAATCAGTATTCACAGCATTTGTTTGGGTCTTGCCGAACTTAAAAGCACAGGAAGAAAAAAAATGACCTGTTTTCTAATAAAAAAGGTACACTTACACAGATTAACATTGATCTGATTAAGTGGCTATTAACTGAAACAGAGGCACAAGCAGGTTAATAGTTCATCTTGAGGAAGCAAATATATATTCCATATGACAAAAAAAGGTCATTATGCTGAGCCAGTTTCTGAGGCAACATTCAGTATGTAAGTAATGCTTTATATCAGTTTCTCCAAATATATAAGGTGAAGTAAAAGTCAGGCCCCATAGCCCAGTTACAATAAACTTTCATATATTTTTTTTAGAAAAAAATGTTATTGTAATTAGGAATGTTCAAAGACCCTGCATCAAATAAGCAATTAGTATTTATTTATTTATTTATTTATTTATTTATTTATTTATTCATTCATTCATTCATTCATTTATTCATTTATTTATTCATTCATTTGTCCAATACACAAATACATAGGAAGAAAAATAGACATGTAGTAATATATATCAGGGTAAAGTGAACTTAGAGGAGAGGATATATGAAAGAAAGAAAATATATATGATAAGTGAGAGAAAGGAAAGACAATTGGACAGGGGACGAAAGGCACCCCAGTGCACTTATGTACGCCCCTTACTGGCTCTTAGGAACCTGAAGAGGTCAATCGTGGAGAGTCTAAGGGAGAAATGTTGGGGGTTAGGGGGTGACACAATTGAGTCCGGCAATGAGTTCCACTCTTTGATAGCTCGATTGTTGAAATCATATTTTTTACAGTCAAGTTTGGAGCGGTTTGTATTAAGTTTGAATCTGTTGCGTGCTCTTGTGTTGTTGCGGTTGAAGCTGAAGTAGTCATTGACCGGTAGGACGTTGCAACATATGATCTTGTGGGCAATACTCAAATTGTGTTTTAGGCGCCGTAGTTCTAGGCTTTCTAGGCCCAGGATTGTTAGTCTATTTTCGTAGGATATTCTGTTTCGAGTGGAGGAGTGAAGGGCTCTTCTGGGTTAGGGTTAGTGTTAGGATTAGAAGGAAAGAAGCAAGCAATGTTATATATGTATATGTGTGTGTGTGTGTGTGTGTGCGTATGTATGTATGTATGTATGCATACATGTATATATATATATATATATATATATATATATATATATATATATATATATATATGTAGATTGTTCTGAGTTCGGGTTTTGCCCTGTGTAATGTTTTGCATGTCTATGCGACGTTTCGGTGAAATCACATTCACCATCATCAGGCTGGAGTTCCAATCTTTGGAAGATTGGAACTCCAGCCTGATGATGGTGAATGTGATTTCACCGAAACGTCGCATAGACATGCAAAACATTACACAGGGCAAAACCCGAACTCAGAACAATCTACATACATATACCCGTGAAAATTTACGAAAACAAATATATATATATATATATATATATATATATATATATATATATATATATATATATATGTAGATTGTTCGGAGTTCGGGTTTTGCCCCGTGTAATATAGAACAATCTACATACATATACCCATGAAAATCTACGAAAACAAATATGTTTTCGTAAATTTTCACGGGTATATGTATGTAGATTGTTCTGAGTTCGGGTTTTGCCCTGTGTAATATTTTGCATGTCTATGCGACGTTTCGGTGAAATCACATTCACCATCATCAGGCTGAAGTTTCAAGCTTCGTGCTGTTGTAAAATGGAATGTTTGCAACTGTCATTTCTTCCTCCACCCCCACACTATATACTAGGAAGAAATGACAGTTGCAAACATTCCATTTTACAACAGCACGAAGCTTGAAACTTCAGCCTGATGATGGTGAAGCCATTCTTCTGGGGAAGAGGGATGCCATGGATATGTTATCTAGTTTATTGCTTTCTTCGTCACTCCCTCACAGCCTGTAACCTTTCATTTTATAAACTTTATCCTGGTGCCTCATTGTTCTGATATTTCCTTACCTTTGGGGCAATGTGTGGGGAGGGAGGGCCATGTGGGTTGTATCAATCCGAAAGCCAGCAGAAGATGGCCCTGAGAATGTTCACCTATCATGTTCTCAGGACAGCCATTGCAATAAAAAACCTGCATATGCCAAATTGGAAGACTGCTATACAAAAATTAAAAGGGGAAATGGACGTGTTACCATGTTAAGAGGTGTCTATATATAGGTGGCCATTAGAGGCTGAATCTTTCTCTCTCATTGCTCTTCCTGTGTCTGTAGCTGTATGATAAGGTATCTACCATATATATATATATATATATATATATATATATATATATATATATATATATATATGTGTGTGTGTGTGTGTGTGTGTGTGTGTGTGTGTGTGTGTGTGTGTGTGTGTGTGTGTGTGTGTTCTGCCGGGCTCTCTGGTAGGAGCCTTCCGAAAATTCAAGGGTACAAATTTCAGACACACACACATTTCAAAATTCAAAACAATGTTCTTTCTCACAAAATTCAAAATAAACTAAGCACTCTTTTGTATTGCAAAGAACACTCGTCCCAAAACAACTGGGTAGTCTGTACAAATTCCCTTAAATACTTAGCTAGCAGCTATGAAGAAATTTCACACCCCTTCTTCTTCCAACAAAGTGAGACACACACACACACACACTTTGCTCTGTTTTGGTCTCAAAGGCGTGAAAAATCAACAAAGTCCAGAAAACAGCAACACATGATTCCTGAAGAACTGCAATCAGATACTCTTCCACAACGCCCAAACCCACACGCTGCTATTTATAGCAGCAGCCCTAATTATTGGAGCCCCACCCAAACACAGGTGGCCTCTCTTCTCTCCTGTAATATGTCCTTACTTGGTTTCTTCTACGCATAATTCTGCGCTTGCATGGGTCTAAGACTTTTTCATCCGAATCAATGGAAGATAATGGAGATTGACTGCCTGGGCTGTGTGCCAAGCCCCCCTCTTCCAAGTCACTCCCACCTTCTTCTTCATCCAAGGAAACTAAACTCTGAACTGACTCTGTCGGCAATAACACAGGCCTATGACATGTTGAAGTTTCCCCTGCATCCACCTCCACATTCCCTGGAGCAGGAGCTGGGCAAGAGCCAACCACAACAAGTATGTATATATTTAGTTGTATATAAACCACTAACAATTCTGTGTGCTGTGTGCTGAACTCTGACATAAATATCCTGCAGTTACATTTTGGTTTTGTTGAAAATGGCCATTTATTTCCAGTGTTCAGCAGAACCACATCCATGGCAAGCCACTGTATCAGTTAATGATTTGGGTTTTCATTTAACTGAGGAAGCTGGAATAATAATGACGGAAGAAATGTTTCTGAAAGATATGTTGTTGTGCTGACAATTTCAACAGATATGAAGTAAAACTGGCCTTGAACAACATTGAAATGTGTCTCCTTAAAATATATTTCCCCCTAAATGTTGCCTGATTAAAATTTCTTGGAAACTCAGAAGTCTGCATGTTATTTGCGACTCTGAATTGGGGCTAATGATGATCCTTCCGATGTAGATTACCGTAAGAGTGAAATTCAGCGATTAACAGGAATGGGCAGGTAGTAATAAGAACACCACAGCACCACTGGATATGTTTGTGTTGTCTCTCGAGGTGCCATTTTTTATTTGAGAATGCTTCTTATTTTTCTTGCTGAAATAGAATGAAAGGCCACAATTGCAGTTGATATAAGGCTCTAGCCCTGTGCTAGGAATAGCAGAACATTTATTTGTCTCAACCATTATTCTCCCTGCAAAATTGCTAGTATCTTGCCTTCTGCTAAAGGCACAGTAACAACTCTCCTTTCCTACTTGACACATCCGTACAGGCTCTTAATCTGCATTAATAAATGCAGATGCTCTTAATTAACTTATTCTAAGTTCCAATGGCTATGGAAATTTTTTCAGACAATGGTGGCTCCCCCAGCTAAGAAACAGAGATGAGCACTTCCCCCGAGAGTTGGACATGACTGGGCAGGAGAAACCTTTGTCTTTTGTGTACATTAACCATATTACATATTTTAGGTGGCAATTAAAGACAATTCCACTTCATACAATCATACCCAGATAACTCAAGAGGTTGGACACACATGGTTTAGGGGATTGATTGTGAAAAGGAAAAAAATGCCAATGTGTACAAGTTGTCAACAGCAATGAATGTATATACATGCACATATTTATTTTTTAAAAGATTATTGAAAAAGGCAGGACAATCATCTCATCAATCAATAGCAGCATCTCCACATTCAATAAAATGTGATGGTAGGTTATCTGTCCAGATTTTAAATACTGCTCCTCCCTCCCTCCCTGCTCCCCTCCTAACTATTGTATAGGAATTTCTCTCCAGGTAGAACTGTTACCTGGTCAATATGTAGACAATCTGGGGTGCAAGTAGTGGGTGGGTGGAGAGCAGAGAAATGGATTGGAAGCTGGTGTGGAACAGGCATACTTCCCCTCGGCTATGAGAAGGCAAGGAGTGTTGGTGCTTGTGGTGCAACAACCTTTGGAGAACCACAGATTCCATATCTATGTTTGGAAAAACAGCATGGTTCTCAACCCCTAACCCCCAACACTTCTCCCTTAGACTCTCCACGATTGACCTCTCCAGGTTCATAAGAGGCCAGTAAGGGGCGTACATAAGTGCACTAATGTGCCTTTCGTCCCCTGTCCAATTGTCTTTCCTTTCTTTCATCTATCTTATATATTCTCTTCCTTTCATATATCCTCTCCTCTAAGTTCACTTTCACCCTCTTTTATATTATCACATGTCTATTTTCTTCCTATGTATTTGTGTATTGGACGAATGAATAAATAAATAACTAAATAAATAACTAAATAAATAACTAAATAAATAACTAAATAAATAACTAAATAACTAAATAAATAAATAAATGTCCAGTGTAAATAACTGAGGCCAGATCAAATCATAGTGACCTCCCGAGACAGGTTTTCCTGTTTTTAAAAATCAATATGCAACTTGGGGAATTGATTTCACTGGGGGTAAGAAAAGCTATATGGCCAATATTTCATTTACCTCCAGCCAAAGATATCCTGAGCCTCTCTCAGAATAACACTCCATATGCTTAAGGAAATGAACAGAAGATCCTGGGAATTTATGCTGTAACGAATGTCTTAATCATGGAGATGCTACAGCACTATTTACGTTACATATATAGGGGCAAGCCAAAGAAAGGAACACATCACATTTAAAATCTACAGCCAGTTGTATCAGCTCATCTTCTAACCACAAACAGAATTTTGCTTCACTCTTGGCAGAAGAAGGGGATTTGCTTAGCAATATTTGCCAGACTAATGCAATGCACACAACGAAAACTCACCGGAATGTTAAAAAGCTTGTTGACCAGACTTGTTGGGGGCAGAGATTCTGACATGGTAGAATAATTGGAATAAAAGTAGAAGTGGAAAGGGAAATGAACTTTTGATTGGCTCACTTGACTAATAAGTGATCAATTGATTTTATATCTAGAAGGAACCATTAGCCGCAGGACAAACACTATTAACACTTTTTAAATATATTTATTTATTCATTTTTCAATATACAAATCAATGAACTTTTTAAACAGTACTATGTTTACATCTATACACTTCGTAAAATTCTGCTTCCTCTTTACCTTTCATTTTCAGAGTGAGCCGATACACCTCTGCACATTCAAGTATTTTATATATAATCCTTTCATCCCGTGGTAGATTTTTCAAGTTTCCAGTATTGGCATATACAATTCTTGCTGTTGTTATTATTTGTAAAATGATGTACTGGATTTGTTTCTTTATCTTACTATTAAATGATTCCTAATAAAAATAAATTGTGTTTAAATTCTATTTGTTCTCTTATGAATTGTAACCATCTCCTTATGCATCCCAATATTTCTTCGCCTTACTACATTGCCACCATATGTGGTAAAAGGTTCCTTCTTTACTTTTACATTTCCAGCAATCTGGTCTTATACCTTTTTGCCAATTTTGATGGTGTTAAGTGCTATCTATAGAGCATTTTATATTGATTCTCTTTGAATGCAGTTGACTAACACTTTTAAGGTAAGATGCAAACACATTCATGTTATTACATTATCACAATCTAAGCCACATTCTTCAACCTCAGAAACTTTAAGTTATTGGACTTCATCTCCAAGAATCCCTCATCCAGCCATTCTGGGAGGTGAGGTCCAAATAGAGTAAATTGTTGTGGTTAGGAAACCCCAATGTAGGCATTTGTTATGAATCGATACATGAGAGAAAAACTCAAAACAAGCCCAAGACTAAGGCAGCCCAAGACATTTGGGTCTATTACAACTTACTGGGACCAATTCAACTAACTTAGAAACATAGAAACATAGAAGTCTGACGGCAGAAAAAGACCTCATGATCCATCTAGTCTGCCCTTATATTATTTTCTGTATTTTATCTTAGGATGGATATATGTTTATCCCAGGCATGTTTAAATTCAGTTACTGTGGATTTATCTACCACGTCTGCTGGAAGTTTGTTCCAAGGATCTACTACTCTTTCAGTAAAATAATATTTTCTCATGTTGCTTTTGATCTTTCCCCAAACTAACTTCAGATTGTGTCCCCTTGTTCTTGTGTTCACTTTCCTATTAAAAACACTTCCCTCCTGGACCTTATTTAACCCTTTAACCTATTTAAATGTTTCGATCATGTCCCCCCTTTTCCTTCTGTCCCCCAGACTATACAGATTGAGTTCATTAAGTCTTTCCTGATACGTTTTATGCTTAAGACCTTCCACCATTCTTGTAGCCCGTTGCCGTGGTTTACTTGCTGTGGCTAATTCACCACAGGACAATTTACCATAGGACAATTCAATGCAGGATTATTTTATTTTGTTATTTGTCAAAGCATTAGAAAAGCTTGTAGCCATAGGAATAATTTCTTTGATACAAGAGATGAAATAATTTTGATGGACATATGGTCAACAAAAATAAAAGGATCTAAGTGACTTTCACAGTGAGTTGTCCCACAGAGTTGGTTGTGGTGAGTTGACCATGGTGAGGTGTCTCATTCCAACACTATTTTGTGCTTGAATTAGAACATCTGATTGGCCTTCCAGCTGCCCATGGATGAAAACATAACATTAAAGCTCTGCCAGCTATCTTTAACTTAGGAGTAAAGGATTTTTTTACAGCCAGGAGCCACATTTTTAAAACTATTAGTTTCAAAGGGCAGAAGCCATAGAGCAGAGATGTTAAATCCACAGCATGTGGGCTGGCTGCGCTGCATGCTGGCCACACCCACACCCCATTTAGTGCAGGGGAAAAGTCACGATACGTCATGTGACAATGCTATGATGACATGAGTTTGACACCCCTGCCATGGAGAGTGAGTTGCAAAGAAATAAATGGAGACGTTCTTGTAGGAGAGTTGCAATTTTAGAGGGGGTGGATGGGTGTTGTGATTCAGCCTGAGGCTCCTCAGGGAACGGCTGGAACTCTGCCAGCTCCATACTTAGAGGGGGAGGACGAGGAACAGGAGGAGGAGGAGGACCAGGCAGACGGGGAAAAGGAATGTCAGGACGAGGAGGAGGGAGAACAGCCTGAGACCCCCAGGGGGGAGCTCTCCCCAGCGAGTAGCCTGGAGTCCTTAGATGAGAACGCACAAGCCATCATAGATATGAGGCAGAGAAGGGCAGCACAACGAAGGGGACAATTAGCCAGGTATTTTCATCCCTAATAGGCAACAGCTGGGTTTGGGTGTGGTTCTCCTCAGAAAGGTTGAAAAGGCAGGCCCGCCCTTCCTGTATTGTGGAGAGTTATCTTTTGGGAGTCCTGTGACCTTGCTTCGATCCTTGGCATCTCTGATTCTGGCTTGTGGCCTTGAAGGCTGAAAACTTGGGGGAGGCGTGGGTTTTATTATCTACAGTGGTGTGTGTGCCAGCAAGAAGCCTGTTGTATTGTCTGGCCGTCGTGACTCTTCTGTGAAGCTTCATAGCATTCCAGTTTGTAAGAACAGTTTTTGTTATCTGTGCTTGTTTTCAAAGATATAAAATGACTTTGCTTTTTACCAGCGTGTCTGGTTACTCTTTTTAGTTGGTGTTGACGTCTGGGGGAACCCAGACAGAACAATGGGTATTTAAGATATGCTAAATCCAGCAGTCTAAATCTATGGAAAAATGTGCCCCTGAGATTGGATAGTTTTCTGCTGAAATTGGAAAACTTAATCCAAGAGGTCTAGGGATTACAAAGAGTTGGCAGATTGCCCACTTCTGTTTTAAGTAGAGCGCTTACAAACAATACCTTCCTAATGGGCGATTTGGCACTGCTAAGAGATTGTTCTAGCCATCACTTGAGAAGATGAGCTATGTTCACATGCTCACATCTTTCACAGGTAAAATGACAGACCCCCATATGATCTTTAATTAACCCAAACTTTCTGAGCAACATCAAATCACAGATCCCTCCTTTAAGCTCTGAGTTATGTATCGTTCTTGAATCTAACTCATCATGCAGGCTTTTATACTAGAAGATTCAGTGGTGCCCTTTAAGCTTTGAAGACATAATTAAACCATAGTAATAATTAGACTACATATACCTCAATTGATAAATCTGTCAGTTTTGTTCCATGGCTTCAATAATTGCCCATAT
The DNA here is from genome assembly GCF_031021105.1 of Erythrolamprus reginae. NCBI lineage: Eukaryota > Metazoa > Chordata > Lepidosauria > Squamata > Dipsadidae > Erythrolamprus > Erythrolamprus reginae. Next base: position 21,886,518 of record NC_091954.1, on the reverse strand, counting down.
TCAGTGTGCAACCTAAAGGTAATACCTATATGAGCTACTCTGTGCAGGACCTACTCTAAAAATGGAAAGGATAATTAGAAAGCCATTGTTAATAAACACTTGCATTTAAGAGTATGCTAAATTATGTTAACTAACTCTTGTCAAGTCCTATCTCGTGTCAAAAGAGATGATTTAGAAATAGTGTGAAGAGGAAGAAACCACACAGTTGGGTGTTGAGATTAGTCTAGGCTAGAGCAATGTTTCTCAATCTTAGCAACTTGATTATGCGTGGACTTCAATGCCCAGAATTCCCCAGCCTGCAGAGCTAAGAAAATCGAGAAACACTGGGCTAGACAGCAATATAGGCAAGCTTCTATATAGGCTTTGAGTTAACCCCTTTAAACTTTAACTTTCTTATTTTAATCGTTATATCAAACAAATACTCACCAGCTTCAGTACTTCTTCACCTCTCTCCAGCACACATGCTTAGATCTTATCATCCTGTCAATCCACCATGTCTTCAAACAATTCGTTCATTTGTGACTGCCCCAGCTAATGATGACAGGGTCATCTTCTTCAGCTGCTGGCTGATTGGCTGGTGGTGCAGGTCCCTGGGAAGGGGTTTGCAAGCCCTCCCCAGGTCTCAGACAAGTCCCTCTCTTCTTCATTACTCCTCCTCTAGGGCAGTTGAAATTGGCCACGCCCCTTCCTCTCAGGCTTTGAGTTAAACCAAGCCAACAATAAGGAAATCAAACTCATATCAAAATATGTTTTGACTGCCAAAACTCATTCAATCAGTCAGTCAGGCATTAAGAATGTAGGAATTTTATTTTATTAATTTATTTAGTTAGTTCAATACATAATACACATTGAAGAGAATAGATATGTAGTAATATAAATAAAGAAAAGAATAGAAGAAAAGATATAAAAGTATAGGTGAACATATTTGAAAGGAAGAAAAGATAAATGAGATAAGGAGAGACAATTAGACAGGGGACGGAAGGCACACTGCTGGTGCACTTATGCACGCCCCTTACTGACCTCTAAGGAACCTGGAGAGGTCAATCGTGGATAGTCTAAGGGAAAAATGTTGGGGGTTAGGGGTTGACACTACTGAGTCAGGTAATGAGTTCCACGCTTCGACAACTTGGTTGCTGAAGTCATATTTTTTACAGTCAAGTTTGGAGCCATTATTATTAAGTTTAAATCTGTTGCGTGCTCTTGTATTGTTGCGATTGAAGCTGAAATAGTCATTGACAGGTAGAACGTTGCAGCATATGATCTTGTGGGCAATACTTAGATCGTATTTTAGGTGACATAGTTCTAAGCTTTCAAGACCTAGGATTCATAGTCTGCTTTCGTAGGGCATTCTGTTTCGAGTGGAGGAGTGAAGGGCTCTTCTGGTGAAGTATCTTTGGACATTTTCAAGGGTGTTGATGTCCGAGATATGGTATGGGTTCCAGACAGATGAATTGTATTCAAGGATGGGTCTGGCAAAAGTTTTGTAGGCTCTGGTGAGTAGTATGAGATTGCCAGAATCTTAATTTAGATTCATAGTTGTCAAGAATTGAAATAAATGTTTGATTCAAAAGGAATAAACTTAGATTCATATTAATTCCAGATTTTGATAAAAAGATCCAAACATGTTACAACGGGGAAGCATCAAGATTCTTGCAGCTGCTTTGTTTTTTAATTTAGTTTTGGCAGATTTGAATGAAACAGCTGGAGATTGTAGACTCTTTAGCCCTCATACATGCAATATTTCAGCAAGATTATTTCAGTCATTTTGGAACTATTTCCCGAATATTACGGCACAGATGAGGAGATACCACACAAGCTCCCTGACTACCACCTAATAAAAAACCCATATAGAAATTAATAATAATAATAATAATAATAATAATAATAATAATAATAATAATAATAATTTATATTTGTATGCCGCCCCTCTCCGCAGACTCGTACCAGACCAATATGTAAAATATCTTTCTCCAGCAATAAAAAAAATCTTTTAAAAAGAATTTCTTACTAAAGATTGAGTTATATACCCTCTAACCACTTGCTTGTAAGGGTTAGGAAACTTTCTTGGGCTACCTTTTTGGGAAAGTTAACATTTTCTTAGTGGGGGAAACCAAATGTTAGGTGCTGCTTGGGCAACAAAACTGAGAAATGTGGATGTTATCACTGTTCTGGTTTCTGGTAGAACTTTAGCAATTATAAATAACTCTTATTAAATGCATCATTTCATGAATAAAGAAACTCCATTTATTTCTCTACTCTCCTGTAATTCAACACATTCCATACATGCACTCGGTCCATTATCTCTCTTAGTTGCATTCCTCACATTCCTCCTCCTGCTCCACTTAACAAGATTTATTTTCTTAACAGCATAACTTTGAAAAACAGCAGAACTGACAGTTAACAACACAGAACTACTGTTGCTTACTTTAACATGGCAAAAACACATCCATTTTTCCCTTCGGCAATGTTGAAACTCCACCCTTCTTCTCCACTGACCCCCTGACGTGCCAAATACATCACTGCAGTATTTAACCCATTCCTCTCCTTAATATCTTCTTCCAGACCTCTGTTCTCTATGTTTTTGAACCCTTCTGAATTTAGGGTTAACCCAGCGAGCATCTGATTCTCCCTCGCTATATCCTGAACTCATAGCCCCATCCTGTGGCTGGCCTCCCACATGTTCTACTACCTGTAACCCCGGGGCCCCCACTAATTCATAAATGCTATCTGAATCTTAGTCCTCAATATCTTCATCATCCTCCAGCTGATCAGGAGTATGTACAACAATCAGTAATACTTCAAAAGAAAAGGATTTAGGGGTAGTGATTTCTGACAGTCTCAAAATGGGTGAACAGTGCAGTCAGGCGGTAGGGAAAGCAAGTAGGATGCTTGGCTGCATAGCTAGAGGTATAACAAGCAGGAAGAGGGAGATTATGATCCCACTATATAGAATGATGGTGAGACCACATTTGGAATACTGTGTTCAGTTCTGGAGACCTCACCTACAAAAAGATATTGACAAAATTGAACGGGTCCAAAGACGGGCTACAAGAATGGTGGAAGGTCTTAAGCATAAAACGTATCAGGAAAGACTTAATGAACTCAATCTGTATAGTCTGGAGGACAGAAGGAAAAGGGGGGACATGATCGAAACATTTAAATATATTAAAGGGTTAAATAAGGTCCAGGAGGGAAGTGTTTTTAATAGGAAAGTGAACACAAGAACAAGGGGACACAATCTGAAGTTAGTTGGGGGAAAGATCAAAAGCAACATGAGAAAATATTATTTTACTGAAAGAGTAGTAGATCCTTGGAACAAACTTCCAGCAGATGTGGTAGATAAATCCACAGTAACTGAATTTAAACATGCCTGGGATAAACATATATCCATCCTAAGATAAAATGCAGAAAGTGGTATAGGGGCAGACTAGATGGACCATGAGGTCTTTTTCTGCCGTCAGACTTCTATGTTTCTATGTTTCTATGTATTTAATAAGTTATGATACACAGGCTTACTATCCCAACTCGCTTGGAAGAAGAAGAAAAAATTATGTTGTTTCTATTTAATTAGGGAAGACTAAGGACAAAAGGTGAAAAGAGCTGATCTGCAGACTGAATAAGCACAAGAAACTGTTGGAAGACATGTCCATTTGGGTTCAGTTGCAAGTGTGGAGAAAGACACTGGAAACATGGTGGCTGATTGGAAAGTTGGTTTATTGATGAATAGGATCATGCCTCCTGGGCAAAAAGAAGGCAGAGATGTTGGGAATGCCTGGGTTTTATGCCCTCTGTTGGGTTTTGAATTTGAACTTGTGTTCTGATTGGTTGTCCTATGGGGCCATGCAAGGGCAACTCTGTAGGCTGTCCTGAGTCCCAGGCTTGGTTGAATCTTGCTGGGTGATGATGTAATGAAAGGGCTTTGGGCAATTTCTACTGTCTGAAGGAGGTAGATCTTTGTTATGTAGAATAGATGTGCCCAGGCCTTAATGGCCCATTGACAAAGATCATGACTGGGGTGAGTTTATGCCTCCCTTTTAGGGGAAATATTTTGCTCTTTTAATATTTCCTGAAATATTTCATTTTCCTAGGAGGGGGTGGGGGAGCTAACTTTCTACAAAATGAACTTTTGTAAATGACTACAAATAGATTGAATTAGAAAGGATAAGAATAATCAAATATGAATTTTGAGAAAGTAGAGCAGTGACTTTTAAATATTTTCCAAGCGGTGGAACTCTTGGTTTGTGAAAATCAAATCCCAGGGATCAAGGAGTTGAATGTAAGTTAACATGTTTTCCTTCTAATCTTTCAAAGAACACCAATACATTCTTACAGAACATTTGAGTTCCCTGGAGAGGTCAAGAATCATACAGCAAAGATCTATTTCAAGCTGTTTAGCCCCCATCAGCTAGCCATACTCTTACTGGGATTTGGACCTGGGTAGTCTGCCTATAAGGTAGAAGCTCTAGACCACAGGTTCTCTTCTTCTCAGCTTATATCAGGGAAGAGTTATATGTTTCTTTTTCCATCGAATCACCCCGGTATACCCAAATATGGGAAGAAGCATACTACTTCCTTTTGCCTCTCAGGGGCCATATCCAAGGCAGTTAAATTTTTATAGCCGACAAACTATATTCTATATGCGTAACATATTTTTGCTGATAATGAAAAGGAAGGGAGACTAGTATAGATCTATTTCAAGCTATTTTGCTCTCATCAGCTAGCCATGCCCTTACCTGGGTTTGAACCTGGGCAGTCTGCCTGTAAAGCAGTAGTTTTAACCTTACATATACATGTGTGTTTCTGTCGAATCACCCTGGTATACCCAAAAATGAAAGGAAACTAGTATAGATCTATTTCAAGCTATTTAGTTCTCATCAGATAGCCATACCCTTACCAGGATTTGGACCTGGGCAGTCTGCCTATAACCTCTAGGCCACAAGTTCTCCTCCTGTCTCAGCTTGTACTAGGGAAGAGTTATACAGTATATGGGTTTTTTTTCCCTTATTTTTCTATCAAATTACCCTGGTATACCCAAATATGGGAGGGAGCATACTGCTTCCTTTTTGCCTCTTGGCCCCTGTATTAAGTGCCTGGCTGGACCAAGAGGCAAAAAGGAAGCAGTATCCCTTGTGGCCTAGAGGCTATAGGCAGCCTGCCCAGGTCCAAATCCTGGTAAGGGTATGGCTAGCTGATGAGAACTAAATAGCTTGAAATAGATCTATACTAGCCTCCTTTCATTTTCATTATCAGCAAAAATATGTTTTACACACAAACACATACACATTTGGCTGGCCTGGCTCTTCATATCAATATTAGAGAGACTCACTCACCAATACTCTCTGTTTTAGTAAGCTGCAAAAACAATGTTTGAGGTTCAGTAAAGCCAGAGAGACTATCGCATTTCTAAGTGATCTCTGAATCTCTCCAAAAGAGATCTGAATGTACCTGTTTCAATGCGATGCCTCGAATAAATTTAGAGATTCGGTTCAAAAGTCAGAGTCAATATAATCTGCCTGGAATGAAATCACTGCTTAGAAACTTTACGCTGCTCTATTACGCAGCCTTTTCTCAGAAGCTGTTCTTCCTAGTGGTTGGCAAGGATTTCTGTAAATAATATTGTATGCACATTAAATTACATAACAGCCTTTCTGTGTTTCAGAAAAGCAAACTCATTGCACTTTGTAAGATGTCACAAACATGCATTTTTTTATTTATTTAACATCGTCATGGGTTCCAACATTTCTAAATGTCAAAATGATAAAGTTCAATTGGCTGATGGAAATAAATATTTCAGAATGAATGCCAAGCATCAGCTGAAAAAAAGGCAGGGAGGTTTTCAGGAAACAAATCCTTACATGTTGTTCTGTTTCATTCATCACTGACTGACTGACTGACTGACTGACTTGACTGACTGGCTGGCTGGCTGGCTGGCTGGCTGGCTGGCTGTCCATCATATAGCCAATCAAGAATTTAGAATGAACTGGTTCTGTCACCACTTGTTAATTTGATTAAAAATGCATCTTTGTATTCCTCTCTACTGAAGGCATTACGAGCTAGTTCTCTCTTATTTATTTATTTATTTATTTATTTATTTATTTATTTATCTATCTATCTATCTATCTATCTATCTATCTATCTATCTATCTATCTATTTATTTATTTATTTATTTATTTATTAGATTTGTATGCCGCCTCTCTCCGAAGACTCTCTTGCTGCAGCAAGTTAACTTTTTAAATTTAAATTTATTCTCTTCCTCCCTCACCTAACCCCCAATGCCCTAATGCCTCCTCCTTCTGTACCTTGAAAATTTAAATGTCAGAGGAAACTATTTTCACTAATGAGTTTTAATAATAGTTTCATTTTATTGTGCAAAAGCCAGATGAAGGTTGTGTCCCCATTTCCACCTAGTCATAACACAAATATGTCTTGGCAGCATCAGTGTCTTCATGATATTCCCTTCCTCTCTTCTCTTCCTTGGCCAATAAGTGATCAGGAATAAGTTGTCCTTAGCCGCCTTACTGCTAAAGAAGAATTTTCCTTTTACCTCTACCAAAGAAGGTATATATAATCTGTTCTGCTTCAGCTCCCACTATGCCAGAGGCGTAAATCAAGTGATCTCAAGAGTTGGGATCAGCATGGCACTTAGGTTCCTTCCAGCCCTGGTCAGCTTCATCTGTTGTCGTTCTGTTGTGATCTCCCAAAACCCAGAAGGGTTTTGTCAAATTTGAACAAAAGTAGTAGAACTGCATTTTTGAAATCCCTTTGCCTTCTTCTACCAATTATAGGGAAAGGTTCTCCTCGTACAAACGTGCTAGTCGTTCCCGACTCTAGGGGGCGGTGCTCATCTCTGTTTCTAAGCCGAAGAGCCAGCTCTGTTTGACGGCGATTCTGTGGTCATGTGGCCAACATGACTCAACACCAAAGGTGCATGGAGCGCTGTTACCTTCCCACCAAGGTGGTCCCTATTTTTCTACTTGCATTTTTAAACTGCCAACCTTCTGATCAATAAGCTCAGCAGCTTAGCCGCTGAGCCACCGTGTCCCATATTTGAATGTGTAACAAAACCTGTAGTCATTATTATTTTGCCATAGTGTGGATCATTCATTCATTCATTCATTCATTCATTCATTCATTCATTCATTCATTCATTCATTCATTCATTCATTCATTTATCCAATACACAAATGCATAGGAAGAAAAATAGACATGTAGTGATATATATAAGGGTAAAAGTGAACTTAGAGGAGAGGATATATGAAAGAAAGAGAATATATATGATAAGTGAGAGAAAGGAAAGACAATTGGACCGGGGACGAAAGGCACACCAGTTTTTTTGTTTGTTGTTTTGTTTGTTTGTTTGTTTGTTTGTTTGTTTAATCAAGTACTTATTGGTATTATTATTATTATTATTATTATTATTATTATTATTATTATTATTTATTAGATTTGTATGCCGCCCCTCTCCGCAGACTCGGGGCAGCTCACAACAGTAATTGGTAGTATACAAAGATATAACAATGTTTATATACCTGATACTAGTAAGAGAGATGCATTAGGACAGAGAACAGTAGGCACTCTGGTGCATTTATGCACAACCCTTACTGACCTCTTAGGAAACAGGTGAGGTTAACAGAGGAAGGAGGGGTAGGGGAAAACAATATCATTTCCTCTTCCTCCTCCAACTGCACTGGAGAGCAATAGAAGCAAAGGTCCCAGAGGGCTCTTGTCCTACTGTTTTCCGGTTCTCAATTTTGCCCTCCACTTTATGAAATAACAAGGGGAGACAGACTAGCCCATTCCTAAAGTGCAATGTAATACAGTATATTGATGTTGCCATCAATTTTGTTTTTTATATGTATGGTTTTATTATTTTGTTAAATTTGTGCATGGTCCAGAATTGTTTTGTGAGTTGGGCAGCCACACAAGTTGGATCAATAAACAGATGTTTCATATTGAGCTGACAATCTGCATGCAGCAAAGAAACAGAAAACCCATCACTCAAATTAGATGGGATCAAATTAATACCGGAAATACTTAATAATTTAGTAGTAGTTTATTTAGTAGGATTTTCTTTGGTACACACGTATATATAAGTGCAGTAAAAGGCCTATTTTTAAATATCACTACTACTACTACTACTTGTAAAATTGGCTCAGTGTGTAAGCAGCACAGAGTTGCAAAAATTGTCCACTGTAACACATGTAAATGAGTGAACTTTGGTAGTTGTAAAAATCACAGGGGTGGAACATCTAAAAACTATTTGCAAATGTAATTAAAATTCAAACTGAAAATATATAGAACCTACCAGGCATTACTGCTCTGGGGGAAAGAGAAGGTTTGGTTCATTGATGTGGCAGTACGTAGAGAGAGTCAAATCAATGAAAAGCAGCTGGAGAAAATAATAAAATTTCATGAATTACAAATGGAGGTTGAAAGATTATGGAGGAGGAAAAATAATCAATTCTCATAGTTATTGTAATTAGAGATCTTGGTGCAACATGAAAAGGTTACACCAAATGTTTAGAATTCATGTGGACAAATAGGATAAAATAATAATGCAGAGAATAGCTGTTGCCAAGTCATACTGAATGCTTCTATGGCTGAGTGGGGCTATTCTATTGATTAGACCGCCACACTCCTAATCTAACATCTAATCTACCCACTGTTGCACACTGATTTGAAATGTGTTGCCATTTAGTGTTTGTCCCGATTTTGACCATCAAGATATGGCATACTTGTGGGAGAAGCTCTTTTAGGTAGCCAGGTTTAGGGGTCTTCTGAGACAAGGGAGAATACTATGATTGAAATATATGTGGATTAGTTCTGTTCTGTCCCAGTGACGACCCCCCCCCCCCAAGAAATACCCCCCCCCCCCACATATGTATTTTACAAGATTTAAGCATGCAATTCTAATATTTTAGTAACAGGGAAGTTTGGATTTTGAAATGCTGCAACAAAGCAAGGAATAAATTTGGGGGTCTTGGGGGGGAGGGTATATATGTATTTATTTTCTCCACCATAAAATAAAACAATACATAGTTATAAACACAACAACAATGCTTAAAATCAATCATATATAAATTTTTATTTTCTTATTACTGACTCAATGGAAGCTCAGTTGTTTGGTGCCAGCTGCTAATTAGAGTCCCAAAACAGAAACTAACTCACAGATATCTTCTTGGATCACACAGCTCTCATTAACTGATACACCCTGAGTTGGCAGGAAGCCCGGAGATAATGATCCCAACTCTCCAATTCAAAATTCATCATTGAAATAATAATAGTCCAAGAGCAAAATCTGAGCAGACATCTGGAAGGTAATGAAAGTTGACTTCCCCACTGAAGCATCACATGGTTCAACCTTAAATATCCTAAGGGCGTGGCCCATTGTTCTAGAGATCTATTCATTCAGATACCTCCTCTTGTTTAGCCACTCGTGCCTTCTGGCAACTCTGCATACTCTAGCATCAAGAAGAGGCTTCTCCCCTTCTCCTGAGTCACTCATGTGCAGCTTGGGAGGTGCAGAAGGCCCTGGTTGGCTTTCACCCTCTGAGTTCCCCACTATCAGACTCAGGTGCCTGGTACATAGGCCTAGTGTACCAGCGCACACCCATCTCTCAATCCTCGGGATCCGTGACCAGTTATTTATTTATTATTTATTACTTAGATTTGTATGCCGCCCCTCTCCGAAGACTCGGGGCGGCATACAAGACTTGGGCCACAACAGGTTCAAGACTTAGCATACAGAGCTGGAAGGGATTGGAAATCTTGCACCTGTCAATAGTGGTGTCTCTCAAGGCAGCCTTCTAGGACCTACACTCTTCATACTTTAAATAAATGATCTTTGTGATCATATTATAAGCACCTGCATCTTTGCCAATGATGTCAAACTATTTAACACCACCAACAATATTGCTACTCTTCAAAAAGACCTTGACTATGTGTCAGAATGGTCAAACAAGTGGCAACTTCAAATCTCAACCAGCAAATGCTCTGTAATACACACTGACAAAAAGAATCAGAACACAAAATACAAGCTTGGAGGACACAACCTTGTAGATGACCCTCACTCTGTCAAAGACTTCGGAGTACTCATATCTAAGTGCCAAAGCCAACTGTAACAACATTGCCAAAAAGGCACTAAGAGTAGTAAATCTAATCTTGCATAGCTTCTTCTCTGGCAATATTACTCTGCTAACTAAAACATAGCAAACATTCACTGGACCAATTCTCAAATACAGCTCACTTGTCTGGAACCCACACTGCACATCTGCCATTAATACAATTGAAAGAGACCAAAAATATTTCACGAGAAGAGTCCTCCACTCCTCTGCTCACAACAGAATATCTTATGCCACCAGACTTGAAATCTTGGGCTTAGACAACTTAGAACTATGTCACATTTGAACTGATCTAAATGTAGTTCCTAAAATTATCTGCCACAAGGTCCTACCTGTCAATGACTACTTCAGCTTCAACCACAACATTACATGAGCACACAATAGATTAAAAACGTAATGTAAATGGCTCCAAACTCGACTGCAGAAAATACGACTTCAACAACAGATTGATCAATACCTGGAATTCATCACCCGACTCTGTGGTTTCTTCTCCATACTACAAAAACTTTAACATTAGACTGTCTACTGTTGGCCTCACCCTATTCCTAAGAGGTCTGTAAGAGGCATGCATAAGTGCACCAGGGTGCCTACCATCCAGTGAAGGGCTACCAAATTTTTTACTACCACACTGTGGGCGTGGCTTATGCAGGACACCCTGCATTTTCTTTCAACATCTTTCAGTGCAAATTGGGTGCTCTGGGGTGGAGCTCCATTTTCGCTACCCCACTGCATTCCCCTCCATCTGGGCAGCAGCCCACCCCTGCTACCATCTGTGTCCTACTGCCCTCAATTATCTGTATTTTGTTTACGTTTATACCTGTACCTGCTATCTTGTACATGTTTGGCAAACAAATAAAACAAACAACCAAACAAATAAACCAACAAACAAATAAGTAAACTCCTGTTCAAGCAGGAGACCCTATACCAGGGATGTCAAACTCAATTTCATTGAGGGCCACATGAGGGTTGCCTTTGACTTTAGGATACTAGGGTGGATGTGGCCAGGGTGGGTGTGGCCAACATGACATCACTCATGTCAGAGTGCTCCTGTGATGGTCCAAGTTCTCTGCCAGTGAAAACGGGCTACCAAGCTCCATTTTCAGCTACGACAGCCTCCTGCAGCCCTCTGCAAGTGAAAACGGAACTCAGAGAGGGCCCGTGTGAGGCCCTTGTGAGCTCCGTTTTCACTGGCAGAGGCACCACAGGCTGGTTCTTCCCTGCTTCCAGGGTAACCTTGTGGGCCAAATATAAGCACCCGCAGCCTGGATCTGGCCCCCAGGCCTTAAGTTTGACACCCCTGCACTACACCATTCTGAACGAGTGGCAGTCCAATCTCTTCTTTAAATTTCTCATGTGCAAACAGTGCAGTCAGGCAGTAGGGAAAGCAAGTAGGATGCTTGGCTGCATAGCTAGAGGTATAACAAGCAGGAAGAGGGAGATTACGATCCCGCTATATAGAGTGCTGGTGAGACCACATTTAGAATACTGTGTTCAGTTCTGGAGACCTCACCTACAAAAAGATATTGACACAATTGAACAGGTCCAAAGACGGGCTGCAAGAATGGTGGAAGGTCTTAAGCATAAAACGTATCAGGAAAGACTTAATGAAGTCAATCTGTATAGTCTGGAGGACAGAAGGGAAAGAGGGGACATGGTCAAAACGTTTAAATATGTTAAAGGGTTAAATAAGGTCCAGGAGGGAAGTGTTTTGAATAGGAAAGTGAACACAAGAACAAGGGGACACAATCTGAAGTTAGTTGGGGGAAAGATCAAAAGCAACATGAGAAAATATTATTTTACTGAAAGAGTAGTAGATCCTTGGAACAAACTTCCAGCAGACGTGGTAGTAACTGAATTTAAACATGCCTGGGATAAACATATATCCATCCTAAGATAAAATACAGAAAATAGTATAAGGGCAGACTAGATGGACCATGAGGTCTTTTTCTACCGTCAGACTTCTATGTTTCTATGTTTCTATGTTTGAGCACCTGCAATCTCTGGGGGCAAGTGTTCCACTGATTGTTTTCTCTGTCAAGAAATTTCTCAGTTCTAGTTTAGTTAGCTCTAGGTTGGATCTCTCTTTGATAAGTTTAATTCAACCAATTGATTAAAAAAGTTCCAAGTAGAAACAGCTCAAATATTGGATGCATTGGGCTGCACATTTGATCAGAAGTTGACTGTATGACCTTCATTATTTCTTCTTTCTCTGCGCATCTTCCCATCAGCTATCAAGTTTAACCCTTGCAGCGGATCGATATTACTAAGGCCACCTTTGGCAGACCTTTTCCTCCATAAAATAATAATAATTTACTTTTGCTTGCAAATGTGATTTAATTCTGCCAAACCTGCAAGAGGTTATAGACACTTTTCAGTTCCATTAATTCCCGTATAAAGGAATTATATAGCCCTAATGGGATTTATCTTTGCCTTTCCATCTTTGTAATTCATTGTGCTACAAATGGTGATAAACCACACTCAGGTTGCCTAAACTCTTCCTTGCCCCTAGATGGCAACAGAAGAGACCAAAATGCAAAAGATAGTTACATCTCCCTGCAAGTGGCTTACCAGTAAATACAATGGCTCAGTTTTATTTATATTGATTGTTTCTGTGTAGATGGCTTTAAAAAAAAAAAGAAAGAGCCCTCAAGTTCTGAAACACAAAAAGAAAATGTTTTCCTCTCCCTTTTCCAATATAGAAGGAAAAAGCTTAAAAGAGTTCATAGAGAACCTTGTCCAGGTCAGGGTGAATTGCACAAGTTTATTAGAACTATTGCCAATCAAAAGAAGGGGAAGAATTTTGTTCAGTCTGTTGTCTGATAAGAATTTACTAGCAGATACACATGTCTTCATAAATAAGACAGAAAACTGGAGCGAATCAGGCTTTTAGCACTTAGTTCTAAAATAAATCTGCTTTTGAACAGTTCTGAATTTATAGACGTTTGTGATGCCAAATTAAGATTGCCACTATTTTTTTTAAAAAACTTTTTTAAAAAAGAAGAGTGATTGGTAAACTAGTAGCTAGATATAAAGCTGGCACAACACATTTCTCCCCAGTAAGGAAATAAGTGCTGACAGGGAGCAAACATTTTTAAAATAAGGATTTAGTAAAATGCAGACGTTTCTTCATGCTCTGGATAGAAATAATTCAAGATGTTCAAAATACTTGTTATAGGAGAACATGGAACTGTAAGATTGATCTTCACAAAAGGGGATAACTAGGCATGGCACCCGAGGCTTTGCAGTTCCAATAATCTTTTCCTTTTTTTAATTAAAGCTTTTTTAAAAAATTAAAAGAACCATTAAAAACAACAGGTAGGGCAGAGATTTTGGCGAACCCCAAGGAGTAATCTAATGAGCATGTTGCCATTTCTGACAACCAACATAGGGACTCATTTACCTCAGGGAGACTTCATTTGTACCAGCGCTACCAGACCAAGCGGGAGACACCGAATGATGAGCTAATTCTATTAATAAGTCGGAGGCCGGCCAGTGCAGAACTTACTTTATTAGCTAGTACGCGAATACACACAATGGAACAGAATCTACATCTAACAGTTTGACAGGATATTTATACCCCGGGCAACGTACAACTAACCAATAGACGTAAGGCAATTTTCCCGCCAAAACATAATGATTTTCCCTTAGTGACAGGGTAACCAATAGAACAACGGCACCCAATTACTGGGCAAACATAACATCTATCTTATCATAAAGCTAAATTAATAGAATCTTGTGAGCCTGAAGGTATAGACTTCCTACCACTAGTAGCTACTCAATCCTTCCTGTGTTTCTTTCCCTGACCATTAAGACACTGAGGGCTCCTCTCACAAATGCATGTGTGAAACCATCCCCTCTCCCACCACCGGTCCTCTAAGCCATAATGATGAAAAAGTGATAGACATCACAATCTCCAGAATGTTTTTTTTAAAAAAATTAAAACTACTAAGCTTTGGTCATTCCCTGTTGACTTCGTCAGAGTATAAAATCCCCATTGAAGAGATGCTTGCATTACATAAAGGCAAGCATCTCTTCAATGGGGATTTTACACTCTGATGAAGTCAAGAAGGGCTGACGAAAACTTAGTAATTTTAAATAAATTTTTAAAATGCACATATATGTGAGGATTTTAGAATGGCTCCCCCTTTTACCCCAGTCAGCCATACACAAGTAAAACTGAGGGGAAAACGTCATTTTTTTTTTTTTAAACTAATTGAGCTTCCATAGGCAAAACAGCAACAGTGACAAATCTCACACGAGATTTTTCTCCTCTGTTTTCCCAGGCAAACTGGCTATTGGCTTATCCAAGCAATGTGGCAGTCCGTTTTGACAACCCTCCCATTCTGAAAATGAAATGGCTGTCACAATTCAGTCTGAATGTGACCCAGTGTTACTCTACATCCAAACCCATAACAGGTGGCTTGAGAATCTAATTAAAACGTAATTATTAAATGCAAATGATATAATTAATGCTTGCCTTGCCCTAAGCTTGATTATTTCATCATGGTTGGGGAAGGGGGGGGTGTTACATGAATTTATTATTTTAGAAACTTTGAGAATCCCTGGACTAGGATACACCAATTCCTATTGATTATTGCATTGATCAGCTTATTTCATTCATTTATTGATTTAGCCTATGAGGATTTATAGTAGAATTTGAAAGCTTGGACTGTTGTAACTTTTTTTGTTACATTTTCTCAATGGGATTTTTCCATCTTCATTCCCATTGTTTGGGTTCAATTCCAAGATGTTAAGGATGTTATGGCTGTTTAATTAACCCCAGAGAGGAACAAAGATAGTCAACATTGGCCAGCAATGTGAAATAAACACAGAATCAACAAATAATAAAATAAAATTAGACACAAAGAAAATAGATTATCCTCTCAGCTCATCAGTATTACCTTCCCCCCTCAAAAATCTTTTATCCTTTTTTTCTTAAACATAACTTTTCCCAACTGATCAGGATAGCTCCAGGTTTCTATGGAGTAGGGGTGTTAATCTCAAGGCCTGAGTCTGGATTTGGCCAACAGGGTACTTAGATTTGGCCCACAGGGCTGCCCTGAAAACAGTGAAGAACTGGCTCGTGGTGCCTCTACCATAGTTCCCTCTAAGCTGAGCAGTGAGCAATCGCTCACTTAAAAATCATCATCAACTCAGAGTTTTTCAAACCTGCCCAGAAGCCGAGAGGGAAAGAGTGAGAGGGAAGGAGAGAGAGAGGTAGAGAGAGAAACAGATAGAAAAAAGAGAGGAAGGAAAAGAGAAAGAAAAAGAATGGGAGTAAGGAAGAGAGAAAGAAAATCAAAATCTAGTTTGAAACTAGCTCAACTATTTAAGTGGCATTTTGATATTGATAGAGTTGCCCTATTATGAGCTCACTGTTATAGACACACAGTACAGTATTTTATTTTGAAATTCTCTGAGGCAAAACAGGGTGGGGGTTTTATTTGTTTGTTTGTTTGTTTGTTTGTTTGTTTGTTTGTTCGTTTGTTCGTTTGTTCGTTTATTTATTTATTTATTTATTTATTTATTTATTTATTTATTTATTTATTTATTTATTTATTTATTTATTTATTTATTTATTTATTTATTTATTTATTTATTTATTTATTTAATATTTCTGTGCCGCCCAGTCCCAAAGGGACTGCCGCTCAGACACTATACTTTTCCGCCCACCCCCCAAAAAAATTAGAGGGAACACTGGCCTCTATTAGTGAAAATGGAGCTCAGGGAAGCTACGCAATGTCAGATTTAGTAGATAAATTACAGCCCGCGTGGACTATAATAAATCAAATCTGGAGGCGATGGATTGAAGTACAGAAACAGCTTTCAAACGAAGTTACTTTTATTAAGAAAAACAATATAAATAGCTAATGCCTTTCACAGGTAATTTCTATGCATGTTACATCTTTGAAGACTAAGAAAGAAGATGGATTCTTCCAAAGAAGAAAGGAAGTGATGCTTGTATGACAGGCAGGATTTTACATCATAATGGGCGGAGCTAACTAACATTCACAGTTAACTAAATAATTACTGAATGTCTCTGAATGTCTCTGGGGCTGGCAATACACAGCGTGACATGCAAGGCCTACCCAGAATCCATTTTTGGCTGCGACAGCCTGCTTCAGCCCTCTGAAAATGGAGGCCCAGGGAAGCCGCACACTTTGTTTACACTGGCAGAGGTCTGCAGGAGGCT
Source organism: Erythrolamprus reginae (assembly GCF_031021105.1). Taxonomy (NCBI): domain Eukaryota; kingdom Metazoa; phylum Chordata; class Lepidosauria; order Squamata; family Dipsadidae; genus Erythrolamprus; species Erythrolamprus reginae. The sequence goes on along the minus strand of NC_091954.1, from coordinate 21,870,203 downwards.
GTCGTGGTTGAAAATGGAGCCATGTGTTCAAGTGAAGTCGAGCTGGCTACATCCACTCTGGCCATGTCCTCTGATCACTGTCCGCTCCCCATGCACAAGATCAAACACAACCCTGCTGCAGCCCTCAATGAAATTGAGTTTGACATCTCTGCTATAGAATGTGCAGTAAAGATTTGTAGATTAAATAGTTAACACCATAAAGTAGATGTGCATGTAATAGAGAGAAAAGTCCAGAATAAAAGAGAACTACCGTTTTTGTGCTGCAAAAATTCAGAGACCATTGATTAATAATACAGCAACACAATAATTGGAGCATAGCTTGGATAGACACATGTGTCTTCATGTACCATGTGTACTTCATAAATCACAGCTTACAAAGCTGTAATTGTTTGAAAATGTTTGAAGGAAGGAAGGACTTATGACTGGATGCTCCTCTGTCCCTGCTTCTCCCTATGTCCTTCTGGGTGCTGTGTTGATAATAATAATAACCAGCTCCCCCCAGAGATCAGAATTGCCCCCACCCTCCTCGCCTTTCGTAAACTCCTTAAAACCCACCTCTGTCGTCAGGCATGGGGGAACTGAGATACTCCCCTTAGGCCTATACAATTGATGCATGGTATGTTTGTGTGTATGCTTGGTTTTAATAAGGTTTTTTAGTTATTTTAAATATTAGATTTGTCATATGCTGTTTTATTATTGTCGTTAGCCGCCCCGAGTCTATGGAGAGAGGCGGCATACAAATCTAATAAATAAATAATAAATAAATAAATAAATAAATAGATATTTTATTGTTGTTGTTGTTATTATTATTATTATTATTATTATTATTATTATTATTATTATTTATTACATTTGTATGCTGCCCCTCTCCGAAGACTCAGAGCGGCTCACAACAATAGTGAACAATGTAAACAAATCCAATACTTAAAAACTATCTAAAGACCCTTATCATTAAAATAACCACACAACTCAATCATACCATATATAAACCATATTACCAAGGGGATACATCAGTTATCCCATGCCTGGTGACATAGGTGGGTTTTCAGCAACTTACGAAAGGCGAGGAGGGTGGGGGCGGTTCTAATCTCCAGGGGGAGTTGATTCCAGAGGGCCGAGGCCACCACAGAGAAGGCTCTTCCCTTGGGGCCCATCAGATGACATTGTTTAGTCGACGGGACCCAGAGAAGGCCAACTCTGTGGGACCTAATCGCCCCCTGGGATTCATGCGGCAGAAGACGGTCCCAAAGGTATTCTGGTCCGATGCCATGTAGGGCTTTATAGGTCATTATCAAGACTTTGAATTGTGACTGGAAACTACTCAGCAGCCAGTGCAGGCTGCAGAGTGTTGACGAGACATAGGGATATCTAGGAATGCCCATGATTGCTCTCACGGCTCATTATTTGAATTTATTATTCAAATAGCAATAGCGATAGCACTTAGACTTATATATCATCCCATAGTGCTTTATAGCACATTTCTTTTTTGTTGGTGGTATAATTTTTTTTAAAAAAATTTCTCCACCTTAAAAAACATACATAAATGAAAACACAACATCAATATCTAACAGTATACATATAAAATTGTCTTATCTCAAAAATGTAACGAAACATCCTAAAATTCTATTTTCATTTCATCAATCATAACTCCATTGCTTCAACCACTAAGCTAAAAAGAAGAATAATAAATTTATATTTAAAATAATATAAATCTTAAACTACTTTAAATTTGTGTTACCTAATTATCTAATGCTGGGATCATTTCTCTTTTCATCACCTGGGTTTCTACCATCCAATTTCTAATTCTTTTACATTACTTTCAAGATAATTATCTATTTTAACTATTTTTATTTTCAAACCATTCATAAAATTTCCCCCAAATTTTATAATATTCTGAATCTTCCTTATCTTTAATTTTCAATATTAGTGTATTCATTTCAGTACAGTCCATAATCTTCCTTAACACCTCTCTTTCTGTTGGTATTCAATTCAGCTTCCAATTTTAGCAGCAGTCACTATATGAACAATGAAATATATTTCATCTTTATTAAATTTTTATGGCAAAATACCTAACAAAAATATTTCAGGTTTTTACTCAATAATCTTTTTCATTATCTTCTCAAACCATATTTGAATTTCCATCCAATATTTTTTGGCTTCTGTGCAAATACACCACATATGATAAAAAAGATGCATTTTAATGTAGTTTTCATTTCTTAGCATTTATGCCCACCATAATTCCAGCAACACTTTTATAATATACTATTTCTGAAATATAGTAGTAAAAATGGTAAATTTTGCATTTCCTCTTTGTTTGCGAGATGACATGCATGTTGTCCTTTGCGACAATTTTACAGAAAAGTCTGATTTACATTTTTTAAATAGAATGCAAATAAAATAGCCACATGCATCTTTGAGATGATATAAGAATAGAACTTTCTCAAACATGTGGTATTTCCCACATGCAGAGTTTCACTATATACTTGTAAACAAATGATAAACTCATAGTGTGTACTTAAACATTTATAGCAGTTGGCAGTTCAAAAAACAGATTCTTCCCAAATTGCAATGAAAGCTTGACAGATCTGAGCAAATGTGTGAGTCAGAACACAATTCTTCTTTCAATTTTGTATTTCTCTAAACTTTCTAGTACAAGTCTTGGCTCAAAAAGAAAAAAAAATCTAAAATATGTTCATACAATAATAGCAGTAGCAATTTAATTTCCAAAACAGAAATTACAATATACTCATCTAAAAGTCACGTACAAATATGCTTGCAGAGAGAACGTATTAAAATATCATTATTTATATATCATTTTGTTCAGATTTTTCATAAAATAATTTCTACTTTTGTATACTAGAAAAGGCAGAACATACTAATAGGTAAAAAGAGCAAGCACTTAAAATAATCCAAAACTAAACCACTTATCCAAAAATATAATCCAAAATAAAACCATTAATCCATAACTGCTTTGGTCGCGCTGATGGATGATCTCTGGTGAGCCTGACATGGGGGTCACTCTTCAATCTTGGTGCTACAGGTATTTGACCTCTCAGCTGCTTTCAACACCATTGACCATGGTATCCTTCTAGGACAACTAAGAGTGTTGGGGCTAGGAGGCACCATGTTACAGTGATTATCCTTCTATCTCTCTGGTCAATCTCAATTGGTATTAGTAGGAGGACAGAGATTGACCCGTAGACCCCTCATTTGTGGGGTGCCTCAGGGCTCAGTCCTCTCCCCCCCTCCTGTTTAATATCTACATGAAACCACTGAGTGAGGTCATCTGTCAATTTGGGGGGAGGTATCAGCAATATGTGGATGATACCCAATTATATATCTCCACTCTGCATCAATTCATTGAAGCAGTGGATGTGATGTGCTGGTGACTTGAGGCTGTGAGGACCTGGATGGGAGTCAACAGGTTCAGATTTAATCCAGACAAGACTGAGCATCTGTGGCTCCTAAAGACTATGTCAACTGTACATCCTTGGCTCTTGTGGGGGAGAAATTGTCCCCCTCAGAACGGGTTCAAAATTTGAATGTCTTCCTTGACTCACAGCTAAAACTAGATCAACATTTGACAACTGTTGCTAGAGGGACTTTTGCTGTTCATCTAGATCAAGAGGCACTCCTCACAGTCAATCATGCCCTTGTAACCTCACAATTAGATTACTGCAATGCGCTCTACATGGGGCTACCCGCAAAGAGTCCTCGGATACTACAACTGGTCCAGAATGCAGCTATGTGAGCTGTTGTGGGTGCACCTGGGTACATCCACATTACACCAATCCTCCATGAGCTGCACTGGCTCCCTATTGGTCTCCAGGCACAATTCAAAGTGTTGGTCATTACCTTTTAAAGCCCTATATGGCTTAGGTCCAGGTTACCTTTGAGACCACCTTCTGCCACACAACTCCTACCAACCGGTGAGATCCCACAGAGTTGGGCTTCTCCAGGTCCCGTCAGCTAAACAGTGTTAGCTGCCTGGCCCGCAGGACTGCCCCGGTTCACTGGAACCAGTTATCTTCAGAGGTCAGGACTGCCTCCACCCTGTTGGCCTTTCCAAAAGCAGTTAAGACCTAGCTTTTCTGGCAGGCCTGGGGCTGTTGAGTTCGCAGTTATAATCGGCAAGATCTGGCCATAGAATGATATGTATGGGTTTTAATTGCTTTAATGCTTAAGATGTTTTAAAGATTTTTATTATGTTGTTAAGCCACCTGGAGTCCTTTGGGAGTTGGGCGACATATACATTTTAATAATTATTAATAATAATTAATAATAATAATAATTAATAATAATAATAATAATAAACAACCACAACAACAGCAACTGTACTGTATAGACGTGATGTCACATGATGTATCAAGACATTTTTTGACTTTGCAAAGCAGGGTGCCCATGGCCTGCACATGATGCATCTGGCCCACAGGCCACCAGTTTGACTTCTGACCCAATATGTTTATTGGCTCAGAGATCCAACAGGTCTTCAGGAACTACACAAGTCAAGAGCATTTAGGCAAAACAGAAAACATACTTGGAGATTTACTCCAATAGATATAACTCAGAATATGTAATAATCAAAAGGACTGGATCGGGGTGAAATCCTCCCAGTTTGCTTGTGCTTGTCGGTCATTGGAGAGCCGGTCACAAAGGCAGCGTGAGCAGGGTTGGCTACTGCTTGGATGGGGGGCAATGCAGTGGGGTAGCGAAAATGGAGCTCCACCCCAGAGCACCCAATTTGCACTGAAAGATGCTTACAGAAAATGCAGGGTGTCCTCCATAAGCCATGCCCACAGTGTGGTAATAAAATTTTTCGTAGCCCTTCACTGAGCGTGAGGCATTGCCCACCCACCCAGAAGCCACCATTTGGGAGTTTTTACCCTCTGCACATGTGTAAATCATTCTGTGCATGCACAGAAGGTAAAAGAATCCAAATGGCAGAATCCAGCCTCTGCTGCCTTCGCGACCAGCTCTCTGATGACTGGCTGGAGTGAACTGGGAGCATGAACTGGATCCCATAACGTACAGGAGAAATTATCGATCTTAAGGGGCTTTAAGCATACTGAATTCTAATATTACTTCCTAACTAGAAGACTTTGCACCTATGATGTGGTCTGTGATTTTGGAATAGCATATTGTTCCAATTACCCCAACTGTTGGGGACAACATGCTGACTCTGTAAACTGCTTAGAGAGGACTGTAAAGCGCTATATAAGTCTCAGTGCTATTGCTCCAGGATGCATGAAACAGACTAGCTCTCGCCAATAGATATACCAGGAGTATCCCTCTCCCCAAAGGACCCCTTTTTTTCTTGCAACAGGCACCAGAATCAATGGGCATCAGAACTGTTTGGCACATCCAGTTAATGGTCCTGTCCGTGCCCAGTTTTCCTGATGGCACCTATTTGAGGATTCTGATCACATTTGCTTATCCCATCCTTCTATTTTTCAGTTATATTGAATTAGATTTTAGGAAGTTTTTGGCTTGGCATGAGACTCTTATCGACAGACTGGCTACAGATAGTATGCAAGATTTGAAGTCACCGTAATCTCTCTACCAACAGCTTGTAAAGCCCTCATCCAAATTTCATGAAGTGCAGCCATCTCTCTTTTTGACAGATTGTTGATGAATGGTGAAGTGCCCGTGGCAGAGACGGACAGAAGGTAGAAATGAGATCTCACTCTACCTACATTTATTAAGAGCCAATTAATACGTCTCCAGGGTACATGTTCAGGATCTGAGCAGTGGATGGTCAGCACACACTTTTTAGCATATCTCTCACATTGTGGGTAAAATATTTAAATCTGTCTGAAACCATAACCAGCAAGTAAACTTATACAATAACTACAATGTGATTCACATACCCTGGTTATTGGTTTCTGCCTGGGCATTTATTTGTTTGTTTGTTTGTTTGTTTGTTTGTTTGTTTGTTTGCCTGCCTGCCTGCCTGCCTGCCTGCCTGCCTGCCTGCCTTTCTATCTATCTATCTATCTATCTATCTATCTATCTATCTATCTATCTATCTATCTATCTATCTATCTATCTATCTATCTGATTTTTATGCTGCCCTTCTCCTTAGACTCAGGGCGGCTTACAACATGGTAGCAATAGCACTTTTTAACAGAGCCAGCATATTGCCCCCAGAATCCGGGTCCTCATTTTACCCCCCTCGGAAAGATGGAAGGCTGAGTCAACCTTGAGCTGGTGATGAGATCTGAACCGCTGACCTGCAGATCTACAGTCAGCTTCAGTGGCCTGCAGTACAGCATTCTACCTGCTGCGCCACCCCAGCAAATTGTCAAACTAACATTGGCAGATGTGCTGCACTAGTTCTACAAAAAGTTTCTCCAAATCTTACTGGTATTTTCCAACCCTGTAACTTAGTTGTCCCCAACCTTCTTGGCCTGGCAGCCTGGCTGGGGAGGGGAGGTAGAGGGGAGCCAGGCCATTTGAGTAGTGAGTTGACATGCATACATGTGTAGGCGCAACTCAACTTGCACATGTTGGGCTGTGCACGTGTGCATGTTCATGCCAGTCTGCTGGTTGCATGAGTTGATCTCTGTGGGCATATGAGCTGGCCTGCTGCTCCTGCAACCCAGTTGCAAAAAAGCTCCAGTAGTTTGCTGTGGATCATAGGTTTGGGACCCCCTGCAGTAACTAAGAAAAACCAGATGCAATTAAAATGATGCATACATGTTTTCTTGATTTTTTTTCCTGCCCAACTCATCATCTTCTGCTTTCCCAGTATTTACATTTAAATTATAACTTACTTGGTGAATAAATCTTTATTTTTAGAAACACATTTATACTCAGGAAACATATGAATCAGCTACTAGAAGTAAATGGACTATGGATTTGAATTCATAATGGCTAAATATCTGATTTTTAAAAATTTAAAACCATGTTTCTAAAGATAATGTCATCATAGCTTGCTGTTGGCAAAGTTCTTGCTTCACTCTCACAGTTCAATAGTTGTTTTCTACTCACTTTTGATGTTAACTAACATTTGATTTTAATTAATGTTTCCAATTTTATTTCTCCCTCTTAATCATTCCTTATTTTGCAGAACTTGTGGGTTGCACCTTACCTGAATTATTCTGGTTGATTTAATCATATACAGTGATACCTTGTCTTACAAACTTAATTGGTTCTTCAGGTGAAAAGTTTGTAAGACAAAACAATGTTTCCCATAGGAATCAATGGAAAAGCGATTAATGCGTGCAAGGCCAAAATTCACCCCTTTTGCCAGCCGAAGCACCCATTTTTGCGCTGCTGGGATTCCCCTGAGGCTCCCCTCCATGGGAAACCCCACCTCCGGACTTCTGTGTTTTTGCGATGTTGCAGGGGAATCCCAGCAGGGGAATCCCAGCATCACAAAAACGGGCGCTTCGCTGGCAACGGAAGTCCAGAGGTGGGGTTTCCCAGTGAAGGGAGCATTAGTGAAATCGCAGCATCGCAAAAACACCGAAGTCCTCGAAACCCCACCTCCGGACCTCTGTGTTTTTGCGATGCTGCGATTTCAATGAGGCTCCCCTTGCTGGGAAACTCCACTTCCGGACTTCCATTGCCAACGAAGCACCCGTTTTTGCGCTGCTGGGTTTGTAAGATGAAAATAGTTTGTAAGAAGAGGCAAAAAAAATCTTAAACCCCGGGTTTGTATCTCAAAAAGTTTGTATGATGAGGCATTTGTAAGATGAGGTATCACTGTACTTTGTGTGGAAGGTCTCCAAAATATTATGGCTCATATGGAAGGGGTAGGACTTCGATTCACAATCACAGCCACCATCTAGGTTTTTCTGACCATCCATGGAGACACCCCTTACTTCAGAGTCCCACTCAGAATAGGACTCTTTATTTTAAACAACCATGATCTTCATAATCTTCATAATCTGGGCAACTGAATGGGACTAGCAGAGTGTTTTAATGGCCAGATGCCCTTCCTGTCTCCAATACAGAATTTTGTTCAGCAGGTAAGTTCTCAGATTGTCCAGAGAGAGAAATATCTGCTTCTACCTAGTATCGAACTCACAGACTCCTGTTATGAGGCAAGAGTTCCACCCAGTGAAGGGCTACCCAAATTTTTACTACTACACTGTGGGCGTGGCTTATGCAGGACGCCCTGCATTTTCTTTCAACATCTTTCAGTGCAAATTGTGTGCTCTGGGGTGGAGCTCCATTTTCACTACCCCAATGCATTCCCCCCATCTGGGCAGCAGCCCACCCCTGATTCCACCACTAGGCCACCACACCACTCATGGTCTTCCTGCATCTTGCAGGTAAATTTCCATGAGGCCCTGGGAGAATCCCAGACTGTTATGGGAAACAGTTTCAGAACAAATGATACAAAATTAACAGATAGTGTAACACATCCAGTATATTCTAGTTAACATCTAAGGTTAACTTGGGTTGTATAAGATTATAGAAACCATCTTTGTAAAGATGCATATCTAACATAATGGAATGTCAGGCATCAAGAGAGGAGATAATGAAGACGATGTAATAAATTTGTATGCCATCCAAGTCCCAACAACTCTGGGCAACCCGCAAGTAAAAACATTAAATAAAAAAGACAGTAAGCAACAAAAACAAAAGAACAAAAGATGACAAGAACCACATAGGGATGAAAAACAAACACAATCCAAGGAGGCTTTACTTATTCTCAGCTTTCTAAAAAGGATTGTGATGCACAGCTTCCTCTAATTCCCTATGGGATGATAGCAACTGAAAGTACTATACGGTGCTTCCCCCCCAATATAATGCATTAATAAAAACTACATACCAGAGCCAGAAATTATTTTGATACAATGGAAGTACAACAGAGTTTTTTTCCTCTCCAAAGATTTTTTTTAAATATAACTTGTGCAAATATTTTTAGTGCTATGATTACTTAGTTTATTAGAACTTTGGTAGAGGATTCTATTTATCTATCTATCTATCTATCTATCTATCTATCTATCTATCTATCTATCTATCTATCTATCTATCTATCTATCTCTTTTGTCCAATACACAATGAGGGTTTTAGTGGGTATATATCTATATACACATAGTAAAATACATGATGAAGGTTATAGAGTAGATACTCATAGTAAAATATATCTAAGAAATAATAGAAAAGAAAATAAAGTAATAGAACATATCAATGAAAGAATAGAAGAAGAGATATAGGAATAGAAGAAAGGTATAGGAGATATAGGAGAGCAATAGGACAGGGGATGGAAGGCACTCTAGTGCACTTGTACTCACCCCTTACTGGCCTCTTAGGAATCTGGATAGGTCAACCGTAGATAATCTAAGGGTAAAGTGTTGGGGGTTTGGGGATGACACTATGGAGTCCGGTAATGAGTTCCACGCTTTGACAACTCGGTTACTGAAGTCATATTTTTTACAGTCAAGTTTGGAGCGGTTAATATTAAGTTTAAATCTGTTGTGTGCTCTTGTGTTGTTGTGGTTGAAGCTGAAGTAGTCGCCGACAGGCAGGACTTTGCAGCATATGATCTTGTGGGCAATACTTAGATCTTGTTTAAGGTGTCTTAGTTCTAAACTAAACTTAGTTCTAAACTTAGTTCTAAACTAAACTAATTCTGCCAATTATCTAATTAGAAAGGTGCTAAACTATGAACATTAACATCTAATTTATCTTTTCTGGAAACTGTAGGAGATCTTGTGGCCTTTGCCTCCATTATAATCCCAACATTTGTGTTGAGGCAGAAGAAAGGTGAAGAAGAAATCAAACTTTCATGGAAAGGAAATGGCAGAATAGATTATTTGGCAAGACCAGGCCTGGATAAACATTAACAAGGAATAATTCAACAAGCGAAACACAACTGTGGTGGTCAAGCTTTTTAGGAAATCCAGCCAATTTGCATATATGGGAATAAACATTCAGAGTAGGGTTCTAAGTATTGTATCCCAGCCACAACGGAGAACACATTGCATTATGGATTAACAGAAATATATCTATATTTTATTATTTTAATTGGTATCTGCTATAAATTGGGATAATTGGTTGTTTTCATAGAATAAGAAAAGAATGATCAGGAACTAGGTTACCAGGAGAATGATCTACTGGTAAGCCACTGAGTAATTTGTATTGATGCCACAAGGATTCACAACTGCCTTAACAGAGTATTTGGAACAGAGGTCAAAAAATCAAAATGGTGGCCAAGACTATCTCATCCTGTTTTGCATGCTATTCTTTTGTAGTGATGGGTGAACCCAATGATGTTCGGGTTCAGCAAGTTCAGCCAAATTTTACGCAAAATTCGGCCGAACCCGAACCGAACCCCGAATTCGAACCCGAAGGGGGAATCCCTCCCACGAAGAGATTCCGGGGGCAGAGCTTTGACGTCACCGGCAGGTTGCTAAGGATGCCAAGGTGATCATGTACCCTGGAGACGTCCTTCGCAACCTGCCGGTGACGTCAAACCTCTGAACACCGAACACGACCCCGAATTTTGCCCAAAGTTTGGAAAAATTTCAGGTTCATATTTGGCATATCGAACACCGCAAAATTCGGTATGGACCCGAATTGTGTGGGTTCGGTTCGCCCATCACTATTCTTTTGTCATCTTTCAAGTTACAACCTTCCATATGACACAGCCATCCCTGGCTAGACCCATAGTGAGCTTTGTTGCCCATTATGGTTTTAGTCAAATTAAGCCAGGGGTGTTAAATTAAATTGGTAGCCTGTGGACCGCATGTGTCGTGCATAGGTTACGCCTATCCCAGCTCTGAGAAGGGAAAAAATATCCTGATTTGTCATGTGATAGCAATGTGACGTGGCGAGTTTGACACCTGTGATCTAGGCCAGTGATGGTGAACCTTTTTTGGTTTGTGTGCCAAAAGGCTGTGTGTGCATGTTCTAGCACGCGCGCATGTGCCCCTACCCATTGCTCCCCCCTCCGTGTATGTGCATCCCCACACTGCCCCTGCACATGTGCACAAACCTCCCCCATCCCTGCACATGTGCACAGACCTCACTGAAGCCTGGGATAGTGAAAAAGTGGCCAAACGGGCAAACCAGAAGTTTGGAAAAACGGACTTCTGATTTGCCTGTTGTGCTGCTTTTTGCACTTCAGAGCACTTCGGAGCCTTCCCTGAAATCTGTAGAGTGTGAATAACAGCACAACAGGCAAACCAGAAGTCCATTTTTCAAACTTCCAGTTTGCGTGTTGGCCTGTTTTTCGCACTCCAGGGCATCAGGAAGCTTCCATTAAGGCTGTGGAGTGGGGGAAAAAAAAAAGCACAAATGGGTGTTGTGGTTAGCTCTGGCCCAGCTCCTGCCCTAAGGACTGTGGATGTGAGGGAGACATCCACATGCTGCAGGCCTGTTTTGCCCCCGGTGGAATTGGCTGATGAAGGCTCCTCTGACCAAGAAGACATGAGTGACAGGGAGGAGGAGAGTGTGGCAGACAGCTCAGAAGGAGATCAATTATTTAGCTCCTCCTTGGATTCAGAACAAGAGTTAATGATACAGTCACGCATGCGGAGAGCGATGCATAGGCAACAACAACTGAGAGATTATTATCAAAGAAAATGAGGACACCTGTGGTTGGGTGGTACTGTGGTAATTAGTGAGGCTGCTATAAATAGCAGCCTGTGGGTTTGGCCATTGTGGAGGATTATCTGATCGTTGTGTTTCATGACTGCTTTGTTGACTTTGATCTTTGTGTGCTGATTTTTCCCCGCTTTGAAACTAACCCAGAGCAAAATGTGTTTTACTTTGTGAAAGAAGAAGGACTGTGAATTGCCTCACAGCTGCAAGCTAAGTATCACAGAACTGATAAGGGACTTGTACAAATTACCAATTTGTTTGGAGACAAAGTGCTCTTTGCTATACAAAAAGAGTGTTCTGTTTATTTGCATTTTCGGTATAAAGAACATTGTTTTGAATTTTCAAATGTGTGTGTGTCTGAAATTGTATCTGTGCATTTTTGGGAGGATTCTACCAGAGAGCTCGACAGAACAATGGGCAAACTGGAAGTCCGATTTTTCTGAACTTCCGGTTTGTCCATTGGGAGTTTTTTGTACTCCGGAAGCTTCCCCGAAGCCTTTGGAGGGCAAAATGGCCTTCCTCGAGGCCAAAAACAAGCTGGCTAGCACATGCTTACATACTGGAGCTGACATAGGGCAACACCTTGCATGCCCTCCGGTATGGCTCCACGTGCCACCTGTGGCATGCGTGCCATAGGTTCACCATCACAGATCTAGGCTTTCCCAATGTGAATATGCATTATCCCTCACTAACATTAAAGAAAAAACAAGAAAACCCAATTGTCTCCTGGAAAAGCACCTTTGGGACAACCATGACCTGGATGATTGAGAATCTCTGCAGACCTTTAGCTCTTCAATTTGGGATGAACATCCTTTGAATGATATGGAAATTGCTGGAACCAGGAGCACTACTCAGGTAACCCTGATAAACCTATAAATGCTTCAATGACCCTCCAAGACCAGCTGTCTGCAAAGAAGATAAATCGTCCCATTCCCCACTATCCTGTCAGAGCTGAAGAAGCTTCTTGAATGAGAAGCGAAACATCATGAAAGAAAAAACAAGAAAGTCCAGTTGCCTCCTGAAAAAAACACCTTTAGGACAACCATGACCTGTATGGCTGAGAATGTCTACAGAATCCCCTACTAACAGTCATACCATTTACCTTGCTTAATAATCCCATCTATACAAAGCCAGGGCATCATTTTGCTCTGTTCCCAACCCAGCAAAGTTGGTTCACAGACATTTTTGGATTCAGAAGCAATAATGATGCTATATGAACATTACATGTAAGGCTTTATTCGAAGACAATATAAGAAAATAACATAGTAACATGAGATAGTAATCAAAGAATGTTCAAGAATAATAAAGAATATTGTCACTTGATGAGATTGGAAGCTATAGAAATCAATCAATGAAATAGTACATAATCCAGATAGCAATCTATATTTTAAAATATAGTATTTTTTTGAATGCAAATAAGAGTGTAATAATCTTTCACTCCTTCTGCCAGTCAGGGAAGTTTAGAGAGAACATGAGTAAACCCCTACAGAGCCACAAAACATATAACGCTCATGGATGGGACTACATTGAACTTCTATTTCTTGGGAGTTTCTGACTAGCTTATATAGACTCTGAATCCTAATTAAGCACACCTGGCTATCAATAGGCTCATCTGACTGGATTTTACCAAAGACCAACATAATAAACCTATCTTGGAACGATTTTGCCTTCCTGCCAGACACGAGACCATCAATGTTCAAGCTGGAGGAGATACGCCATGAAAGAAACCATGAGGGTTAAGGAGGCCTTGTTTACCTCAGATTCCAATGAAGCTACCTCAGAATCTATTTCTTGGGGTTAATTGAATGGCAGATAAGATCACCAAGCTCTATACAAGTGTCTCACTAAGAGCAGGGCAGAACAAATTATAACCTTATCCTTCCCTTCAATGATTAAAATAAATACATGCTTAATTCTGTAATTTTTACCTAAAACTAATTACAGTGTTCCCTCGATTTTCGCGGGTTCAAACTTCGTGAATAGCCTATACCACGGTTTTTCAAAAAATATTAATTAAAAAATACTTCGCGGGTTTTTTTCTATACCACGGTTTTTCCTGCCCAATGACGTCATATGTCATCGCCAAACTAATAATTTTTGCAAATAAATAACAAAAAAATAATTATTGTTAATAAATAATTATGTTTATAAATATCAGGATCATTAAGTGTCTTATTCAATGGTGAGTACCAGTAATAATGGTGAGTAAATGGTTGTTAAGAGGATGGGAAATGGTAATTTAGGGGTTTAAACTGTTAAGGGAAGGCTTGTGATACTGTCCATAGCCAAAAATCGTGTATTTACTTCCGCATCTCTACTTCGTGGAAATTCAACTTTTGCGGGTGGTCTCGGAACGCATCCCCCGCGAAAATTGAGGGAACACTGTATATAGAGTTCAATGTACTACCCTGTTTCCCCGATAGTAAGACACCCCCGATTGTAAGACGTATCGGGGGTTTCAGGGGGGTCGGCTAATATAAGCCGTACCCCGAAAGTAAGACATATGTCTTACTTTCGGGGAAACACGGGGGTATTGCCGCCTCCCTCTCATCTAGCTGCACGCCGCCTCCTGCCCACTTCCGTGCCGCCCCCCTCCATACGTCACCGCGTCTGCCGCCTCTGTCTGATCCAAATGAGCGCCGCCTCCTGCCCACGCCATACTGTTCAGGTTGTTAATAAATGTTAATTTTATGGTTAAAACAAAAAATTCGACAATTTTTTTCCAATATAAGACATACCCCGAAAGTAAGACATAGTGGGGCTTTTGGGGATAAAAAGAAAGTAAGACACTGTCTTACTTTCGGGGAAACACGGTATGTACCTACTACCTGGTTTCTCCTAAAAAATCTGCTCACTAGTCACTATGAGTATCAAAGCCAAATCTGAGGAACTGAGGAATCGGGATCAGCAATGGGACATTTGTGTGTGTGTGTGTGTGTGTGTGTGTCTGTTGAATCACCCTGCCTTACAGGCAGATGGGCCAGGTTCAAATCCCGATAAGGGTATGACTAGCTGATGAGAGCGAAATAGTTTGAATTAGATCTATATTAGTCTCCATTCCTTTTCATTTATCAGCAAAAATCTGTCCTTCCCTCCCTCCCTCTCTCTCTCCCTCCCCTCTCTCTCCCTTCCACACACACACACACATTAATGCTAGTATAGATATTTGTTGATTGAAAGATAGGTGGGTAGCAATTTAATTTGGCAAAAGTTTGGTAACCTAAGGAACAGGATAAAGAAGGTGTTACTTTCTTCCTTTGTCTCATAATAATAAAAACCAAAAGATTTCTCAGTCTCTCCTCTGTATCTTGTGGTGGAAGAATCTCAATTGCTCTATCTGGGAGATGGCTATTGGATGGGGAAAAAAATGTGTAAAACAGACTCTGAAACTGTGTATTTAAAAGTCCCTGCATACAATGATCTATGGATGCAGTAGCTTAAATTGTATTTTGCCGATCAGTTTCCGGTCACAATTCAAAGTGTTGGTTATGACCTATAAAGCCCTTCATGGCATCGGACCAGAATATCTCCGGGACTGCCTTCTGCCGCACGAATCCCAGCGA
This sequence comes from Erythrolamprus reginae, assembly GCF_031021105.1. Taxonomy (NCBI): domain Eukaryota; kingdom Metazoa; phylum Chordata; class Lepidosauria; order Squamata; family Dipsadidae; genus Erythrolamprus; species Erythrolamprus reginae. Next base: position 21,855,081 of record NC_091954.1, on the reverse strand, counting down.
CCGGTTAGGTCGTACAGAGTTGGCCTTCTCCGGGTCCCGTCGACTAAACAATGTCGTCTGGCGGGACCCAAGGGAAGAGCCTTCTCTATTGGAGCCCCGACCCTCTGGAACCAGATCCCCCCAGAGATTAGGATTGCCCCCACCCTCCTTGCCTTTCGTAAACTTCTTAAAACCCATCTCTGCCGTCAGGCATGGGGGAATTGAGTCATCTCCCCCAGGCCTATATAGTTTATGCATGGTATGTTTGTGTGTATGTCTTGCTTTTAAAATAAGGGGTTTTTAGTTACTTTAAAATATTATATTTGTTGTACATTGTTTTATTATTGCCATGAGCCGCCCCGAGTCTACGGAGAGGGGCGGCATACAAATCTAATAAATAATAATAATAATCTTCATAATTTTCTTTTGTTATTGATTTTCTGAATGGAAAATCTGAAACAGAAAAATTATTATTTCTGTTGAGAAAAGCCTTTCCCCCCCTCTACTTTCCCCACTGGTATGCATATCCTTTGTATCGGGTAGATTGCTAGTATCACTGCTTACCAGTTCATTGCATGCACAGCTTTGGTTGTGTTGTGTGTGCGTGTGTGCTATGTGCATTCATCCCCAGTGTGTGTTTTTGCTTCTACACATGCACAGGAAGCAAAAACACGCTGAAATCTCACAAGGTGTTCTGCTGGGCTCTATGGTATGAGTCTCCCGAAAATTCAAGGGTACAAATTTCAGACACACACACACACACTTGAAAGTTCAAAAACAATGTTCTTTATCACAAAAATTCAAAAGAAACAAAGCACCCTTTTTATATTGCAAAGAGCACTTGTCCCAAAACAACCTGGTAGTCTGTACAATCACCTTAATAAGTCCTTAAGTCCTTAGCTAGCAGCTGTGAAGGAACATCATAGCCCTCCTTCTTCCACGAAGTGCGACCCCCACACTTTGCTCTGCTTTGGTTTCAAAGTCGTGAAAAATCAACAAAGTCTGGAAACAGCAAGGCACGGTCCTGAAGAAACAACGATCAGATAATCTTCCACAACGGCCAAGCCAGCATGCTGCTATTTATATCAGCAGCTCTAATTACTGGAGCCCCACCCAAACACAGGTGGCCTCTCTTATCTCCTGTAATATTTCTTCAATTGGTCTTTTCAATGCATAATTCTGCACATGTGTGGGTCTAACACTTCCTCATCCGAATCGACCAAAGATAATGGAGATTGGCTTCCTGGGCTGTGTGCCAAGCCCCCCTCTTCCAAGTCACCCCCACCTTCTTCTTCGTCCGAGGAAACTGCACTACCTGAATCTGTCAGCAATAAAACAGGCCTATGACATGTTGATGTTTCCCCTGCATCCACCTCCACATTCCTTGCGGCAGGAGCTGGGCCAGAGCCAACCACAACACAAGGGGATACAGTACTTGCGCAAGAGAGTTTTCAGTGATTTGCTGAAATCTCTCTCACGCACGCATCGTCTTGCAAGATTTTGCTTCTGCACATGCGTACAAAGCCAAAAATACAAAAAAAGATGGTGGCACTCATAGGACTTCCACCAGAGTGCAAATTACACAATCTGACTGCTATTACCAGGGCACAATCCACTACTGCAGCGATAGCAACCCACTACTTCTCTGTATAGTCCATTACCTATTAAGATCTAGAAGCTAATGTTGGTTTTAAAATTTCACTTTCAATTTCAACATTTCACTTTCAATTTCAACTTGAATGATTGAATGGTAGCCTCCCCCCCTTTAACATTCAACTTATCTTCATAATTAGGAGTGTCCAGAAAGATCTCCTTGCTTCAAATTGTCCTCGGCTTATTTGGAAGAAGGACAAGCATCCTCAAAGCAAGGTAATCTGAAAGAAAGTGTGGCTTAAATTTCATTCAGAATATGGACCACAGAAGAGCAAAGACCAGCTTGCCACTTAAGTGGCTTGTCATTCTCTTTGTCCATACATATTTTATCTGATCATGAGGGCCAATCCAGAATTATCAGGAGACAACGGTGAGTTACATCATCTCCAAGTCCTTGTTCCTACTCAGGCATCAAGGCGGACCATGCTTTCTCTCCCTCCATTTTTCATAAAGAGCCCCAAATGACCCTTGCTTGTTCAGAAAGATCTCAGCTTGTAAGACTTAATGACATGTTAACATAGGAACTAGAGTTAACCAGCAGCCAATATTTTCCCTAGTCTTATCTTTGCCCTGTTTCCTTACGATAATGTGCACACCTGCCATCTTTGCTACTTCTGTTCCTCATCTCTCTCCTCCTGCCCATGCATTAAATCCCCGATAACCAGGCTTTGTTTAATTAAAGGAAAGCCTGTCTGCTCTTATCTACAACCCACTACCTCCCAGTATCCCCTCCTTAGTCTTTCTGTGGTTGCAGCCAGAGATCCAAGCCTTTAATGAGTTACTGAAATCACACACTTTTTTAAATCTATGGCCACTCGTGCCCTTCTTGATTAAAGTCACCCTAGAATGAGAGTGGCGGTGTGTGTTTGGAACAGGGTCAAACTGAATGGGTTGGATTGACTTTTCATAGTGGTAGAGATAAGAACTCAACTCCATCCCAAGGGGTATCTCCATAAACCCAGACATTTCCTTATGCAACTATCTGGGGTACCGCCTGGCCTGCTCTCATTCTAATTCTTTATTCAGATCAGGAGGCAGGGACAGATCCCCACTCTAGCTCCCATCCCAGGCAATTATATAAATTAGATTTCAAGCTGCCCTTCTGAGTAAGTCTGTAATAAAAGCCATTGTTTAGAGCCAGTTCTGATTTTAATTTCCCTGACATTAAGGAGCATTCTTGCCAAGACCAGCAGGTAGTTGGGTAAGAAGCTGGAGGAAAATGAGAATTGCTAGAGAAAAACTCAAAGTAGCCTGGCAACAGTCTTGTTTATATCATTATATATGTCCACAAACTATTCTGAGTTGGGGAGGATTTTTGCAATTTTTGCCTTTTCTAACAATAGTTCCACTTTGAGATGTAGAAGAGTCAGAAATCAATGCTTCTTTTTCTTTCTTATCTTCCTTCACTTTTCTTTCCCTTCCCCCATACTGGTTTTCTATTTACTTTGTACTTTATAACTCAATAAAAATGTTAATGAAAAAACAAGATGTATAAGAGCAAGACAGGAGAGAGAGGGGGGAGGGGGAGGGAGGAAGGGGGAGAGAGTGATGATATAGGAAGATGATAGACAGACAGACACATTCAGTACATAGATAGATAGAAGATGGATGGATGGTGTTAAATAAGAGGCTGGAGGCCGATGAAGAGGATAACAGCTCTTTATTTAATAAGCAGGGACATCTAAAGTGACCAGCTCGCAGGCAGGTAGTGACTTAAAAAACAAGCGGCCAAAACCACACCTTATATACATTGTTACTAGCGCAGGGAGTGGTGACAATGTTTCAAGACTTTGCGCTGGAGCTTCCTATTGGTTGAGCCCGGAGGCTCCTTATTGGTCGCGCCCAGGCTCCCCATTGGTTGCGCTAGCAGGCTTCTTATTGGTCGCCCTGCTCCAATCAGCAATCACCATTATTCTAGCAACTTGCAAACATAACAGATGGATGGATGGATGGATGGATGGATGGATGGATGGATGGATGGATGGATGGATGGATAGATAGATAGATAGATAGATAGATAGATAGATAGATAGATAGATAATAGACAGACAGACGTTCATTAAAATAATCTGCAGTTCCTGATATATTTGTATAGTATGGTGAAGAACATGAGCTGAAAAACAATCCATTTCTCTCATCTACCAAATATTACCCCAGCACTCCAAATGAAGCCTTCAGACTTCCTTATTGGCCACTGAACTTAAGATTTACCTTCCAAAACAAGAGCTATCTCTACCACCCTCCCTCAAAAAACCTGCACTCTTCTGCCTCTTGTTAGAGCACCTCATATGCACAAAAAAAGCAGAAACTGTGCCCCACTTCCAGATGTTGGTTAAATTGATCTCTGATTTTATTTCTGAGCAAAGCATAACATCAGAGGGAGGAGATGTTAGGTATCGCCCAGTGTTCCCTCTAATTTTTTGGGGGGGTGGGCGGAAAAGTATAGTGTCTGAGCGGCAGTCCCTTCGGGACTGGGCGGCACAGAAATAATAAACAAACAAACAAACAAATAAACAAATAAAAAACCCACCCTGTTTTGCCTCAGAGAATTTCAAAATAAAATACTGTACTGTGTGTCTATAACAGTGAGCTCATAATAGGGCAACTCTATCAATATCAAAATGCCACTTAAATAGTTGAGCTAGTTTCAAACTAGATTTTGATTTTCTTTCTCTCTTCCTTACTCCCATTCTTTTTCTTTCTCTTTTCCTTCCTCTCTTTTTCTCTCTCTTTCTCTCTCTTCCTCTCTCTCTCCTTCCCTCTCACTCTTTCCCTCTCGGCTTCTGGGCAGGTTTGGAAAACTCTGAGTTGATGATGATTTTTAAGTGAGCGATTGCTCACTGCTCAGCTTAGAGGGAACTATGGTATCGCCTGCTGGATTATCTAATTATACAAAACTGAACTGTGGGAGACAGGAAAGCTTTGACTCAAGCAGGCTTTTTTTATGCGACAAAGACAACCTGCTACTGTGCATCAAAGAAGCAAGGCAAGGAAGTCTCTACACAACATTGTGTTCCTTGACTGGCAGTTCCAATATCTACATGTGGAGAAGTTTCTTCCAGATACCAGAACTGCTAGAAATATGGTATGGAGTGACACAGTATCTTCAATTTATTTTTAAAAGGGGCGAGTCCATGTTTTTCACGAGTAGGTTTGAAGATGTCCTGTGCATGAATCTTCAGCAAAACACCCCTTTAAAGCTTTGCACAGCCTTATTTTTTAAAAAAACAACAACAACAATACCTCTCTAGAAACTAGAGAAAGAATGCATTGTTAATACAGAAAGGGCAAGTGTATAGTCTGTAGAATCTCAGCTATTTTCACCTGGACTGAAATATAATCGGACTGGGTAAAGCTAACTCTTAGCCACCTTTTTTATTTTTAATCTATTCTAATTTGGTCAGATGATTTCTTGAAGACTTATTGCAAAATTCACCAAATTTCCCCAATCTATTAAAGTAATTAGCTGATTTTTTTTTTTATGAAATCCATTAAATGGGGTGAGACTTGATTACGGTACATCCATGCTGAGTTTTAGGAATCATTTCAATGAATTTACAGATTGAATATTTCATAATCAGTCGCAAGGAGTCTTCCAATTTGGCGTTTTTGAAGATAGAGAAGAACATTTGTCCTACTTAAGTCATTGGATATTTCACTGCTACTCCACTTTGGATTAGTTTAAGATTTATCTAAATAATAATAATAATTTATTAAATTTGTATGCCGCCCCTCTCCGCAGACTCGGGTCTTATGAAGTATCAAATACAGCCAAATTCAAAAATATAACTGAATACCAAACAACTAAGAACTTTCTTTTCATGCTCTCTGGTGAACATTGATGGGTATCAGTAAGAGCCTGGTAGTGGAGTGGCTAGAATATAGTTTTTCAGGCTAACTCTGTCCAGAGTCTAGAGTTTGATTCTGACCAGTTAAGGTTAATTCAGCCTTCCATCCTTTCAAGATCAGGAAAATAAGGACCCAGATTGTTGGGGACAATGTGTTGACATTGTAAACTACTCAGAGATTATTGTCATCAGGATCCAACCTTTTTGGCTGGTGGTGTCATCGCCTGGGAAGACATAGGTTTTCATGCTCAACCTAATCTTGCACTTGCACAATGAAACTTTGTGTAAAGTGACCAGATTATAATTTAGCTAAAGCAGGACATCATTGCAGGGGGGGGGAGGACAATGGATGCGCAGTGGGACACCATTGTGGGGGGAGGACGACTAGATGCGCAGCGCGCAGGTGGAAGTGGATCAGGACCCTGTTGGTGCCCAGGCCCAGTGGTGCTGAGGTGCGCAGGCAGGTCTTGGGGCAGCTGCACCACCGGCATTCTCATCTCCTGAGGGGTCTTTGAGGTGGGGAGGGGATGAGCAGGAGGGCTGCCTGGTTGCTGGGTTGCTACTTGGCCTCATGCACAATGGTGTGGGGGGGAGTGTTTTCACTCTCCCCAGGCTTTGGAGGCTTTCCTCAAGCCTCCTGAGGGTGAAAAGTACTTCCCCTAGGCACCAGAGGCCCTCTGGAGCCTAGAAACAAGCCCATTTCCAGACTTCAAGTACTTCCAATAGGCCAATTATTTTGCCCTCTCCAGGCTCCACAGGCTTTTTTTGAATCTTCCGGAGGGCAAATATGGCCTCCCCTGGGCTCTGGAAACCTTCTGGAGGATGGAAATGGGCCCTTTTCCAGTACTTGTGAGCCACCCCGAGTCTCCGGAGAGGGGCGGCATACAAGTCTAATATTCAATTTCAATTCAATTTATTAGATTTGTATGCCACCCCTCTCCAAAGGCTAATAAATAATAATAATAATAATAATAATAATAATAATAATAATAATAATAATGATAATAATAATAATAATGCCGGAACTACCATTTACCAGTGGCAAAGAGCTAGTGGGATCATAAGCCCGAAAAAGTGGTCGAAAATGAGCAAGCAAAACTACTGTGGGACTTCGGACTGACCGAATTCTGAAGCATAACACCCCAGACATTGTGATCATGGAGAAAAAGAAAGTATGGATTAAAACAGAGGAGGCCCTGTATAAAAGATCACTTTAATACGGAATGCATGCCAGACAGGCAGGTACAGGCTTAAAGAAATCCAACAACACAAACAGAGTTATATAGCAAGCCCTGGCTGAGGCAGGAACCAATCATATACACAGTAGCTTTCCCGCTTACAAAGTAACTATGGAACGCGCCCTATCAGAACCTTGGATAGGGACGCCAATCGCACGGCTCTAACCGGCCGGCTGTTTCTAAGCAAACACAGCACTCCTAACCCCTTGATTGACACATACATAGTCTTTTAAATATGCCGGTTTGTAGCGCACTCTCTGAGCGCCGGGGCATGCCCGCCTGCTCGGAAATCCTTTCCAAATTTGAATCTTGCATTCCCTCATCTGAAATCCGAACTTCCTCACCCCTTAAAGATCCCGAAGATGCATTTTCCCCTGACAGTCTGACGGGCAGCTGCAACGGACTGAGAAACGATCCAGACTGCTCCTCATCTCCTTCCCTTTGACCATCGCTCGCCCTGTCAATCCGGATCTGGTCTAAATGCCTCTTCCAAACCCTTCCATCTTCCAGTTCAATTTCAAAAGATCGAGGCCCCAGCTCTCTCCTTACGGTTCCCCTTTCCCAATTCTGACCTCCTGAGTAAGCCCTAACAAACACAGTGTTACCAATTTTCACCTGCCGGGTTGGGGTTACTGGCCACTGCACCGTTTGAGAGTACCATGGGTGCAGTCTGTCAAGAATGATGCGGAGCTTGCGACCCATCAACAGTTCGGCTGGGGTTTTACCTGTAGCCACACACGGGGTGGAATGTTGCGCTAGCAACAAATCTGCTAGCCTTTCCTGCCAGGAACCTTGTGGCATCCTCTTAAGGGCGTCTTTTACAGACCTAACTGCCCGTTCCGCCTGGCCATTACTGGCCGGATGCCAAGGCGAGCTTAATGCATGTCTGATGCCAGCAGATGCCAGGAATGACTCAAAGTGCACTGCTGTGAACTGGGGACCGTTGTCCGAAACGAGAAGGTCGGGGAACCCATGAGTAGCAAATAAAGTCAGTAGGGCGTCTATGACAGCTTGAGCGCAGGTAGATCTGAGCAGGACAACCTCCACCCATTTCAAATGGGCATCCACGACGATCAAGAAGGTCTGTCCCATAAAGGGACCGGCTAAGTCAATGTGTATGCGAGCCCAGGGACCAGCAGGCGGCTCCCATGCCAGCGGCTCGGCTCGAGGAGGGAAGGGGCGACTTTCCTGGCAAACTGCACATCCAGCGACCCTTAGCTCCACCGCCTTATCCAACCCAGGCCACCACACATAGTCCCGAGCTAAACTCTTCATGCGCACGATGCCAGGGTGACTTCTGTGCAACATTGCCAGCACCTGGCCCCGCAAGGTTTCCGGAATTACCACCCTGCTCCCTCGCAGCACCACCCCTTTTTCTACAGAGAGCTCTGACTGACATCTAAAAAATGGAACAAACACATCAGCAGGGGCTGTGGCTGGCCATCCTCTTAAAACCCATTGCCTTATTTGGGACAGAATGGCATCCCGGCCGGTCACTCCAGCCACTTCGGTTGCAGAGATGGGAATTCTACTCTCAGATAGAGCAAACACGGAGCACGTCGGAGCAGGGTCGACGAGAACATCAGGCAGCGGACATCTGCTCAGGGCATCAGCGTGTGCTATGTGGCGTCCTGGCTTATAGGTCAACGTATAACTATAGTTCGCTAGAAAGATGATCCAGCGTGACATCCTTGGTGACAGGACTACTGGACTCTGACGGCTTCCTGATAAAAGCCCCAGCAGTGGTTGGTGGTCTGTGACCAATTCGAACTGTCTTCCATATAAATAATCATGGAACCGCTTGACCCCCGCAATAAGTGCCAGCGCCTCCTTGTCTATATGACCATAATTTCTTTCAGCTGGCGCCAATGTGCGAGAGAAAAATGCCAGAGGGGCTTCGGCTCCATTGGGCAGCCTGTGACTAAGGACAGCGCCCACCCCATGTTGTGAAGCATCACAGGTCAAGATTAAAGGTAAACCTGGAGAGTATTGGGCCTGCACATTATTGGACAGCAGTAAGTCCTTGACCCCATTAAATGCCGATTCCTCCCTTCCTCCCCAGTGCCAGTTCGAGTGCTTGTCCAAAAGCCGGTGCAAAGGTTCGGCCACCGACGCCTTATGCGGGATGAATACCGCGTAAAAATTTAAAAGTCCTAAAAAGGCTTGTAGCTCAGCCTTGGATCGTGGCCTGGGGGCATCCCTAATCGCCCGTGTCTTTTCAGGGGTGGGGTGAATTCCCTCCCCATCAACAATAAAGCCCAGGAATTCCACCCTTGGGACACCGAAAACACATTTTTTTTCCTTTAGCTTAAGCCCCGCGTCCCTGAACTTGGACAAAACCTTCCTTACTCGTTCCATCAACTCGTCAGTGGAACTCCCCGACACCAGGACGTCATCGAAGTATGGCACCGTGCCATCGAGCCCATATAGTAACCTCTCCATCAGGCCTTGGAATAGTCCTGGGGCAATAGAGACCCCAAATTGTAAACGGTGACACTTGAAAACCCCCCGATGGGTGATGATTGACTGCGCCTCTGCAGCCAGGGGGTCAACGGGAAGCTGCTGATAAGCCTGAGATAAATCCAGCTTCGCGAACACCCGACCCTTTCCCAAGGTGTGCAGCAGCTGTTGCACCACTGGCAACGGATATGAATGGTGTGCCAACGCTTTGTTAATGGAACATTTGTAGTCCCCACACAGCCTAATTCCCCCATCTCCCTTAAATGCAATGACTACCGGGGTTTCCCATTTAGCCTGATCCACCGGCTCCAGCACCCCCTGGGTGATCAGTCTGTCCAGTTCCTCATCAACTTTCGGCCGGAGGGGAATGGGCACCCTGCGGGCTTTCAAACGAACCGCCGGTTCTTGTGGGTTTAAACCGAATGATATCGGGGTTCCCTTATAACAGCCCAACTGACCATCAAATACGGTAAGAAACTCCCGCGCCAAAATCTCAAACCTCCCCATGTCATTTACAGCATTTACCCCAGTCACAGAGAGTCCCAAAGCCTTGAACCAGTCCAAACCTAAAAGATTAGAGAAAGGCCCATTAATAACAATAAGAGGCAATTTGCCCACGAAAGTTTTGTAACGGACTGGAAAACGGCCCTCCCCCACAATAGGTATTGGTGTCCCTTGATAGTCTTTTAGTTGCACAGAGCATGGAGACAGGCGACCTCTGCTGACAGCTGGAAAACAGTGCTTCAATGTTGCCCAGGAAATTAAGGAATGGGCAGATCCAGTGTCCACTTGCATAGGGCACCTCGAAGTGCCCAACTGGACCTCCAACGAGATCTTTTCCGCTGAACTGGACATCTCCTTCACGAAAGTGGTAGCCAAACGTGGCCGACTATAGATAGCGTTGCAATCCTCACGCCGGTTGGAGGGAAATTTTTTCTGCCATCGGGGAATAAAACTCTGGGGCTCCCGTTGCTCTCGGCTAGTGGCTGTAGAAACTCTGCGAGAACGGCAGACCCTGGAAAGGTGCCCTTTGGCACCACAATGCCAACACATGGCATCACGGGAAGGGCAGGAGGACCTCAGATGGTTGCCCCCACAGCCCTGACAAGGTGCCTGGGGTGGCCTGGGACGGGTAACAGGAGCGTCTCGGTTCCTATTCACTGCCAATTTACACACCTCCTCCTCCTCTGCTTCATGACTGCCATCCTCTTCTGGGAGAACGGTGGCCTTATCAGTGGTTACCGTAGTCTTTCGGGTAACATTGACGGTGCTGTCCATGGCTGCTAGCGACTGCGTTGACAGCTCAAACGCACGAGCCTCCGCTAGCGCCGCTTGAAATGTCAAATCCCTAATGGCCAGGAGACGCCGCTTAAGCCGACCGTCTCTTACCCCTATTACAAGCCTGTCTAGGAGATAATCATTCAGGTCTGCAAACTCGCAATAAAGTGCCGCTCGGCGCAGGGCGGCCACATAGTCATTTATAGATTCCCCCTCAGCTTGGTTCCGCTGGTAAAATTTATAGCGCCTCGCACACCGAGACGGAGCCGGGGCATAATGATCCTGCAAGGTTTTTAAAAAGTCTTCCCAAGACACATCGTGGATTGAAGTAGGGGCAAACAATGCTCGGGCCGTTTCGAACATCTCGGGGCCACAAAACCCCAGGAAATAAGATCTTTTCCTGTCTCCGGGAATCTCCGTGTACCCGTTGGAGATTAAGAAGCAATCGAAATGGGCAACATAGGAATCCCATGTCTCCCCTTGGGGATTGAAGGGGGCGAAAGTAAGCTGCACTGACATTGTCACTTACGTCCAAAGTCCAAGCATAGAATTCCTGAAGAAATGGCGAGAATCCTCGTCGCCAGTAAAACAGAGGAGGCCCTGTATAAAAGATCACTTTAATACGGAATGCATGCCAGACAGGCAGGTACAGGCTTAAAGAAATCCAACAACACAAACAGAGTTATATAGCAAGCCCTGGCTGAGGCAGGAACCAATCATATACACAGTAGCTTTCCCGCTTACAAAGTAACTATGGAACGCGCCCTATCAGAACCTTGGATAGGGACGCCAATCGCACGGCTCTAACCGGCCGGCTGTTTCTAAGCAAACACAGCATGGATCATTGACATCGCAATCCCAGGAGACAGCAGAATTGAGGAGAAGCAGCTAGAGAAATTAGTGAAATACGAAGATCTAAAAATCGAGCTACAACGACTCTGGCATAAGCCAGTGAAAGTGGTCCCAGTGGTACTTGGCACGCTGGGCGCAGTGCCAAAGGATCTCAGCGGACATTTGAAAATCATCGGAATTGACAAAATCTCCATCTGTCAATTGCAAAAGGCCACTTTACTGGGATCGGCAAACATAATTCGCCGCTACATCACGCAGTCCTGGGTGCTTGGGAAGCGCCCGACTGGTGATGAAATACGAAATCCAGCATAGTGATCTCGTTTGCTGTGTTGTACTGATATAATAATAATAATAATAATAATAATAATAATAATAATAATAACCACGATGGCTGCTGTGGAACCTGGGCAGCCATCGACAAATGAGCTACACGAACAAAACAAACAAAGCTTACAATTCAAAAAGCGGCAGAAATTCTCAATATCAGAGAATCGCACAATCATGAAGTGTTATTATAACTCGGAGCCTGAAAAACGTGGATATCAAAGTCGGATGTACCAATTATTATTATTATTATTATTATTATTATTATTATTATTATTATTATTATTATTATTATTATTACAGTATTATTATTATTGTTGTTGTTGTTGTTATTAGGCCCATTTTTCACCCTCCCAGAGCCTTTCTGGGGGCCCAACATTTACCTAGCATCCAAAATGAAGTGCATGGAGACTCCTGGGCAGCGGCAGGGAGGGGGCAGGTTCAGCTAGTCCTTTCAATAACTGGTTCAGTGAACCAGGTGAAAATTAACATCCGGTTCACTAGAACCAGTCAGAAGTGGCTGAATCTCACTTCTGACTTTGGAACAATATGTCAAACACAGGGATGTCAAACACAAGGCTTGGAGGCTGGATCTGGACATGGGGTGCTTAGATCTGGGCCATGTGGCTGCCCTGGAAACAGCAAAGGACTGGCCTATAGCCAAAAACAGAGCTTGGAAGGGCCATGGGCAGAGGATTGCAGGAAGCTTGGGAGCCAGTTTTCATTGGCAGAGCACTCAGGCCAACACATGTCGAACTAGCCATGCCCCCTGACTATACCCCCTGCCCCCCCCAAGGTCAAACATAACCTTGATGCAGCCCTCAATGAAATCGAGTTTGACACCCCTCGTCTAAGTGCTACTATTGCTATCAGGGGACCAAATCCATTACACACTTAGCAATTTAAAAACCCCTTCATTTTGTAAACATTGTGCTAGTAACTTTTTCATAACATTTATTTTTGCATTCCTGAAATTGGTTTATCTCATTCTTATATGTTATGGCTTAGTGAGACATTTCATTACTAAATAGAAAAATTGTCGCCAATAGCTTGGCCCAGTTAGCTGAACTTGAGAATGAAATTAACACTGTCATGGTACTCCAATTGGAGAAAAAAAATCTCATATTATTAATTTTTTTTGCCTAGGACACTGTCACTGTAAATTGTTATTGATTATAGCTCCAAAATATTTATATTTTGTTGCAAGGGAAAGCATTTTTTAACCAAGCCTGCTGAGGCCAGAATCAAAGAAAGCCTTTTAGGCCTATTATATATGATCTTGAAAAAACCCTAACCAACCAGTAGATAGCAGCAAAGAATCAAATACCTCTGTGACTCTCTACTGTCATCTAGCAATTGTATGCATTATTACAACCAAGATATGGTAACTCCAAGCTTATTTATGTTCCCTAAAGGGTTCATGACAGACAATTCAAAAATAAAAAATAATTTTAAAACCCAGGAAGACTTTAATATAGAGACAAGAGTCAGACCTTCTGCTTTGTCTGCAACAAATGTCATTTGTTAATGGGGCTGTATTATTAGGACAAAGTGAGTTGCTGGCAGCTGCTTCCTGGGGAGACAACTGAGGTGAATGGACACTTGTGATCCTCTTCAATTTTAATACACTTTTGAGTACAATTGATCAGATTTTTCTCTCTGTAACATTGCAGCTGCTAGTTGAGATGCAAGTAGGGCTTAGCAGTCCAGGTCATGGGGGTGTTGTTAGTAAAAGTTTTGTTTACATTTTTCAGTCCTTTCTTAGCTTCAGTTGAAAGCTCAGCAGGTTAAAATAAAAGTGCACTTTTTGTCTCATCCCAGCACATAACAAAAATAATCTAAACCTGTCCTTATCTGTTCCCCCTTCTAAGTAACGTATTCCTCTTTCCCCAAGGGAAATCTTGATCTATAAATGATCTACAATACAATGCCATGTTCATGTCTATCTGTTTAAAAATAGATTTGTATGGATAGCCATCTGAAGACAACCCTTGGGGGCTAACAACAAATGTAACACAATAAAAATGATAGAACAAAAACTAAAACTCCAGCACCTCAATCAAACTCCTTAGCTGTACTTTAGCTGTCAGACCTGCCCCAACCTGGTCCTTTAGAAACAAAGAAGAATTGACGGCAGAAAAAGACCTCATGGTCCATCTAGTCTGCCCTTAAACTATTTCTTGTATTTTATCTTAGGATGGATATATGTTTATCCCAGGCATGTTTAAATTCAGTTACTGTGGATTGACCAACCACGTCTGCTGGAAGTTTGTTCCAAGGATCTACTACTCTTTTGGTAAAATAATATTTTCTAACGTTACTTCTAATCTTTCCCCCAACTAACTTCAGATTGTGCCCCCTTGTCCTTGTGTTCATTTTCCTATTAAAAACACTTCTCTTCTGAACCTTATTTAACTGTTTAACATGTTTAAATGTTTCGATCATGTCCCCCCTTTCCCTTCTGTCCTCCAGACTATACAGATTGATTCATCAAGTCTTTCCTGATACATTTGATGCTTAAGACCTTCCACCATTTTTGTAGCCCGTCTTTGGACCCGCTCAATTTTATCAATATCTTTTGTAGGTGAGGTCTTTAGGAAAGGAACATTCTTGACTCAGGGATGGGTTCTAACTTACCTTGCTGCCAGTTCACTTCCTCATGGGCCCTGCGTACATGCGCAGTGCCAAACTTTCACACACAAAAAAATCCACCCCCCAAAGCAAAAACCAAGATGGCAGCACATGCACAGTTCCGGAAATTTGGCTCCTGCACATGTGCAGAAAAAAATATAATATAATAAAATAAAATAATAAAATAAAATAAAATAAAATAAAATAAAATAAAATGATAAGATAAGATAAGATAAGATATGATATGATATGATATGATATGAAATGAAATGAAATGAAATAAAATGAAATAAAATGAAAAAAAAATGAAAAAAATGAAAAAAAATGAAAAAAAATAAAATAAAATAAAATAAAATAAAATAATAAAAGGTGGTATCCATGGACCAGCACCAACAGAACTGGCTTCATGGTGTCACCAGCAGTTTGCCACTGGTTCTATAAAGGAACCCACTTCTGTCACTACTTCATTTGTAGGAAAAAGGTTATTTTTACTAAAAGCCAAGTGATTACACTAAGCAAAGCCAGAACTAAGAGTTTGCACATGAAGACTTCCTAGTTAACTTTCCCTTTCCCATTCCACACCTCTGTTATCATCCAATTGTTCAGTCATATTTGAAGATGTTTTGGTAACTGTCTCTACGACAAATTTAAATTTACTTTACGGAAGTGGCTGCCTGCGAAGAGTCTTGGATTGGGGCTGAAAGGCGAAAGTGGAAGCAGTATGCTCCACCCGCTATTTGGGTAGACCAGGTTGTTCTGATAGACCGGTGTCACTGGAAAAACACCTTTCCCTCTGTATATAAAAGGTAAGCCAAAAAAGTCTTGTTCTTCTTCCTTGTGTGGATCAGAGCAACTCCAATTCTAATTCCAATAATGGGAGGTTAAACTGAGAATTTGTTAAAAAAAGAAAAGAAATTCTGAGGAAGGCAAGGGCAAAACATTTTATAATGTCACCAAGAAAACAACCTGGACGTTTCCATGGATTCATTAGGGCTGGAGCTCAGCTTTAGACTTTATACATTCTGACTCATACTTTTATTCTCTACTTCTAACCTTCCGTGAAAGGGTGAACGTGTGACATTTTCTCTTTAAAAAATGGCCACTTATAGGGGAATAATTTTCTTCCATTTTTTGGTGAGTGATGAATTTCCTCCTGCCCGAGATGATTGTGTCCAGAATGAGCAATTTATCTCTTCATCCACACCCAATGCACACGCTAATAAGAAAACAAAGGTTCCTGACATGGGAGCATTGCATTGTCCACATACTGGGTCATCTCCTCATCTGTCTTCCTGTATCTAATCACAGAGCCTTTCTGAAGGAAGAGCCAGTGTCAAATGTGGTTTTGAGCATTGCCTCCACATTTTTCATCACCTGTTACACCGTAGTAGATTGAAAGGGTACGATTTATAAGAAAAGGACAAAAGAGATGGATTTCATAGGAAACCCTCTGAGTTCTGCATCAAGATCCTACAGGAAACAATACAGAATTAACCCTTAAGTGTAGAGGCAGGCTGGGTCTTTGGACAGCTGAGCTAGCATTTAAATTAGGCGACCAGCAACCACAAATATAGAGGTTTCATGCTTTTTTAGCAGGGGTGGAAATCTCTACCCACTTTTCATTGTTACCTACATGACCAGCAGGATAAATGGGGAGATGGGTGTAAAAAAAAAGAGAGAAACAGATTTTCTATCTAACTGAATAATAAACACAGAAGGCATACAGATAAGATGTACTGGAACAACTCCTCCAGCCTCAACCCAGAAGACACGAACTCTACCATGTTATGGTTGGCTCTGGCCCAGCTCCTGCCCCAGGGAATGGGGAGGGGGATGCAAGGGAAAATTCAACATGTCACAGGCCTGTGTTATTGCCGACAGAATCAGTTCAGAGTTTAGTTTCCTCGGACGAAGAAGAAGGTGGGCGTGACTCGGCAGAGGAGGGCTTAGCACACAGCCCAGGCAGTCAATCTCCCTTATCTTCCATTGATTCAGATGATGACATTTTGGACCCACGCAAGTGTAGAATTATGCGTAGAAGAGACCAAGTAAGAACATATTACAGAAAATAAGTGAGGCCACCTGTTTTTGGGTGGGGCTCCGGTAATTAGGGCTGCTGCTATAAATAGCAGCATGTGGGTTTGGCCATTGTGGAAGAATATCTGATTGGAGTTCGTCAGGAATCCTGTGTTTTCTGGACTTTGTTGCTTTTTCATGCCTTGGAAAACAAAGCAGAACAACGTGTGTGTGCATTTCACTTCATTGGAAGAAGAAGGGGTGTGAAGTTTCTTCACAGCTGCTAGCTAAGTACTTAATGACTGCTTAAGGGAAATTGTACAGACTACCTGGTTGTTTTGGGACGAGTGCTCTTTGCAATACAAAAAGAGTGCTTAGTTTATTTTGAATTTTGTGATAAAGAATATTGTTTTGAATTTTCAAACGTGTGTGTGTCTGAAATTTGTACCCTTGAATTTTCGGGAGGCTCCTATCAAAGAGCCCGGCAGAACATACCAGAGGTATGTTCCTAATGGTTTGGACCAATTCTATAGAACCATTAGTAACTTGGCGGCCTGGGTCACTGGATCCAACAGCGACCCAGGCCTGCCACACTCCCAAGCCAGTTCTCTCTTTGGCAACATGGGTGCCACCATCTTTTCTTTCTTTTTTTGCTTCTGTGCATGCGAAGAAGGGTTTTTTTAACTGCTTTTTTTACTGCTTGCTCACACAGTGCATATGTTACATTTCTGAGTGAACCAGCAATAGCAGAATCCAGAACCCACCCCTGAACCTTACCCAGAATCAGAATTTCAGATCCTCTTGAATAAAAGTATGATCTCATCCCAGAACTGGGTGAGATCTAATCATATTTCACAGAGATTAGTGATGGGCGAACCAAACCCGCACAATTCGGGTCCGTACCGAATTTTGCAGTGTTCGGTATGCTGAACACGAACACGAATTTTTTTCAAACTTCGGGCAAAGTTTGGGGTCGTGTTCGGCGTTCCGAGCTTTGACGTCACCGGCAGGTGGCTAAGGACGCCAAGGTGATCACTTCCTGGATTCCATGGAATCCAGGATGTGATCACCTTGGCGTCCTTAGCCACCTGCCGGTGATGTCAAAGCTCCGACCCTGGAATCTCTTTGTGGGAGGGATTCCCCATTCGGGTTTGATTCAGGTTCGGCCGAATTTTGCATAAAGTTCGGCCGAACTTGCTGAACCCGAATACCGTTGGGTTTGCCCATCACTAGCAGAGATAGCATAAAACAAGCAAAATGGCAAAGATGGCAAAACTATTCTCCCTCCATATTCAAAGAGGGGACATGTTAAAACATAAGGCTGGCATAAGTCTTTAGCAACTGATTCTGCATTTCAGTATGAAAAATGCATTAACTTTGGCTCAGTATAATCTGAACGCCTGCATTTTTATGGTGACTGATGGCAGTCCTGCTGGACTTCGTGCTCCACACTCAGAAAATACATTCATTCATTCATTCATTCATTCATTCATTCATTCATTCATATATGCTTGGCATTAAGGTTCATTTAGGACCATCTCCTCCAAGTAGAACCTGCAATGTTGTTCATACATCATGTGTGGGATTATTGCAATCTTCAGAAACCAAGGAAGCAGGAGAAGAGAATTACAGCTTTTTAGTAACAGCTTCTCTCCTTTTAGAATAAACCTCTCCTTGAGATCTTGATAGCTTTCACCAATATTGCTTTCAGAAAATCAGTAAAGAGGAGATGCTTTTCATCCAACTCCGAGTCTGACTGAACACTTTTAAGAACCTTTATTAGGACCTATTTAGTGGCGATACAAGCGGTAAAATTGCCACATTTTCCCTCACTTATTGCATCCACTGATTCGTGCCCAGACACCCTATTTAGGATGACTCATTCCCTCCTTAATGTTGTGGGAATGGAGGAGCCCCTGCAGGGTAGAGCTGAGAAGTTTGCTCAGTTTCTATTGGATAAAATTGTTCAGATTTGGATGGACAATTCTGACTGAGATGACAGGGGCAGGTTTTAGTCCTATTATATGGGATGAATTTGAGCCCGTGACTCCTGAGGAAGTAAACAAGGCGATAGGAGTGCTGGGTTCCTCCACTTGTTTGTTGGATCCGTGTCCCTCCTGGCTGGTTTCAGCCAGCAGGGAGGTGACACAAGGATGGTTTCAGGCTTTAGCTAACACGTCCTTGAGTGAAGGGTCCTTCCCGCAACCTTTAAAGGTGGCATGGTGAGACCCTTCCTCAAGAAGCCTTCCCTGGATCCAGCAAAATTAAAAAACTTGCATCTAGTTTTCAACCATCCCTTTGTGGGAAAGGTTGTAGAAAAAGTGGTAGCACTTCAACTCCTATGGTTCTTGAATGAAATAGATTATCTGGACCCTTGTCAATCTAGCATGGAAGCTGCTTTGGTCATGATGATCTCTGGCAAGCCTGAGATGGGGATCCTTCCTCTATGTTGGTGCTACTTGACCTCTCAGGGGCTTTCGATACCATTGACCATGGTATCCTTCTGGGATTACTAAGGGAAGTAGGGTTGGGAGATACAAATATGTGGTGGTTTTCCACCTATTTCTCTGGCCATTCACAGTGTTGGCAGAAGGACAGAGATGACCCCTAGACCCCTTGTTTGTGGAGTGCCTCAGTGCTCAGTCCTCTCTCCCCTCCCCTTTAATATCTACATGAAACCACTGGGTGATGTCATCTGACATTTTGGCATGAGGTATCAGCAATATGCTGATGACACCTAGTTATATATCTCCACCCCACTTCAGTTCAGTGAAGCATTGGATATGATGTCCCAGTGCCTGGAAGGGTCTGGATGGGTGAGGGTGAGGGTCTGGATGGGTGTCAACAGGCTCAGACTTAACCCAGACAAGACCGAATGGCTGTGGGTACTGTCTCTTAAAAACTGTATTGACTGTCCATCCTTAGCTCTGGGTTGGGGGAGGGAGAAATTGTCCCCTTCAGAATGGGTCCATAATTTAGACCCACAGCTAAGATTGGACCAACATCTAACAGCTGTTGCTAAGGGGACTGTTCTGGTATAAGCTCAACTTTTCCCAGTGAGATAACTCAGCACAATAAGTTATCACAGATCATTTTATTACAGGAATTCTCACAATAACTCAAAGTTATTTTGTGATTCTTCTGCAGTATAATCTTACCCATTGTGCAGGTAAAAAGAGGTTGAATTGACCAGGCTCTAAGTGGAGCATCTACATGCTGGCTGGCTTATTGAAAGAGTGAAGACAAAGACCCTCTGGAATGTTCTCTCCAATTACCCCTCATCCCGAGTCAGAGCCAATACGAATACACAAATGTGGTCACATGTAGAACTACATTACCCAGAGGGCAATTTCACTACATTTCCCCTAATGCAATATCTTAAAGAGACATGCCTAAATACAGTCCAACTATCTCTGTCTCTGGGGACAGCACAGGGACCTTTGCATAGGTTCATTTGGTGTACCAATTGTGAGCCTACTTGGATCAGGAGGCTCTCTGCAAAAGTCACTCATTCCCTCATCAACTCATGGTTGGATTATTGCAACACACTCTACATGCGGCTACCCCTGAAGAGCATTCGGAGTCTATAGTGCTTACTTCAAAGCATAAGTGTGATAGAAGTATATACTTAAGATAAATTCTAGACGCTACTTTTAAAATGTGTATTTATTATTTGTTTGGAATTCTATGCTGCCCTTCTCTGCAGACTCAAGGCGGTTTACAAAAAACAATGCAGGCAACCTAAGCTGTTCTGAGTCCTCGGAGAGGGGCAGCATACAAATCTAAATAATAATAATAATAATAATAATATTATTATTATTATTATTATTATTATTATTATTATTATTATTATTATTATTATTATTATTATTATTATTTGTTCTGTCGGGCTCTCTGGTAGAATCCTCCCAAAAATTCACAGGTACGAATTTCAGACACACACACGTTTGAAAATTCAAAACAATGTTCTTTATAATGAAAATTCACTTAACCTAAGCCCTCTTTTTGTATAGCAAAGAGCACTCGTCTCCAAACAAACTGGTAATTTGTACAAGTCCCTTATCAGTTCTGTGATACTTAGCTTGAAGCTGTGAGGCAATTCACAGTCCTTCTTCTTTCACAAAGTGAAACACACTTTGCTCTGGTTTAGTTTCAAAGTGGGGGAAAATAAGCACACAAAAGGTCAAAGTCAGTAAAGCAGTCACGAAACACAACGATCAGATAATCCTCCACAATGGCCAAACCCACAGGCTGCTCTTTATAGCAGCCTCACTAATTACCACAGCCCCACCCAACCACAGGTGGCCTCATTTTCCTTGATAATAATCTCTCAGTTGTTGTTGCCTATGCACCACTCTCCGCATGCATGGCTGTATCATTAACTCTTGTTCTGAATCCAAGGAGGAGCTAGATAATTGATCTTCTTCTGAGCTGTCTGCCACACTCTCCTCCTCCTCCCTGTCACTCATGTCGTCTTGGTCAGAGGAGCCTTCATCAGCAGATTCCACCGGGGGCAAAACAGGCCTGCAGCATGTTGATGTCTTCCCCACATCCACAGTCCTTGGGGCAGGAGCTGGGTCAGAGCTAACCACAACAACAACTATTATTATTATTATTATTATTATTATTATTATTATTATTATTATTTAAGATTTGCAATCGCTGAACTGCATAATTCTGCTCATAGAATTGCATAGTAGGGAATCCTATTAAATACAGCAGACTTTGGAGGAAATATGCTCTAGACTAGAGCACACCGTTTTTAACACTTCTGCATGTTTATTCTGCTGTGTTTTATAAGTCTGCAAAAATAAGGCCACGCTCAATAAAGATATTCTCCTCAGTGAGGAGGAAATGCGTAAAGCAGCCTAAAATGAAAAGAGGCAGTTTTGAAGGAAGAAAGGGAGGGAATTCAGTTTTCCGTATTTCCAGGATCTAACAGCTGGGGTTGACACATGCCAGGATAGATGGATGGATGGATAGATAAATAAAGTTTCTAAGAAGATTAAAATGTGGGGGAAATACTCTAGGGGACCCCTACGGTAAAGTTCAATGCTTTTCCTGCCCCATCTTATCAAGTCATGAATTTCCACCACTTGGCCATTCAAAATTGTCTTTTCATCTCTATTCCCCAGCCATCCTCCATCCATCAGATCGGTAGGTCTGAGAACTAGCTATTGGGCCTATCTAGTTTCATCATGTGTATTGATGTCATTGCCGTGTTCCATCCTCTTTGTGGGACAGGGTGAGTCTTTGGGTATTAACTCAGTGGAAGTAATGCAATGTGACTGTCTAATCTGTGGTGGAAAACCCTTCAGGGAAAGAACCAGTCTCTGTGAGGCAGATTATCCCCAGGCTTAACAACATTGCTCAGAAATAAACTTGTGGGCATCAAATCAATTTGCTCCACAAACACACAGATTCGCTCACTAAGAACCCAAGAGTCCTCACGTATCAAGCTTAGGTGTGTGCAGAATCATCAATGCTATTTAATACCCAGAGATAAACTTTTTAAAAAAGTATCTTTTCTCTCTCTGGTATCTTCTCTGGTCTTTTTACGTAGTCGTTGTTCTGTCGGGCTCTCTGGCAGACTCCTCCCAAAAATTCACAGGTATAAATTTCAGACACATACACATTTGAAAATTCAAAACAATGTTCTTTATAATGAAAATTCACTTAAACTAAGCCCTCTTTTGGTATAGCGAAGAGCACTGGTCTCCAAACAAACTGGTAATTTGTACAAGTCCCTTATCAGTTCTGAGATACTTAGCTTGCAGCTGTGAGGCAATTCACAGTCCTTCTTCTTTCACAAAGTGAAACACACTTTGCTCTGGTTTAGTTTCAAAGCGGGAAAAAAGCAGCACACAAAAGGTCAAAGTCAGTAAAGCAGGCACGAAACACAATGATCAGATAATCCTCCACAATGGGCAAACCCACAGGATGTTATTTATAGCAGCCTCACTAATTACCACAGCCCCACCCAACCACAGGTGGCCTCATTTTCTTTGATAATAATCTCTCAGTTGTTGTTGCCTATGCATCGCTCTTCGCATGTGTGGCTGTATCATTAACTCTTGTTCTGAATCCAAGGAGGAGCTAGAGAATTGATCTCCTTCTGAGCTGTCTGCCACACTCTCCTCCTCCCTGTCACTCATGTCTTCTTGGTCAGAGGAGCCTTCATCAGCAGATTCCACCGGGGGCAAAACAGGCCTGCAGCATGTGGATATCTCCCCCACATCCACAGTCCTTGGGGCAGGAACTGGGCCAGAGCTAACCACAACAGTTGCCTAGAGCAATTTGAACAAAGATACACAGCTTCAATGTAAGAAGCTACTATGTTATGCTTGGGGGGGAAAAGGGGGGGGGGATTAGACCAAACATTTTAGATAATTCCAAAATATTTGGTTGAATTTACACGCGTAGAGTTATCCAGACTACATAGTTTGTAGTCTGAAAGATAATTTTGAAGATAATTATGGCAAAAGGATTATATATCTGATTTTACATATATTAACTGCAGCCATAATTAGCCATAATTAGCAATGGAAGAATGATGAGATCCTGTCAGATGGGAGTGTAATTAAGAACATACTAGAATGCGCAGAAATGGATAGACTAACAGTTAATGTTAAGGATAAAGAAGAAAATGAATATTTTTTTTATATGGGACGTATTTTATCAATGATAAGACAACAGAAACAGAAGTTTGAAATGGGGGGACATAAAAAGAGGAAGTCGTATTACCTCAAAACATCTGCGCCATACACAGATTTCTGTTTTTCATATTTTCTCTTTTTCTCTCTCTTTTTCTTTTTCTTTTCTTTCCCAACTCCAAATCTTTCCACTTGTAAATAAACTTTAAAATCTTCGTACTCTTTTGTTTTTACTTTCTTCTTTTATAAATCACCTTAACGTATCTATTATCACCCAATATATATAGATATATCCATATACTAGAAATTGATATTTCATTGGAAACGAGATGTAAGATTTACTACTACAATTTAAGATATAGTTGGTAATAATAAGGATACTGTTTATTTACAATGTTTAAGAAACATTATAATGATACTAAGGAATTTACCTATCATGATGTATAATGTTACTATTTTTCCAAATTTCTTGATTTTGTATCCCCTTTCCCCACCCACCCTTTTTTTTCTGTACATCCTTTCCTTCCCCCCCTTTCTCCCTTTTTTTTCTGTATTTATAAATAAATTATATTTTTTTTAAAAAAAAGAGGAAGTATTGAAATTGAGATTTATTTATCTATCTATCTATCTATCTATCTATCTATCTATCTATCTATCATCTATTTATTTATTAGATTTGTATGCCACCCCTCTCCGTAGACTCTTAAAAGAAGATAATGTTTATCATTGTTATATTATTATCAATATTATTGTGAAGAATACCATAGCAAGCATTTAGATTATGACTGCTTAAAAATAACTGTACCCAAGTCATACAGTGTGATGGAAATTGAATTTTTGTGTTATATAAATAAAATAAATAAAACATGAAAAAAGAAGCTTCTTGGATGACAAATGAAATATCCAAGAAAAACCAAGAAAGTTCAATTGCCTGTTGGGACAACAATGACCTGGATAACTGACAATCTTTATAGACAAGTTCTAGTTTGTTTTCAATATTTAGAGAAAAACTGCTCATTGTCACAAGCACTATGCAACAAATTATGCAAAAACACAAGTGATAGATGTAAATTATAGACATTTTACTCTATTATATATGAAAATTAGCATTTATAAGTTGTCTACATGTTCATTTCCCTTCCTGATTTATTTGGCTTCCTCTACTTTTGTTTTGTTTTAGAATCAAGGATTGAGGAGGCTGAATAATAAAGTCTTCTCTACCCCTGGTGCCTGGAGTGTCCAACTGCAATGTATTTCTGATCTCATATCACTGAACCTTTTAAGCAGTGTATTTTTACCACAAGGGTTACGAATTGGGTACTTTCAAAAATGAAACCCCATTTTAAAAATCTGAACCTAAAGCCAGGTATTCATGATGCCCTCTTGGTCACCTAATAAATAAACCATTGCACCTGGGAAAGAACAGGAATAGAGATTGAGTAGATGATCCTTTTGGCTATGTAACCCAACTGCATAATCTGTTTTATTTGTGAGTCAAGGAAAAACTATGTGTGGATATTCTAAAAGGAATGAAACAAATTGGTTCACTTCATGGCAATCCATCAACGCAACTGAAAAAAACAGTGACTGAATTATTGTTGTGTAATTTATTTGAGAAGTTCTGGTATCTTGCAATTTGCTTTAATCATTTTTGACAACACATGGAACTTTTTCAGCAAAATCTCTAGGGAAGATTCTAGGGAAGGGAAAAAATTTCTAGTGAAGGAAAAAAAATATTCTAAGATGTTCTTCTTATCCATTTATTCTTAAGCCCACTAAGTTCAGTGATATGAAGAAAGGGTTTTTCTTATATTTCTGTAAAAAAGAACTATGGATGGGCTTGGATTGGAGTCTAGGGAAAGGGTAAAGGTGTCTTAAAAATAATTGGGTGAGGTCATCCAAGGACATGGGGTGAGGTATCATCAGTATGCAGATGATACCCAGCTTTACATCTCCACCCCTTGCCCAGTCAGTGAAGCAGTGGAAGTGATGTGCCGGTGTCTGGAGGCTGTTGGGGTCTGGATGGGTGTCAACAGACTCAAACTCAACCCTGATAAGACGGAATGGCTGTGGGTTTTGCCTCCAAAGGACAATCCCATCTGTTCGTCCATCACCCTGGGGGGGGAATCATTAACCCCCTCAGAGAGGGTCTGCAACTTGGGCGTCCTCCTCGATCCAAAGCTCACATTAGAGAAACATCTTTGAGCTGTGGCGAGGGGGGGCGTTTGCCCAGGTCCGCCGGGTGCACCAGTTGCGGCCCTATTTGGACCTCGGGTCACTGCTCACAGTCACTCATGCCCTCATCACCTCGAGACTCGACTACTGTAACGCTCTCTACATGGGGCTACCTTTGAAAAGTGTTCGGAAACTTCAGATCGTGCAGAATGCAGCTGCGAGAGCAATCATGGGCTTCCCTAAGTATGCCCATTTTACACCAATACTCCGCAGTCTGCATTGGTTGCGGATCAGTTTCCGGTCACAATTCAAAGTGTTGGTTATGACCTATAAAGCCCTTCATGGCATTAGAACAGAATATCTCCGGGACTGCCTTCTGCCTCATGAATCCCAGTGGCCAGTTAGGCCTTCTCCGGGTCCCGTCGACTAAACAATATCGTTTGGTGGGGCCCAGGGAAAGAGCCTTCTCTGTGGCGGCCCTGACCCTCTGGAACCAACTCCCCCCAGATATCAGAGTTGCCCCCACCCTCCTTGCCTTTCATAAGCTCCTCTGTCATCAGGCATGGGGGAATTGAGATATTCCCTTCCCCCTAGGCTTATAAAATTTATGCATGGTAAATCTGTATGTACGATTGGTTTTTCTTAAATTGGGATTTTTAAAATTACTTTTAATATTAGATTTGTTTATATTGTCTTTTTTACTGTTGTTAGCTGCCCTGAGTCTGCGGAGAGGGGTGCATACAAATCTAATTAATAAATAATAAATAAATTCTGATCCCTGAAGTGTCCAAAAGGTTTTTTTTTTAAATCCTGCTTCAGTTGAAGCAAAGGTGGGGCCTTTTCTCAATAATAAGACCTAAAATGGGTCGTTTACTGATAACCTCTAGATTTGAATTTTGCAGTACATTACGTTTATGGTTGATATTGTGCATCATTTATCCCCTTCACCTAACACAAAGTGCTGCAACCAGATTGGTCTCTAGAGTATCTTATAGAGGTCACCGCTGCTAAAATCTTTATACCGGCTGCCAATTTGTTTTTGGATACAGTGCAGTTGGTTTTCTGTTTTTTTTTAAACTGTGTCTTTTCCTGGAATTGTTCTGTGGCTATCAATAACCTTGGGAAAAATGTGTCTGATGATGTGAGTTGGAGCTCATAAAAGATAATGCTCTGTAATAAAATGGGTTGATTTGAGAAGATGTTAGGCGGAAAAACATTTTGCTCCTTCAAACTGATTTTCAATTTCACTTCTTTTTTGAGCAGCTTTTTCCTTTACCACGCAATCCTAGGTCATACTCTTTGTCTTCCTTCTATTATGGCCGTTGTTAAGTTTCTCTACTGAAGAGGCAGAAGACGGTTTCGTGGTTTCAGCTCTTTATTGGTCATAGCTAGCAAACATCAGCAAGGTCCTGCTATAAGCTGGGGTTTAAATAGGGAGCCCTTTAAATCAGGAGCCAATCAGATTTTACCTGCTTGAGTTCATGGTTGGACTGGAGTGAAAACTTCTCAGCTTCTCAGGATATGACATCCACCACTGCTAAGGCCAGCCAGAATGCTTGGTTTTTCCTTGTCAAAGTGGAGGGGTTTCTCCTATCCCTTTAAGGCAATTGTGAGTTGCTTTGAAGTCTCCAGATCATCCCCTTTCTTCTAGTTGATCCCTCCGAGACTGAGCTTGCCATATCAGCCCCCTCCTCGACCCAGTGAGGAAATACAAGCTTCAGGACAGCACCCTATTCCCTTGCTTCTCAAAGCAATGACATCACCACTGGAATCCTCTAGTTTTGAAATTGTAAACATCTGGAGCCCAAGATGTTTCTTCCTGGAAGGTTCTCATTTCCCACAAATGTCACCAGAATACTGTCATCCTTTGTGGCTGCTGGCTCAACATTCTTCATCTTTGTTCCACAACTGCAGAACTCCATTTCCAACCCCAGGATTTGAAGTTCACTCAGTGTTTTAGAAGGCTTTAAAAGCACATAACTTTCATTAATTCCATTATTTATTTATTGAATTTATTTCCTGGCCACCTCATATTGAAATGACCTGGGGCATTTGGTCCATCGGATTCAACTGCTCATTTAAAATAGTAAGTTAATTAACTTTTAACGTAAAAGTGTTATCATCTGCATAAACTTGTGTTTTCCCCAAAACAAACCTATTCCCAAAAGACCCCACCTATTCTATTGCACCTGGTTGCATGGAATGGGGCAAGATGCTTGAGTAAAAATCAAGCAAGGGTAGGGATGAAGGTGTGGAGCTGGTTACCCTCGGGTTGCAACCAGATCTATCACACCCGAACACATGTCTCACCTTCTTCTTCCTCACTTCAGCTGTGAAATGAGCCTGGGGAGGGGGACGTCATGCACATCAATTTGGAGCTTGTTTCTTGGCTGCACACCTCAACACCTGGATGTTGGGGGCAATAAAAGGATTAGTCCTGTCAGAAATAATCCTTCTATCACCCCCAATATCCTGCAGAACCAATTAGGCTTCTTGGATGAGAAGTGAAACATCTTCTTTTTTTTAGGGAAAAACCAACCCAGTTGCCTTTT
Source organism: Erythrolamprus reginae (assembly GCF_031021105.1). Classification (NCBI taxonomy): domain Eukaryota; kingdom Metazoa; phylum Chordata; class Lepidosauria; order Squamata; family Dipsadidae; genus Erythrolamprus; species Erythrolamprus reginae. The sequence continues at coordinate 21,827,422 of NC_091954.1, read as the reverse complement.
GATAAAGCACCTTTGAGATAGATTGATTACATTTGCAAATGACTTTAAATCTATTTGTAAGCCTCATGCTACAATTTCAATGTCGATGTCCATGACAGTCGTAAGATAAAATACAGAAAATAATATAAGGACAGACAAGATGGATCATGAGGTCTTTTTCTGCAGTCAGTCTTCTATGTTTCTATGTTTCAGTAAGAAAGCAGAACTGATGCCAGTAGATGAGAATTTGGTAACATTATTTGCCCTGAATATATGAAATATTTAGCTATGTGCATATCAAATGTATAACTCATTTAATAATATGTAGTATAAATAAAATATATAAAATAGTTGTTTTAGATATACAGTATATAAATGGGAGTCATTAAACCTCATCCTTTAGAGAAAGGTGAATGCTCTTACAGTGAATATTATTCTCAGATTAATCTATATTCTGAGAGAAATTCCTGTTCAAAAATCTGGAAAATATTTTTAGAAAACAAATTCTTTGTTTAGAAAAAAATACAGGAAATGCAATTACAGCTAATATGACCACGATTGAACCCCAAATTTCTGTTGTTAACCAAGGTGGTTGTTAAGTGAGTTTTGCCTCATTTTTTTGCCATATTTGTTAAGGCAATCACTGTAGTTTTTAAGTTAATCATGTGGTTATTAAGCAAATCTGGCATCTCCTATTGACTTTGCTTGTTGGAAGGCAGCTGAGAAGATTGAAAATGGTGGTTACATGACCTGGGGATATACATGCTGGTTGCCAAGTGCCCAAATTTTGATCATGGGGACCACTATGGAGATGTTACTTGGGTGGATGGACCATGTTAGGTTCTAAATACATTAGAACTCTAGTACCATGTTTCCTGAAAAATGAGACCATGTCTTGAACTCCAAAATAAGAGCTTGGCCTTATTTTGGGGAATGTCTTATTATTTTGGGGCGCGTGGAACAAGATGGAGGCCCTCTTGCTATTTTACTGATTTTCAGGAAATGGTACTTTCCGGGGGGAGGACTTATTTTTGGGGGGAAGGGTTTATTTTCATGAGGAGGGTTTATTTTCAGGTGAAATCTTATTTTTTGGGAAAACATGGTATCTCTCAAATGTCAGCTAAAAAGCTATGGAATGTAATATCTAATTTTTAAAAAATCAATCCTTTTTTCCTATGCTAAGTTGACTTTAATGAGAAACCCAACATTAAAAATTGAGAAAAAGTTGGTGATATGGAAAAATTGAATGGAAGTGGGGATATTGACTTTGGACAAAATGATAGACGATGATGGTAATTTTAAAAAAATATGTGTTGTGTTAAGAGACAAATATCATCTATCAGATGTAACCTATGGCAATATTTACAACTCTAATATTTGTTAACAACCTTTTTTTAGACCTGCAGCATTTTGAGCTTCTGAGATAGTTACTAAATCCTTTAAAATAAAATAAAAAACTATTAGTTTTTATAGATATCTGTTACGAGTTAATCAATTAGAAATGCAGATGCTAAGGGAAAAATGAAATAAAGAATTGGAAGTTCCTACATTGCCCAGACAATGGAAAGGAGTTTTAACTTCTATAGTAGCAGTATCAAAAGATAATATGTAGAAGATTAATGTCAAGCATGAAGACCAGGGCCATATATTAAGTTCCAATTAAATTGATTTATTTTTCATGCCTATGATGTGTGCATACTCTGTTTCATCCCAAATAATAAGACATCCTCTGATATTATTATTATTATTATTATTATTATTATTATTATTATTGTTGTTGTTATTATTATTATTATTATTATTATTATTATTATTATTAATTAGATTTGTATGCCGTCCCACTCCCACTCCGTAGACTTGGGCTTTTGAGTTCATGCCAAGTGCTTATTTTAGGGTTCTAGTCAACTAATGGTTAGCATTAGTTTGGCAGTGGATAAGAGTTAACAGAATTCAAGAGGGGTTAGTTTTAGTCTGTTTGTGGCAACATCGAGACTCTAGGCTGATTCCTCTTTTGACTCTAACTCCAGGCTCTGCTATTCCTTCTCCTACAGAGCTTACGTCATGATGTCATGCTTCATTATTTTGCCTTCATCATGGTTAGAAATAAATGCCTTACTATCAGGAAAGGACTATAGTGATTACAAGGAGTGATTTGGTGGATTGCCCACATCAATTTTGCCCAACAAAAAATGGATTCTACTGCACCACCAACCCTTTTTCTTCTCTCTCTTTTCTCTCCATTCCTCTGACTTTAATAGCAGACCTTTTCAGGTAATTGCCACTCACTTGTATTCTGTCTGACTTGCATACTATTAGTCACTCTGGTATTCACATTTCTGTTACAAAGCACTCAGTAGCTATTACTTCCATGCTAGTTGCCTTCCAACCCCTTGAAGACTTTTGTAACAGTACTTCCACAAGGACAGTAATATTTAAAGCTGCTCTTTTACTACATTTTGTTCAAAGTATATCTTCAAGATACTTTTCAAGGGTGCAGCATATTACAAAAGTTAGGAGGTGTTCTGCCGGAGTGTTTCAACCGCCTGTAATTACAGGGTAATTAGTCCAGGAAGACACATACCACACGATAAAAGGAAAACCCAAAAGTTTTTATAAACAGAAAAACAGAAACAGATCCCTTTTTAAATGTCAAAGGGATTTTCTGGTACACACAAGGCACAGATTAAATGCAATCCAATTGCTCACCCAATAACTGGGAAATTGAGTCCAATTCTAAAGTCCAGAGAGTCCACACACAATCTTGAACAGCACAAAAACCACGATCTTGATGAAACAATGAATCAGATAAACTGCCATGAGGCTAAAACACCAGGCTACACTTTTATCTGTAGCAGCCCCACCCAACCAAAGGTGGCCTCATTTTCTCTTGTAATAATCCTTCAGTTGTTGTCTCCTATGCATCACTCTACGCATGCGTGGATGTGTCATTAATTCTTGTTCAGAATCCAAGGATGATACAGATGGTTGATCTCCTCCTGGGCTGTCTGCCAAACTCCCCTCTTCCCAGTCACTCATGCTTCCTTGGTCAGAGGAGGCTTCGTTGGCAGATTCCATAGGGAGCAAAACAGGCCTGCAGCATGTGGATGTTTCCCCCACATCCACCTGCACATTCCTTGGGGCTGGAGCTGGGCCAGAGCTAACCACAATAGGAGGTAACCAAAATACGGAGAACTGTCACCAAATCCAACTGGTTCAGAAAATATTGCAGTTGACACATTGTTTTAGGCAGTGGTGAAATCCAAATCTTCTTCCTACCAGTTCTGTGAGCATAGTTTGGTGGGCATGATGTGGTATATCTTGGTGGGCATGGCAGAGGAAAGATACTACAAAATCTCCATTGCCATCCCACTCTGGGTCCAGCCAGAGGTGGTATTTGCCTGTTCTCTGAAATACTCAAACTACTAAATGTTTCATTACCGATTCTCTGAACTACTCAAAATTTCCGCTACCAGTTGTCCAGAACCTGTTAGAACCTGTTGAATTTCACCCCGTTATTCCTAGTTAGTGGCTTCTTGAAAAACCTGTGACAACTGAGCATACCTAAACGCAGGTCTGTTTTTTCAGGAGGGATGCAATGCTGGGTTCAGTTCCCTCTATACCAGCTGTACTTCATATGAACCTGAATTTAAATTCAGCTTACTGAGAATTAATTTCAGATAACACTCCAGAATAGTAAGAAGCATGATGATGCTACTTAGACTTATTTAAGGGAATCACACCTTGCAAAATGATTAGCAAAAAAACAGCTGCCTTTCTCCATTACTCTTCTCCCAAAAAAGAACTTTATGTTGGTCTTGGGTGACATACTGTAGTTTTTAGATTGACATAGAAAACACAGTGCAAGTTAGCCAACAGATAGAGCAAGTTGTGAAAGTTATTTTGCTGAGCAGGAAATTCTGCTACATGAAGTGAGGTTCTTACACTTACAGAACATTTTGTCATTGCCAAGGACTATTTCTTCAAATGCACAGTGTCCCTTCCTCCATTTCATTTGTTTTTCATGTTAATCTAGAGTTGAGAAGAAGAAAGTATCTAACCCTCATGTTGCATTGGACTGCATGTTCCTTAAACTAATTCTGATGCCAGTGGTGGGTTATTTTTGCTACTGGTTCATGCTCATGTGTGCCACTTCTCCCCCTGCACCGAAGCAGAGTCTCCCACCACTGTTTCTACCAGTTCGAAGAACCAGTCTGAATCGAGAGGGATCTACCACTGCTGATGACTCTCCTATTCTAAGATTCTGGATGACTTCCAACAGTTTCAAGCAGATACTCAAATGCATGGCAATGAGATAGAATTCTGTGGCTCACACATAGGTCAGTGACCTGTATGTGAAATAACAATCCCCTTGCCCCACCTTCTAGACATGTTCCAATGGGAAGAACTGAACTGGACCCTCAAAGTCTAATACTGAAGGATTCCATGATATATGTTGACAAAAGCAATCGAAAAGTCCAGATCTAGCCAAATCTAACTTCCACCATCCACTTTCTAATGTAGATCATCCATTAAGGAAACCAATTCAGCCGTTCTTAAAAGGCAATTGAAATAGATCTAGAAGCTCAATCTAGAGCTGCAAACCACCAAGGTTTCAATCATTTTTCTTGAAGCATAATAATTTAGATGGATTTAAAATGTTACAGGGACATTTACTTTATTTGATGATTTACCATATTATTAGTTTCTTTAAACTATCCTTGTCCAAGGAGACATTGAAATGACCTGTCCTGACCGATTAATAATTAGTCAAGTAAGCAAGTGATGGTCTCATTTCTCCACATATTCTATCCACATTCCTGAGCAATTCATGTTGAAAATGATTCAAAGTAACAGAACAAGGGATTGTGGAACTTTTCTCCATTACTTGCCCCAGCACTAAAATCCAAGTTAAGATGATTTTGATCAATAAAGATTATTGCAAATTGCTCACAGAGAATCAGCAACTCTTCTGGTTGATTCAAAATCTTGATTATTCTATTCAATATCCAAAGTACTAGAAGAGTTGGTTGTGAACAGTGGAGACATAGAAGTAAGCAGTCTGATTCATTTACGGCTTTGGAGCTGGAGTTGGGCTTTCAAGTAGACTATACTCTATGCCAGGGGTGTCAAATTCAAGCCTGTGGGCCACATCCATCCTGCCGGATGCGTAGATCTGGCCCACGGGACTGCCCTAGAAATAATAATAATAATAATAATAATAATAATAATAATAATAAAAAATTTATTGTCATTGTCAAAAACAACGAATTGTCATTGGCAACGAAAGTCATGTGACACGCAGAGACCAGTCCCACCATACATAAAATCAGAATAGGTAAATTTAAAAATAGAATAAAAAATAGAATAAATGTCCCACCCACTACAAATTCCCCACCCTGAACCACTCAACCATCTACATGACAAGCCAAGTAATATTGTCCAACAGTTCACTGATGGTGACCCTTTAGCTCGTTGTTAAGTGCGAATATAGTTCTGGGATAAAAACTATTCAGGAAACATGTGGTCCGAGTTCTAGTTGTTCTGTATCTTCTGCCAGAAGGCAACAGTTCAAAGAGATTGTAAGCAGGATGAGAAGAGTCTTTGAGAATACTATGCACCTTCTTAGAACAGCGAGATGTGAAGATGTCATCCAGGGCGGGTAGCTGGAGCCCAATGAGATTCTGGGCAGTTTTAATAATTCTCTGTAGAACTTTTTTGTTCGCTACAGAGCTGCTCCCATACCAAGCTAGAATGCCGTATGTCAAGACACTCTCAATGGTGCTGCGATAGTAGGACAACAATAGATGCTGAGATAAATCTCAGGAAGTACAGCCTCTTTTGTGCCTTCTTCACAAGCATATTAACATTCATAATCCAGCAAAGGGCAAGCTTGTGGTACCTCTGCCAGGGAAAATGGAGCTCCATTTTCATTGGCAGAGAGCTGAAGGAGGCCATTGCAGTCAAAAATGGAGCGTAGACAATGGATCCTCCCCCCCCAGCCCTCCCCAAGGCCACCACAGGTGCCCCAAACCACAACAGGAGTCTGCAGAGAAGGGCAGCATAGAAATCCAAACAAATAAATGAACATGAGTGATGTTGAGCTGCTCATGCCCACTCCAGCCACACCCCTCCAGCCCCCCAAAGTCAAACAAAACGCTGATGTGGCTCTCAATGAAATTGAGATTGAAAGCCCTGCTCTATGCTTAGCTTGGATCCAATGAGAGTTTTGCACCCTGACTGAATTCCCTCCCTCATTCTGTTGTGGTTAGCTCTGGCCCTGCTCCTGCCCCAAGGTCTGTGGATGTGGGGGAGACATCCACATGCCGCAGGCCTGTTTTGGTCCCAGTGGAATCCGATGATGAAGGCTCCTCTGACCAAGAAGACATGAGTGACAGGGAGGAGGAGAGTGTGGCAGACAGCTCAGAAGGAGATCAATTAACTAGCTCCTCCTTAAATTCGCAACAAGAGTTAATGATACAGCCACGCATGCAGAGAGTGATGCATAGGCAGCAACAACTGAGAGATTATTATCAAAGAAAATGAGGCCACCTGTGGTTGGGTGGGGCTGTGGTAATTAGTGAGGCTGCTATAAATAGCAGCCTGTGGGTTTGGCCATTGTGGAGGATTATCTGATCGTTTTGTTTGTGGAGGATTATCTGATCGGTATAAAGAACATTGTTTTGAATTTTCAAATGTGTGTGTGTCTGAAATTTGTATCTGTGAATTTTCGGGAGGATTCTACCAGAGAACTCGACATAACACATTCCAAGTTCCCTTAGTAAAGCAATAGAAGGACTTGCTCTTGGAAAGAGAAGAGACATTTAATAGCAAGAGTGCCAACTCCAGGAACCAAAATTATAACATTTCTATGAATGGATGCTTTGGAATTGATTGAGTCATTCTCCCTAAAAGGCATATGTGAATGGGGAAAAACTTCACCTGTCATATTGCTAGAATGATAACAATATATTCTCAGAAGTCTTAAATGTGTCTACTAGTGATAAAAGGTTGGAATTCCCTGGAGAGAGAGAGAGAAACAAATAACTCCAGTTCATTGCTATATACATCTATTTATTTTCTTACTCAGAAAATTCCAAAGTACGGCAAACATTAAAACAAAGGAAATCATAGTTACATTGCTTTTAAAGATTTTTTCTATCATTTTGGCCCAGGTGTAATAAATATGGAAGAAAAGAAAGAAAGTATGTATGCATAGCAAATACAACTTTGCTACTCTCCCAATTGCTGCAGATCTGTTAACTTAAAGCAACATTTATCTAACAGGATTATTAATGGGGAATTGATGTTCAAATAGGAAAGGATAAGCCCCCTGTAATTTATATGGAGCCACCAGCTCCATAGTTTTTGTACTCTTCTCTTACCCTATAGTCCTAAGGGATTTGCTTGCATCCTGATTCCTTTATTTATCCAAAAGAAATTAAAAAAGAAAAACACTAAAATTTTCAATTGGAATGAAACAAAGTTTTTTTGTAAACTGGGGGTAGGAAGGGGACAATTGGTCTAATGGCGGGGGAATGATGTTTATATTTGTTCTACTTAAACCAGACACTGATAATCCATCCATCTTAACAACCTTTTTTCCTGTCCAACTAAATTACATGTTTTTTTCATCATAGCAGAGCCATGTAATGATGTAGTAGAAGAAGCACATAATTAATGTGAAGGGGAAAACAAATCCCTTGCGCGAGAAAAAACATTAGTGGGGGAAAAAGAATGTTATAAAACAGCAATATGAAATGGGTAGTTGTCCATAGTTTTCTTAAATATAATGTCTTACTATTGACTGTTCCAATGGTGGATGCTGGAGGTTGTGATTCAACAACCTCTAAATGTGCCCAGGTCTTTCTCTGAGTGTGAGTGAACGTTGCTCTTGTACTAAGCAAAATGTTTATGGAAACCAAAGACTTGACAGGCTGGGTGCTTTTCAGCACTGGGATGACATTTGCGTCAGTGCCGATAGCACGGCATCCACTTCCTGTTTTGCTGGGAAGTCTCACGATGCAGCACTAGACCTCCCAGTATGACTGCGCAGCCCCGAGATTTGGAAGCCCAAGTCACACCAACACTCTGCAGTCTGCATTGGTTGCCGATCAGTTTCTGGTCACAATTCAAAGTGTTGGTTATGACCTATAAAGCCCTTCATGGCACCGGACCAGATTATCTCAGGGACCGCCTTCTGCCGCACGAATCCCAGCGACCAGTTAGGTCCCTTCTCTGGGTCCCGTCAACTAAACAATGCCGTTTGGCGGGACCCATGGGAAGAGCCTTCTCTGTGGCGGCCCCAGCCCTCTGGAACCAACTCCCCCCAGAGATTAGAATAGCCCCCACCCTCCTTGCCTTTCGTAAGCTCCTTAAAACCCACCTCTGCTGTCAGGCATGGGGGAACTGAGATATTCTTTCCCCCTAGGCTTCTACAATTTATGCATGGTATCTTTGTATGTATGATTGGTTTTATAACAAGGGTTTTTAGCTGTTTTTAGTATTGGATTGTCACATGCTGTTTTTACCACTGTTGTTAGCCGCCCCGAGTTCACGGAGAGGGGTGACATACAAATCAAATCAAGTCAAGTCAAGTCAAGTCAAATCAAATCAGAGCTGCCCAGCTCTTCCCTTTCTCCTGCTTGCTTTGAGGAGAGCAGACACCCACCCATCCTCCACTCAATCCAGGGTGTTTAAAAGAGTCGCCCGATTGGAGGCCAAGTAGAAATTTTTGGAATCACTGCGCACTTTTAGTTGCGATTGTTTTTTTGCCTACTCCATCCTGGAGGGGGTTGGAGAAGTGATTTCAGTGTTACCGGGTGTCTAAGGTTTTAAATAGGCAATTTCTAATATTATGTTAATCTTTTCATTTGGTCACTGTTTTGGCAGCAATGGGGAGGAAAAGGGTATCAGTAGCAACTGTGTGTTCTCCCCTGGGCATCTTTTGCAAGGTGATTGGCTCCCCTTTTCCCACAACTCAAGCTGCCATACACGACCAAAGCAGTGGAGAGGGTTTGACCTTGGGGTTCACTCACGTCATTTCCCGTTCCAGGTCATGGGGGTGAACCCTCCCACATGCTGTGCATGGCTTTCAGGGCTGGACGTAGGCTTTGGATAGCCTCACACTGCCAAGGCAAGGAGTTACACCCATTTAGTTGCCAAAGTATGTTATTCATAGGGTTTTCTGTCCCATCTAGCAGCCTCTGCAGGTCTTTATGTTTATGTCTTAATAAAGTGACCCTTTTACCCAGCTCAAGTGTCCGTGTGTCACTTGGCGTCCGTCACAATAAAGGAGCATCAGCTCCTAACTGACCTTGCCTACTCTCAGAGAAGCTAAGTAGGGCTATGTTGATTTTGAATATGAAAATGCCAGATGGAAAGGTGTCGTCATCATTTTTTCATTTAAGGTAGTTATCCAAATCAAATAAAACATGATCCTAAACGTTTTTGCAATATTTTGACTTCCTAACACATGTATTCGTATTTATTGGTTCACTGATAACAGTGGGGAAAAGAATGGTGGGGAGGGAATCACTGATATGTGATAACTGGGGGAAAAAAAGAGATGGTAAATTGACATTTTGCCCCAGGCTTCTCAAAGTCTTAAGAACAGGCTTTCACATTTAAACCCAAGGTTTTAAAAAAATCAATTCCATCAGCTTACCTGGATTTGCTAAGTGAAACAGTCATTAATTTTGCTTGGGGCAATGGAGCTATGGATACATTTAATTGACCATTAACTAGTGAACTGCTGTCTTTTGAAACATGGGCCCAGTGTATGACTGGTTCAAACACAGCTGCAGTGTATAGATGTGGAAGTATTTTGGACAAGGTCTCTTCAACATGTCCAGGAAGTTTAATATAAATCACATTCACCATCATCAGGCTGAAGTTTTAAGCTTCGTGTTGCTGTAAATATGGAATGTTTGTAACTGCCATTTCTTCCTTATATATAGTGTTGGGGGTGGAGATTTGGTTTGAATGTAGCAAATAGATTGGGTGACTATGTTTTAGTGATTTGATTGGTTGGTGGAATCACAATTGCTTGAAGGATTGACATGGTGATGATTATGATATGTTTTTTTGTTCAAGGCTGGTTTTCAAATCTCTGGTAGGCGGGACGTGTCATCTCTTTTATTCATGCAGAGGGGGTGTTTTTCTATCTCTATTGCTTCCATAGTAATTCTTCTGTATAAATTTTCTGTTTTGGAAAGTAATTTAGTTTTTTCAAAGTCAATTTCGTGCCCTGTTTTTTTAATGTGCTGGACAAGGGAGGAAGTCTTTTCTTCTTTTTTAACTGCATTCTTATGTTCTGCAATGCGTGCGCTCACTCTTCGATTGGTTTGTCCAATGTATGTGGCTGCACATGTTTTGCAAGGGATTTCATAGATTCCTTAGTGTTCTAGTTGGATTTTATCTTTTGGGTTTTTTAGGATGTTTGATATTTTTTGGTTAGTGACAAATGAAGTTTTGATATTATGTTTGTGTAGAATTTTACTAATTTTGTCTGTGGTGCCCTTGATGTAAGGGAGGAGGGTGGTACCATTATCCTGTTCTTGGTCTTGATTTTTGGGGGGTGTCTCTTTTTTGATTAGGTTTGTAATAGTTTTCCTTTCGAATCCATTAGAAATTAATACATCTTTGAGTTTGTTCAATTCAGTTTTTAAGTGCTCATGGTCAGCTAGGCGTTTGGTTCTGGTGATGAGAGTTTTGGCTACTGAGGTGATCTGTGCTGGGTGGTGGTGGGAGTGTGCATTTAAATAATGGTTGGTATGGGTTTTCTTTTGGTAGATGGTGTGTCCTAGGGTGCCATTGGGTTTTTTATAGATTAGTACATCCAGAAAGGGAAGTTGATCATTGGCTTCTGTTTCCATAGTAAATTGTATTTTGGGGTGTAGGCTATTGAGATGTGCGAGGAAATTGTCTAGTTTTTCTTTTCCATGTGGCCAAATTACAAAGGTGTCATCAACATATCTCAGCCAAAGTTTAGGTTTGTGTTTAGATTGCTCCAATGCATTATTTTCAAAATATTCCATATAGAGGTTGGCGATGACAGGTGAGAGGGGTGATCCCATGGAGGCTCCCTCTATCTGTTTATATCTTTGTTCATTATAGATGAAGTATGTATTAGTCAGACAGTGGTTGGTTAGATCTAAGATATATTTGGGGGGCTTGTGTTTGTTTTGGATAGCTGTTAAGGCTTCTTTAATAGGTATTTGGGTGAAAAGGGATACGACATCAAAACTCACAAGTAGGTCACCAGGTTGTAGGTTTTGTTTTTTAATTATTTATATAAAGTGGAAAGCAATAGAGATAGAAAAACACCCCCTCTGCATGAATAAAAGAGATGACACGTCCCGCCTACCAGAGATTTGGAAACCAGCCTTGAACAAAAAAACATATCATAATCATCACCATGTCAATCCTTCAAGCAATTGTGATTCCACCAACCAATCAAATCACTAAAACATAGTCACCCAATCTATTTGCTACATTCAAACCAAATCTCCACCCCCAAAACTATATATAAGGAACAAATGACAGTTGCAAACATTCCATATTTACAGCAACACAAAGCTTAAAAATTCAGCCTGATGATGGTGAATGTGATTTCACCGAAACGTCGCATAGACACTCAAAACATTACACAGGGCAAAACCCGAACTCAGAACAATCTACATATATATATATACATATATATATGGTACAGAGCTGAAGGGATTGGATACTGTAGCCTAGAGGATAATTCTCTGCCTTACAAGGCAAAGGTTGCAGGTTCAAGTCCCAGTGGGTATGGCTAGCTGATGAGGCCAAAAAAAGGCCGAAATAGATCTATCCTAGTCTCCCTTAATTTTCAAATTCAGCTTAAACATGTGACACACACACACACACACACACACACACACACACACACACACATATATATATATATATATATATATATATATATATATATATTGCAAGACAAAAAATGGAAATGTTTTTTCTACAGACCACCAAAATTTTCTCACAGACCACCAGTGGTTCACAGACCACCAGTTGGTGGCTGCTGTTCTAGGCCAGGGGTAAGCAAAGTTGGCTCTTCTGTGACATGTGGACTTCAACTCCCAGAATTCCTGAGATAGCATGATTGGCTCATTAATTCTGGGAATTGAAATCCACAAGTCATAGAAGAGTCAACTTTGCCTACCCTTGTTCTAGGACAATCCCCTGCTCTGGCAGAAAACCCATTTCACTTCAGACAAATGGTTGTCCAAATTTTTCTTTAAAACTTTCAGTGTTGGAGCATCCACAACTTCTGAAGGCAAGTTGTTCCACTCATAAATTGTTCTCACTGTCAGAAATTTCTCTTTAGTTCTAGGTGGCTTCTCTCCTTGATTAGTTACCATACATTACTTATTGTCCTGCCAGCTATTTGCATGTATCTATATCATGCTGTCTCTCCATTCCTGCTGAGTATCAAACAGGATGATTGAACAGGGTAAAGCCTTCTAAAGGTATGCCCGTATTGCTCTACCTTTACACGAGCTGCATTGGTTGCCAGTCAGTCTCCAAACACAATGCAAGGTATTGGTTATTACCTTTAAAGCCCTAAATGGCTCAGGGCCAGACTATTTACGGGACTGCCTCCGACCTCATACCTCACTGCGGCCAGTAAGGGCCCACAGAGTCAGGCTTCTCCAGGTCCCATCCGCCAAACAGTATCAGTTGGCGGGACCTCAAGGAAGAGCCTTCTCTGTGACTGCTCCAAACATATGGAATCAACTGCCCCCAGAGATTTCTCTCTACTGGTCTTCTGGAAAGCCGTTAAGACCTTGCTTTTCTGGTAGGCTTGGAATTAGATTTCCTGTAGTGTATGTATGGTTTTATAGGATATTGTTTAATTATATTATTGATTTTATTCTGATTGGTTTTTTTTTACTATTTTTCTATTTTTGTATTTATCTTACTTGCTAGCCACCCCATGTCAGTTTTGGAATGAGTAGTATATATATATGTCATATGTTTTTTTGCTGAATTTGAAAATTAAGGGAGACTAGGATAGATCTATTTTGGCCTTATTTTGACCTCATCAGCTAGCTATACCCACTGGGACTTGAACCTGCAACCTTTGCCTTGTAAGGCAGAGAATTATCCTCTAGGCTACAGTATCCAATCCCTTCAGCTCTGCACCAGGGAAGGGTTACATATTTTTGTGTCGAATCACCCTGGTGTATTGAAGGAACATCACAGCTCCTTATTTGCCTCTCGGCCCAACCCAGGGCCATTTCCAAGGCAGTTAATTTTATTGATAGCCAACAATTCTATCTGTATGTGTCATATGTTTTTTTGCTGAATTTGAAAATTAAGGGAGACTAGGATAGATGTATTTCAGCCTTAAATAAATAAATAGGTAGGTAGGTAGGTAGGTAGGTAGGTAGGTAGATAGATAGATAGATAGATAGATAGATAGATAGATAGATAGATAGATAGATAGATAGATAGATAGATAGATAGATATTTCCTGTACTTCATACAATATAGTATAGCCTTTATTGTCATGTACATCACGTATACAATGAAATTGGTTATAGAAAAAAGCCTTCCCATTGTTATCTATAATAAAGGGTACAGGAGAGTTCCAGAGGTGGGTTTCAGCAGGTTTTAACCAATTCTGGAGAACTGGTAGCAGAAATTTTGAGTAGTTTGGAGAACTAGTAAATACCACCTCTGACTGGCCCTTCCCCCATTTTTTCCTGCCTCCCGAGTCTCAGCTGATCAGGAAGAAATTGGGATTTTGCAGTAACCTTCCCCTGGAGTGGGGAGGGAATGGATATTTTGCAGTAACCTTCCTCTGGAGTGGAGTAGGAATGGAGATTTTACAATATTCTTCCCTTGCCGTGCCCACCAAGCCATGCCCACCACGCCATGCTCACAGAACCGGTAGTAAAAAAAAATTAAGCCTACCACTAGAGAGTTCATAGCTAGGACTTGCTCTCCATAGAATATATCAAGGAAATATAAAATTAGAATTTTCAACTTTTGTTTGAAAAAGCTTGGTGATTAGGTGGAGGCCAGAAGAGATCTTGACTGGAACAGTTCAAGGGTCCACTAATCATACATGCCCTGCTTATTCCATTGCCAGTATTCTGGTGAGATCATATATGGCAGTGCTGGCAAACCTTTTTACCTTGGGTGCCGAAAGATTGGAGGCCCATGGTATCACGCATGCACGAGTGCCCACACTCATAACTCAATGCCTGGGGAGGGCTAAAACAGCTTCCACACACCCCAGAGGCCTCCTGGAGGCTGGAAACGGCCTATTTCCCAACTTCTGGTGGGTCCAGTAGGCTTGTGTTTTTCCCTCCCCAGGCTCCAAAGGCTTCCATGGAGCTGGGGGAGTGTAAAAATGCCATCTCCCATTCCCCCGGAGGCTCTCTGGAAGCCAAAAACACCCTCCCAGAGCCTCTGTGTGAGCCAAAAATCAGCTGGCTGGCCCACACATGCATGTTGGAACTGAGCTAGGGCAACAGTTCAAATCAGTGTATCCTCTAAGGTGTGCGGCCATGTGGCCGCTCCCCCCAAAACAACTTTCAACTTTCTAACGCCGCACAACAGCAGGCGCCGCATGCCCCTGCCCGCCACGGATGTGCCGGTGCTGGTGCCGAGTCTCCCTGCCCCCTGCCCCAGGCGCCTCTCACCCCCTCATGCCTCTGGCCTCCCGCCGCTGCCTACCCGATCTGCTTTCTCCTCATCCACCTCCTGCCTTGGGACATGGCTCCTCCCGCAGCGGTGGCGGTTGCAGCTTTTCCTCTTCCTCATCCTGCCGCTAGCAAAGGGGCTGTGAGAGGGGCGGGGCAGGTGTTCCCAAAATGCTCCCAGGCTATGAGAGGGTTTTCTCCGAGTGCTCCGGGAGCGCCGGCCCAGCCCCTCTCGAGTTGCAGCCCCTTCACTTGGAGTGCTTTCCCCGAGCGTTTCCGATACTCCTTAAAATAAGAAAAACCTTCCGCAGCCTCCAGGGAAGAAAGGAAGAGAGAAAGAGAGAACAAGAGAGATAGAGAGAGAGAGCAACAGACACAGTGAGGTAGAAAGAAAGAGAGAGGAAGAGAGAAAGAGAGAAAGAGAGAGAGAGAAAGAGAGAGAGAAAGAGCGCGCGAGAGAAAGAGAACAACAGACAAAGCCAGATAGAAAGAAAGAGGGAAAAAGTGAGAAAAAGAGAGAGAGAAAGAGGGGGGAGAGAGCAAGAAAGAAAGAGAGAGAAGAGAGGAAGGGAGAGAGAGAGAGAGAGATGGTTTTATTTTATTATTAATTTCTTTTAATAAAAAAGAAGGGAATTTATTTATTTATTTATTTATTTATTTATTTATTTATTTATTTATTTATTTATTTATTTATTTATTTATTTATTTATTTATTTGTTTATTTATTTATACTTCTATGTCGCTCAGTCCCAAAGCGACTGCCGCTCAGACACTATACTTTTCCGCCCACACCGGAAAAAAATTAGAGGCAACATTGGTTCAAATGCCAGCAGATATGGCTCTGCGTGCCACCTGTGGCGCCTGTGCCATAGGTTCACCATCACTGATATATGGTATCTAGGTAAATTGGTGGGAGACTGAAGAATGTGTGTTTTTTGGTCTTTTTTGAACTTGGTGGGTTTTTTGCAGACATTTCATTACCAAACTAATTAACATCATCAGTGCACAGGGACGACGTTGGTACAATCCTAAACTACAAACATTTTCCTCTATTGTTATTGAAGAATGTGTAGGGAACTGGAATTGGCAGGAAAGGATTAGTTTTGCATTGCCTAGAAACTCTGGGGCTTGTAATCCCAAAACACAGAGCAGCCACTACATTGGGAAGGCAGCTCTTTTTAATTGGCATTTTGAGCATTTAGTCACGAGAGGAAATAAATATAAAAGGGAATGGCAACTGAGGCATGTGCACTGGTTTATAACCTATGCAGGCAGCAAAAGACAAGTTTTGTACTAATTTGGCGCACTTCTCAATTGGACCTGCCAGCGAAGGAGGAAGGATGTCAATTGATACATAGTTGATGGGGGATTGGGGGATATGATCTGCCAAGAACCAAGGAAAAAACCCTCCATTTTCATTTCAAGGTTTGCCAAACAGTTGTCAGAAAACATCAGTGATATTTAGGGAAAGATAAATCTAAACCAGTCCAGGCAGAAAGCAACTGCTATCAGATAAAAATTTACCACTTAAGCTACCCACTGGAAGAAGGATCGAAGCTCAAAGAAATTGAGGAAGGAAAAACCTGTTCTTAGTAATAAAGCTAACACGGATCTCATAGGAGCGTATTGCTGAGTCAACCGGTTTAGGCCATGCTCCAAATCATTTTGTTGGATTCCAATACTGTGATCTCACCTTCAGCATCCACATCTAGAAAACAGCTTTTTGGGTGCAATCTGACCAACTTTAGCTAAACTCTAGCTATGTACACAGTTCCATTTTCAGACAGGTCTTCCAAATAGAATAATCAGATTGATAAACCAAGTCGATGACAGGATCTTCTAGCAATCTCCCAAAAAACAATGTTGTAAGTCATAAAGTTGCTTCAAAGGATTTGCAGGGCTATCGGATACACAATACAAGCCTTTGTACTATAAGATGTCTATGGAGATTCTCAATTGTCCAATTCATGGTTGTCCCAAAGGTGCTTTTTCAAAAGACAACTGGACTTTGTTGTTCTTATGATGATGTTTCGCTTCTCATCCAAGAAGCTTCATATTGAGGTTCAATTACTGCAACGCTCTCTACATGGTGCTACCTCTGAAAAGTGTTCGGAAACTTCAGATCGTGCAGAACGCAGTCGCGAGAGCCATCGTGGGGCTTCCATGATTCACCCATGTTTCTTCAACACTCCGTGGCTTGCATTGGCTGCCGATCAGTTTCCAGTCACAATTCAAAGTGTTGGTTATGACCTTTAAAGCCCTACATGGCAATGGACCAGATTACCTCTGGAACCGCCTGCTACCGCACGAATCCCAGCGACCGATAAGGTCCCACAGAATTGGCCTTCTCCAGGTCCCGTCGACTAAACAATGTTGTTTGGTGGGCCCCCGGGGAAGAGCCTTCTCTGTGGTGGCCCCGGCCCTCTGGAACCAACTCCCCCCGGAGATTAGAACTGCCCCCACCTTCCCTGTCTTTCGTAAACTACTCAAGACTCATTTACACTGCCAGGCATGGGGGAGTTGAGATAGCTCTTCTCCCTAGGCCATTACAAGTTATGCATGGTATGTTTGTGTGTATGTTTGGTTTTACAATAGGGGTTTTTAGTTGTTTTTATTATTGTGTTGTACATGTTGTGTTTATTATTGTTGTCAGCCGCCCCGCGTCTGCGGAGAGGGGCGGCATACAAATCCAATT
Organism: Erythrolamprus reginae; assembly: GCF_031021105.1. NCBI lineage: Eukaryota > Metazoa > Chordata > Lepidosauria > Squamata > Dipsadidae > Erythrolamprus > Erythrolamprus reginae. The sequence goes on along the minus strand of NC_091954.1, from coordinate 21,810,067 downwards.
AATAATAATAACAATAATAATAATAATAATAATAATAATAATAATAATAATAATAATAATAATAATTATTATTATTATTATTATTATTATTATTATTATTATTATTATTATTATTATTATTATTATTATATTCTAAATTCCTGGAACCATTTAAGATTCTTGGAAGCAATGTGAATGTGGAATGGTTGAGGTCAGGATATTTCATCCCTCTCTAAGAAGTGAGCAGAACAAACTCTTAGAAATCAGAGGTATCTTCTGAACCCAACTTTTCTTGCTCATAATCAAGGACTCTATAGATTCAACTTAAGTTTGCATGTGGACAAGAACTCATAGGAAGAGCTTTGGGCTACAAACCTCTATTACTGAAGGCTGATGGCACAGTGGCTAGAATGCAGTACTGAAGGCTAACTCTGCCCACAGCCTGGAGTTTGATCCTGATGGGCTCAAGGTTGACTCAGTCTTCCATGTTCTTGGTAAATTGTCTACCCAGATCATTGGGGACAATGTGCTAACATTGTAAGTTACTCAGAGAGTGCTGTAAAGCATTATGGAGTGGTATACAAATCTAACTGCCATTGCTAGAATTGATTGTTTTTCAATTCATCAGTTGAACCAATGGAGCGATGTACAAAAGGTAGATGGCTGGACTCCACTCAGATTCAAATGTCCCATCAGATTCACATCATCTGTCTGATCCAATCTGACAATTGGAATTGATCTGGAAAATGGCATTGATCTGATTTTTTTTCTAGATCAATTTGAGTAAAAGGGCTTTTATGCAATGCAGGCATCCAACCTCATCTACTGATTCAATCTGACTTTCTAGTTTGATAGGGTAAGATGATTTAATGTGGGGATTGATTTCAGATGCTGAAATCAGAACTTCAGAGTCTTTGGGTTTGCCTTCTGTACACAGGAAAAAGGCTCTGAAATGCTCAGTCAACTTGTGTCCCGGTACATTGCAGATCAAAGGGGACGCAGTGGCTCAGTGACTAAGATGCTGAGCTTATTAATCAGAAAGGGAGGCGGTCCAGTGGTTTGAATCCCTAGTGCCACATAACAGAGTGAGCTCCGGCCACTTGTCCCAGCTTCTGCCAACCTAGCAGGTCAAAAGCACATAAAAATGCAAGTAGAAAAATAAGAACTACCTTTGGTGGGAAGGAGTCCACGGAGAGGGGCGGCATACAAATCTAATAAATTAAATTAAATTAGATTAAGGTAACAGCATTCTGTATGCCTTCGGTGGTCACATGATCATGGAACTATCATCTAACAGTGCTGGCTCTTTGGCTTAGAAATGAAGATGAGCCCTGTCCCTTAGAGTCAAGAATGGCTAGCATGTATGTGTGAGGGGAACCTTTACCTTACAAGCGGCGTTCCCCGGGGAAGCGTACTAGGTCCTACTCTCTTCATTCTCTACATCAATGACCCCTGTGACCATATCGAAAGCAACTGTGTTCTTTTTGCTGACGATGTGAAACTTTTCAACACCACTGATAACACACTCACTCTCCAAAAAGACCTGGACTTTGTCTCAGACTGGTCTAACACCTGGCAACTTCAAATATCAACCAACAAATGCTCTACCCTCCACATCGGCAAAAAGAATCCAAACCGCATATACAAACTGAATAAACAATCTCTCACTGCTAACCCACATTCTGTAAAAGACCTTGGAATACTAATATCGAATGACCTAAGTGCTAAAGCCCACTGCAACAATATCGCCAAAAAAGCTTCTAGAGTTGTTAACCTGATCCTACGCAGCTTCTGCTCAGGCAATCTCACACTACTCACAAGAGCCTACAAAACTTTTGCCAGACCCATCCTAGACTACTGCTCATCTGTCTGGAACCCATACCACATCTCAGACATCAACACCCTTGAAAATGTCCAAAGATATTTCACCAGAAGAGCCCTTCACTCCTCCACTCGAAACAGAATATCCTACTAAAATAGACTAACAATCCTGGGCCTAGAAAGCCTAGAACTACGGTGCCTAAAACACGATTTGAGTATTGCCCACAAGATCATATGCTGCAATGTCCTACCGGTCAATGACTACTTCATCTTCAACTGCAATAACACAAGAGCACGCAACAGATTCAAACTCAATACGAACCGCTCCAAACTTGACTGTAAAAAATATGATTTCAACAATCGAGTTATCGAAGCATGGAACTCATTACCGGACTCAATTGTGTCAACCCCTAATCCCCAACACTTCTCCCTTAGACTCTCCACGATTGACCTCTCCAGGTTCCTAAGAGGCCAGTAAGGGGCGTACATAAGTGCACTGGTGTGCCTTTCGTCCCCTGTCCAATTGTCTTTCCTCTCTTCCACCTATCTTATGTTTCTCTTCCTTTCATATATTCTCTTCCTTTCTAAGTTTACTGTCACCCTCATTTATATTATAACATGTCTATCTTTCTTCCTATGTATTTGTGTATTGGACAAATGAATAAATAAATAAAATGCAGATCAAAGCCATTTTCAAATATTTTTTTCTTCTCCTCTTAAGGAGCAGAATTTTTAAAAAAGCCTTTATTTTAGCAACACATTGGAGTTACTGATGCACATCTGCATAGGGGAAGATCTTCTTGACATGTATCCCTAAATAGGATGGGATGCCGCTCCCCACATTTCAGCTCCTCAACAGATGCAATGCATGAGTAGTTGTTTACGATGAAGAAAGTCTGAACTTGGCTTAAGAGTCAACCGTTTGCCTAGCAACCAAAGCTAGGTTACCATGATATTGCCTGTCAGTATAAATAGCAGAACACATCCTTTTCCAGTTTCACATTTCTGAAGCTCTGACTACGTGCAAGGTGCAAATGAGGTAACTCCTTCTAAGTGTGCTATGTAAAAATGAAAACCACTGACAACCATGTCATACTGAATATTGCCAGCGCCTCAGAGACATTTAGTAATGAAAGAGTTAACTGTGTGTGCCTTATTAGATCCTCCTATTATGATGTAATATCCTGCCAAATCTAACATCACTTCCTTCTTCTTCTTCCTCATCATTCTCCATTCTCTTTTCCACCTCCATCATGTGAAGATGTATTTTATGTTGTCCCTCGAGACATGTTTTATTTTCGGTTTTTATAATAAAGAAATCTTGTTTTTGAACAAATGACTAGGCTTCTATCTATCACCTCCGCGGGGTTAAGGTTTTAACGGACTTTAATCACTTACAAACCGCGACAAACCATTCTTACCTGACTCCAGTCTCTGCTGTATCTCTGCTATTGTCCACAAAGAGATATGAGCAATTGGCCTCCTGCCTTGTATTCTATTTTATTTATTTATTTATTTATTTATTTTGTCCAATACACAATGAGGGTTTTAGTGGGTATATATCTATATACACATAGTAAAATACATGATGAAGGTTACAGAGGAGATACTCATAGTAAAATATATCTAAGAAATAATAGAAAAGAAGATATAGTAATAGAACATATCAATGAAAGAATAGAAGAAGAGATATAGGAATAGAAGAAAGATATAGGAGATATAGGAGAGCAATAGGACAGGGGACGGAAGGCACTCTAGTGCACTTGTACTCGCCCCTTACTGACCTCTTAGGAATCTGGATAGGTCAACCATAAATAATCTAAGGGTAAAGTGTTGGGGGTTTGGGGATGACACTATGGAGTCCGGTAATGAGTTCCATGCTTCGACAACTCGGTTACTGAAGTCATATTTTTTACAGTCAAGTTTGGAGCGATTAATATTATGTTTAAATCTGTTGTGTGCTCTTGTGTTGTTGTGGTTGAAGCTGAAGTAGTCGCCGACAGGCAGGACGTTGCAGCATATGATCTTGTGGGCAATACATAGATCTTGTTTAAGGCGTCTTAGTTCTAAACTTTCTAGGCCCAGGATTGAAAGTCTAGTCTCATAGGATATTCTATTTCGAGTGGAGGAGTGAAGGGCTCTTCTGGTGAAATATCTTTGGACATTTTCAAGGGTGTTAATGTCTGAGATAGGATATGGGTTCCAAACAGATGAGCTGTATTCGAGGATGGGTCTGGCAAAAGTTTTGTAAGCTCTGGTAAGTAGTGTGAGATTGCCAGAGCAGAAGCTACGTAGGATTAGGTTTACTGTCCCAATATCCTTCTGTTAAATCAAGCCCATCTTAGATTAGCGTTTTTTTCTAGCCAACCCTGACGAAATCATCAAAATTTCCAGAGATGGCACCGAGTTCAAGTATAGAAACTATTTGGTGGCCCCACAATTCTGTAGAGTCGTTTGCAAGGATGAAATCAGCAAACAAAAAGTCATTTACACTATAAACTCTATTACCAGAAATGACTTCAATCCCCAAAAACTCTGCTCGCAGCCTGACCTATCCATACTGCAATGAATCCACTCCCGTGAATTCCAAGCAGAACAGAGCTGAATCCTTATTTTACTGACCTTGGAAGGATCAAAGGCTGAGTCAGCCTTGACACGGTCAGGATCAAACTCCTGGCAGTATGCAGAGTCAGCCTGCAGGACGGCATTCTAACCATTATGCCATCACAGCTCTTGTATATACTTGTACTGTTAGTTTGCTTGCAAATTGATCAATAAATGGAACTTATTAAGAGAAGAAATAAATTATTGGCAGGAAAAAAAATCCTTCCCTTTAATGATTTAAAATGTAGAAGGGTATGTCAATATTCAAGCAAAACTTCATAGGATTCTATGAATTCCTGAATAGATTCTGTAAGAGATTATGCAGCTATGTAGGGAATCTGTTTGGGGTTTGAATGAATACATGGACCCCAGGAGAACAGGCTGCCAGAAGGTGATGAGGCCGGGGTGGCGCAGCAGGTAGAGCACAGTATTGCAGGCCACTGAAGCTGACTTGTAGATCTGAAGGTCAGCGGTTCAAATCTCATCACCGGCTCAAGGTTGACTCAGCCTTCCATCCTTCCAAGGTGGGTAAAATGAGGACCCGGATTGTGGGGGCAATAGCCTTGCTCTGTTAAAAAAAGTGCTATTGCTAACATGTTGTAAGTTGCCCTGAGTCTAAGGAGAAGGGCCGTATAAAAATCAAACAAACAAACAAACAAACAAACAAATAAATAAATAAATAAAGAGGTAGACTTTCCTTCTACCTTCCTCAGCCTCCTTGAATGCTTGGAGAAAAGTCAGTAATAAATTCTGAAAGGGGATTATCTTTTGGAGGAGGACTTAACCAAGTGAAAGAGTTAATATAAATAATGAAAATTAGTTAATCCTATCAGTGCCAATATAAAATTGGCCCACAGGAGGAAATCTAAAATCTTCCCATTACAAATCATTTAACACACTGCCAAAGTAGTAAAAAGGTTGAGCCACCAACGGGCTAGCTACATTAGCATTAGCCTTCAGGACAATTTTGGTCTGAAGACCCCCTGACAGCAGTTTGTTCGTCTGGGTTTTTCACAAAGCTCATCGGAGCTCTTCTATTTCTCAGCCAGTCTCGTCGCAATGCTTTCGGTTTTCTAAAAACGTTAACTTTGTCAGTTGTGCTGATCTAGAGCAAACTCAGGAAGCTGAATTGAGTAAAATTTGGGCAGATAATCAGAAGGCATCACAAAAAGGCTGTGTTAAAGCTGTTTTTAGTGGCAACATTTAGTGGCAATACTGGGTTTTATAGATTAGTACATTTAGTTTAAATTAATTGGATTTAAATGACTATATTAATAATAATAATAATAATAATAATAATAATAATAATAATAATAATAATAATAAATTAGATTTGTATGCCGCCCCTCTTCAAAGACTTGGGGTGGCTCACAACAGTAATAAAAACAAATCTAATAATAAAAATTATATAAAAAACCCCAACTGTTAAAAACCATACAACACATACATACCAAACATAAAATATAAGAAAGCCTGGGGGAGATGTCTTAGTTCCCCCATGTCTGGTGATATAGGTGGGTCTTGAGTAACTTGCGAAAGACAAGGAGAGTGGGGGCCGTTTTAATCTCTGGGGGGAGTTGATTCCAGAGGGCCGGGGCTGCCACAGAGAAGGCTCTTCTCCTGGGGCCCGCCAAACAACATTGTTTGGTCGAGGGGACCCGGAGAAGGCCAACTCTGTGGGACCTTATCGGCCGCTGGGATTCATGCGGTAGAAGGCGGTTCCAGAGGTGCTCTGGTCCAATGCCATGAAGGGCTTTAAAGGTCATTACCAACACTTTGAATTGTGACTGGAAACCGATCGGCAGCCAGTGCAGGCCACGGAGTGTTGTAGAAACGTGGGCGAATCTAGGAAGCCCCACAATAGCTCTTGCGGCCGCATTCTGCACGATCTGAAGTTTCCGAACACTTTTCAAAGGTAGCCCCATGTAGAGAGCGTTGCAGTAATCGAACCTTGAGGTGATGAGGGCATGAGCGACTGTGAGCAATGACTCCCTGTCCAAATAGGGCCGCAACTGATACACCAGGCGAACCTGAGCAAACGCCCTCCTCGCCACAGCTGAAAGATGGTGTTCCAATGTTAGCTGTGGATCGAGGAGGACGCCCAAGTTGCGAACCCTCTCTGAGGGGGTCAATAATTCCCCCCCTGGGGTAATGGACGGACAGATGGAATTGTCCTTGGGAGGCAAGACCCACAGCCACTCCGTCTTGTCTGGGTTAAGTTTGAGTTTGTTGACACCCATCCAGGCCCCAACAGCCCAATATTGTACTGTTCTTTTTTAATGTGCTGTAAGCCGCCCCGAGTCTTTGAAGAGTGTTGGCATAAATCCAAACAAACAAACAGACATATATTCTTTATATTGAGGATCCCTGCCTCCCCTGCCCCACAGGTCATGGCCAGCACCAATCCGTGGCTCTCCAGGAACCAGGCTGTGCAAGCAAGTGAAGCCCCATCCATGCATGTCCGGGATCCAGGCAGCATGCAAAACCATTCCCTATTGATTTGTCACACCTTGCAGTAGTACGCCTCACAGAGATCATATTTTGTGAAGTTCCAGAGAAATAGCAGTATTGCTCAGTAGCTCCAGTGATCCATGCCTTCATAATTGTCAGTCTCGCTCACATCAAGATTAGTATAATGTTCTATACTATTCAAGATTAGTATAATATAGAAGCAGTTTATGGACTATTCTGAGATTAAGGTTGTCTCATGTTAGTTGTGCTGTGACCTGAGTTATGAATGATCTACCCTTGGGGACATCCTGGAATGTAATAATAATACTACTAATTTGAAGTTCTGCTACGTTTGGTCTGAAATGCCCTTCCCTTTGAAGGTGCTCCATACATCATCTATAGACCATTTTCACAAATGGCTTAAGATGCAATTGATGCATTTGTTCCTGATGGATTTTGATCAAATTCTGGGCTTACAATTTGTTTCATTGTCACAGTTCAGTTTTCTGTTTATTTTCTGTTTAGCCTTGGCATCTGAAGAGCTTTAAATTAAGAGACTGCAGTAAAATGGCACTACAGGTATCTGAACATGAGTGACATTTAATTAGACAGGGCCGTATTGATTAATATTTTGATCCTGCCTTTCCAAACACAGAGTTTTGTAGAAGACATGAAAAGCAATTAGATAGCATCAGGATTTTCTGGACCAATATCCTGTCTGTTTCCCTGCTTTGGAATCCCATTTAAAATGTAGTCCAAAGCAATGCAGCAGCTGTGATAATTCTGTTTAACAATGATCTGTTTGAACATTGGGGTCCTGCTATAAACCACCATGTTGATATGTTTGTAAGTGAGCTTGCAGAGAATCCCTAGTGATGAGTGTTTTACCTATTTTTGTCAGTAGGCAAGCATAAAAATTGTAAGCCGATCAGCAAGAGCTGTGGTGGTGCAGTGGTTAGCATGCAGTACTCTGCAGACTACTTCTGACTGCTGATTGCCAGCAGTTTGGCAGTTTGAATCTCACCAGGCTCGAGGTTGACTCAGCCTTCCATCCAGGGTTGAAGTCCTCTGAAGTCTGGTACAAGTTCACTTTGTGTGGGGTTTAGGACACTTTGCCTCCGCCAGTTGGATGAAGCTCTTTCCTCCGCAGCAGCTGATAGGCCTCTGCATTCTCTCCCTCGCCCAAAGGCCCCTAGCTCTTTGCCCCAGCCCTTTCGTCACCAAAATCCACATTCAGCCACAGCATTTGGCCACATGGGACACTTCGCCGCCATTCTGTAAGTCTCCTGAATGAGAATGGGGGTTAGACTAAATGGCTACTGAGGCCCCTTCCCTCTCTATCATTCTGTGAGTCTCCTGAATGAGAAGGAGGGTCAGACTAAATGGCCACTGAGGACCCTTCCCTCTCTATCATTCTGTAAGTCTCCTGAATGAGAAGGAGGGTCAGACTAAATGGCCACTGAGGACCCTTCCCTCTCTATCATTCTGTAAGTCTCCTGAATGAGAAGGAGGGTCAGACTAGATGGCCACTGAGGCCCCTTTCCTCTCTATCATTCTGTAAGTCTCCTGAATGAGAAGGAGGGTCAGACTAGATGCCCACTGAGGCCCCTTTCCTCTCTATCATTCTGTAAGTCTCCTGAATGAGAAGGAGGGTCAGACTAGATGCCCACTGAGGCCCCTTTCCTCTCTATCATTCTGTAAGTCTCCTGAATGAGAAGGGGGGTCAGACTAGATGGCCACTGAGGGACCTTCCCTCTCTATCATTCTGTAAGTCTCCTGAATGAGAAGGGGTGTCAGACTAGATGGCCACTGAGGCCTCTTCCATCTCTATCATTCAACTGGTTTGTGTGTGTATGAAAGAGCAAACTGTCCCATTCTTTCCTTCCAAAAGTAGCATTTTGTTAGAACTGTTCTGATTGGATGGTGGCGAAGTGTCCCATGTGGCCAAAAGGCTGTGGCTGAATGTGGATTTTGGTGACCAAAGGGCTGGCGCCAAGAGCTAGGGGCCTTTGGGCGAGGGAGAGAAGGCAGCAGCTGATCAGCTGCTGCGGAGGAAAGAGCTTCATCCAACTGGCGGAGGCAAAAAGTCCCATCCCCCTCTGCGTGTGCTTTGTGCACGCATGCATGCTGTGCCTGCATGCGCACTGCAGTCATTAGCGCTGAAAAAGGAGCGTTTTGAAGCCATCAAAATAAGGGTGGGGAAAACCAGCTGTGCCACATGATTTAGATTAGCTAGAATGCAGGAAATCCTGCTTTCTTGCTAATCTAGATCATGCGGCACAGCTGATCATCAAATATACCGGTTTGCCTGAACCATTAGCACTTTTTACTACCAGTTTGGACGAGCTGGTCCGAACTGGTAGTATTTCACCTCTGCTTCCATCCTTCTAAGGTCAGTAAAATGAGGACCCTTTTTAATGTGGTGATTGTCAAGCTGCCAGCCAGAATTCAGACAAATAAAACTCAAGAGTCCTTTTATAGAAACATAGAAACATAGAAGACTGGTGGCAGAAAAAGACCTCATGGTCCATCTAGTCTGCCCTTATCCTATTCCCTGTATTTTGTCTTAGGATGGATATATGTTTATCCCAGGCATGTTTATATTCAGTTACTGTGGATTTACCAACCACGTCTGCTGGAAGTTTGTTCCAAGGATCTACTACTCTTTCAGTAAAATAATATTTTCTCATGTTGCTTTTGATCTTTCCCCCAACTAACTTCAGATTGTGTCCCCTTGTTCTTGTGTTCACTTTCCTATTAAAAACACTTCCCTCCTGAACCTTATTTAACTCTTTAACATATTTAAATGTTTCGATCATGTCCCCCCTTTTCCTTCTGTCCTCCAGACTATACAGATTGAGTTCATTAAGTCTTTCCTGATACGTTTGATGCTTAAGACCTTCCACCATTCTTGTAGCCCGTCTTTGGACCCGTTCAATTTTGTCAATATCTTTTTGTAGGTGAGGTCTCCAGAACTGAACACAGTATTTCAAATGTAGTCTCACCAGTGCTCTATATAAGGGTTCAAAAGTGAATTTATCAAAATCAGAACTTGAAGCATCAAAAGAAAAGAAAAGTCTGAGGAAAAATAGCGCGTTACAACATATATCAAATCCCCCTTTCCACCCCCTGTTTGGGCATTCACCCAATCTCCATTGTCCAGATGCATCACGTGGCACAAGTTGCCCCTCCTGTCCCTCTTCAGGAATTTTCCATCTAACGGTCTCCTCTTGGCACCTGGGAAAACTAAACTTAACTCTCCTCCTGCACGCTTCCCAACCCCCCTTGATCTCTAACCCCACCCCGTCTCTATGACAACCAAGCAAAAGAATGCAGCAGCATAGCAAAGGTTGACACTGATTCTGTAAAACACTTAGCATACTCGGCCAATAAAGAATTCTGTCCTGTCCTACCCTGCCCTACCCTATCCATTCCATTCCATTCTTTCCTGTGAAGATCTACCTGTGAAATATCAAGAATTCAACAAAATCCTTGGTTCTCACATTTATTTATGGCCATGGACTCACATAAGATTAGGGTGGGAGAGAGCTAATCTTGCATAGAATAATATTTGGGTTGCTAAACTCCTACTGGCTACAAGAAAGCATCAAAGGATCTAGAGATAGAACTGGAATCTTATACAACTGTGAATATTAAATTGATGAATGGATTTATGGTAGTTCCTCTCTATATAAAACAATTCCATTGAAGTTAAGGGTTGCCCAAGAATTTATGTTTATTTCTGAAATTATATTTCATCTGTATGGCACAAGGTTTCTCAAACTTAGTTGGTTCCTACGGGAAAAATTGGGAGTATGCTGCAGAGTAAGTTTCAAGAATGTTTAACTTTGTTTGTGTAAATCTGATTACAACTTTTAAAAAACCCAAGAGATTCACCTCTCACCCTTAGTTTCACATCACATAATCTTGCCCCTATTTGAAATGTTTGGATTATAATTGTTGGCCACAGAGGACCAGAATAAGGTTGAATACAGAGGTGAAATCCAGCATGTTTTGGAGAACTGGTAGCAAAAAAATTGAGTAGTTCGGAGAACCATTACAGAAATTTGAGTAGTTCAGAGTATTGGCAAATACCACCTCTGGCTGGTCCCAGAGTGGGGTGGGAATGGAGATTTTGCAGTATCCTTCCCCTGCCATGCCCACCAAGCCACGCCCACCAAGCCATACCACGCCCACCAAACCACGCCCACAGAACTGGTAGTAAAAAAACCTTGTCTTCTCCTAATGCAAGATGATCTCCCATTAAGCAAAATCAATGGAATGTAATAGAAAGGCGCATACATTTTGACCTTGGTGGCTCCCTGAAACAATCATAATTTTCCAAAAAACCTTTAGAAGCTGCCTGAAAGAAAGGCACTTCAAAAAGCATGTGACACAATATAATTTCATGTGACACAATATAATTTCTCAGGCTGCTTCAGCACCCTCTAATTTTAATGCAGAACTCTCGAATCCATTAACATTCTTTTTACGACCATCCACTAAGAGCCTAATCATGAGAGAATAGGACTTTTGCTGTGGGTTGATATCCTGGGGACATTATTAGCTTTTGTTTCAGAGGCACAGTGGCTTCCAGATAAGAGAATGGCCTTAAGCTGCACAGTTACTAAAATGCTGGAGAATTTTCCTTGTGCTGTTCGTTTAAGGAGATAAACCTTGTTTATATTTTCCAGGACAGTAGGTGGATAACAGCTAATCTCCAGCTTGCATACTTTACATAGTTCCTGGCTTTAAAAGAAATGCAAAGAAAAATGTAATGGAGACAAAAATGTGGACATTATAGTAGGATACAGCCATTAGAAAAAACCTTCAATCATTGTGTACCTTGATGAAAGCGGCATGCAAATACATGAATTTAAATGCATTGATTTTTTAAAAAATTTTTTGCAGAATTATATGGGGATTTGAATAGGACTAAGTTGTGATTAGAAGGTAAATTGCTGAAGCTACAGGGATTTCTGCCCATGGGCTAGTAACATTGTTCTCAAATTTATGACTATTGCTGATGTTTTTATTAAAATAAATGAGATACGTTGAACAAAAGGCAACATCACCAAAGAACAGAATCTTATCCAAAGATGTGTAATTAAAAAAAAAGAATTGTGTAAGATGAAGGACAAAGGAAAGATGAGAGAAGACAAAAGAAGCTACAAGGAACATGCTGAGTGAAGCTATTCCATTAATTAAAGAATAGAATAGAATAGAATAGAATAGAATAGAAGTGAAGAGAAGAGAAGAGAAGAGAAGAGAAAATTATGAATTCTATTATAAGAACAGGTAAAAATAACATATACAGTATCTTTTATATTTTCTAAAAGAGTAGAATGAAGAATAGAAAGAGTCTTCGGAGAGGGGCGGCATACAAATCTAAGTAATAAATAAATAAATAAATAAATAAATATCTGGGAGCAAAAATGAAAGTAAATTATGGCTTCATACTCAGGCAGCATATTTGAGATATTTAAAGGGAAGGAGTGTCTTTTGTCAGCAATTTAGTAATTGCTGGTACTTTGCAAATCTCTACCACTAAAGAATAATTTATTTTACGAAATGATATAGCAATATACTAGAATGTTTGCACATATGCTGTTTTCTCTTTAAATCCAGTTTAAAAGAGGAATTGAAAGGAGGGAGGGAAGGAGGGAAGGAAGGAAGGGAGGGAGGGAGGAAGGAAGGGAGGAAGGGAGGAAGGAAAGAAGGAAGGAAGGAAGGAAGGAAGGAAGGAAGGAAGGAAGGAAGGAAGGAAGGAAGGAAGGAAGGAAGGAAGGAAAGATAAGGATACTGTTGCTATTCAACATCAGCCACACTAACCAAATTCTCCCAAAATCTCAGAAGAGGTCAAGAAGCTGAAGACTTGTTCTGCTGTTGTTCTCTAGCAAATGGACTTTAAAACATACTGCCTTGGACTTTTGTGTCTAATGGTTAAGGCAAATACTGTAGCTGCTGTTGGACCCCATCCATCACAAATTCATCTACCCCTCTTTCAAATTTGCCTAAATGGTTGGCCAGCGACGCATTTCTTAGTCTAAGTGGAAGGTCTTCATTTGATTAATCAGGAATCTACAGTAATACCTCATGATACGAACTTAATTGGTGAAAGGAGGAGGTTCGTAAGGTGAAAAGTTCGTAACACGAAACAAAGTTTCCCATAGGAATCAATGGAAAAGCGATTAATCTGTGCAAGCCCAAAATTCACCCCTTTTGCCTCATTTCCGCCAGCATTCAGATTTTGTTCGTGTGTGGGTGGAGGGGGGGGGGGAGACGGGGGGAGACAGCGCAGGCTGCCCGGAGGGAGCCTCGTGGGTGGATTAATGGAAAAGTCAACAGTTACTGTCCGGCTTGCAATGACTGGAAGGGAAGGGAAGGAAACGCACGGGCGGTTTGTACGTGCGTCTTCTCTGATTTCCTCCCTCCCTCCTTCCCCCTCTCCCTCCTGGCCTCCCTCCTCCTCCTCCTCCTGTATTCCGCCTCCCTCCCTGCCTCCGAGCCACATTCTCCGCGCCGCCGGCTGGCTGTCATCTTCTAAAGAAGCAAGAAGAGGAGGAGGAGCTGGGCGCCTTCCTCCACCACCACCGGCACCCAGCTCCTCCTCCTCTTCTTCCTTCTTTAGAAGATGACAGCCAACCGGCGGCGCGGAGGCTGGGGATGGTGTGCGTGTGTGGAAAGGGTCAGCGGGAGAACTGGGGGGAGCCGTGGCCACTGCCCTGTGGAAGGGACCCGGCTGGGAAGCTCCCGAAGGTGTGGACTGGGGTCTTTCCGGGAGAGCAAGCAGCAGGCGTGGGCTGGGGTCCCCCCAGTTCTCCCACGGACCTCTTCCACACATCCCGACTCCTGCAGCCTCCGCGTTTTTCTTTCGGCCTCGGGCTGGAAAGGGGGAGCTAAGCCACCCCAGCGGCTTTTTACATTGGGGAGATGTTACCAGCCCAGCGGCATTGATTCCTCCCACTGCTTAGCTCCTCCCATCCACCCAGAAGCCGAAAGTTCTGGCCTTTGTTCACCAGCCTCCACGTTTTTCATGTTTGCATCCTGGGCGGGCGGGCGGGAGAGGAGGCGCGACCGACCGGCTCAGGCTCCGGCTAGGACGGGGCGGGCAGCGGCTGGGCACAGCGGCGAGGGTGCATCCGACTCGGGGCTGGCGGCGCCCGACGCACCGGGGAACATCAGCTCAGCGGATCAAGCCCGGCTCCTTTCGTCCCAGCATCCCGGGCCAAGCGGCTGCCTTCTGTCACTGAGCCTGGCTTGCCCGGAAGATCGTAGCGTGCGTTGGCTGCACCAGCGAGGGAAGCCAAGCCGGCAGCAACGTCGCCGCCACAACCAACGCGCGCTATGATCTTCCGGGCGAGCCAGGCTCAGTGACGGAAGGCAGCCGCTTGGCCCTGGATGCTGGGCCAAAAGGAGCCGGGCTTGATCCGCTGAGCCTGGCCGGCTTGGCTTCCCTCGCCAGCACAGGCAACACACGCTGCCATCTTCCGTCACTGAGCCTGGCTGGCCCAGAAGATGGCAGCGCGTGTTGCCTGTGCCTGCGAAGGAAGCCAAGCGGCGGCGACGTTGCTGCCAGCTTGGCTTCCCTCGCCGGTGCAGGCAACACGCGCTGCCATCTTCCGGGCTGGCCAGGCTCAGCGGATCAAGCCCGGCTCCTTTCGGCCCAGCATCCTGGGCCAAGCAGCTGCCTTCCGTCACTGAGCCTGGCTCGCCCGGAAGATCGTAGCGCATGTTGGCTGCGCCGGCGAGGGAAGCCAAGCTGGCAGCAACGTCGCCGCCGCCGCAGCCAACGCACGCTACGATCTTCCGGGCGAGCCAGGCTCAGTGACGGAAGGCAGCCGCTTGGCCCGGGATGCTGGGCCGAAAGGAGCCGGGCTTGAAGATCGCAGCGCGCATGGAGGAAGCGGCCATGGGAGGGCGAGCTGCCTCAGGGAGGAGGATCGGGTGGGACCAGGTGGGGGCTGGAATTTCTCCACTTGGAAGAAGCAGCGATGGATCATCCGTCTACCTCTGTTGGCTGCTCTAGGCCACAGGGGCGAGGGGCGCTGCTTCTCCGGTCGCCCGGTCCTCTCCTGCCTCCCACGCCGATTGAAAAGGGCTGGAGCGGCGGAGCCGAGCACACCTTCCGCCCTTTCATCCTCGCCCCCGTGGCCCGGAGCAGCCGACAGAGGTAGGCGGAGGATCCATCACCGCTTCTTCCCAGCGGAGAAATTCCAGCCCCCACCTGGTCCTGCCCGATCCTCCTCCTCCCTGAGGCAGCTCGCCCTCCCATGGCCACTTCCGGGAGCGGCCCGGAGCAGCCCCGAGTCGGACACAGCATTGCCGCCACCACTGCCGCCCCCAGTCGCTGCCCGCCCCGTCTCGCTGCCCGCCCCGTCTCACTCGGCCGCGCCTCCTCGCCCGCCGCCCACCCACCCAGGATGCAGACCTGCTGCCTCGCCTCACACCCGCCGCCGGCCCGATCCTGCGCCTCCTGCTCCCCCCCAGCCAAAAATACAAAGGCGGTCTGTCGCCACCCGCGGATCAATGGGAAGCTGAAGCCACCAGAGGTTTCAGACTCCCTTTGCTACAGGCTGCTCCGCCCTGCCTGCCATGCGGCGGCAGACCGTCTTTGTGGTTTTTCGCTGGGGGGGGAGCAGGAGGACCTTCCTGACTCCCTCCCCCAGTGCCGGACCTCCTGCCCTCCCTCCCAGACAAAAACCCAAAGTGGCCTCCCGAACCCGAACGTTTTCCATCTTACCAACCTGCCACTGCCGCCGAGAAGCCCTGCCGCCCAGCTGTCACCTTTTAAAACAGCCGGGGGGCTTCCCAGAAGCCTCCCAAAGCTGAATGCCAAACCCGAACATCCGGGTTCGGCTTCAGGAGGCTGCTGGGAAGCTCCCCGGCTGTTTTAAAAGGTGACAGCCGGGCGAACGCCGAACCCGGAAGTTCGGGTTTGGGGTTCGTAACATGAAAAAAGTTCGTAAGAAGAGGCGAAAATTTTAAGAACCCCGGGTTCGTATCTCGGGTTGTTCGTAAGACGAGGGGTTCGTATCTTGAGGTACCACTGTACTTGCACCTTAGTGTCAGCAAATGACCCCAAGCTGTAACAAAGTAAGAAAGAAAACTTTTATCTGTTTGTATTAAGACAACATTGGAGAACTGAGTCTCAGGAGAAAGGCAGCATAGAAATTAAATTAATAATAAACAAATTAATGGTTCTACAGCATTCCAGTTGCCCAACAAATGAAAACAGTGGAGGTGGGGGTGAAAAAAAGGAAAGATTTCAGACAATATATGTAACAGCTCAAGTTATCTGGTTCAGAACATCCTGTATCACACGTTCTTTCTCTTTCGATGCCTGGTGACAAGAAGGAGCGAGTGCCATACTCCTTTGTCACTTGAATTTCATTATATTACAAGGAAATAATTCAGGGTACGCTTTGGGCTGGCTCTGTTATTATATGCAACAGTGGAGAAAGGACCGCTACCAGGTTTTTCTTATTAGAGAAGACCATTCTTAATTGATCCTAACAGGGAAATCAATTTGTTTAAAGCAAGTTCAAAGAGATGAAAGGATTAAAAGGAAGGCAGGCATTCAGATCTGAAGTACTCCAGAGCAGCCTGCAAACAAGCTCAGCTGAAGAAAACATGTATTAAGAGGACAGGGCCCATCCTATTAGCACAATATAGTTGTACTGACAGAGAGCTATGAATGCCTCTCTTTTAATACCTTTCTGCCAAGGACACACAGCTGGAAGAGTGATGCTTTTAGAACAATGTGTTTTCCAATGGGAAGATCATAGGTGGTATTCAGTGGTTCTATCTGGTTTGGGCAAATTGATAGCGCTGACTGCGGGAGGCCCAGCCCATATGCCTGGTTATAATCACATCCCATTTATCCACTTTTAGAGGATCTGTGCATGCGTGGAAGGCCTTGCTTTCTGCCCACATACGCAGTCACATTGGCAAACTGGTAGGGAAAGTAAGTGAAAACCACCCCTGGGGTAGGGGTGAAATTTATTTTTTCCCCATCAGTTCTGTGAGTGTGACTTGGTGGGCATGGCAGGGGAAGGATATTGCAAAATCTCTATTTCCACCCCACCTCCTCACCAGCCAGAGGTGGTATTTACCGGTTTGCTGAACTACTCAAAATTTCTGCTACTAGTTCTCCAGGAACTACTCAAAATTTCTGCTACTAGTTCTCCAGAACCTGTCAAAACCTGCTGAATTTCACCCCTGCCCTGGAGTAGGTCATATGCTTTCCTTTTCCTTTTTCCTAGGCTTGGATGAAATAGTTCTTAATTAGTTTGCTCAAAAGAAGTGAAACTAAGTCTTGGATTAAAAAAACAACAACAACCAAAAATCAAACTACAGTCAAACTAGATGATATGGAGCATAGAAAGGAAAAGATGGGAATTATTATTCTAGATTGGAAGGTTCTGGAGACCTCACCTACAAAAAGATATTGACAAAATTGAATGGGTCCAAAGATGGGCTACAAGAATGGTGGAAGAATTAATGAACTCAATCTGTATAGTCTGGAGGACAGAAGGAAAAGGGGGGGGGACATTTGTAGTTGATAGGTGATTATATATTAGATTAAAGCTGACCTAAGAATATAATATCAATTCTGGTTTAATGTTTATTAGTATTTTAAGGGTTAAGTACTGAGATTACTTGATTAAATTTAGAGAGAGGTTGCTGTATTATATTACTTTATTGTCTACGTACTGAAAAAAATCAAAGGTCATCTTTGTTTTGTGTATTTTTTTCCTCACTTTTTAACTTCATCCTTTTACTCCTCTTCCCTTTGTCCATTTATGGCCAACAATAGTTGGATGACTCTAAGGTCCTTTCCCTACTAAGGAATATTCTTTTTAGAGAAGTAGAAGATTCCTAGTCAAAGGAACCTTGGGCGGGAATGATGATTGAGTTAAGTGTAATAGGAATCCAAATTATTAGAGACTGCGGTGTTGTGATATATGCTTTGAAATATTTTAATGCTTTAAAAAAAGTGTAATAGATTTTTTTTTTTTTTAAGAAATATAGTTGTAGGTAAAAGATGTACGGACATCAGTTTCCAGTCACAATTCAAAGTGTTGGTTATGACCTTTAAAGCCCTACATGGCATTGGACCAGAGTACCTCCGGAACCGCCTACTACCGCACGAATCCCAGCGGCCAATAAGGTCCCACAGAGTTGACCTTCTCTGGGTCCTGTCGACTAAACAATGTCATTTGGTGGGCCCCAGGGGAAGAGCCTCCTCTTTGGCGGCCCCAGTCCTCTGGAATCAATTTCCCCCGGAGATTAGAACTGCCCCCACCCTCCTTGTCTTTCGTAAATTACTCAAGACTCACTTATACTGCCAGGCATGGGGGAGTTATGACACCTTTCCCCCAGGCTTCTTTATATTTTGTTTCATGTTTGGTATGAATGTGCTGTTTGGTTTTTAAATATATGATAGGGTTTTATATGCTTCTTTTAATATTAGATTTGTTTTGTTATAATATTGTTTTTATTGTTGTGAGCCGCCCCAAGTCTTCGGAGAGTGGCGGCATACAAATCTAATTAATAATAATAATAATAATAATAATAATAATAATAGTACAGATGTAAGGGTTCTGACCAATACTGTAATAAAATTAAAAGTCTCAAGATATTGAGCAAGAAAAATACATTTGTTTATTATGGGCACCATGTTGGCATGACCTAGGTGAAGCCACCTCTAATTCACCCAATTCGCACCTTGCCTCTGACACTTTCTCCCTCCCCCAGTGTGTGTCTCCAGTCACATTCCCCAATGAAGCAATTTTCTGGGTTGTAGAAGTCTCTCCCTCCAGCCATTGTGTGTCTCTGTAGAGGTAGCATTGACTTCGGCCACCAAGGCTGTGTTTTATTTTGACTGAGCTGTGAGGCACGATTTCCATCCCTGGCCTATGGCAACTCGGGAGCAGATCAGGAAAGCTTCGTGAGTTGACAAGAGACTTTTTTTTTGGCCATGAAGAGAGGTCACACAATGGGGACCAATGGGATTTGTGCAGGGGTGGGCTGCTGCCAGGACAGGGGGGGGAATGCAGTGGGGTAGTGAAAAGGGAGCTCCACCCCAGAGCACCCAATTTGCACTGAAAGAAGTTGAGAGAAAATGCAGGGCGTCCTGCACAAGCCATGCCCACAGCATTGTAGTAAAACTTTTGGTAGCCCTTCACTGGATTTATGGCAGCATGAGTTCTTAGGATGGTTGTGGAGCACAGTAAAGCAACAATGAAGGATAAAGGCTAAGTCAGATCTCCATTCAACTGTATATTTATGCTATTATTTATTATTATTATTATTATTTATTAGATTTGTATGCCGCCCCTCTCCATAGACTCGGGGCGGCTCACACCAGTGATAAAAACAATACATGGTAACAAATCTAATAATTAAAATCTAAAATAACAGTTTTACATTAAAAAGTCTAAAAAGAAAAAACCCAATACAGTGAACCCTCGATCATCGCGAGGGTTCCGTTCCAGGACCCCAAGCGATGATCGATTTTTCGCGAAGTAGCGGTGCGGAAGTAAAAACACCATCTGCACATGCGCAGATGGTGTTTTTACTTCCACTGCCCTTCGCCCGCCCACCCCGTTGCTCGCGCCTGGGGTTTCCCCGCGCGCGCGCGCCGCCCGCCCACGCCATTGCTGGGGCCGCTTCCCAGCTGGGAAGCGAAGCTGGGGTCCCCGCGCGCGGCGCCCGCCCACGCTACAAGCGGCATTTCACCTTCCCTCCCAGGCAAAAAGATGCCGGCATTCTGGGCTGATGGGGTCGGACTTCCCAGGCGGAAGGCGTGCCCCTCTCCCCGCATCTTTTTGCCTGGGAGGGAAAGTGAAATGCCGCTCGTAGCAGCTGCTAGAGCCGCTGGCATTTCACTTTCCCTCCCAGGCAAAAAGATGCCGGGGCACGCCTTCCGCCTGGGAAGTCCGACCCCATCAGCCCAGAATGCCGGCATCTTTTTGCCTGGGAGGGAAGGTGAAATGCCGCTCGTAGCAGCTGCTAGAGCCGCCGGCATTTCACTTTCCCTTGCTGCAGCCGCGCGCCCCTCGCCTTCGCCTCACCTGACGGAGCCTTCTCCGTCCCTTTCCTGCTGCACCGGTCTGGGGCCAAGTGGGCGGGGGGGCGGCCGGGACCTCGCCTGTCTCCGCCGCCCGCATCGCCCCTCCGGCGGGCCGGCCTCCCCCGCCCGCCTCTGCTGCAAGCGCACGAAAAAAAAGAGAGAAGGCTTCTACCAGAAGCCGGGGACGGCGGGCAGGGGCATGAAGGATCTCTTGCGGGGGAAAAGCCGCTAGCCAGCTTTCGGAGCTCCTCCGCCATCACCCGCTTCTGGTAGAAGCCTTCTCTCTTTTTTTTCGTGCGCTTGGCGAGGAAAGGCAGGCGGGGAGGAGGCGACGGGGCCAAAGGGGGCCGAGGGAAGCTCGGCTGCGGTCGAGAGAGAAACGGCTTGGGCTCGCCGCAAGAAAAAAAAGAGACAGGCTTTTAGTTTTGGCTGCGGGGGGAGGGAATCCCGCCGCAAGGTAAGCTTCGGGGCGGGGCGGGCGGGGTCCTTTTGTGCCAGTCGGGGAGGCGGTGGCGGCTGCAGCAGAGGCGGGCGGGGGAGGCCGGCCCGCCGGAGGGGCGATGCGGGCGGCGGAGACAGGCGAGGTCCCGGCCGCCCCCCGCCCACTTGGCCCCAGACCGGTGCAGCAGGAAAGGGACGGAGAAGGCTCACTGGCAGCCCTTGCCCATCGCCGCGCCTTCGCTTCCCCCCCTCCCCCGCTGGATCCGGCAGCGTGCTGAGGGGAATTGCCGCGGACTGGAGGCAGTGAGGCAGACCGGCTCCGAGGCGAGCGGCCGGAGCTGCGCCCTCCTTCGCCCGCCAGGTGAGGCGAAGGCGAGGGGCGCGCGGCTGCAGCGAGGAGCCGAAGATCCGGGCGGGGAAGACCCAGGGAAGGTTCCTTCGTCCGCCTAGCAGCTGATCTGCTCGGCAGCGCAGCACCAGCGAGGAGCTGAAGATCTTCGGCTCCTCGCTGCTGCTGCGCTGCCGAGCAGATCAGCTGCTAGGCGGCCGCTCGAGAGCAAGAGGGGGAGAGATAGAGAAAGAGAGAGAAGGAAAGAAAGAGATGAGAGAGGGAGGAAGAGAGTGTGAGAGAGGAAGAAGCAACATAGAGAAAGAGGGGGAAGACCCAGGGAAGCCTCTGCCCGGCGGGGAAACTCCACCATCTACGCATGCGTGGAAGGGCACGCATGCGCAGATGGTGGAGTTTACTTCCGGGTTGAAAACTAGCGAAATAGCCCTTTCGCGATCCTTGAGGACGCGAAACTCGAGGGTTCACTGTATATAAAATACATACACACAGTCATATCATGCACAAAACTACATAGGCAAGGGGGGGATGTCTCAGTTCCTCCAAGCCTGACGACAGAGGTTGTTTTTAAGAAGTTTACGAAAGGCAAGGAGGGTGGGGGCAGTCCTAATCTCTGGGGGGAGTTGATTCCAGAGGGTCAGAGTCACCACAGAGAAGGCTCTTCCCCTGGGTCCCACCAGACGACATTGTTTAGTCGACGGGACCCGGAGAAGACCAACTCTGTGGGACGTAACCGGCCACTGGGATTCGTGCGGCAGAAGGCGGTCTCGCAGATATTGCCTCTTTGGTGATGTGTGGTTTTTATGTGGTCAAAAACTTTCTAGGCAATTTACAATAGTTAAATGCATTTATTAATACTCTTTAATACCTTATAATACTGTTTAAGAAATATAAACTCATAGTACATAGTACAAATGAGAAGCTATAAAGAGATCAGGAGGCAGCAGAATAACACTTCAGACATCAGCAACGGACAAACATCTATGGAAGAAAGTAATGAAAAAGGGAATTGGGAGCTTTTTTCCCCAAATGTTCATTTACCACAAGGCAATTTTCTACCAGTCGCAGCCAAATATAATTTAGAACAACAGGACTAGGAATTAACTCTTATTTACATTTCTCTCTGTCTCTCTCTGATCTACTTTTTGTGGATTCTGCTGTGTATTATTATTTCTATTTACACAACTAATGCATCAATAAAGATATGACATTACAAACAAAAAATAATAAGAGTATTAGAAACAAAAAACAAGATTTGAAAATTGTTCAAAAGCAAATGTAAGAGGGGGAAAAGTGAAATCTGAGATGCTTTAAAATAAATTTGTAGCATTAACAGGGATGAGAAGGAACAACTTTCATTTAGAAGATAAATATTGATATTAAAAGATAACACGTTAGACTCCAATTTCTAGTTTCAGATTCCAACGAATAAGAAGAAATCCAAATATGACATTTTATTGTAATATGGAAAGGCTGCAGGAATTACCATATTTTTTGGAGTATAAGATGCACCTTAGTTTTTGGGGAGGAAAACAAGGAAAAAAATTGCCTCCCAGCAATTTGCCAAAAAGCAAACAGCATAGATTATATATACTGCTTGTTGTGTATTTCTCTTCATATGTGCCTGACCCATAGAAATAGCAAAGAACTAGAGAAATATACATTATGGCAGTATATTAATGGTAGAAAGTTTTCTTAAATATAATCACACTAACTCCTCCCAATTATTTAAATAGATCCACTTCAAACATGACTAAGTCAGGGTTTAATTCAGCTGCCTTATCTTAATACTAAAACAGGATATTGTTACATTTCACATCATACTTTTACATATTTTTAAACTGATGTGGCTTTCTGGAAGTATACATTATTCTCTATTATTTTTTTTAAAAGATACAATCGCAGTGGGTCTCTTCAGATCAAGCATTTATTTTAAGAAGTTTCTTCATTTAGTTTAGTTGTCTAGAGCAATAATCAAACAGTCTTTAAAAATCTCCTTGAATCCTTTTGTAATAAGGGAGAGAGAAAGAGATAAACTTGGCTAATATTTGAAGCTCATACTTATTTCACATTTGTCATCAGCCACTTTTGTAACAACTAATAGGATATGCCTTTTACCTTACTTTAATATTGTGCCAATTTTGTTGGAACTTTATAGTAGTTTCCACAGCTGCCAATTTTGTGTCTGGTTGCACATTTAATGAAATACTAGTTCTGGTGATTGAGCCGACAGACAGACCATGCTCTTTCTTTGCAAGGCAATTATCTTTCCATTTGGGGCTGAACTTCACAAGAATCCATCGTTTGCATGAAGGAAAACAAATTGGTTTCTAATCCAAATGAGATAGGGATCCTTCTGGACAACCAAATGGCAGATCAGAGGAGAGGAGAATGGCAGAATATACATCTGATACTTTCCCATTTTTCCTGCAAATACACTGCAACAATTTTTTTGGGCAAGATTTTTTTAATTTTTCACTCCGATCACAAATGCAAAATCAAATACCATCCATCTTGAATTACATTACAGTGAATTGTTTTTATAAAGTATCTTTATTGTTTTCCAGAAATAAAAAAGGAGAAAAGAAAAAAGAAAGAAAAAAAGTAAAAGAATAAGGAGTAAAAGCAGTATTTCTCACATGTTTTGTTCTAGTTTAACAGATCTTAATCCATTTCTATTACCTTTCTGATACATTTCTTTATATTTTGTATATTTACATTTAATTATCATAAATAAATTTTACTAATTGATATAGAAAGAGATACATTGGGAAGAAAAAGAGTAATAAAAGTCATATTTCCTAAGGTAATTATTATCCTTCTTTTGTATACTGATACTTTGTATTGTTACATTTTCAGCCTTTGTTTCGAATCCATTTGTGCCATTTTTCCCAAATTCGTTTAGATTTTTTACTTTCAATCCCCTTAATTGAATTTGTCATTTCATCCATCTCAATACATTTATATATTTTATCAATAATTAAGCTCTTTTTTAAAATTTCGGTGTTCATAGTCCATCCAATGCTGCCTCCTTTACATTTGACATCTGGACACAATATAATTCCGCAAATTTCTTATATGACATTAATTTTAAAAAAACTGTTAGCTAATACACTTTTTAGGCTGTTCCTAATCTTAATCACATCTAATTAATTAGGCCAAAGTGCTTCAATTTTCTCCATAAACCCTTAATATCAATTTTCATGTATTTTTCTTTACCTTACTTTTATAATAAATACCCTTTAGAAAAAAAATAAAACAAGAAAAAAGAGGAAAACTTCCTATCACATCCAATAGTTCTTCATTCATGTCTAACCCTTACCAAAAAAAAAGAAAAAAAATTGTATCAATTTGAAGGGGGGGGAAATCCAAGTAATATGTCACCTACTGTATGTTACTATAAACCAAATTAACTAAGCCAATTGATATTACAGAGTTCCCTCGATTTTCGCAGGTTCGAACTTCGCAGGTTCGAACTTCGCAGGTTCGAACTTCGCAGAAAGTCTATACCACAGTTTTTCAAAAATATTAATAAAAAATACTTTGCGGGTTTTCCCCCTATACCACGTTTTTTCCCACCCAATGACGTCAAATGTCATCGCCAAACTTTCGTCTGCTATTAATAAATATTTTTTTAATAAACTTTAATAAATAGACATGGTGAGTAATAATCCAAATGGTTGCTAAGGGAATGGAAAATTGCAATTTAGGGGTTTAAAGTGTTAAGGGAAGGTTTATGATATTGTTCATAGCCAAAAATAGTGTATTTACTTCTGCATCTCTACTTCGCGGAAATTCGACTTTCGCGGGTGGTCTCGGAATGCATCCCCTGCGGAAAGCGAGGGAACACTGTAATACCTTTTAGTAGATAAATAAAGAAATAGAAAAAAAATAGAAAAAAATGAAAAGGAAAAAGAGGAAGAGGTAGAGAAAAAACCCAGAAAAACAAAAAAAAGAGAGAGAGGAAGGAGAAAGAGAGAGAGAAAGAAAAAAAACTTTTCCCCCTCTCCTCCTTCTTTCAAACATTCCTACAACAATTTGATTAGCTTGCTGCCTTGGGTCAACATGTATGGATTGCAACAATCCAGATGCCCAACAGTTGATAGCAAATAAATTAATTTCTTACATCTCTTTGGCACCATGTAATGGTGGCTTGGATTTTTACAGCTCAGGTGTACTGCAGTGATGGCTAACCTTTTCCGGGCTGAGTGCCCCAAACACTCACGCATACAGGTGAATGCACATGTGTGCCCCCAAACCCCTAAAATGCAATGCGCCCTGTACATGCACATGCATGTGTGCTGATCCCCCTACATGGAGCCCCCATGCACACTGGCGGGCAGCAGACGGTGCTCCCAAGTGCATGGCTATGGTAGTAAAATCCCAGATGCATGGACAGCTGTGCACCCCTGATACAGCCCGCATGAGATTTGGCTTCTGTGCATATGGAGCAAACCAAATATTGAGTGAGGACGTGCGTGACAGTGAGATTTTGGCTATTTTCATTGGGGTTTTGTTTCTGCGTATGCGCGGAAGCAAAAATATCGGCAAAAATAGTCGAAATCTTGCTCTTGCGTTCATCCTCGTGAGAGATTTGGCTTGCTGTGCATGTGCAGAAGCCAAATCTTGCGCCGATGGGTCAGTATGTGACCGATGGGGGCACGTACCCACGACGGCCTCCAAGGGAGCTCCAGTAGAAGATAAGAGCAGCCTTTCACTGCCCATGCAGCCCCATGCATGTGCCCCAAACATGCGCATGCATGCATAACCCACCCTTCACACCCACTCCCTTCATGCCTCAACCCCCTGTGTGCCCCACCCCCTGTGCATGTGCAGTAAAGACCTGAAAACCAACTGGCCATGCGCATGAGTCACACATGCATTAGCACTGTAGCTTGAGCTGGGGTGATGGCTCACGTGCCCACAGACAGGGTGCTGCGTGCCACCTCTGGCAGGTGTGCCATAGGTTTGCCAGCATGACTTTACAGTATCTACTGTTAAGTTTTAATATGTTGCAAAAGGCTCACAACAGAGTTCATTACAATTTTGGAGGAAATGCTACTCCCCAAAATAGACTGTAAGAAATAGGACAAACCTGGTGCTGGAAGATAGAGAAGGGAAAGTTTGTTTTGTTAATGATCATTGAAGCATATAACGCAAATGATAATCTCTGATAATTTGGATTGCTATTACAATTAACTCAATCTCATCAATCATGAGGCTTCTGGAGGCTAAATTATATAAAGACATAAGGCTATGGATAGTTTTAAAAAAGGGAGGCTTAAGGGTCTTTCAGTATTTGATGGTTGATTTAGTCTCCATAATACCTGAAGGCAGGACAAGAAGCAATCGGGTGGAAGTTTGCCAAAGGAGAAATCCAGCCTGGAACTAAGGAGAATTTTCCTAACAGTGAGAACAATTAATCAATGAAACAGCTTGTCTCCATTTTACAGATTAAGCCTAAGTTTATATCACCACAGAGATGTCTAGATGAAGAAGCTATAAGTCACTGGTGATTGTACTGAGGCCCAAATATGGTCCTTTTTTGCAAAATGTATAGAATAAATTTCCTTATGGACATAAGCTACGAGAGTTGTCTGGAAAGTAAGGTTATAAAACATGTAGCTCTTGTCGGGAATGTTTGTGGGGGAAGTAGGCAGGGGTGGGCAGCAGGCAGGATGGGGTGGAATGCAGTTCCACTGGTGGAAATGAAGATGCGTGCACAGCTCCAGCTGATCAGCATCTGTCACTTCCTGGATTACTGGTCTCGGTTCAGCTCTCCTTTTTTCCCCTGCTGCTGCTGCTGCTTCTGCGCTCCTTGCTTTTTTCCTCTTTCCTTCCTACTGGCTTCGGACAAGCTTCCCTCTCTCCTGCCCAGCTCCCCTCCAGCCTCACACGGCCACCTCCCGCCTGAGGTGCAAGCAGAAGGTGTGGGTGGAAGTGGTGCTGGAAGCACTTATGCTTCTGGCAGCACCCGTTCTTCTAGCTACCCAGCCTGAGGCGGGGGGGGGGGGGGGCAACCCAGGAAGGAGAGCATGGGAAACGCAAAGCAAATTGTCACCCCAGCGAGTGACACTGGTAAGGTTGTAAGGTGAGGACTTAACAGTTCACTTGAACGGTTATGATCATTCAAGCCACTCCCACCTGGTCACATGGCTGGCAAGCCATTCCTACCCAGTCACATGACCATTAAGCCACAACTACAAAATAAGCCACACACACAGTGTGGCAATAAGAATTTTGGCGGCCATTACTGGAAGTTGGTATTATCATTGTTTAGTGCAGTGTTTCTCAACCTTGGCAACTTGAAGATATGTGGACTTCAAATCCCAGAATTCCCCAGCCAACCATGTTGTCTGTGGAATTCTGGGAGTTGAAGTCCATACATCTTCAATTTGCCAAGGTTGAGAAATGCTGGTTTAGTGTGTGTGCTGTAATATAGTGCCTGAATGCTAAAGGCATGAACGCTGCTGTGATGGGTTCCCAAGATTTTTCTTGCCAATTGCTGCATTTTGAATTTTCTGGTTGAAGGAGAATGGGTATGGCACCACTGCATTGATTGACGTTTGCTCTCTGGCGTATGGTGATAAGCTCAAGTTTCATCTCCTGTCACTATACAGTTGAGAAAAGTCTTGCCTTCAATCTCAAAATGGTCAAGAAATTCTCTGGTGGCACTGACTCTGATGGTTTTGTGTGCTTCAGTGAGTATCTTGGCCACCCATTGCAGCAACGTTCATGCCCTTAGCATTCAGGTAGCATATTACAGTGCACACTTCACACTTGGAGGTAAATAGAATGAAGATGCTCATCTCTAACCTTCACTACAAAGCAAGTCAATGATCTACTGACTACTGGCACTCCTCGTTCTCTTCCGCTGGCTTCCTACTACACGATAGTAACTTCCCCCCCAACCATTCCCCACGAGAGCTATCTGCCTTGTAACCTTACTTTCTGGATAACCCTCGTACTAGGACAACTTTTTTGTTTTAAATAAGAACTAAGACAATCATCAATTTTTTAGACAAATTACTGAGAAAAGTGACAGTTGTTTCTGTCTTTCGCTAATCGCACTAGGAAAAGTTAAGAAATAGTAATGATTAATAATAATAGAGGTCCTTTGGGGAAAACATATGTCAATCATAACTATAACTGTTCATTCATTTCCTTAAAACAGTGAGGAAAAAATACTGCCTTTCTATTTTTATAAAATGAGTGAATCCTTCGTTTTTAGAAAGGTGAAGGTTTTTTGTTTTTTTTAACGAAACCTGGAAAATTGAAGTTTGTAATTGTGGAACTATTGGGTGCAAGCAACAAAGCCGCTCTAAATAAACTTGGCCAGTAACTTTATTGTTTATCACTTATGTTGTAAGAATTTTACCAGATTGCTTACCTTCCTCTGAAAATGACCAGATAATTTATTTTATTTATTTATTTATTAGATTTGTAATGCCGCCCCTCTCCGAAGATTCGGGGCGGCTAACAACAATGAAAAAACAATGTAAAAGTTTCATGTATTTTGAAGGTCAAACATTTGTGGCCATACAAGACTCTAAACTAGGCCTTTGTTTTACTTCTCCTTTCAGCCCAACTGGCAATTCCCCAACAAGAGCAAATAATCCTAATAGAAGAGTGTCAAAGGACTTCGAATCACTGGCCAAATGCTTTGCCATCAGCCAAAGAAAGTCCTGGTGATTAGATTTTCATTTGTCTGCCTGTCTTTGTCTGTCTGTTTGTCTGTCTGTCTGTCTGTCTGTCTCTCTCTCTCTCTCTCTCTCTGATGTATGATAATAGATAGATAGATAGATAGATAGATAGTACATATAATATAATAAAAGTTAAAAGCAAAAGAAGTAAAAGAATGGAAAAAAGAAAACAAAAAAGTCTTCCCTTCCTTCTGTCAAGTAATTTCCATCTTAATCTTTCCCTCCATCTTTAGCCCTTTTCAATACCCCAAATTATCAGTTCAGCCTTTTCGTTTTTCAGAAAACTCCATATAAGTTTTCCAATCTTTATTACTTTTTCCCTGACCAAACTTTGCTATTGCTGCCAACTCTTGTAAATTTTATAATCCAATCTTCTACTGAAGGTGTTTCATTATTCTTCCATTTTTGTGCATACAATAATCTTGCTGCAGTTACCATCCTACTGTTGGATCTTATGTTTCAGCATGGCTGTCATCCAAGCAATTCCACACAAGGAGAACTGCCTACTTACTATAAGCAAGGTGGCTTTTGCCAACTTTGACTAACCAGTTTCTGTTCTTGGCTCCTAGCATGTGATTTGACCCAGCTCACTTTCAGGGCATGGTTATTTTACCACCTTTCTTTCATTTAATCTGATCTTCCAATATAACCTTACAAAAATTTGAAGAGTTTTCACTCACGTTGCAGAAGGTCCAACTGCCAGACTTTTTACTGGTCGGTAAGGGGCATACATAAGTGCACGAGTGTGCCTTTCATCCCCTGTCCAATTGTCTTTCCTTTATCTCATATATCATATATATTTTCTTCCTTTCATGTATCTTCTCCTCTATTTTTATATACAGTGATACCTCATCTTACAAACGCCTCATCATACAAACTTTTTGAGATACAAACCCGGGGTTTAAGATTTTTTTGCCTCTTTTTACAAACTATTTTCACCTTACAAACCCACCGCCGCCACTGGGATGCCCCGCCTCCGGACTTCCGTTGCCACGAAGCACCCATTTTTGTGCTGCTGGGATTCCCCTGATGCTCCCCTTCCATGGGAAACCCCACCTCCGGACTTCCATGTTTTTGTGATGCTGCAGGAGAATCACAGCAGGGGAATCACAGCAGCGCAAAAATGGGTGCTTCGCTGGCAACGGAAGTCCGGAGGTGGGGTTTCCCAGCAAGGGGAGCCTCAATAAAATTGCAGTATCGCAAAAACACAGAGGTCCGGAGGTGGAGTTTCCCATGGAGGGGAGCCTCAGGGGAATCCAAGCAGCGCAAAAACGGGCACTTCAGCTGGCAAAAGGGATGAATTTTGGGCTTGCACATTTTCCATTGATTCCTATGGGAAACATTGTTTCGTCTTACGAACTTTTCACCTTAAGAACCTCATCCCGGAACCAATTAAGTTTGTAAGACAAGGTATCACTGTATTTTCTTTATATATATTACTGCATGTCTATTCTCTTCTATATGTATTGTGTATTGGACAAAATAAATAAATAAATAAATAAAAATTAAAAATAAATAAATAAATGTCAGAGTTTGTTGCAGAAAGCACATACAGGCAGACTGATGCAGCAGGATTCATTTAAATAAGAAACTTCTTTATATACAAGGGTCATCCAGAAGGTAATGCACCATTTTTTTCCTCAAGCTACAGTAATGGTACAAATGCAAAACTTTAGATATACATTATTTGAATTGTCAGGAATGTGTGTATAAATTTTGCATTTCTTCAGACAGATAGCGTAGCTGCAGCAGTGTTTCAAAATGGCATCTGTAAGTGATATACGTTACAAGCAGGGTGTTGTCACTGAATTTCTCACTGTTGGGAACATTCACAAATGTTTGTGTACAGTTTATGGAGAATCTGCAGTCGACAGAAGTACGGTTAGTCGCTGGGCACAGAGGGTGAGGCTGTTAGAAGACGGTTCAGCAGAGCTCCACAGTTCAGAAATGGCTCCATGACCAGAACAAGTAGTGGCATCGACAAGGCATACACACCCTTGTGTCTCGCTGGAGAAGGGCCATAGAATGGGACAGAGATTACATGGAAAAAATAGGGAGTGTAGAAGAAACATCATTCTTTCTTGTGTGTAAGTTTCATTGTTTTCAATAAATAATTGTTGAAGAAAAAATGTGGTGCATTACTTTCTGGGCGTACACGAATACTGTATATATATACAATATCGTTGTAGATTCTTCTTCAAGCAGCTTCAACCAAACACTTATGCAGGAGATTAAAGTTGGTTTCATTTCAGAGTTCAGAGTGGACAGAGAGCACAGAGTGGGCTGAGCCATGCCCAGCACTTCTAGCTTCAGTTTTGATTCTCTGCACAGACTCATATGTGTTTAGTTGCTGACTTAGTTGCTATGCCTGTTCATTGGCTGACCTTGTTACCAATTCATTATTAATTTGACGCAATATTCATTTCAAATGTGCTACCTGTTTTAAATCTTGCTGAACTAATGCGCCTTTCTCCACTACAAAGTTGAAGTCCCCCTTCCCAATCTTGAGCTGGTGAAATATATATATCCAGTTTTAATTGCCTTTGTTACCAGGAACTGCAGTCTTCTAGCTTCCCTGCAAAGCTATAGGTAACAAAACCCAGTAGATTATATATACTTTTTGGCCATTATTGTCAGCTAAAGGGAAAATATGAGTCCATTACCACTACAATTATATTTTCCTTAGTGTTCTGTCTGGGTCCCCCCAGACGCCAACACCAACCAAAAAGAGTATCCAGACACACTGGTAAAAAGCAAAGGCAGTTTATATAATTCAAAGCAAACACAGGTAACAAAAACTGTTCTTACAGACAGGAACACTATGAAGCTTCACAGAGGTTTCACGAAGGCCAGGCAATAAAACAGGATTCTTGCTGGCAAAAACAACGCTGGAGATAATAAAACCCACACCTCCCCCAAGTCTTCCAGACTTCTAGGCCACAGGACTCCCAATTGAGAACTCTCCACAAGACTGTAAGGGCAGGCCTCCCTTTTCAACCCTGCTGAGGAGAACCACACCCAAACCCAGCTGTTGCCAATTCAGGGATGGAAATACCTTTCTAATTGGCCCCGTCTTTGAGCTGCTCATCACTGCCTCATGTCTATTATAGCCTGTGCGTCTTCATCCAATGAATCCAGGCTACTAGCTGGGGAGAGCCCCCCCCCCCGGGGGTCTCAGGCTGCTCTCCCTCCTCCTCTTCCTGACGTTCCTCTCCCCCGTCTGCCTGGTCCTCCCCCTCCTGTTCACTGTCCTCCTCCTCTGGGCATGGATCCGGCAGAGATCCAGCTGGTCCCTGAGGAGCCTCAGGCTGAACCACAACACTTAGCAAATAGAAGCAGCTCTGAAATCTGTTTATCTTCCCTACCAGTTTGGAAGCGTTTGCTTTTTAAAAGAAAATTGTGACATCTGGGCAGGTGGGCGGAGCCTCGCACTATTGCCACTACTGGTTCTCTGAACCACCAGTGGACACCATTACTGGTATGCCCATACTGGGTTGCACCAGTAGCATTTCACTCCTGAATAGAAGCTAAGGACAACTTAAACTGCCTCACCCATGCCTGGGAATGAATTAAAGGCAATCTCAAGGGGGCATATTTTAAAAAAAGATGTTGCCAGAGTATGTTTTTTTCCATGGTTAGTTGCAAATGAGAAAAGCTGAAAAATTATTGATGACAGTAATTGATGCTGTTTTACAGCTGACACATAATTTGTACTTATTCACAGAAAATATGCCAAGTTAAATGGAACAAACTAAGCATTCTGGGCTTCAGACTCAAGCTCACTAATTCATAATACAATGAGGGACATACAGCTGTCAGAATATAACTAGAATAGAATAGAATAGAATTTTATTGGCCAAGTGTGATTGGACAACAAGGAATTTGCCTTGGTGCATATGCTCTCAGCGTACATAAAATAAAATATACATTTGTCAAGAATCATGTGGTACGACACTTACTGATTGTCATAGGGGTCAAATAAGCAATGAAGAAGCAATATTAATAAAAATCTTAGGATATAAGCAACAAGTTACAATCATACAGTCAACATGGGAGGAAATGGGTGATAGGAATGATGAGAAAAACTAGTAGAATAGAAGTGCAGATTTAGTAGAAAGTCTGACAGTGTTGATGGAATTATTTGTTTCGTAGAGTGATGGCGTTCGGGAAAAAACTGTTCTTGTGTCTATATATTTCATTATAGAATCATAGGGCTGGAAGGTCTTCTAATCCATTCCCTTGTTCACGGTAGGGGGCTTATACCATTCTAGTCAAAGAGTTGTCTATGTTAAGATATTCATGAACTGGGAGAGCCAATGGTAACAAGGTCAGCCAATGAATAGGCATGGCAACTAAGTTAGCCAATGGGAGCTAACTACTTCTGAATCTGTGCAGAGTATCAAAACTGAAAACTTACGTTTAAGGCTGGGCATGGCTTGGTCCACTCTGCTCTCTGTCCACTCTATGCTTGTCTGCTCTGCTGAAGTAAAACTAGCTTCTGCTTGTGTTTACTTGAGGAAACAATCTGCTTATGGTTTTGTATATATATTATAATGTTTTTTAAAAAGAGTATGAATCCAGCTGAACCAGTCATCTATGTGTGCTTCTGGAAATTGATTTTTCTGCAAACAAACTCTCATAGTCTAGTCTATTTTTTGAAAACCTCCAGTGATGGAGCACCCATAACCCAAGGAGGCAAGCTATTCCACTGATTAATTGCTCTTGCTATCATAAATTTCTTCTTTGCTTCTAAGTTGTATCCTTGTTTGAAAACTTTCCACTCATTACTTCTTGTCTTGTTCCCTGGTGCCTTAGAGAATAAGCCAATCCCTTCTTTTTTGTGACAGGCTCTCAAATACAGTGTTCCCTTGATTTTCGCGGGGGATGCATTCCAAGACTGCTCGCGAAAGTCGGATTTCTGTGAAGTAGAGATGCGGAAGTAAATACACTATTTTTGGCTATGAACAGTATCGCAAGCCTTCCATTAACACTTTAAACCCCTAAAGTGCATTTTCCCATTCCCTTAGCAACCATTTAGATCATTACTCACCATGTTTATTTATTAAAGTTTATTTAAAAAAATATTTATTAAAGGCAGATGAAAGTTTGGCGATGACATATGAAGTCATCGGGCAGGAAAAACGGTGGTATAGAGAAAAAACCCGCCTCAAGTCTACGGAGAGGGGCGGCATATAAATAAATAAATAAATAAATAAATAAATAAATAAATGAATGAATGAATGAATAAATAAATAAATAATGAATGAATGAATGAATAATAAATTAAATAAATAAAGTATTTTTTAATTAATATTTTTGAAAAACCGTGGTATAGACTTTTCGCGAAGTTCGAACCCGCGAAAATTGAGGGAACACTGTACTTGAAAACAGTACTTCTCTTTGGTTCTTCTCTTTGATTAATAAGACATACCTAGATCCCTCAACCATTCATCATTAGTTTCCAGACTTTCTATTATCTTTGTTTCTATTCTCTGAACACCATCCAGGGCTCTCAACATTATTTTTTATATCTTGGTTACCACTACTAGACACAGTATTCCAAATGTGATATTATCACTTACTATCATCTTAATCCTATCCATTCATTCTTAACGGTTAAGATGCCAACATGATGAAATAGGTTATGATGTCCCAAATCCTGCCCTATTACTTGTGCTACAAAATCACAAGCAAGTTTGTATAATGATGATGTGAGTCATGTCATTTGTTCTTCCTCTTGACTGCTTGTGATAGTATTTGAAAACTAAACTCCTACTCACCATAGAAAGCATCATTAGGAATGAGAAGAGTTCTGGTTAAAAAAAAAAAAGTACTGGGTACACATTTGTAACATGAAATGTATTTTCTTTTCTCAAAACAAAAATTCTGGTTGACCCCAAAAAAGTCCCTTCCTCAGTCAAAGTGTTCTTTTGCTTTTTTCCTTCTTCTCGTGATTCACCCAACTCCTCCATAGTTTGATGCCTTCTACAAATTGTTCCTAACTTGTTTCCAGTGATATCATTCCCAGTATTCCCAGATATCATTCTCTTCTATTTGTTCTGTTTATGTTTGCCGTTCATAAATGTGGCAGTTCCATGGTCCAATACAGTATCATCAAAATGACAAGCAAGGGTCCCTTAGAGGCTGCACATTAATTAATGATCATTCTTTACTCTTATGTTTATTTCCATACTAGGACTCTTTAGCACTTCTGAGGCATTGTGGTACTGCAGTCATCTGGAAGCAGACCAAGACAAATGATTCTGTAGTGACACTTAACTTTACACAAATTATACATCAGACTATTTCCCAACCCAATGGAAGAATACCCTGCCTAACAGAATAACCCGACTTATTAAATCTCCAAAAATACACTCCGATGGACCACATGAGCCACGATGGTGCAGTGAGAGTACAGTACTGTAGGCTATTTTTGCTGAATGTCAGCTGACTGCAGTTTGGCAGTTCAAATCTCAACAGGCTCAAGGTTGATTCAGCCGTCCATCTTTCTGAGGTGGGTAAAATGAGGACCCAGATTGTTGAAGGCAATATGCTGACTCTGTAAATCACTTAGAGAGGGCCGTAAAGCACTGTAAATCAGTATACAGCGATACCCCGTCTTACGAACATAATTGGTTCCGGGACGAGGTTCGTAAGGTGAAAAGTTCATAAGACGAAACAATGTTTCCCATAGGAATCAATGGAAAAGGGAATAATGCATGCAAGCCCATTAGGAAAATCCAAAACTTTAAGTTTTTTAAAAAGCGGTGGGCGGACGAAGTGGAGGAGAACAGAGTGGGGACAGGCGAGCCGAGGAAGCGTCAGGAGAGGGGATTTCCCCCATCTCGCTGTCAAAATGTGTCCGTGGGAGACTCAGCCATCCATCGCCCACTGCCCCCTCCTGCCAGAAGCCCGCAAAGAGCCAAAGCTGGGTGTGGAGAAAGGTGAAACTTTCAGCTCCTGGATGGACTAAAGAGCCTGGAGACGCCACCTTCCCACCCGCCCGCCCTGCCAATCGCCCTCCCTCTGTCTGCCAACAGTGCCTGTCCCACCCTCTCCAAGAGCTGCACCGAGGCCGCCTGGGAACCACTGCTTCCAGGAGGGTTCCCCTCGCTAGCCTCCTCTAGATCTGCTGTTCAAGGCTTTGGTAACTTTGGAGGATCCCTGCCCAGCACACACACGCTCTCCCAGCACAACTTGCCCAGAGGATTTTTTTCCACCTCTCACGATCCCTCCAATGTCCCAACCTGCGGGAGGAGGGGGGGTTGGCTCCCCACACGGGAGCCACCCAAAGGCGAAATATGATTTGAAAAACTCTGGTGTGCAAAAAGCTTGGGGACAGCATGACTTGGTGACGTGGGGAGGAGGAGGAAGAGCCAGGCCAGGAGGAGGAGGAGTGGGAGGAAGGCAAGATCTGCTTCCAACACCCGTTGGGAATGCGGAAACCAAGGGTTCTCAGCCAAGACTTCTGAAAGAGACCGAGCTTTATGCAATCTCTCTTGGGATTAAAGGAGTGGGCGCCAGTACACAAAAACAGGCGCTAGAAACACACTCTCAGTATCGGAGCTTCTTTCCTGAGCCCGAGATATCAAGGAAGAGATTTGGAGGTGGAGGGTAGAGGTGCATGTGAGAGAGAGAGAGAGAGAGAGAAAGAAAGAAAGAAAGAAAGAAAGAAAGAAAGAAAGAAAGAAAGAAAGAAAGAAAGGAGAAGGGTCCTTTCTCAGAGTCCACAGAGATCTACACTGATGCTTCTTTTATAAAAGAATCTCAAGGGTGGGGGCTGGCAATGAAAAGAATCCAGAGCCCTGGAATAAAAGTCAAACCGGGCTGTTCAGAGGCACAAAAACCCAATCTCTTCACTAGAAGCAGGATTGGGGAAACCCGATGAGGAAATTGGGCGGGCTTTTCAAAGGGGAGTTATAGCACTTAAAGAAGCTTTGCAGAGCCCAATGTGCGGGGGGCGGGACACTTCAGCTGGGAAGTCACCTCCACCACCCTCTGTTGTCTTTTTTAAAACCTGATTGGGGGGGAGAGCTCAACAGCACAGCCACATGGTTACTGCAGGACTGGTTTCATGGGCAATGTAGTTCCCACCGAAGGAATCATGCCGCCCTCTGCCAGGTGATGGTAGTCTGAGGACTACTGTGCCCAGCATGCTCTCGGCTGGAAGGATGAGGCAGCTCAAGAAGGCTCACCAAAACACAGCAATGTTTCTCTGTTACATCAAAAGGGGAATGTTCAGCAAGCGGACAGTGGAAGAAGCGAAAGTTCTCCCTTCATGACCCTCTTTTCCCCACTTTTCTGTTCGGTCCAATAATATTCCCCCACTCCGGTTTCACTGTAAAAAAGAAGGAGGGGAGGAAGTTTTGTGGGGAGTGTTTCTCTCCAGCCCCCTCCCGGGAGTTTTCGTAACTTTCTTTCTTTCTTTCTTTCTTTCTTTCTTCCTTCCTTTCTTTCCTTCCCTTTCCTTTCCTTTCTTTTCCTACTTTTGGACCTGATCAACTTGCCATCTGGCCTGAGAGGAAATCTTGCAACCATAAGTCCATGCCTAAGGTCTTCTGTTATTCTTTGGTCTACAATTTCTGGCCAAGCAACAAAGGACTTAAAAGGAACCAGCGAAAGCGATTTACCAATCCAAGCATTTCAGGACAATGGACTTCAGATCGTAACTTTTTCAAAGCCCTGAGGAAACCAGTCCCTTTCCGAATAAACGATTTGCCCCTACCAAAACTAACGTCTGAGCGTGTGTTTCTAGCGAAGGAATTGGGCTTTTGTGCCTCTGAACAGCCCAGCTTGACTTTTATTCCAGGGCTCTGGATTCTTTTCATTGCCAGCCCCCACGCCCC
This sequence comes from Erythrolamprus reginae, assembly GCF_031021105.1. NCBI lineage: Eukaryota > Metazoa > Chordata > Lepidosauria > Squamata > Dipsadidae > Erythrolamprus > Erythrolamprus reginae. The sequence continues at coordinate 21,772,798 of NC_091954.1, read as the reverse complement.
TTGAGATTCTTTTATAAAAGAAGCATCAGTCTATAGATCTCTGGACTCTGAGAAAGGACCCTTCTCCTTTCTTTCTCTCTCTCTCTCTCTCTCACACACACACGCATCTCCACCCCCACCTCCAAATCTCTTCCTTGATATCTAGGGCTCAGGAAAGAAGCTCCGATACTGAGCGTGTGTTTCTAGCGCCTCTTTTTGTGTACGGGCGCCCACTCCTTTAATCCCAAGAGAGATTGCATAAAGCTCGGTCTCTTTCAGAAGTCTTGGCTGAGAACCCTTGGTTTCCGCGTTCCCAACTGGTGTTGGGAGCAGATCTTGCCTTCCTCCCACTCCTCCTCCTCCTGGCCCGGCTCTTCCTCCTCCTCCCCACGTTACCAAGTCACGCTGTCCCCAAGTTTTTTGCGCACCAGAGCTTTTCAAATCATATTTTGCCTTTGGGTGGGGAGCCAACCCCCTTCCTCCCGCAAGCTAAAGTTCAGGTTGGGGCATTGGAGGGATCGTGAGAGGTGGAAAAAAATCCTCTGGGCAAGTTGTGCCGGGAGAGCGCGCGTGTGCTGGGCAGGGATCCTCCAAAGTTACCAAAGCCTTGAACGGCAGATCTAGAGGAGGCTAGTGAGGGGAACCCTCCTGGAAGCAGGGGCTCCCAGGCGGCCTCGGTGCAGCTCTTGAAGAGGGTGGGACAGGCGCTGTTGGCGGAGGGTGGGAGGGTGACAGGCAGGGCAGGGCAGGCGGGCTGGAAGGTGGCGTCTCCAGGCTCTCTGGTCCATCCAGGAGCTGAAAGTTTTGCCTTTCTCCACACCCAGCTTTGGCTCTTTGCAGGCTTCTGGCAGGAGGGGCTGTGGGCGATGGATGGCTGGGTCTCCCATGGACACATTTTGACAGCGAGATGGGGGAAATCCCCTCGCCCGATGCTTCCTCGTCTCACTTCCAAGCGGAGGAAGCGAAGGGCAAGAGGGGAAAGTGGCAGCCAGATGGGGCCGCTGCGGAGAGCTCCTCTGACACATGGTTCTCTCTCCCCTCCAACACCTTTGACGTCACGGAGACCTCCTTCCTGGAGTCCATGTTTTGGCTGGCCAGGAAGGATGTCTCCGTGATGTCAAAGCTCCACCCCTGGAATTCCCTATTGGGATTCCCCACCTCAGTTGGAGCCTCCCGACCTGCCGAGAGAGCCGCAGATCACAAAAACCGATTGGCGGTGGTGGGTTTGTAAGGTGAAAAAAGTTCGTAAGAAGAGGCAAAAATTTTCTGAATTCCGGGTTCGTATCTCGGGTTGTTCGTAAGACGAGGGGCTCATATCATGAGGTACCACTGTATAAGTCTAAGTGCTATTTTTTATCCAGGCATTCATCATATCAACTGAATTTCCAGCAATATCATTCATTCACCACACACACAAACACACACATTTAGATAATAATATCAAAATCTCATTTATTTACTCTTTCAAATGCTATGATACATATCAATACCATAAATTTACATCTTTCTTGGCCAACTGTATGAATGGTGTGCATGTATATTATTGTGACTATCATTTTTATAACTTTTTATGGTGTTTCAGGTTTAGATAATGTTTTAGTCTTAGATAATGTTCGACTTCTTTCTATCGTTTTGTATCTATTTATATTGTATCTATATTGTTGTTGTAAGCTGCCCTGAGTCCTTCGGGATTGGGCAGCATAGAAGTTGAATAAATAAAATAAATAAATCAAGATCAAAACATTTGTGGAATAAAATGGACATGCTTTGTCTCCTGAGTTTCTTGCAGGAGTGAAATCCAACAGGTTCTGAAGAACTAGTAGTGGAAATTTTGAGTAGTTCGGAGAACTGGCAAATGCCACCTCTCACTGAGTCCAAAGTGGAGTGGGAATGGATACAATATTCTTCCCCTGGAATGTGGTGGGAATGGATTTTTTGCAGTATCCTCCCCCTGCCAAACCCACCAAGTCATGTCCACCTAGCCATACTATACCCATACCAGCAGGGGAAAGATACTGCAAAATCCCCATTTCCTCCCGAACAGCTGGGATTTGGGAGGAAAATAGGGAATATATGGGGGCAGGGGCAGTCAGAGATGGTACTTACTGGATCTGTTAACTACTCAATATTTCTGCTACCGGTTCTCTAGAACTGGTCAGAATGTGCTGAAACCCATCTCTGTTATACAGTATCTAATAAACAATATAAAGAGCCGGCATGGCGCAGTAGGTAGAGTGCTGTACTGCAGGCCACCGAAGCTGACTGTAGATCTGTAGGTCAGTGGTTCAAATCTCATCACCAGCTCAAGGTTGTCTCAGCTTTCCATCCTTCCGAGGATGGCATAAAAATCCAATCAATCAATAAATCAACCAACCAACCAACCAACCAACCAACCAACCAACCAACCAACCAATAAAATAAATAAAATAAATAAAATAAATAAAATAAATAAAATAAATAAAATAAATAAAATAAATAAAATAAATAAAATAAATAAAATAAATAAAATAAATAAAATAAATAAAATAAATAAAATAAATAAAATAAATAAAATAAATAAAATAAATAAAATAAATAAAATAAATAAAATAAATAAAATAAATAAAATAAATAAAATAAATAAAATAAAATAAATAAATAAAATAAATAAAATAAATAAAATAAATAAAATAAATAAAATAAATAAAATAAATAAAATAAATAAAATAAATAAAATAAATAAAATAAATAAAATAAATTAGATAGATAGATAGATAGATAGATACATACATACATACATACATACATACATACATACATACATACATACATAAATATAATCAGACTAAAGTTATAACCTTCTATCCTAACCTGAGATATTCAGTGTGCAGCTATCCTGAATTTTTTTCCTCCCTCCTCTATCCAATTCAGCATTATATACTGGTAGTCTCTTATTTTGGTCCAGTCTTTGGAAGGTGCTATCTCTTCCCTGAAAGCCGTGGTGTAATTGCTGAAATTTCCCCTTCTCCAGGTACACATTCCATCAAGAGGATCTCTACAGAAATATTCTTATCAAAAATCAATCTCAATCACCAATCAAGCAATCAGTCCATCCATCCATCCATCCATTCCATCCATCCATCCATCCATCTATCCATCCAACCAACCCACCATCTCTTCTATACACAAGGTTCTGCTAAGTCAAACATCAGCAACTTAAAGCTTGCATATATAGTTCACCTATTTCTAGGTTACATGCCTAAGGCATCTGCAGCAACTATCCAAATTCCCAGGAGAAATATGAATGTAATATTTGTATATTCTGGGTAGCTGCTGCCATAAATTTTGGCTTAATGTAGCAATGATCATATGCATGAGTATTCAGGTTTCTATTCAGTAAGTGCAATAGGGATGACTGCTAGCTAAAGATATATGGAATTTTTAACCTGGGAGGTGAGTGGCACCATGCAATTTTGAGAGGCCAGTGAAAGTCAAGGTAATTATACCCACTCTGCTAGAGAGGAGTTTCCTGAGGATGGGCTCCAGCACAAGTCCAAAAGGTCAGAAGACTAAACCTCTGGTCCCAGTGATTGGCCCAGATTGGATCCTGCAACGTTATCCTGAGACATATATATTCACCTTCATTCTCAATTCTTTCAATGGGTCCTACTAGTGATTGGGAGAATGAAGAAGCTTTTGAGAGTTTCACATCAGTTGTTTTGGAGTTTGGGGGTAGGGTGGCTTCACCATGCAGGAAACCCCACTTCATCTCAACTCTTGCCCCTTTTTTCCTTGCAAATGGGAGAATTATTTCTTTGTTCCCTTAAGATTGCCTTGCTATGCAAAACAAATGCTAGTTGCCTTCTGCTTTGGGCACTCCCCAAGGGTGATTGGCACTAGTCAAAGTTCACATGAACGTTTTAGCATGAAAATGCTGGTGTGCCTTGAAATGGCCTAGTGCAGTGAAGGTGAACCAAAAAGGGTATGTGTGGGTATGCTAGCATGTGTGCACGTGGCCATACACCTTCCTTCCTTCCCTCCCCCACCAAGCATGCACACAGGCCTTTCTGGAGGCTGGTAGACAGGGGTGGGCTATACGGGGGGGGGGGAATACAATGGGGTAGCGAAAATGGAGCTCCACCCCAGAACACTGAAAGACGTTGAAAGAAAATGCAGGGCGTCCTGCATAAGCCACGCCCACAGTGTGGTAGTAAAAAGTTTGATAACCTTTCACTGTTGGTAGGTAGTGGTGGGTTCATACCAATGTGGTCCAGAGCCATACAGGTATGAACCCACCGGTTTTGGGTGATTTTTTTCTGGCGTCTCTGTGTCAGAAGAAGCCTTCCCACCCACTTGTCTTAATGCCTCATCTTAACTTCGAAGCAAAACTGAGGGCTTCTTCCACACAGAGACGCCAGGAAAAAAAATTGCCAAAAATTAATGGGTTCATAACGGTACGGCTCTACCCACCCCCAACCCTCTCCACTGCTATTAGGTAAAAAAAGTACCCAAATAACCCTAACCCTAACCTTAACCCTAACCCTAGCCCTAGCCCTAGCCCTAACCCTAACCCTAACCCTAGCCCTAGCCCAAATACTAACCCTAACCCTAGCCCTAGTCCTAGCCCAAACCCTAACCCTAACCCTAACCCTAACCCTAACCCTAGCCCTAGCCCAAATACTAAACCTAACCCTAACCCTAGCCCTAGCCCTAGCCCAAATACTAACCCTAACCCTAGCCCAAATACTAACCCTAACCCTAACCCTAACCCTAACCCTAGCCCAAACCCTAACCCTAACCCTAGCCCTAGCCCAAATACTAAACCTAACCCTAACCCTAACCCTAACCCTAGCCCAAACCCTAACCCTAACCCTAACTTTTTCCCGAACTTCTGGTTTGTCAGTTGGGGGATTTTTTTTTGCCTCTGGAGTTTCAGGGAAGTTTCCCTGAAGCGTCCAGAGGAGGAAAAATCAGTTGACCAGCACATGCATGCGCATTGGAATTGAAACATAGAAGAGTCTTGTGTATGGTTCCGCATGCCACCTGTGGCACGTGTGCCATAGGTTCGCCATCACGAGTCCAGAGAGAACAGCCTTGATAGACAGGAGGAAGAACCACTACCAAGACAAGTCATGTAATAATGTTGGAAAAGGAGAGGCAGAAACTGCAGCAGAGTTAAAAGAGGGTTCAGACTAGAACCCCTACATAGCCAAAAGCAATCTAATTCCAACCTCTCCATTGGCATTATCAAACTGATCCTTAGTTGATAATATTCCTATGCATAGACAATGAGTGGTGCGGTGGCTTAGCGGTGGAACTCTTGCCTCACATTCAGGAGGCTGTGAGTTTGATCTCAGGTATCAGCAGATATTTCTCTCTGTGCACAATGAGTAAATGTCAGCTGCGAACTCTGCATTGGCAATAGGAAGGGCATCCTGTTGCCACAACTCCACCCAGCAAGGTATTATAGGGTCATTCAAAGACAAAAAGAAAAAAAAGAATCAGTTTAATTGGACCTTCATGTGTGGACCTGATCTTTCACACCTGACAACAAGAGCCCTGTGTCCAGACTGAGACAGGAATTTAATATGAGTGAAGGCTCAAACAAGCTCCTTCCTCCTGGGAAGGATGGAAGTCAACCTTGAGTCTGGTGAGATTTGAACCGCCGAACTGCAGCTAGCAGTCAGCTGAAGTAGCCTGCAGTACTGCACTCGAATTGCTGCGCCACCTCAGCTCATACTTATCATCAAGCTAAAAGGAGGGAGGGGGGGAAATGCAAGATTCTGTTCCTATAACTGTACAATAAAAGTAGTACCAAGCTACAAGGTCTTGGATTCCTAGTTTGATATATTCGAAGGGCTTGACACAGAGGTCTCCAAACTTGGCAACTTTAAGACTTGTGGACTTCAATTCCCAGAATTCTCCAGCCAGCATAGCTGGCTGGAGATTTCTGGGAGTTGAAGTCCACAAGTCTTAAAGTTGCCAAGTTTGAAGACCCCTGGCTTGACAGATCAATGTGCTTACATTAAAAGTGTGGAAGTGGGTTTTGTGGATGTCATTCATTTTGCTGCAAAAATGAATTTCAGCATTTTATCCCATCGTTCCTGCTGAGCCACTTCAATTTCTAGTGCTTTCTGGACGACTCTTAGCAGCTACAAAAAGGGCATCTGGAGTTGATTATCTGCCCCAGACAATTATCTGAATACCTTTTGAACCTCATCTGCAGGGCAAAGAGCTTTCCTAATCACACATGCAAGACCTCACTTTCAGACCATGTTTGCACTTTAAATTAGCAGGGTTTAAAAAGTTCATTCATTTTCTTCTTACACAGAGAGAGAGAGAGACAGACAAACAGGCAGACTAAAACTTTGAGGCAAAGGAAACCAGCACAAATTTTAGAGCCTATACAGGCAACAAGTGGCACTAGACCTTTCATTGGTGCAATGAGGGCCAAAATTCAAAGAAACAAATGGACTGTGGAACAAAATGTACTGTAGTTTTTCAGAGTATAAGATGCACCAGAATATAAGACACAACTTAGTTTTGGAGTAGGAAAATAGGGGGGGGGGGGGAATCTGCCTAATTATCTGCCTATTTATTTGGCTATTTATCTGGCTAGCCTCCTTAGTCTGGTCAGCTTTAGCACATTATTTTATTTCCCAGCTAGGGTGTTAGTACAAGGTACATGGTTGTTAGGGTTTGCCATTGTAAACTACCTATTATAGTTTCTTGTACTATCACTTTAAATATTTTGGGCTGGTTCGCCATAAGAGGGCGCCAGTACTCCTTCTCTCAATGATGCCTTAACGCTCATTCATTTTTGCTTTGCCTTGAGGGGGGAGTGTGTTTGCTTAGTGCTTATTATATTGTATGGCTTAGTGCTTGTTATGGATTGTTTCTGTTTTGTATATATGTAAATAGTACTTATTAAGCATAACTAAGTCTGTGTCTTTTCTTTGGCTTTACCCACATCCACACTCTGTTAAAATTCTCTGCTCAGTGTATGTCAAAGGTCTCATAGCCTAGCTATATCGAGACATACCAACATAGGGCAGAAAGCAAAAAAGACCCAAAAATTCAAAAAAAGACATGGCGCTGGCTGACAGACTGGAGGGCTTGGAGGGCTGGAGGGAGACTGCAGCGAGAATTGTGGGTCCCGCAGCATCAGGAAAGGTCTGGCCCATCAGTTTGGGGTGCGGAGGCCACTTTGGTCAGCTTGCCAGCTTGCAGCAAGCCCAGCAACAGGAGGGCGAGGAGCATCATGGTGGTGGGGCGCTGCGGAGCAGGAGAGAGTGAGCATTCTTCTGCAAACTGGCCGCCCAAAAAAAGCAGGACTTTTTAGAAACAATGCAGGACGTGAGAAAAATTCCTTAAAAGCCGGACGTCTGGTCGCCTTATCTTATGTACATTTTTCTTATCTGCAACCTCTTTCTTTTCATTGTTCCACCCTACAACATTTTTCTTCACATAAGGCCTTACTTTATAATGCAATTATTTTTCACTGTGTTTCTTTTTGTCCACTTCCTATTCATTCTGACAGAACATTAATCATCTATTTTCCCCCACGCTGGATTTATATTTTCTTTCGCAGTTGTTCTATTTTCTTTTTCATTTCTTTCCTCTTTTTTTCCTATTCATTTCTGGCCATTATCATCTAAGATAGGGGTCTCCAAACTTGGCAACTTTAAGCTAGACAGACTTCAACTCTCAGAATTCCCCAGCCAGATGGTTGGGGAATTCTGAGAGTCGAAGTTTGCCAGGCTTGAAATTTCCAAGGTTGGAGACCCCTGATGTAAGGTATACTCTCAATATCACCAAATTAATTTCTGTTGGGATAGAGACTTTCTCATTCCCTTGAATCCTTCATTAATTCTCTCAGTTTTTCATAACACCCAATCAAATCAATCATGCCTTTAGATTTAATTAATTAAATTTTAATTAATTGGATCTAAAATGTTATACATTGTTTTGTTATATGTTGTAAGCCGCCCCGAGTTCTCGGAGAGGGGTGGCATAAAAGTCCAATAAATAAATACATTTATGTTTATCCCTGGCCCATGTCAATTGATGGCTATGAATAAAGCTTAAAGAGCAAACATACTTTTTATTAAAAGCTGAACTACACGAAGCAGTTATGATTCACATTTATTCTTGAATCCCTAAATGACCCAGTCGCACTATACTCTCTTATCTCATTCATATTCATTTATTCCTATCACCAAGAGGAATAAGGTTGTCTCCCAAATCGCATTCATTCACAATAATGCAAAATGTGTCCCGGAAGGTTCTCCTATTATCACTCCTCATTGGAGTGTGAGGTGCAACTAACAGCAACCTGGGAAACTACTTTCTTATATATCCACAAGAATTTGGATAGCATCAATTTCTACATTCTGACATATGAGTTGGCACTTTTATGGCACACTCTGGCACACAATTTAGTTCTCTAAACTGCATCTTTCCTCATTTGCAAATCAGGTCTAGCCCATTAACACCGGCCCACGCTTCATCCCATCGTCTTAGTTTCCAAGGAACACATTATAGATCATATTCTTTCATTCATTTATTAATCTTAGATTCCAAGTTGCAATTTTTCATCAAGGGGTGGGTGAACTTGCTGGTTTGCTTCCTGCTGCGTGGTTATATGCACACTACACGGGCACCTGCGTAGTCTCAAAAACTTGGTTTCTGCACATGTGCAGAAGCAAAAACCAGCAAAAAATAACCAACCCCCCCCCCAAGTCCCCCAAAAGATGGTGGCTAGGAGGAACCCACCTCTGCTTTCATTTCCCTCATAATCATCACTAGATGCCATGTATAACAATCTATTGTTAACTGTGGTTTGTTTATTTTTATTCCACCTTAAGTATTTTGACAAATAACCGAAGGCGGTGAACACAGCCAATATATCTTCTTCCTCTTCCTATTTCCCCCTCCCAACAACAACTCTGTGGGGTGGGTTGAGCTAAAAGAGAGTGACTGGCCAAAGTTACCTTTTATGGCTAAGGTGGAAGCTGAATTCATGCTCTTCTGCTTTCTAGCCTGGTGCTTTAACTGCTAAGCTAAACTGGCTCTAAAAATGCGCGGCTAGTGAGTCAACCCCGGCCCGGATTTGCTGCAGGGCCAGGGAGACACGGTCCTCAGCATAGCCGCCATCTTGGGGCGGGGATCTCGCGAGATATCACGAGATCCCGGCCATCTTTGGGCATCGGCCCTGGCCGATGATGTCGTTGGGGGCGGAGACTGCCAGCCCTATATAAGAGGCTGCACAGGCTTGGGGCCTCCTTTTCACCCTGACGATGAGCAAGTGAACACCCACCCGCCCTCCTTATCTTTCAGTGTGCCACTGTGGGTCGCCCTTAGGGGGCCGAATAGAAATTTTTGGTGGTCTCGGTATTTTCTGCAACTGTTTTTTCACCTATTCCACACTGCGGTGACGGATGGATGGTTAGGGGGTGCTTCGCTCCCCGATTAGTCTAATTGGCTTACCTTTGGTCATTTGAGTTGGCAGGTTAGGGGCAGAAATTGGGTGGTGTTTAGCAACTGCGTGTTCTCCATTGGGCATCTTTGGTGATGATTGACAGGTTCTCTCCAAAGGCTCATGGTGCCTTTAGTTCAATCTGTGCAATTGGGGGGAACCTGCCTTTGGGTCCCGCCCATTTCTATCCCCTTGTAGGGGTTAGACGGCGAGACCTCCCACATGCAGGTGCATGGCTGGGATCCAGGTGAGGGCGGGGCCCTTCACCTGGATCAGCATGGAGCTACACCCATAAGTTGCCCCGGAAGTTTTTGTTTGACCCTGCGGGTCCTTGTTAGGTTTTTAGTCAAAATTTATGCAAATTTAATGAATAAATTATGCAAATTTAATTAATAAAAATGACCCAGTTTAAATCCAGCTCTCTGTGTCCGTGTCGTTACTCCGCCTCTGCTGCAATGATGACAGTGTTGGTTGGTTCTAGCACATTTTGGCCAATAAGTTACAAGTATGTCCCACGGCCGATTTTACTCCTAGTGTGCTCACACTAATCTGTGCTAGCCAAGATCTCTAATCTAAATCTTACATACTGTTATCGCGCACCAATTAGAAGGCATATGCAGGTTACAGAAATATGCAAATGGATTCAAGTATAAGATGAGAAAATTAATTCAAATGAAGTAATGTCTGAGTTTGCAGATGAGATGACGCCCGGAAAGCAAATTTTAGGAAAACTGCAATTGAATTAGATTTTAAAGTACATGCATATACGATGAAGTGGTGTCTGCTGGGAGAGCAAGAGAAGGCAAATGAGGATAGCACTATTGTGCCGATGTGATGCTATCTCTCCTCATTGTGTACATGTCTAGTGATGTCCCACCCAAGGGTGAACTTATGATAGAAGTGATGGATTGTGCAGGCAGTTCTGCATACATGGCAATGACTGAAATTGGAGCCAGGGTGTAAGCAGGAGGCAGAGGACCTAGAACAGTGATGATGAACCTATGGCACAGGTGCCACAGGTGGCACGTGGAGCCAGACCTGCTGGCACATGAGCCATTGCCCTAACTCAGCTCCAATGTGGATGTGTGTGCCGGCCATCTGATTTTTGGCTCACACAGAGGATCTGGGAGGGTGTTTTTGGCTTTCAGATTGCCTCCAGGGGGATGAGGGAGGGTGTTTTTACCCTCCATCAGCTCCAGAGAAGCCTTTGCAGCTGAGGAGGGTGAAATATGAGCTTACTAGAGCGACCAGAAGTTGGCAAACAGGCCGTTTTCAGCCACGAGAGGCCTCCATGGGGTGGGGGAAGCTGTTTTCGTCCTCCCCAGGCATTGAACTATGGGTGTGGGCACTCGGACCTGCGCGATAGCGCACGCGCACGCTCTTTCGGCACCTGACGAAAAAAAGGTTGGCCATCACTGACCCAGAAGATGGAGCAGCCTTCCATGCTCACAGGGCAAAGAGTAATAGCCCTACATGGTATTGGACCAGAGTACCTCCGGAACCGCCTGCTACCGCATGAATCCCAGCGACCGATAAGGTCCCACAGAGTTGGCCTTCTCCGGGTCCCGTCGACTAAACAATGTCGTTTGGCGGGCCCAGGGGAAGAGCCTTCTCTGTGGCGGCCCCGGCCCTCTGGAACCAACTCCCCCTGGAGATTACAACTGCCCCCACCCTCGTTGTCTTTTGTAAACTACTCAAGACTCACTTATACCGCCAGGCATGGGGGAGTTGAGACACCTTTCCCCCAGGCTTTTTTATACTTTGTTTTATGTTTGGTATGAATGTGCTGTTTGGTTTTTAAAATAATGATAGGGTTTTATATGTTTTTTAATATTAGATTTGTTCCACTACTATATTGTTTTTATTACTGTTGTGAGGCGCCCCGAGTCTTTGGAGAGGGGTGGCATACAAATCTAATGAATAATAATAATAATAATAATAATAATAATAATAATAATAATAATAATAGAGGGACCCTATCCGGACTCCAAGGGCCAATGTAGAAGTCATCAATGCATGATGCAACAGGTTTATCAGCAGGCTGTTTGTCTAGTATAAACTGAAAGTGTGTTTTTCCTTTTTTTTTTCTGCAGTTTTTGTCAGCAATTGATTTTTGGTTAGCATTAAATGGATGCTGCGATAAATTAACATTCCAATTCACTATATTTGCATTTGTTGATGCCAAGTTATTAGTTAATCTAATCAATAGCAATAATTATCCTGATCGCATAGTGGCACCAATTTGATCATGCAAGCTTTATATTCCCTCCCTTATGTTTTTAATAACTTGCTATTGTTACTCCCACACATTGCAAGGACGACTCTGTAGATTGAATAACTTCTTTTAATTAAAAGCAGTGGTATTGAATTCAGCAGACCCGTACACATAATTAAACCTATAAAATGCCACTGCTTTCAATGGGCTTCCCTTGGCAGTTAAATCTCACCCCCCTCTAAATTGCATGAGTGCCAGAATAGCTTCCTTTATCTCGCAACTTCCATGGGTGCTTGCATCTGTACAGATGTTTCTTTTCTATCAAAATGAATATTTGCAGCTTGGAAAAAGGAAGAAATGGCAAGATTTTTTTTTTTAACTATAGATCAGGGGTGTCAAACTCAAGGCCCAGGTATCAGTTCCAGCCTGCGGGAATGACCTGGGGTGGCACAGCAGGTAGAGTGCTGTACTGCAGGCCACTGTAGCTGACTTGTAGATCTGAAGGTCAGCGGTTCAAATCTCATCACCGGCTCAAGGTTGACTTAGCCTTCCATCCTTCCGAGGTGGGTAAAATGAGGACCCGGATTGTGGGGGCAAATGCACGGCTGGCGGTTTAGCGCCAGCCGAAATTACCTGCGGGGCCGGAGAGATGCTGCCGGCAGCTCCATAAAGTCCGGACTTCCGGGTTCTTCGTAACCCGGAAGTTTGGCTTTTGGCAGCGCGCCAGGGCGGCGCGCTGCCTGTTGGGTTGGGGGAGGTCTCAGATCGCCCTATTTAAGGGTGATCTGGACAAGACCTCCCCCTTGCTTGGCTTTAAAGCGAACACCCGCCCACCCTCCGCTATCACCAGTGTGTCCTCCTGAGGTCGCCTCGGGGCCGAATAGGAATTTTTTGCGGCCTCCCCTTTAGAGGTGGCCGTTTTTTCACCTATTCCACACTGAGGGTACGGACTGGATTGGTTAGGGGGTGCGGCACACTTAGTGGTATAGGCCTCCCTTTGGTCATTGGGGTTTGGCAGGTTAGGGGTGGAAATGGGCAATTAGAAGCAACTGCGCATGCTCCTTTTGGGCATCCTAAAGGGTGATGGACCGCCTCTCTCCAGGAACTAGAGGTTTAAACAACATCGGGGATTGGAGAGAGGATGTCCATGGGAATCACCGGATCCAATTCCCACGGGGATTGGAGGGTGGACTCCTCCCACACGACGAAGGGGCGTGGTCTGGACCCAGGTGAAGGTGGTACCTTCACCTGGGTCAGCAGGGAGTTTTTGCCCAAGGTTGCCAAGGAATGTTATGGTAGGAATTTCCGCCCCGTTAGTTTTGGCCTCTGCAGGTCCTTAGTTTGTTCTGAATTTAAATATTGAAATTGGCGTATGCAAATTTAGGCAAATTTATTTAAATTTATTTAAATTTATTTAAATTCAACAAATGACCCATTTTTAATCCACAACATGTCTCAGCGTTGTTACTCGGCTTCCGGGGGTAATATGCTGGCTCTGTTTAAAAAGTGCTATTGCTAACATGTTGTAAGCCGCCCTGAGTCTAAGGAGAAGGGTGGCATAAAAATTGAATGAATGAATGAATGAATGAATGAATGAATAAATGCTTAGATCTGACCTGTGGGGCTGTCCTAGGAACAGCAAAGGACCAGGCCATGGTGCCTCTGTCAGTGAAAATGGAACTCGGGAGCATCCTGTTGAGCTCTGTTTTTGCTGGCAGAGGATTGCAAGAGGTCATTGCAATTGAAAACGGAGCTTAGGAGCCTGTTTTCTCTGGCAGAGCGCTCGGGCCACCACAGGAGGCCCTTGAAAAAAGTGACACTGAGCTGACTCCAGCCATGCCCACCTCTGCTCCCCAAGGTCTAGCGGCCCTCAACGAAACATTCAGTTTGATGCCCCTATTATAGATAGTTGAGCAACATAAGTTGGAAACTTCCATAGAATGAAGATCAGACATTTCCCACAGTTGAAGAGAAAATACAACATTCTGCTCTGGTTGTGTTGTGGTTCAGCCTGAGCCAGATCAAAGACCAGCTGCATCTCTGCTGGCTCCTCTTTGCAGCCGGACAGTGGAGACAGCAGTCAAAAAAGTGAAGATGAAGCAAGACCTGGGAGCCCTGGGGAAGGGCTATCTCAAGCCAGTAGCTTGGATTCTCTGGAGTCCCTGGAGTCCCTGGATGATGAAGCACAAGCTATCATTAGTATGCGGAAGAGACGCATAGCTCAAAGGAGAACTCAACTACGTAGATATTATCAGCACTGAAGGAGGAGCACCTGGGGGTTGGGTGTGGTCCTCATTAGCAGGGAAGTGTTTATAAGGCATGACAACCAGTTCGGCAGTGTGGAGTGTTATCAAAGGGGAGTTGGTGTTATCTGCATTTTCTCTCAGCGTTTTTGTTCCTGGCTCATGGCCCAGCAGTCTTGAAGACCCGTGGGAGGTTTGTGTCCGTTAGCTCAACAGCCTCGTTTGGCATTAAGGATCCTGTTTTTCTGTATGAACAATTGCTTTCGTGTTTCTTTTGGAGTTCCAGTGCTTTCCTGGCCTGTAAGGACATTTTCTGTTGGCTTCTTTTCTCTTTACCATTATAAAACTGTGTTTGGATTCAACTGGTGTGTCTGGCTTTTCTTTTTGGGTTGGTCATAGCTTCCGGAGTGACCCAGACAGAACAGGTTGTAATTTTTTATAAGAGTTCAGTACAGAGGTGGGTTCCTCCCTGTTTGGACCAGTTCCCCCAAAACTGGTAGTAAACCACTGCTGATGTCACAATGATGTCACACAACTAATTTTGTTGGCATTGGTCAGTGGTCGCCACACCATCTTTTTTTTTTAAATGATTTTTTTTTAAATTGAATAGGTTTTTTCCTTTTGTGCATGCGCAGAAGCTGAGTTTCCAGCACTGCACATGTGTCATCCTCTTGTTTTGGGCTTTTGGGGAGTGGATATTTTTGGGTGAGGACACTGTGCATGCTGAGCGGGAGGAAGCGAACCGGAAGCAAGTTAAGTCAGAAACCATCCTTGCTTCATTAGTATTGCAGAGAATGATTTCCCACTTGATAAATAATCAAGACTGTTGATTCCAGCAGAGACAATTTGTGCTTGGTGGTTACCATGCCACCACTATTATGTATGAGCTCCATATAGAACTGTGCGAGGATGCTTTCTTTTCTGTGTAGCCTGTCATAAAACTTCCCTAGCCACAGACTTGCACAGATAGAATAGAATTGGGCTAGAAGGGACCTTGGAGGTCTTCTAGTCCAGCCCCCTCTTCTAGCAGGAAAACCTATACCATCTTAGACAAGTGAGTCTCCAGTTTCTTCTAAAAAACCTCCAGTGATGAAATGCCCAGGATTTCTGAAGACAAGCTGTTCCACTGGTTAATTGTCCTCACTGTTAGGAAGTTTCTCCTCAATTCCAAGTTGCTTCTCTCTTTGTTCAGTTTCCAACCATTATTTCTTCTCTTGCCCTCTGGTGCTTTGGAGAATAATTTGACCCCTTCTTCTTTATGGCCTGCACTGGTTGCCGATCACGTGGCCTGCACTGGCTGCTGATCGGTTTCTGGTCACAATTCAAAGTGTTGGTTATGACCTTTAAAGCCCTACATGGCACTGGACCAGAGTACCTCCGGAACCGCCTGCTACCGCACGAATCCCAGCGACTGATAAGGTCCCACAGAGTTGGCCTTCTCCGGGTCCTGTCAACTAAACAATGTTGTTTAGTGGGCCCCAGGGGAAGACCCTTCTCTGTGGCGGCCCTGGCCCTCTGGAATCAACTCCCCATGGAGATTAGAAGTGCCCCCACCCTCCTTGTCTTTGGTAAGCTACTGAAGACCCACCTATATCGCCAGGCATGGGGGAACTGAGACCCGCTCCCCAGGCTTTTGTACTTTATGTTTGGTATGTATGTGTTGTTTGGTTTTAAATGATAGGGTTTTATATGTCTTTTTTTTCTTTTAATATTAGATTTGTTCGACTGTAACATTGTTTTTATTATTGTTGTGAGCCGCCCCGAGTCTTCGGAGAGGGGCGGCATACAAATCTAATAAATTATTATTATTATTATTATTATTATTATTATTATTATTATTATTATTATTATATTATTATGGCAGCACCTCAAATACAGGAATACTGCTATCATGTCATCCCTAATTATTTTATTTATTTATTTATTTATTCATTCATTCATTCATTCATTCATTCATTCATTCATTCGATTTTTATGCCGCCCTTCTCCTTAGACTCGGGGCGGCTTACAACATGTTAGCAATAGCACTTTTTAACAGAGCCAGCCTATTGCCCCCACAGTCCTCATTTTACCCACCTCGGAAGGATGGAAGGCTGAGTCAACCTTGAGCCGGTGATGAGATTCGAACCGCTGACCTACAGATCTACAGTCAGCTTCAGTGGCCTGCAGTACAGCACTCTACCTGCTGCACCACCCCGGCTCTCTTATTATTTTCTAGCAGACCCAAAATCTGCAGCCACTCTTCATAAGTTTTAGTCTCCAAGCCTTTGATCATCTTAGTTGCTCTTCTCTGAACTTTTTCCAAAATCTCAACATTGTTTTTTTTTTAATACAGTGACCAAAATTGGTTGCAGTATTCCAGGTGTGGTCTTACTAACGTTTTGTAAAGCGGCATTAGTACTTCATGTGATTTTGATTCTATGCCTCTGTTTATACAACCCAGGGCTGCTGCTGTACATGACTGGCTCATTTTCAAATGAGCATCCTGTGAGAGGGACTCCACAATCCCTCTCACAGTTATTTTTTTTGAGCCTTTGAAATATCTATCTCCTATTTATTCCATGTGTAGATACAAAAGAATCTGGGTTCTGATTGCTTGATCCTGATCTTAAGCTTATTTTCTTTGAAACTAAGTTCTAACCAAATCAAAAGTACCTTCTGGAAGGCGTATTGCATTTTCCTCCCTTCTTCATCGTTGTGTTTTTATATTTCCAATTTATCCTTAGCTGGGCATCCATTTAGGATCTCACCTAAAACTTCTTGGAAGAGCACAGATAGTTAGCGATGAAATCACATCCTTTAATCCCTGCCTTCTTGCCATGTTTCTTGTCTGTCAACATTTCTTTATCTGATAAATTAAACTGCTGTTAGTAGTGGTGCTCACTTTTCACAGGCTCTGTTTGTTCTTGTTTGTTTGGCTGTTTTCCTACACTGTTCCATCTGTAGTCACCATGACTCTATTTTATTTTTTGGAACAATTTGTTGAAATGGGACAGTGTGTTCCTTCCTTCCTTCCTTCCTTCCTTCCTTCCTTCCTTCCTTCCTTCCTTCCTTTCTTTCTTTATATTCTGGGTGAAGATTGGAGTCGAAGCCGACAGATGTAACCCCTGGGTTTATTCAGTATTGAACAGCAATATAATTGCAACATAATAATGACAGGGAGACCGCAGGCTGGCAGCGCTATTTTATAGAGAGCTGCCAGCCACTAGCCAATTATTTCCCCTAACGCAGACCAGAGTGAAATCTTCCAATTGTGCATTCACATACACAACACTTCCTTCCTTCCTTCCTTCCTTCCTTCCTTCCTTCCTTCCTTCCTTCCTTCCTTCCTCCCTCCCTCCCTCCCTCCCTTCCATACTCTCACAGTTTCTACAAATCTCTCCAACAATGTTTACACCCTACCTGCATTTAGACTTACCCTTGCTGGGAAAAGACAAAAAAAATTGTGATTGACTGATTTATCTTCAGTTCCAGATGACCAATAGCAAAATACAAGAAAAGGTAGTGTGTTATTTTTAGTTGGCAACATAGCTCATGATTGGGACCATAAATCTCTTTTTCCATGGTTTTAGTTTATGCATTTCTCTGGTCCTCTGAAGAAGATCAAAGGAGAGGAGAAAAAAGAAGAGTCAGCAGCATTCGTCTGTCATATTTAATAGTCCTTGTGTGCCCTTACACAGTATTTTTTTTGAGAATCCAAAAAGCTTGATTAACAAGAGTTCCAGCAGAATTCTTGTTGATCAACTCTTGTTCCATTACTTTGGAAGAGCTGCAGATTACAAAGCTTATAGCCAGTTTACTTTTCTGCTTCTAAAAAGTGATTTATTTTGCTGGGGTCATTGATGTAATTGATGTATGCTGATTAGTTGATGTTTGTGGATTGGAGGTGATATCCTGAGTAGTTGGAGCTTGCAGACTACTTAGCTGTTTTGTAATATGTGTCTGGGGTGTAACAATTTTGGTTTGGCTGCGAGTTAGTGGTCTGGTCATGTGTTTATGGTGTGTTGTCAGTTTGCTTTGTGTGCATGTCAGAGGGGTCTGCAACAGTTGGGGGCACTGCTGTAGTTTGGCTTCTGGGTGGTGGTTGTATTTGGTCTGTAGGGTGGGTGTGGGTTTGAGTCTGATTGGTGGTAGTGTCCTGTGTTGTTCTGGGTCTGGTTTCAGTTTGAATGGCTGGGATACGTTTGTTAATGAGAGCTGGTTTCCAGATGTCTGGTAGGCAGGAGGTATCATCACGTTTGTTCATATTGTGGAGGTGTATATATGATGGTATATACATGATGGTTTCCAAATGAATCTAGAAGCTAACTACAAAAATAGAATCAATGTTGAGGCTACATCAAGTATATGCCTTAAGAAATATGGATCAATCAATCAACATAATTAATTGTGAAAGGTTTTGAATATTTCCTCCAAAACATTTGATGGACAGGACTAATTGGGTATTGCTGCTAAAGATGGTAAGCAATTTGCTTGTGATCCAACCTACATAATCTAGAATGGCTATAATTTTTTGTGGCACTCAGTGCTATTAAAGGAGTGGGTGGCACATAAAATTGCTAAATAAAAATTGTTGCAATTTTAGTGGAGTGGATACAAGCTATGAAATATAGTTGTAGCTAACTCTCAATGCCCTGCTGGTATAAATTTTAAAGGAATATCACATCACAAAACATACCTTAGGCATGTATAATACTTAAATGTCGTTACATTTTCCCATAGATTCCCCCCCACACCAAAAAAATGCAAGTGAATCTGCAGGTCATAGATAAATATATTATGCTCGGGGTCACTTGAAATATGACAACTAAATAAAAAGATTTGCCTCCACCTCCATAATTTTAGTTTAAATATATTTTAAAAGAGGAAAGTAATTCTTGAAATGAGCTTTTCTGTAACCTGTATTTATTTATTTTAAACAAAGCAGGAGTGAGTTCTAATTTACCTCGCCATCGGTTCCCTTCCTCCCATGCTGTATGGCTGCATGCACATTGTGTGCTATGTGCCCATGCTGTGCAGACATGGGTGCATTTGTGCATGCATGTGCAATGCTGAAAAGTCAGCTTCTATGCATGCGCAGAAGCAAAAAATAAAGGAAAAAAATTCTCTCCCATAAAGCCAAAACCAAGATGGCTTCTGAGCATGTGCAGAAGCAAAAAAAGCACACCCCCAAAATACCCCCCCAATCGCCCCTCCCAAACCATGGTGGTCCACGGACTGGCATCGACAGAACCAGCTTCCTGACATCCCCATCGGTTTACTACCGGTTCTATAGAACTGGTGCGAACTGGGAGGAACCCACCTATGAAACAGTTATACAAAGCAGAAATAAAAGCAATACTGAGTAAAATGAATTGCAGGTAAAAGATTAAAGAAAAGGAAGTGTTTAATTAAATGTAGTTTAAATCAACATCACTCAACATCCCACTCCATACCATTATTGCTTTGTAAACCACATGCATACATTTTTGTTCTTTAACTTTCTCACATTTTTCTTTCTGAGAATCTTCTTGACCCCATCTAACCACAACTCTCTCACTTTTCCATCTTTCCTTTCCTCTCGGCATGCTCGCCCTTTCTTCATACATTTGTTTGAAAATTCATTTCTCATACACTCTTCCATTCATCTCCACATATGTCCTTTGCACTAGTCCCTTTGTTTTACATTCAATTCGCATTCACTCATCACTCAGTCATTCTTGACACTGTATTCATCTCTCTATAGGGATGGGAAGCACACAGAAAGAGGCAAACTCTTATACATGCTCATTTTTTCCCCTTCTTTCTCTCCATTTATTGAAACTTTCAAATTATGTGATATGGAGAGTGCAGATAATAGACTCTCATTCTTATGAAGGAATGGCATTTCCGAGCCTTGGTAGCATAGTGGTTAGAATGCAGTATTGCAGGCAGTATTTCCTACTGAAATGGATGAACACAGTCTAGAGCTCCATCTTGATGAATTCAAGTTGAGTCAATTCTCCATCCTTCCAAGGTTTGGTAAAATGGGGACTTAGATTGCTAGGGGAAATATGTTGACATTGTCAACTGCCCAGTGAATGCTGTAAAGCAATGTGGGGTGATATATATATATATTGCTGAATTTTTAAAATTAGGGAGACTAGGATAGAGCTATTTTGGCCTTGTTCTGGCCTCATCAGCTAGCCATACCCTTACTGGGATTTGATCCTAGGGCTCCTGCCTTGTAAGGCAGAGAATTAACCTCTAGGCCACCAGATCAGATCCCTTCAGCTTTGTATCAGGGAGGGGCTATATGGTTTTTCTGTTGGATCACCCTGGTATATTGAAGGAACGTCACAGCTCCTTTTTGCCTCTAGGCTCTATATAGCCCCAATGAGGAGTCCAACTTGCGCCTACTGAAAAACAGATTATTTCCTACTGAAATGGATGAACTGAAAGGCATCAAAACAGTGCTTTGGATTTAGCATCTTTAAATCACATCATGCTTTCACTTATATTGCCAAATCCTAGATTTAATGGGGTTTTTTTTTAAAAAAATAGTCATGTATAAATGAAGGAAGAATTCTTTGCCATTTCCAAAAGTAAGCATTAGGCAATGAGATCAGAAGTCTTTGAAACAAAATCTTGGGACAAATCAGGGTCTAGGACAGTGATGGCGAACCTTTTTTCCCTTGGGTGCCAAAAGAGCATGGGCACGTGCTATTGCACGTGTCCAAGTGCCCACACCCATAAGTTAATGCCTGTGAAGGGTGAAGACAGTTTCCTCCGGCCCCCGGAAGCCCTCTGGAGGCTGGAAATGGCCTGTTTCCCAATTTCTGGTGGGCCCAGTAGGCTCGTGTTTTGCCCTCCCCAGGTTCCAAAGGCTTCCCTGGAGCTGGGGGGAGGGTAGAAATGTCCTCCCCCATACCCCCGGAGGCTCACTGGAAGCCAAAAACGCCCTCCCAGAGCCTCTGTGAGCCAAAAATCAGCTGACCAGCACACACATGCATATTGGAGCTGAGCTAGGGCAATGGCTTGCGTGCCAGCAGATATGGCTCTCCATGCCACCTGTGGCATCCATGCCATAGGCTCACCATCACTAGTCTAGGACTTTCAGACTCCTAGCCTTGGCCATACCTCAATCTACTCCAGGCTTCTAGTTCTGCCCATTAACCTCTAGATTTCCTCCTCAGCTGACCCGCCTCTAGCTATTCGCCCTAGCCAATGGGCCTGTGCCCTTCCATCCCACCCCTTTCGTCACTGTCAGGGGTAGGCTGCTGCCCAGATTGGGAGGGAAGAACGCAGTAGAGTAGCAAAAATGGAGCTCCACTCCAGAGCACCCAATTTGCACTGAAAGATGTTGAAAGAAAATGCAGGGCGTCCTGCATAAGCCACGGCCACAGCGTGGTAGTAAAAGGTTTGGTAGCCCTTCACTGGTCACTGTCCATTTGCCAAAACATCATTTGCCGTGGGCTTTTGGCCAATTAAGTGGCAGACAGAAGCCATGTTGCTTCTGCCTGCCAGCATGTTATTGCAGGAGATGGGCAGCTATGGGGATGTGCGGCAGCCAAGTGGCCTATATAGGAGGTGCAGTGGAACTCAAAGCCTGGAAGAGAAGGAGGCATGGCCAAGGGTAGGAGTTTGAAAGTCTCATTCCACTTTTCTCTATTTCAAATCTGACAAAAATCCCATCCTATATTTGGGGTCAGTTTGGCAAATGAAAAACTCCCAATAAGACCAAGGGTCTGTTGTTTTAAGTTTCTTTCTTTACTATGTTTTCTACTGGGGAATTTTTTCCCCAAGACTTGTGTTAAGAAAAGTAGAGATTGAAATGATCCTTCTCGATATGATGGGGTGGGTTCTAACTTACCCCATTGCCAGTTCATTTCCTTCCACGCTGCGTGGATGCATGAATGGGCAGTGCTGAAAAATCCAAGCAATTTTTTTTAACCCGGAAACAAGATGATGAAGAGAAGAAAAAAACCAGAAAAAATCCCCCCCTCCCAAAAAAAAAAATCCCCCCAAAAGGATGCCGGAATCTACGACCAGCACTGACCAAACCGGTTCTATGACATCATCGTTATGTCATCAGCGGGTTGCTACCAGTTTGGGTGAACTGGTCCAAGCTGGGAGGGGAGGAACACACCTCTGATGTAAGTTTACTTTAGAGTGGTGCTCTTACACTTGCTTTTAATTGATTTTTAAAAAAATGTTCGGTTAGGCATTCAGCTGTAAGCAATTAGACCCAACTTGTGCTCAACGCAGGTAAAATCCCACTGGTAATGGGGCCAACTGAGCAGCTATAGCTGTCTGAATACAGAAAATACAGCACATTTCTTAAAGAAACTCTTTTAATGGTATAGTTTCTTGCTCCAGAAAAAATTGTTACAAGCATTAC
Source organism: Erythrolamprus reginae (assembly GCF_031021105.1). Taxonomy (NCBI): domain Eukaryota; kingdom Metazoa; phylum Chordata; class Lepidosauria; order Squamata; family Dipsadidae; genus Erythrolamprus; species Erythrolamprus reginae. Next base: position 21,750,545 of record NC_091954.1, on the reverse strand, counting down.
ATTTCGATGTGAAACAATCAGCAGCAAGTTTAGAATAGAACAGAATAGAATAGAATGGAATGGAATGGAATGGAATGGAATGGAATGGAATGGAATAGAATAGAATAGAATAGAATAGAATAGACCATTGAACCTTATCTAATCTAAGCAGGTTCTAACTATTAGTATAGAATGCACTATTCCTGTGCATTACTGTGAGTAGCAATAAATCAGATTAAGTGGATCTTCACTTATGTACCTGATCCTTTGCACCTGGCAAGAGTTAAAAGAGGAATCAGCTAGAATCTCTACATTTCCTGGATAGCTGCAAGAGAATTAAGTCCAACCTCCACTAATCCTTATCTAATGTAAGAAGGTCCAACCATTAGTATAGAATATTCATGTGCATCAGCACGAGTAAATAATTGGATCTGCACTGAAGGGGATCATTTATGGTCCAACCCCCTGCTCAAACAGGAAATCCTATACCAGTGATGGTGAACCTTTTGTTCCTTGGGTGCTGAAAGAGCATGACTGTGTGGCGAAAGAGCATGACCACAGGCTATTGCACATGTGTGAGTGCCCACACCCATAATTCAATGCCTGGGGAGGGTGAAAACAGCTCCCCCCCAAGAGGCCCTCTGGAGACCAAAAATGGCCTGTTTTCCATCCTCTGGTGGGCCCAGTAGGCTCATATTTTGCCCTCCCCAGGTTCCAAAGGCTTCTCTGGAGCTGGGGGAGGGTTCAAATGCCCTTCCCCATTCTCCTGGAGGCTCTCTGGAAGCCAAAAATGCCCTCCCAGAGCCTTTGCATGAACCAAAAATAAGCTGTCCGGCACACACATGCACGTTGGAGATGAACTAGGGCAATGGCTCATGAGCAGATATCACTCTACGTACCACCTGTGGCAGTCATGTCATAGGTTCATCATCACTGTCCTATACCATTCTAGACAAGTGGCTGCCCAGCCTCTTCTTTAAAATTTTTTTTATTTATTTATTTACTTACTTACTTACTTACTTACTTACTTACTTACTTACTTACTTACTTACTTACTTACTTACTTACTTATTGGATTTGTATGCCGCCCCTCTCCGGAGACTCAGGGCGGCTAACAGCATTAACAAGACAGCATACAAAAATAATCCAATACTAAAAACAGTTAAAAACCCATTATTATAAAAACCAAACATACATACAGACATACCATGCATAACATTGTAAAGGCCTAGGGGGAAAGAGTATTTCAATTTCCCCATGCCTGGCGGCAGAGGTGGGTTTTAAGTAGCTTACAAAAGGCAAGGAGGGTGGGGGCAATTCTAATCTCTGGGGGGGGGGTTGGTTGCAGAGAGCCGGGGCTGCCACAGAGAAGGCTCTTCCCCTGCGCCTCGCCAAGCGGCATTGTTTAGTTGAAGGGACCCGGAGAAGACGCACTCTGTGGGACCTAACTGGTCGCTGGGATTCGTGCAGCAGAAGACGGTCCCGGAGATAATCTGGTCCGGTGCCATGAAGGGCTTTATAGGTCATAACCAACACTTTGAATTGTGACCGGAAACTGATTGGCAACCAATGCAGACTGCGGAATGTTGGTGTAACATGGGCATATTTGGGAAAGCCCATAATTGCTCTCGCAGCTGCATTCTGCACGATCTGAAGTTTCCGAACATTTTTCAAAGGTAGCCCCATGTAGAGAGCGTTACAATAGTCAGGCCTCGAGGTGATGAATTTGTTGGTAAATTTAAAATGTAACACAAAATAGTTTGTTACGGAGTGCCTGCCTGTGAAGGCTCCTGGATTGAGACTGAAAAGTGAAAGTGCAAGCAGTATGCTCCATCCCATATTTGGGTCAACCAGGTTGTCCTGATAGACCGGTGTCACTGGAAAAGTACTCCAGTGATGGAGCACCCACAATTTCTGAAGGCAATCTGTTCTGCTGGTTAATTGTTCTCACTGCCAAGAAATTTGTCCTTAGTTCTAGGTTGCTCCACTCTTTGGTTAGTTTCTCCTTCAGTTTATTAATGTACAGTATTCATCTTATTTTATTTAATTCATTTAAATTGAATAACTTTTATGTAAAGTAATTGATTTATTTATACCACTGACTATTGAGGCCTTCCCTGATTAAGGAAATTTAGTATATGGAACTGTGTATATTTTTCCATCTTTATTATTATTATTTATTAAGCTGGGCACTTGTTCATACAGCAGAAAAAGATGTTGAACGAAGCAAGGTCATAGCTGCAGAGCAGCAAGATTAGATGCACTGTTCTAAGCTGCTTTCCAAAGCAGAACTAAAATCATTCCAAAGGGCTGGTCAGCATATTTAAAAAAGCAGAAGTTTGTGTGTACAGTATAACCTTGATCGGTGGCATCAACAGCAATAGCATTAGCATTTATTCTTACATATGCCCCTTAGCATTTTGCAGCACTCTCTGAGTGGTTTACAATGAAAGCAATATTTGCATATTTCCCTCAACAATCTGGGTCCTCATTTTACCCATCTCAGAAGGATGGAAGGCTGAGTCAACCTTGGGCCCCATTAGAATCAAACTCTGGCCTGTGGACAAAGTTTGCCTACAATACTACCCTTTAACCACCGCACCTCCAAGGCTGAACAAAATGATCATATGCACATCTACAATTTATCACAGCATGACCTTTGGAATTAACAACATCCCCCTCAAAGGACCCGGGGGGTTCCCACATGCAGTAGAAACTGCCAACATATTTTAATGTCAGTGAAACTATGTACAGTCATTTAAGGTAAGGTGAAGGGGGATGATTTGGTGCATAGTGTGAAATTACATAAATGCAAAATGTGCTAGTATTCCACTACTAGTCAGGAACATATGTAGAAGCTGGCTTCCATATGGGTATTGCCCAATAATTAGTTTGGATTGCTTTGGAATCTATAAATAGACTCGCCTTAATCTGGAAAGGAAATAGAGAATATCCTTTCTCTGAGTTATTTATACCTTGACCTATTACTACTAATCACTCCAAAACATCTGAGTATCAGAAACATTTTGCATTTGAATTAATGCACTAAATTCCAGTGCCTAATATGAAGATGTCAAGACATGAGGGTTTATTTATTTTTTATTTATTTATTTTGTCCAATACACAATGAGGGTTTTAGTGGATATATATATATACACATAGTAAAATACATGATGAATGTTATAGAGGAGATACTCATAGTAAAATATATTTAAGAGATAATAGAAAAGAAGATATAGTAATAGAACATATCAATGAAAGAACAGAAGAGATATAGGAATAGAAGAAAGGTACAGGAGATATAGGAGAGCAATAGGACAGGGGACAGAAGGCACTCTAGTGCACTTGTACTTGCCCCTTACTGACCTCTTAGGAATCTGGATAGGTCAACCGTAGATAATCTAAGGGTAAAGTGTTGAGGGTTTGGGGATGACACTATGAAGTCCGGTAGTGAGTTCCACACTTCGACAACTCGGTTACTGAAGTCATTTTTTTTACACTCAAGTTTGGAGTGGTTAATATTAAGTTTAAATCTGTTGTGTGCTCTTGTGTTGTTGTGGTTGAAGCAGAAGTAGTCGCCGACAGGCAGGATGTTGCAGCATATGATCTTATGGGCAATACTTAGATCTTGTTTAAGGCGTCTTAGTTCTAAGCTTTCTACGCCCAGGATTGAAAGTCTAGTCTCATAGAGTATTCTGTTTGGAATGGAGGAGTGAAGGGCTCTTCTGGTGAAGTATCTTTGGAAATTTTCAAGGTTAGATGCACCACCTATCCCTTGGCAGCAGTAAAGGACTACCAACATTTTTACTACCACACTGTGGTACCCCATTGTGCCCCCCCCCATCTGGGCAGTAGCCCACCTCTGCTTGGCACATCAAAATCAGGGGCTACTGAGAGCAAAAATGGCCCTTTGATCCATGTGGAATCCGGCTGCCTCTGCTACAGATATCTGTGCATTTTCAATCTTACGATCACTGGCAATGCATTAAAATAAGACATATTGTCCACTTCAGCTGAAACTAAGGGATGGAAAGGTCTTAAGGGGAAGAGGAAGAACATGAGAAAAGAATGCAGCTCTGTATAGAACATCAATCAGCAAAGCAGTCTGCCATGAAGGTCTCTGTCTTCTGTCTTCAAACAGAGACTTTGCCTTGACCAGTGTCAGAGCCCTCAGCAGGTCTTTCCTTTTCCCCTTTGTACTAGGTGTCTTCGAGGGACATCCAGAAGGAGATAAAAAAGTCAAGATGATGGCCATAACCATAAACTTGACGCTCGCTCTTTTTATTACACATATTCTGCTATCTGAGGTTCTTTATTTCAATATATGGAGCTGGGGAAATATTGAATTTATTTAGAAGAGTGGAAAAGCAAATATGGGCTGCATTGGCTGCTGATCAGTTTCCAGTCACAATTCAAAGTGTTGGTTATGACCTTTAAAGCCCTGCATGGCATTGGACTAGAGTACCTCCGGAACCGCCTGCTAATGCACGAATCCCAGCGACCGATAAGGTCCCACAGAGTTGGCCTTCTCCGGGTCCTGTCGACCAAACAAAGTCGTTTGGTGGGCCCCAGGGGAAGAGCCTTCTCTGTGGCAGCCCCAGCCCTCTGGAATCAACTGCGCCCGAAGATTAGAACTGCCCCCACACTCCTTGTCTTTTGTAAATTACTCAAGACCCATCTATACCGCCAGGCATGGGGGAGTTGAGACACCTTTCCCCCAGGCTTTTTTATATTTATATTTATGTTATGTATTTGGGTATGTATATGTTGTTTGCTCTTTTAAATATGATAGTGTTTTATGTGCTTTTTAATATTAGATTTGTTTTCGCTGGAATATTGTTTTTATTATTGTTGTGAGCCGCCCCGAGTCTTCGGAGAGGGGCGGCATACAAATCTAATAAATTGAATTGAATTGAATTGAATTTTTACCCTTTCCTTAAACAATCAGGTTTTTTTTAAATAATTACAGCCAGTGAGGATGGGACTTGAGTTCCTGCAATTAAAGCCTGCAATGTCCTTGAAGCTCCATGCATTTTATGTGATACCCTTGTCCCCAAAAGGTTATTCTGTAAATATCAAAGAAGTTGTAAATATTTCTGAGGGCCATCATAGCCAATGACCCAAATTCTAAAAATCTGAGAGGCTCCAGGTAGTTTATTCTTTAGATATACTTTATCAGGTACAGCACTTTCTCAGGCTTTTTATGATTATCATAGGATACTAGGCAAAGACTCAGCAAAACAGAACAATATGTGTGCTTTGTAGTCTACTAGAGATTACTTGAAAGATCAAGAGAAGGAGGCAAAGAGCCACTGTTGGTGGCATCTTCCAGACATGGTTAAGATTTGGAAATTACATGGAATAGACCCACTTCAAGAAAACAAGAAATTACATTTACCTTGGTTCCTAGGTGCTTCAATTGCTATTTTGTGATATATTTTGGGTCAAAATGAAGAACTGTGGCTCATATTCTCCTTATCAATATAAGCTATCTATCGCAAGATCTTTCTCTCCTCCATCTTTCAACTACACCATATTCAAGCTGATGAGATTAAGTTGATTTTCCACTTCCCAGCATTATACAAAAAAACCCCTTCTGTATTGTGGTTGAAACAATTTTGGATATTCTCTCGAAGTTTCAAACTTATAGAAGCAACCTAGAAATAAGGAGAAATTTCCCGACAGTAAGAACAATGGAACAGCTTGCCTTCAGACATTCATAAGAGACTTTACAGCCACTTATCTGTAATGCTATAGGCCAATGATAGCTAACCTTTTCCAGAGCAAGTGCCCAAAGCACATGCCCACACATGCAAATGTGTGTGCGTGTAGCCAAAATGCAATCTGCATGCAGCCCCATGCATGCATGCACCCCAGTGATGGTCTCCTACGGGAAGGGTCAGGAACGCAGTTCTGGTAGCAAAATTTGGAGCTCCACCCCAGAGCACCCAATTTGCAATGAAAGATATTGAAACAAAATGCATAAGCCACACCCACAGTGTGGTAGTAAAAATTTGGTAGCCCATCACCGATGCACCCACACCATATCTCCCCTTCACATGCTCCACCCCTTGTGCGTGCGCAGCAGAGAGTCAAAGACAAGCTGGCCAGTGGGAGGTATGTGCCCATGTGCAGCAGACCTGAAGTGGGGTGCTGCATGCCACCTCTGATACTCATGTGGTTCACCATCACAGCTAAAAGCTCTCTCCTGGAGGCAGAAGGAGTTGTAGTAGAGGATCTCTAAGGACTCTGCTATTCTGTTATTTTTCCATCCCACCGCTGTACACAAAAGTTCAAAATGAAGCTCCGCATAGTTAGAAAAGGATTGGAGAAGGTTTTTTCCCAGTTCTTTTGATTACTTTACATTCCTGAGAATAACTCACCCAGCATCCTGATTCATCACCTAAAGAAAGAACAAGGTTTCCACACTAAGAAAGCTCATGGAATTGGAGCCATCTGAAATTTCTGCTGAGATTTGGCCAGCCTATAAATTTAATAAATCATCATCATCATCATCATCATCATCATCATCATCATTACCATCCTTACATTTCATACAATAGTGAGGTTTTTTGAGTGGCCTTCAAGGATAGCTCCATGTAGAGTTAATTGCAATAAATCAGGTAGGACTGATGATTTCCCAAAATCTTTCAGCAAGAACTTAATTCCAAGAAAAGAATTAAAATTTATCCTCAATCAATTCTGCCAGTGAGGAGAAAACAAAAATTCCTCCTCAGGGAAGCAACATATATCTCAGTTTCTCCTGGTCCCTTTTGTTTAATTTAGAAGGAGCTTAAACCTGATTCTTCCCTATCCAAACCAGTCGAGTTTATGCACTTCCTTAAGTTCTTCCTACAAATTCATACCAACCCACTTCCTACTTTTTCTCTTTATCCTCTTGTCTTCCTATCTTTTCTACTCAATCTAGGTGTTAAACTTTGTATTCTGCATGGGTGTTTAGTTGTAAGATCAGTGTCTTAATACTACAACGTTAAGGGATAACTGTTATAAATGGGCACTGTATTTAATTGCTCTGCATGTCATTAACTCACATTTTATTTAATAAATTAAATAATTGGTTATTTAGGAATTATAGTTTAAGTTCTGGTCACCACACTTCAAAAGAGACATTGAAACTCCGGAGAAGGTGCAAAAAAGAGCAACCAAGATGATTAAGGGATTGGAAACCAAGAGGTACGAAGAGAGACTGAGGGAACTGGGCATGGATAGCCTAGAGAAAAGGAGGGCCAGAGCAGACATAATAGCAGTCTACAAGTATACAAGGGGATGTCACAGAGAGGAGGGGATCACTTTATTCTTCAGGGCACCAGAGGGCCAGACGAGGAACAACGGCTGGAAGCTGACCAAGGAGAGATTCAACATGGAGATAAGGAGGAACTTCCTGACGATCAGAACGATCAACCAATGGAACAACCTACCAGCAGACGTTGTGAACTCCAACACTCTGGACATTTTTAAGAGAAGATTGAACTGCCACTTGACTGGTGTACTATAGGGTTCCTACTTGGGCAGGGGGTTGAATTCGATGGCCTTCATGGTCCCTTTCAACTCTAACAATAAATAAATAAAAGTAAGTAGAGTTCAAGAAGATCTCTGCACACACATACACACACACAGAGAGAGAGAGAGAGAGAGAGAGTGTTCTTGACTTACAACACTTTATTTAGTGACCATTCAGTGACTGGCACTGAAAAAAGTGAGTTATGACCATTTTTCACAGCTACATCGATTGCCTTGTGAACAAAATTTAGATGCTTTGCAACTGGTTCATATTTATAACCGTTGCAGTGTCTCGGGGTCATGTGATCACCTTTTTTCGACCTTCTGAAAAGCAACGTCCATGGAGAAGCCAGATTCACTTAACAACCAGGTCACTAACTAATCAGCTGCAGTGATTCATTTAAAAGCTGTGGCAAGAAAGGTCATAAAATGTTTGAGATAGATATACATCTCAACCTTTTTATGACCTTTCTATATCTGACTTAAGACTTCTATGACTTAAAACTTCTATGACCTTTCTATATGACTGAAGCTTATAGTAGTTTAAAAGACACCCACCCACCCCAATAAATCTGACCGTTCTGCCATGAATTCTGCCATTTATGTAACCTTGCATCACCTGAGTCTTCATTGGTGCTCCCTTTTTACCAATTATAGTAACTTCCTCCTCTGACTACCTTCCTGCAATATTCCCCCAGGGTTTAAAAAGTAGTTTAATTATTGTTAGCAGGTGACTATGAATGTATATGACCTTTAATGAAATGATATTGGGAAAATATCTAGGAAAAAAACTGGAAGAAGGAAAGGGGAACAATATTTGGCAGAGAGGTTGTGGAGACAGGCGGTCCTTGGAATAAGATCTGCGTAGTTTGGCATCTGGAGACTGGGAATTCTACCCTGTTTCCCTGAAAATAAGTCACCCCCGAAAGTAAGACATAGGAGAGGTTTTGTAGAATTGCCTAATATAAGTCACCCCCGAAAGTAAGACATAGGAGAGGTTTTGTAGAATTGCCTAATATAAAGCATCCCCCGAAAGTAAGACGTAGGAGACGTTTCATTTCGCAACATTCCCGAACAGAACCTATATAACACTGCTGTCCATAAAGTGTATCCCAAAACGCTAAATCAAACAGATTTAACCCTGCTGTTCTGTTCGAAAAAACTTCCTAATGTTATGTTCGGGTCACCCTGACCCGGACCGAAAACTCTTCATTTGAAGTGCTTATGTTTGGTCAATTTGAAAACTTTTTTCACTTGGAAAGTAGTCTGAACATTTCTGCACACAATGATATGAAAATTGAAATGAAAAAAGTAAATCTTATTGGTTTATTTTGCGCATATATTGCATCCCCCTCCCGTTTTTGTGAATTTTTTTCAATTTATGGATAGTTTTGCTTGCAAAATCCATTCTATTTTACTAAAGTTGGTGTGGGATTGGTAGCTTGAACATTTCTGAACATAATGATATGAAAATTGAACTGGAAAAATTGATGCATATTGGTTTATTTTGTTGATGAAATGCATGCCCCCCCCCCGTTTTTTTGAAATAGTCTTCACTTTATGGATATTTTTGCTAGCAAAATATATTCTATTTTACCAAAGTTGGTGTGGGATTTGTAGCTTGAACATTTCTGAAGATAATGATATGAAAATTGAACTGGAAAAATTGATGCATATTGGTTTATTTTGCACATAAATGGGGCCCCATGCTTATACTCAAATAGGCTTATACTCGAGTAGGCTTATACTCGAGTACAAGACAATATGGTTTTATATTCAAAAATAAACCAATAAGAATCATTTTTTTCAGTTCATTTCTATTTTTCTTATGTTCAGGATTGTTTCAAAAGGATATTCCAAATATTTCTAGCCAAATATGTATAAAAAGTGACAATAATGGCACACAGCAAGACCGAGGTGGGGTGGCCCTTTTGTGGCAAAAATAAACCAATAAGAACCATTTTTTCCAGTTCATTTATATTTTTCTTATATTTAGAAATGTTCAATTTAGTATATCAAACCTTTTGGGGGGGAAATTCCTTAGGGATTTGTAGCCCTAAAAAATAGAAATTGACACGAAATTCAGAAAGGATGGGGGGAGGGGCTTTTTGATCAAAATAAAAATATAAGTCTCAATTTTTCCAGTTCAATTTTCATATCATTATGTTCATAAATGTTCAAACTAGTTTTCCAGTTGAAAAAGTTTTCAAAAAGATCAAATTCAAGTACCTAAAAAAATTCTTTTTGGTCCGGTCACATACAAACAGAAACAGACTCGAAGTGATGATTTTTTTTTGCCCAGAAAACAATTAGCCACCACCCCAAAAATATTTTTTGATGATCAGCATTGTTAAATTGAGTAAATGAATGCCTAAGATTTTAAATAATATTTCGGATTTGAAACATAAAAAAATAAAAAGTGAAAATGGTTGCAAGCAGCCGAGGGGGGGGGGGCTTATTTCTGATGTTAAAAAACCAATAAGAATCATTTTTTTCAGTTCCTTTATATTTTTCTTATATTCAGAAATGTTCAAGCTACCAATCCCACACCAACTTTAGTAAAATAGAATGGATTTTGCAAGCAAAACTATCCATAAATTGAAAAAAAATCACAAAAACGGGGGGGCGTGCATTATATCAGCAAAATAAACCAATAAGATTTACTATTTTCATTTCAATTTTCATATCATTGTGTGCAGAAATGTTCAGACTACTTTCCAAGTGAAAAAAGTTTTCAAATTGACCAAACATAAGCACTTCAAATGAAGAGTTTTCGGTCCGGGTCAGGGTGACCCGAACATAACATTAGGAAGTTTTATTGCCCAGCAAAAACTAAGCCCCCCACCCCCCAAAAAAAATTCTCATAGAGAGAACCCCTGAAATGATGAAAAGTCATGAAATTTCAAGTTTCAGATATGCAGGGAAAATGTTTTACCGGGGACTCAAACTTGGTTTCGGGTCACATAGGACCCGAACAGAACACATCCAACACGTATCCAACATGTGGCTGCTTGTTTGGATGCATTTTTGCTGCAGCAGGATGCAGGATACAATTCATTGAAAAAAAATAAGACATCCCCTGAAAATAAGACATAGCACATCTTTGGGAGCAAAAATTAATATAAGACGCTGTCTTATTTTCGGGAAAACACGGTAGCTCTGTGTCGAGCTGGGGAGCCTTGTGCAGACACTCTCAGTTTTGCTATGAAGCAGGCAATGGTAAGCAAATTCCTAAACACTTGCCAAAAAAATTTCAGGGAGCTAGCCATGTAGTTGTCAGAAGTCAAAAAGAATTACTCAGAGGTGTGCATGTTCGCAAACACCCAGACACATGGTCATCAGATGTCAAGATTGTCCTCAATGGATGTTTGAAATTCTGAAAGTAGTAAGAATTTTGTTTTTTTGTAGGTTCTAAGCATGTACTCCAAAAAGAATTATCTTGGCAGTCTTCTAATCTTATTGAAATCTCATGAGATAACTTGCTTTGTTAAACACTATCAGAGATTCTTGGTTTAGGAATCTTTGCATGTTTTGGCTATATGCCGGAAAGCTATATTTTTAATATTGCAACATCTGTGTACAGTCCAGGGAGTACAAGTTATTAGAATGCCTGTTTACTATTCACAAACCTAATCTCCCCATCACAAATTTAGGTTAGTTAATATAAATTTGCAGAAGCTTGAATAAATCAGTTCCACTCTTCAACTAAGCCATGGCTTATTTTTCCATTCAAAAATTTGAATAGAAATTCAATAAAAATTATTTTAAACAAACATGTGGTTCTTTCTGTTCCATATCAGTATAGTTTGAACAGATGCATTTATTCAGACTTTTTCATAGGTACATTTAAAGAATTCCTTATAGCATTAAGGAGAAAATTTGTTTTAGCTTAGATTTTGGTATCATCATTAATGATGGGCAAGTTCGGACAAATTTTATGCAAAATTCGGCTGAACCCGAAGCGAATCTGAACCCAAACCCAAACGGGGAATCCCACCAAGAGATTCCGGGGGCGGAGCTTTGATGTCACGTATATCGGCAGATTGCTAAGGACGCCAAGGTGATCACTGAATCCAGGAAGTGATCACCTTGGCATCCTTAGAAACCTGCCAGTGACGTCAAGACTCCACCCCCGGAATCTCTTCATGGGAGAGATTCCCCAGCTCCTTCAAAGGGAGGTCTTCACATAAAAATAAACATTGTTATTTTTATGAAAAAGGATGCCGCAGCGGCGCTGCAAGCAAACGGCGGTCCTTTTATGTAAAAATAAACATAAATAAACATAAAAATAAAAATAAACCTGTACGGACCCAAATTGTGAGGGTTCGGTTCGCCCATCATTAATCATCATGCAAAAGTGGACAGGATGTTTTTTTAATCATTCCTCTTTTCAACTGACAGACCAATGTCCTATAACTCATGCTCAGCTGAAAGCTCCACCATCAAGCTCCACAATAATATGATTACTATTGTCTTTGTTAAATCTCTCCTTTCCTTGTTGAACCACTTTTCTGAGGATGAAGTTGTGTAAAGATACAACCATACAACCACCCAACACACCCCACCCAAAGCTACAAATTCAATTGCATTAACAATTTTTGTAATCTAATCAGAGATGGGTTCCTGCCAGTTCAGACCAGTTCTATAGAACCATTATTGGGAATTTCCCCCTACTCGCTGAACCAACAGCAATGGCCATCTGGACACGCCCTGGAACCATCTCTCTCAGCAACACCATAGGCACCACCGTCTTGTTTTTTGCATGTTTTGCATGTGCAGAAGCTGTGGTTTTTTTTCTTCTGCACATGGCAGAAGCTGAGTTTCTAGCACTAACAGTAAAGTTCTAATATTCCCTCTTATCATTACCCATCTTATGGATATAAACAATGTTATATCTGTGTATATTATCAATATGTAGTTGACTAAACAAACAAACAAACAAATAAATAAATACTACAGAATGCACCCCACAAAATAAAATGGACCAAGATAAAAAATAAAAATAATGCACAGTTATGTTTGCATTATTTTGCTACCAACAATGTGGGAGATTTACAAGTTGCAAAAACAAAGTGCAATGGTGAGAATTACCTTGAGGTACTTATCTGTCAGTAAACATAACATTCCTCAGTGCATCTGGGAAAAGAGGTTGGAAAATGTACCTAGGTTTATTATAAGCTTTTCCAATATGGAAATATGATTATTATTATTATTATTATTATTATTATTATTATTATTATTTATTAGATTTGTATGCTGCCCCTCTCTGAGGACACACATGTTTTGTGTCACATGTACTCAAAGCTGTATAGGAATAATAATTGTAATTAAAAAAGAAGAACTTAGAGGACCATTAGACTGAATTACTAAGGAAGACTCAAGAGCTCTACAGGTTTAAGTACATCTGTGCCAATGCAGCCAAACAAATAAACAAACATAAAATGCTAATATAAATATTCAGTGGATAACTGCAGTGTTCACATCATTTTATTTTTGCCTTGGAGTTTTCCCACAAGTTGTACAGTTTTCCCTTTTACTAAGCACTGTTTATGAAGTTGCAAAGATCCTGTGTTGTCAGCTGGATTCCTGTAATACTAAATAATTTCCTTCCCTTTTCGTCCCTTCCCTTCCCTTCCCTTGGGCCGTTGCCCCCCTCCCCCAGTATAGCGAAGGGGGGAAAGGTTGCATGATGACAACTTGTCATTGTGAGTTTGACACTCTTGGCTTATAATATCTGATTAAGGTGCTAAAATTTGAATTGAAGGAATTGTGCCACATATTGCATTGATCTCCTTTTGCTTTCTATTTTAGATTTTCATAAGAATCAAACACACATAGTGTTGTGGTTGGCTCTGGACCAGCTCCTGCCCCAGGGAATGGGGAGATGGATGCAGGGGAAAATTCAACATGTCACAGGCCTGTGTTATTGCCGACAGAATCAGTTCAGAGTTTAGTTTCCTTGGACGAAGAAGAAGGTGGGAGTGACTCGGCAGAGGGGGGCTTGGTACACAGCCAAGGCAGTCAATCTTCCTTATCTTCTATAGCTTCAGATGATGACATGTTGGACCCACGCAAGCGCAGAATTATGCGTAGAAGAGACCAAGTGAGAACATATTACAAGAAATAAGGGAGGCCACCTGTGTTTGGGTGGGGCTCCAGTAATTAGGGCTGCTGCTATAAATAGCAGCAGCCGGGTTTGGCCATTGTGGAAGAATATCTGTTGCAGTTTTGTCAGGAATCTTGTGTGCTGGACTTTGTTGCTTTTTCATGCCTTTGAAACCAAAGCAGAGCAGCGTGTGTGCGTGTGTATGTCTCCCTTCCTTGGAAGAAGATGGGGTGTGAAGTTTCTCCATAGCTGCTGGTTAAGTACTTAATGACTGCTTAAGGGACATTGTACAGATTACCCGGTTGTTTTGGGAAGAGTGCTCTTTGCTATACAAAAAGAGTGCTTAGTTTATTTTGACTTTTGTGATAAAGAACATTGTTTTGAATTTTCAAACGTGTGTGTGTGTGTCTGCAATTTGTATCCTTGAATTTTCGGGAGGCTCCTATCAGAGAGCCCGACAGAACACATAGAAACATTTTTTTTAAAGAAAGGCCTAGGTTCAGAGATGCCCTAAAACTCCAGTGGCTTTCATCAAAATGACCAGTGTCCACAAGCTCCCATTTTTTGGAACATGCACACATACAAAAGAGGCAGGACCTACATTGAAATATTGCAGTTTTGTTGTTTTCACACAGATGCATATTTGCAAATTCCATGGCCTTAAAGAAAAATTAGGTTAATCTTGGGCATGATTAAGCATGCAAAGATAACAATGCATCCTAAAACTGAAACTCTTAATAGAAAGATCAATAATGATAGAGCCCTTTGCTACCTTCTCCACTTAATCTGAAGCCATTGTCAATAATTATAAATATACAGTATAAAGCTTTCTTTGCTTACATTTTGGCCCTAAATAAAATATTATTCTGGCAAGATGAAAAAGGGGGGGGGGAATCCCTTGAAGTCTTTATTTTCACCTTCTCTCACAGGATCTTTTCTCAGTTCTTATCTATGTTTTCCCAATCCATCCACCTTTGTCTTGGCAGAAAATCACATCGGCTGGAAATGTTCTACATTTGCAGCTACAGGTAGTCTTAGGCTTACAACTAGTCACCTAGCAACTGGTGGTGGTTATGACAGATTCCTGCCTCCCCACCCCAAACACACACAAAAAACCTAATTTGGATTTTGATGGTAAAATGGCTGCATATCTCCCACGGTTATAGGATCACATTTTTGGCAAACAACTTTTCAGTCGTCTGCAGTATCCCACAGACATGTGGACATGATTTTTGACAATTTTTTTTTTGCTAGTTTCTGTTCCACACACGGCCTGTTTTGAATGCAGGTAAGTGCAAAGCACACATACAGGTTTAGGGAAGGTGAAAAACAGGCCTACTGGAAGTTCAGGAAGGCTGGAAATGGGCCTCTGGAGCCTGGGGAGGCTGTTTTCACCCTCTCAAAGGCTTGAGTAGAGCCTCTGGAGCCTGAGGAGAACAACTCCCCACCCCCTGCTGTGGTGTAGAAGGCCAACTAGGCCACACACACCATAGCTATGCCCACCTAGCAACCAGGCAGAGAACCTCTTGCTAAAATTTTTGAAGTCCATCCCTGGTTACAGTAGATCTAGTTGTGTTTATTAGCTCTTTCTGGAAGAGCTTGCTCTATCATTTTATAATCTGCCCTTTACTTGAAAGGACACCCGGGAATGTCCTTTCCTTCTCTCTCAGGGCTATTTGCCACCTGTCTTATTTCCAGATGATTGAAACATCTGTTTCAAATAATTACGTCCCTGACCTATGATAAGCTACCTATTCCAGGTTTAGATAAAGAGACTACATAGAGAGATTCATAGTTATGATGGACCTTTCTTAGACCAAAGGGGAAGCCACTTTGGACATCTAAGAATAATGTAAGATATTCTAATTTTACATGTATAATCATGCCATTAGCAATAATTATCCTTAATGAGTCTAAAGAATATCAGAAAGGGTTCACGTGCAGAATTTGCCATCCCGTCCTAATGTTGGAAGAAATATCCATCTGGTTCAGTTCCAAGTGGGGAGAAAGGCACTGGAAACATGGAGGCTAATTAGAAAGGTGATTTATTGATGTACTGGACCACGTGGGTTTGAAGTCTTGGATGGCTAAGAGAGTGGAGAGGGGGGGTTATTTATACCCTCTCTTGGGCCTTGCCATTGAGCTTCCTGTTCCTGTGCAAGAAATGTATTCTATTGGCTGCTGTCAGACTCCCATGGGGCTATGCAGAGATCATAGCTAATTATGTAGGCTGTCTTGAGTCCCAGGCTTGGTTGAAGCTTGCTGATGCAATGAAGGGGCTTGTTGTGCAATAGTTATTGTGGCTGAACGGCTTTGCCCTGAGGGATAATCCTATCATCATGGAGCTTTGAGTCTTTTGTTTTGTAGATAGGTTGGATCAGTCTTTTCTCTTGTAGATAGACTGGCACAAAATATCTGCTGGTGGCAGGGAGCTGGGGCTGAACTTCTGTCTCTCTTAAGATTTCTCTTTCTCTTTTAGGGAAAATATTCTGCCTTTTAAAATATTTCCTAAAATATTTCATTCTTCTAGGAGAGGGGTGGGTGCTAACTTTCCACAGCTTGGTGCATAGCCTAAAATTAAGCTACACATTCTCCACCATAAGGACTATCACATTACTTTTTATTTATGTAGGGTTTTTTGGGAGGGTGGAGGTGAGGAGAAGGGTTATTTTACTCAAGGCAAAAGTCACATGTGAGATATGTTCTCTGTATTTTAAGAACTAAGGAGTTAACTATTGCTTCTTTTCCTGGTAAAAAATTAAATACATTTTATGGCAATATTCATCTTCAGACAAAAGGTATTCTCAATCATTTTCTCTTTTTTAATACTTCAAAAGCAGCTTGAGTCCCTGGTTCTTAAAATGAAAACAATGGTCTTCACTTCCACCAACCTCAAAATGTGGGAAAGAATGCAAGAGAACCTCGTTCAACAATGCTTGAATCATTGCTTCCAGTCCAAAGAAGGAAGAAAAAGAGGAGGAATTATAAATAATTCCGATTTTTGCGGGTTCGAACTTTGCGAAAAGTCTATACCACGTTTTTTCAAAAATCAAAAATTGAGGAAACACTGTAGTGGTCTCCACTACAGATTTTTCCCCTTTTTGTTTAAATTTGTTTCTACTTTTATGCCATCTATTTCCAACAACTCAGGTGTGTAAATAATCTGCCATGTAAATTTGAGTAGTGAAACCCGGGAACCAGAAGTTAGAAGGAGGTGAATTCTACAAACTGGAAAGGAACATAAGCCCCATAAAGTGGCATCTTGTCATACATAACAATAAAATAGAATAGAATAGAATAGGAATTGGGTAGGATGGGGTGGGGTGGGGTGGGGTGGGGTGGGGTAGGGTGGGGTGGGTAGGGTAGAATGGAATGGAATGGATTAGAATAGAATAGAATAGAATAGAATAGAATAGAATAGAATAGATTTATTGGCCAAGTGTGATTGGACCACAAGGAATTTGTCTTTAGTGCATATGCTCTCAGTGTACATAAAAGAAAAGATACATTTGTCAAGAATCATGAGTTACAACACTTAATGATTGTCATAGGGTACACATAAGCAATCAGGAAACAATCATTATTAATATAAATCATAAGGAAGCAAGTAACAATTACAGTCATACATATATGGGAGGAGATGGGAGATAGGAACAGTGAGAAGACTAATAGTAATGCAGCCTTAGTGAATAGTATGACAGATGTGAGGGAAATATTTGTTTAGCAGAGTGATGGCATTTGGGGAAAAACTGTTCTTGTGTCTAATGGTCTTGGTGTACAGTTCTCTGTAGCATCGTTTTGAGGGTAGAAAGTAAAACAATTTATGTCCAGGATGCGAGGGGTCAGTAATTATTTTCACGGCCCTCTTTTTGATTCATGCAGTATACAGGTCCTCAGTGGAAGGCAGGTTGGTAGCAATTGTTTTTTCTGCAGTTCTAATTATCTTCTGAAGTCTGTGTCTGTCTTGCTGGGTTGCAGAAGATCCACTTTCCCACCATTTTCAGATGACTCACAGTACAATTGTGTGGAAAGGGTGGGGAGTTCTGCCCTCAAACTGAGTCAATAACATGGAATCACACAGGTCTAAAACTCTTTTTGACCAATTCCACTGAAAGTGTCCTGACACTAAAGTGCAAATCTCATGTCTACATAGTACACACCCACCTTGCTTGCTCTTTAATGCCGGACTCAGTAAGGTACCAAACTCTGAAAAAGTTCTGTCTCAAACTTGTTACTTCTTCTCCCAACCCAATCCAGCTACTCAAAACTCCTTGTTATGCCTTTGCTTGACAGCTGTCAGACAAGAGACCTGCATGTCAACCTGATGTATGTTCTACTCTAGTAATGTATTTATAAGTAAGCCAGAGAATGCTAATAAATATTAAAACATAAAATAAAATGTAGGTTTTCCCCCCTCTTTCTTGGTTGGGGGGGTGTTGTTTCTTTACTATTAGTTTTTAATAATTTTATTGGGGTTTCTGTTATTTTTTTCTTTTTAAGTTTAAGTATGGTCTTGTTTAAAAATGACTGTTAACTGCATATGTTAAGAATGTTAAGTAAAGAAAATATTTGTAAAAACCTTGGTGCGTAATTTTGTAGAATCTAGCAGACGTGGGATTCAAAATGTTTTACTACTGGTTTGGTGGCGTGGTTTGGTGGGTGTGGTGTATCTTGGTGGCCGTGGCAGGAGAAAGATACTGCAAAATCTCTATTCCCATCCCACTCCAGGGGAAGTGTTCTGTCGGGCTCTCTGGTAGACTCCTCCCGAAAATTCACAGGTACAAATTTCAGACACACACACATTTGAAAATTCAAAACAATGTTCTTTATAATGAAAATTCACTTAAACCAAGCCCTCTTTTTGTATAGCAAAGAGCACTTGTCTCCAAACAAACTGGTAATTTGTACAAGTCCCTTATCAGTTCTGTGATACTTAGCTTGCAGCTGTGAGGCAATTCACAGTCCTTCTTCTTTCACAAAGTGACACACACTTTGCTCTGGTTTAGTTTCAAAGCGGGGGGAAATCAGCACACAAAAGGTCAAAGTCAGTAAAGCAGTCACGAAACACCACGATCAGATAATCCTCCACAATGGCCAAACCCACAGGCTGCTCTTTATAGCAGCCTCACTAATTACCACAGCCCCACCCAACCACAGGTGTCCTAATTTTCTTTGATAATAATCTCTCAGTTGTTGCCTATGCATCGCTCTCCTCATGCGTGGCTGTATCATTAACTCTTGTTCTGAATCCAAGGAGGAGCTAGATAATTGATCTCCTTCTGAGCTGTCTGCCCCACTCTCCTCCTCCCTGTCACTCATGTCTTCTTGGTCAGAGGAGCCTTCATCAGCAGATTCCACCGGGGGCAAAACAGGCCTGCAGCATGTGGATGTCTCCCCCACATCCACAGTCCTTGGGGCAGGAGCAGGGCCAGAGCTAACCACAACAGGAAGGTTACTGCAAAATCCCCATTTCTGCCCGATCAGCTGGGACCGGGAGAGAATAGATGATGACAGGACCAGTCAGAGGTGGTATTTACTGGTTCTTCCAACTACTCAAAATTTCTGCTACCGGTTCTCTGAACTATTCCAAATATCTACTACCAGTTCTCCAGGACTGGTCAGAACCTGCTGAAACTCACCTCTCTTAGTAGATCACCAATTTTGCTATGAAAATTGAAATGTGAATAGAGTTTCAAGGGGGTTTCTTTGCTACCTGATCCTTTGTAGCTGGAGATTCGGACTGTTCAGAATAATACACTACCTAACATACTACACAGAGAATTGAGAAAATACAACAACAACAAAAAACCAACCTCATCCTAATGATCTCTTGTTTATCCAAAGAATATATATTCCTTGCTTAATAATATGCATTTTTCTTTTCTGTACTCCCATCCCCCTTTCCCCCTGTTTTATTCCTTTTTGTATAAATTAATAAAGTATATTTAAATAATAATAATAATAATAATAATAATAATAATATGCATTTTATTTTTCCATGCAGACTGGGATTGAATATATTTTGAATGCTCGGATTTTTCTCCTGTTCAATGTTTTTTATAAATATTAAGCAATCTCTTTCTAGGGGCAAAGACTGACCTAAAAATTATGTAGTATTCCATGCTGAATACTACTCAATTTTTTTTTATAATTAAAAAGAAAACATATCAAATTTTGAGTAAATATAACTAGGTTAATTCTAGATTATACCAGAGTTATTTAATTTTGCCGGAAAATTAATTCCTTGGAGCAAAATTAGTATAGAAAAGGATGCAAAACATATTTAAGAATAGATGAGAATGCATCAGCATCCTTTTCTTTCATCCATCAGAATTCAAAAGAAATCCTATTCTGGTCAATATTTTGCCTTGTTTTCTCTCGGGCACATTAAGGGGCGCACATAAGCGCACTAGAGTGCCTTCCGTCCCCTGTTCTATAGTCTCTCCTATATCTCGTGTTTCTTCTCTACTATATTCTCTATAACCTTCATTGTGTATTATTGGGTATTGGACAAAATAAATAAATAAAATAAATAAATAAACGAGTGAAGGAATGAAGCCTTAAGCATATTTAGTCAAGTCAAATGATTTACAAACTAATTGGGGTGCCTGACATTTGAGACCAAAAGGAAATCTTGATCATGTCTACTCCTCCAGAAAAATATATATTAAATTTAGAACACTGCAATACTTGCTCTTGATCTTTCTCAACTTCAAATCACTTTCTCCCAGGGTTGGGGTATGTGTGTGTGATGTGACACTATAAGCCTTTCTAAATTATGATTCCTGAGAAAATGACTATGAAATTATTCTGCGTTTTAGTGGACAAATTGGTACGAGGTTCGACTACTGTAACGCTCTCTACATGGGGCTACCTTTGAAAAGTGTTCGGAAACTTTAGATCGTGCAGAATGCAGCTGCAAGAGCAATCATGGACTTCCCAAGGTATGCCCATGTTACACCAACACTCCGCAGTCTGCATTGGTTGCCGATCAATTTTCGGTCACAATTCAAAGTGATGGTTATGATCTATAAAGTTCTTCATGGCATCAGACCAGAATATCTCCGGGACCGCCTTCTGCCACACGAATCCCAGCAACCAATTAGGTCCCACAGAGTTGGCCTTCTCCAGGTCCCGTCGACTAAACAATGTCATTTGGCGGGTCCCAGGGGAAGACCCTGACCCTCTGGAACCAGCTCCCCCCTGAGATTAGAACTGCCCCCACCCTCCTTGCCTTTCGTAAGCTCCTTAAAACCCACCTCTGCCGTCAGGCATGAAGGAATTGAAACATCGCCCCCGGCCCTATACAATTCATGTATGGTATGTTTGTGTGTATATCTGCTTTAATAACAGGTTTTTAAAATGTTTTTAAATTATTAGATTTGTCTTGAATTGTTCTATTGTTGTTGTGAGCCGCCCCGAGTCTACGGAGAGGGGCTGCATACAAATCTTATAAATAAATAAATAATAAATGAATGTATCCTGTTTGCATTCCACAAAGGAACTTTAGTATTTTTAAAGGACAGGTGATTTTTATCATATACTGCCGCTATCAAGCCATCTGAGCCATCTTTATTTGTTCTAGTCTGGAATTCTTTCTTCTGCTGATACAAAATTCACCATACGGGCAATCTAGGATGCCTTAGGGTCAACCAGGGGATGATCAACCAGAGATAGCTTAGCTTTAATTAGCCCGGGAAATCTGATTCAGAAATGCAACCTCCTAATCTGGTTGTGGGCTCTTCAATCTTCAAGGCTGTTTCGATATTAGAGAGAGCTTGAACTATGTTTTTTAACACTGGCAACCTTAAGATCTGTGGAATTTGTCTCCTCACTTTGCTGGGGAAATCTGGGAGATGAAGTCTATGGATCTTAAAGTTGCCACGCTTGACAAAGATTGATCTGGACAATTGTTCTTTCTTTTTACAGTCGAATATTGAATTTCCAGGAAACGGCTAGATCTGTCAGCCAGAAACTCTGCCATTTGATGTTTGTGAAACTTGTGTCTACTGTATATGAGGGCAAGACTGAGGGAAGTATGGAATGTGTGTGATGCACACCAAAATACCTACATACTCACGCAAAAATTGGAATGAAAGAGGGGAGAGAGAAAGGATTTATTGCCTGACCATTTATTTTGAGAGAGAGAAAGAGAAAACTGGTGGGAAGAATGACACAATACTGAAAACTCTGCAAAATTTTTCAAAATACCTGAAAGCAGGACAAGAAGCAATGGAGGGAAACTAATCAAGGAGAGAAGCAAACTAAAACTAAGGAGAAATTTCGCTAACTGTGAGAATAATTTATCAGTAGAAGGACTTGCCTCCAGAGGTTGTGGACGCTTAAAATTTTCTACCTTTTAAAGAATAAATTAGACAAACATTTGTCTGAAATGGTATAGGGCGGTGATGATGATTGGCACTATGTGCCCAAACTGGAATACTAGAAACACGAACACCAGCTGGTCTTGTGGTTCTCGGCACACCAGCTGGTTTTCATGCGCACTGGAGCACCGGAAACCCAAAGACCAGGTGGCTGGCATGCTCATGAACTCTGGCCAGCTGGTCTTCAGATTTCTGGCACTCTGGCTGGTTGGCACACAATTGCATGCCGGAAACCAGAAGAGTAGCAGGCAATGGTGCACATATCCACAGAGAGGACTCTGCATGCCACCTTTGGCATGTTCACCATCACAGGTACAGTAATACCTCGTCTTACGAACCTAATTGGTTCCCGGGGGAGGTTCGTAAGGCGAAAAGTTCGTAAGACAAAACATTGTTTCCCATAGGAAACAATGTAAAATGAATTAATGCGTGCAACGAAAAAAAAATGCAAAAAACCGCCGCCGCCCGGCTGTCATCTTTTGAAACAGCGGGGCGCTTCTCAGCGTTCTCCCAATGCCGAACCCGGAAGTTCGGCAAAAGTTCGGGTTCGGGTGGCCGCCGAGAAGCCCCGCCGCCCGGCTGTCACCTTTTGAAACAGCCAGGGGACTTCTCGGCGGCCTCCCGAATGCCGAACCCGGAAGTTCTGGTTTAGCGTTCAGGTTCAGGAGGATGCTGAGAAGCCCCCCGGCTGTTTCAAAAAGCAACAGCCGGGCGGCGGGGCTTCTTGGTGGCGGCAGCGGGTTCATAAGATGGAAAAAGTTCACAAGAAGAGGCAAAAAAATTTCGAACCCCGGGTTCGTATCTTAGGTTGTTCGTATGGCGAGGGGTTCGTATCATGAGGTACCACTGAATAAGGTTTCTTGCCTGAGCAGGGGGTTGGATTAGAAGACCTGCCTCCAAGGTCCCGTCCAACTCTGTTATTCTGTTACTCTCTAGTTTAGATTTCTGTGGTTTCTCATTCAAATCAGCTCTTCCAATCACTCAGGGAGACTTTTTCTCAGAGGGTGGGAGAAAGATTGCTTCATCTTCCAGTTTTCAGATTTAGTTTTGTAGAGATCTCATTGATTGAGTGATTGATTGATTGATTGATTGATTGATTTACTTACTTACTTACTTACTTACTTACTTACTTACTTATTTATTTATTGGATTTGTATGCCGCCCCTCTCCGCAGACTCGGGGTGGCTAACAACAGCAATAAAACAGCATATAATAATAATCCAATACTAAAACAGTTAAAAACCCTTATTATAAAACCAAACATACGTACAGACATACCATGCATAAAATTGTAAAGGCCTAGGGGGAAAGAGTATCTCAATTCCCCCATGCCTGGCAGCAGAAGTGGGTTTTAAGCAGCTTAAAAAAGGCAAGGAGGGTGGGGCCAATTCTAATCTCTGGGGGGAATTGGTTCCAGTGGGCCGGGGCTGCCACAGAGAAGGCTCTTCCCCTGGGTCCCGCCAAGCGACATTGTTTAGTTGACAGGATCCAGAGAAGACCCACTCTGTGGGACCTAACTGGTCACTGGGATTCGTGCAGCATTACAGTTGGTGAAGGCAGCAATGGTTTTCAACTTTGTTCCTATAGCACTGTAAGGGTCAATTTGGGTACTGCCATTTATATCGGTATCCTTTCCCCCTGACTCAAAGAAGGTATGAACCATCTTCTGTGAAGTAATGCTCTTAAAGATGAAATTTCTGCTTTGAAAGAATTCCTGCTTCATTCCTTCTTCTAACTCCTGAGCTTCAGATTCTACCTGAGAAATGCTATCTGAGTCTACGGAGAGGGGCGGCATACAAATCCAATAAATTATTATTATTATTATTATTATTATTATTATTATTATTATTATTATTATAATATCAGGGGTGTCAAACACATCTGGCCCACAGGGTGTTTAGATCTGACCTGCAGGGTCTCCCTGGAAATAGTGAGGGACCGGCTCTTGATGCCTCTGCCAGCAAAAATGGAGCTTGGGAGGGCTGCATGTAGCCTTCCCAAGCTCCGTTTTCACTGACCAAGTAGTGCAGGAGACTGTTGCAGCTGAAAACAGAGCTCAGGAGCCCATTTTCATTGGCAGAGCACTCTGGCCACCACATGTGCCCCCTACATGAGTGACACCAAGCTGGCCATGCCCACCCTGGCTCCAAGAGGTAAAACACAACCCTGATGTGGCCCTCAATGAAATTGAGTTTGACACCTCTCCTGTACATTATGAATTTCTCCTGTTCAATAGAGAATCATTGGATATGGAAAGTGCCACTCTATTGATCTATTATTTTATTTATTTATTCAATTTGTATGCCTCCCTTCTCCTTAGATTCAGGGCAGCTTAAAACATGTTAACAATAGCACTTTTTAACAGAGCCAGCATACTGCCCCTACAATCTGGGTCCTCCTTTTACCCACCTCAGAAGGATGGAAGGCTGAGTCAACCTTGAGCCAGTAATGAGATATCAGTGATGGTGAACCTTTTTTTCCTCGGGTGCCGAAAGAGTGTGTGTGCATGCTGTAGTGCATGCACAAGTGCCCACACCTATAATTCAATACCTGGGGAGGGCAGAAACATCTTCCCCCATCCTCCTGGAGGCCCTCTGGAGGCTCAAAATGGACTGTTTCTGTTGGCTTGTCTCCGTTAGCTATGCTATGAAACCTTCGACAATACCGAGCAGAGAATTTTAAAAGAGCGTGGATGTGTGATAAAGCCAAGACACAGACTTAGTTAAATAAGTATTATTTACATATAAATAAAATATAAACAATTCAGAATAAGCACGAAGCAAATACAGAATATGCACTGAGCAATTACAAGATTAGCACAAAGCAAAATACAATATAGATAAGAGCACAACGCTAAAATACAATGTAGATAAAAGCACAAAGCTTATACAAGCACGAAGCTTAAACACACCTCCCCCATCTCAGGCAAAAGTAAAGTAAAGGAAATGACAAATAATGAGCTTTTATAGCTTCAATGAGGAAGCGAAGAAACAGCCTTGAATATTAACTCTTCAAGTACAAATTAACCCTTTAAGTGCACATTAACTCTTTAAGTACAAGTTTGGTACAGTTTACAATATGCAGTTTACAATGGCAATCCCTAACAATCATGTACCCTGTGCTAACAGTTTCTCAACTTCTGGTGGCCCCAGTAGGCTCATGTTTCACCCTTCCAGGCTCCAAAGGCTTCCATGGAGCCAGGGAAGGGTAAAAACAGCCTCCCCATCCCACCCAGAAGCTCTCTGGAAGGCAAAGACACCCTCTCAGAGCCTTTGTGCAAGCCAAAAATCAGCTGGCTGGCACACACATGAACATTGGAGCTGAGCTAGGGCAATGGCTTGTCTGCCAACAGATATGGCTCCATGTGCCACCTGTGGCACCTGTGCCAAAGATTCACCATCACTGATCTATATACTGCAGCATGATAGTTGAACCCATCAATTATGGTTTAATCAACAAAACCTGATGGAGAAGCCAAGGATTAAAGTGCAAGCCAATTTAATACAAACCCCAATCCAAACTTCACTAGAGACAACAAAGACGCGGGCTGCAAGCCAAGTAAAACACACAATATTCTGTAACTATAAATACAGAGAGAGAAAATTACTTTTCCACTTAGTGCATATCTGCAGTTAATGTGTGCTAATACATCCTCCTTACCTCTTTATTACCTGACAGCAGGATTCTAAATGTATAATGCAGTAGACTGTTATCTGTCTCCATTAATAATTTAAAATAAATTCTCATCTAATTTTATGTAACTCAGAATCCAGGCTCTTGCCCACCCCATTCCCTTTCTCCATTCTGAGCCAATTCTACCAGGGAAGTCAAGCTTTTATTTGCTTTTAAAAGACATGATTTGCCCCCACAGGCATTATGAAGTAAAACTGCCTAGTGTGTGCCTAAATACGGGCAGCAGATTGGAATGAAAGATTCAAATTATTCATCCTTTGGTTCAGAAAGAAATTGTTTGCTTGGAAATCTTAACTGAACACATCAACAGATGTACCATGTAATGCAATGTGAAACTTGCTATTGTGCTTTTAGAAAGATTTGGAGGAGGCATCTTTTTTTTATGCATTTCTTTTGCAGCCTTCAAAAGATAAACACACATAGGGAGTTATAGGCCTGGCAGCATTTAATGCCCCACTAAATACATTCCCACTTTCAATCTAAATGGCCATTAGTGCTGAATTCATTGTAATTTCTATTTACCTACACCTACAGAAACACAAACCCCTAAGTTGAAACACTTGCCTATTTTTCGCTTTTATTTCCATTGTGGTTTATATTTTTAATCGACATCAAAGTTAGTACATTTTTACATCAAATTGTCTCTTTAAAAAGAAGCAGCAGCAACTTGTTGTTGGTATGTTACCTGCCCGAGCAGGGGGCTAGGCTAGAAGACCTCCAAGGTCCCTTTTGTTAGTTAGATTAGCTTAGCTTTATTGATTAGCCTATAGGCCATATCAATGTACAATATTTAAACATTATTACCAATGAAATCCTATGTAAACAATTTAAAATAAGAGTAGGGTAAAATACAATAGTTATGAGATAAAATACAATATGATTCAATACCTAAATATGTAAAATGGAATAAAATGACATAAAATCCACAGTAACTGAATTTAAACATGCCTGGGATAAACATATATCCATCCTAAGATAAAATACAGGAAATAGTATAAAGGCAGACTAGATGGACCATGAGGTCTTTGCTGGAGAGACGGAGTAACGACACGGACACCAGAGCTGGATTTAAAATTGGGTCATTTTTATCAACATAAATTTGCATAATTTATTCAAATACTTTGCATAAATTAGCATAAACAACTATGACCCGGAACTGGACCTGCAGGGTCAAACAAATACTTCCGGGGCGGAAATGACGTTATTCCAGTAAACATTCCTGGGCAACTCATGGGCGTATCTCGATGCAAGGTCCAGGTGAGGGCCAGGCCGTCCCCTGTGACCTTTTCTGCCATGCTGTGCATGAGGGGGGTCCCACCGGCTAACCCGAATCGGGGAATTAAAGGTGCAGGACCCAAAGACAGGTTCCCCCCAGCTGCTCAGGCAGAAACTCCCTCCATGAGCTTGCAGAGAACCTGTCAATCATCCCCAAAGATGCCCAAGGGAGAACGCGCGGTTGCTAAACCACCCAATTTTCCGCCCCTAACCTGCCACAGGAGCGGGGGTCAGATCTCTATCTTGGCCCCCCGACTCCCCCCTCTATCTGCGCCAGCTCACGCAGAGACCGCTGCAGGTCCTGTAAGAAGATGGCGTTCCCCTGGTCAGACAGGTGAACGCCATCATCACGGTAGAGCCATGGCTGGTCTATTGATATAAGGGGATGAGGTATTACTACTCCACCCAACTCTCTAACTGTTTTACCCATAGCCCTATTCACCCGTCGCCTAGCCCGGTGAATGGCCCTAAGGGAAGAGGCATCCCTCCACACAATCCTAGGTAATAGTTCTGACCACACCACTTGCGTGGTGGGCCAGACCTCACGAAGCCTTCGCAGGTCTTCGCGTGCCTGGATGAGCAGCGCCAGGCCTCCCAGTATGCGCAGGTCATTGCCACCTAAGTGCAATACCAGCCACCTGGGTGCGGCCAAGGACACTGCCCACCCAAACCCACTTGGGAACGACTCCAGGAGCCGCCCCCCATATTGCCGGGCGCAGCCACCAAATGCTGACCGCCCAGCCACACCGGTAGGAGACCCTCCCACCGCATACCTCTCCGGCCCATCCAGGCAACCCTGACCCACCGCCCCAGGGACGGCTGGGTCCCGACAGCGCTCCTGGCCGCCAGGCGGCCGGCCCAGCAAATCATGCTGTGGCCACACAGCAGCGCCGTCGGTGTCACGTCAGCCTGGGGACCTGCAAGAGGAAACACACGCAGAGAGGTCACCTAGCCTAAGCCCTGCCTAGGATCCTCAGCGGGCCTAACATAACCCAAATATGCCGCTGACCGCCAGCGGCCGATCACCCGAATCCAATGGGCCGGGAAACCAGAAAGTGCCGTGCTAGTGGCGGCGCCGATACGGAACGAACGCGTTCCATAACCGGCGGGATCCGTGCCCACCTGGGCCATAGCCCTGGGTACTAACGCACAAAAGTATAAACGGGTCAGAAGGGGTACCGTCCCAATGCCTAGACGGGTACCCCAGACCTGATCCCCGCAGAAAACACCAAGCTGTAGGGCGGCCACCGTACACACTGATTGGTCGGCGGCCGCACTAGGTAGATGGTAACCCCTCTGCGTAGCTGATCTGACTTAGACCGCCTTACCACAAGGGACCCCCCCCTTGTCTAACGGCCAGATCAGCGTGCTGGAAGGCACGGAGCGAATTGCCAGCCTGAGATGAGGCCAGGCCTCGCTGACCCCAAGGGCCCCAAGCATGACACCAGTCGCTGCACCAAAAAAGACGGGCCTCTTACAATGAGGAACACAGACTGCCAAAAACCACGTTGATTAAAGACAGCTGCTCCACCGTCAGAGCCTGACGAGTGTCACCAGGGGCCCCCGCTCGCTCCCCATACAGCCCTCCAGCACCTGCCGGATGCAAAGTCACCCGTAACAAGCAGCAAACCCCCCCGCCTTGGACAGAAAGGCGAGGCCGGCTAACCAGGACCGGATCGTCCTAACTGACAGGCCACGCTGCCCAAGCTGGACGCAGAACCCGGCCAGGCGCTATACAGGGACGGGCCAGCTAAGCTGGTAACCCCTGCCCTGCCTGAAATCCCCAAACTCCTTACCCACACGCTGGTATGCCCCAAGGGTGCCGGGCGTTACAGACAAGGGGATTGCCCGGGATGCCGCGACTCTCCACCACTCTGGATCCCTCCCAGACTCCAGAGGTGGCTGGGGAACACATCTGGCAATTCTCGGGCCCACGGGGCCAGGGTCCGAAACCTGGACAACTGACCACGGGACAAGGCATCAGCAACCCCGTTATCTAACCCGGGGACATGCTTAGCCAAAAACAATGCGTTTAGAGACAAGGACCGGTGCACAAAATGGCGGACAAGCCGCATGACCCTGTCGCTCTTTGAGGACAGGGCATTCACCACATGGACAACCGCTAGGTTGTCACACCAGAAGTGCACGGTCTTGTCCCTAAACTGCTCCCCCCAAAGCTCTAAGGCCACTATTAAGGGGAAGAGCTCCAAGAACGTTAGGTCCTTAACCAACGAAGAGGCACTCCATTCCGGAGGCCATGCCGACCAGCACCACTGGTCACCTAACACTACCCCGAAACCACAAGTCCCCGCGGCGTCAGAGCAGAGCTGCAACTCAGCTTCCAACAGAAGCTCGTGCCTCCAGAAAGACAACCCGTTAAATCTATCCACAAAATCCCGCCACACGCCGAGGTCAGCCCTGACCCCAGCGCAAAGGCGGGTACGATGATGGGGCAAACGGAGCCCCTTCATCGCATCATACAACCTCCTGGAAAAAGCCCTTCCAGGAACAACCACCCGACAGGCAAAATTAAGAATGCCTGCCAATTCCTGGAGCTGCCGTAGGGTCACCTTCCGGCAGCCCAGGACCTCATCAAGCTTCCGCTTAATCTTAACCAACTTCTCTAGGGGCAATCTAGAAGATTGCTCCTCCGAGTCCAATTCAATACCCAGGAAGGTAATCCTGGTAGCGGGGCCTTCGGTCTTCTCAGAGGCTAAAGGCACCCCTAATTGAGCACAAAGGGCTTCGAAGTCCCGCATCAGAACAAAACATTGCTCCGAATGCGCAGGCCCCGCCAACAGGAAATCATCAAGGTAGTGAACGACCGTACCCAGACCACTTTGCCTCCTGAGCGCCCACTCCAAGAAGGTGCTAAAACTCTCAAAAAGAGAGCACGAGACAGAGCACCCCATGGGCAAAGCTCTGTCCACGTAATAGCCCCCCTCAAAATGGAAGCCCAACAGCTCAAAGTCGTCTGGGTGTATGGGGAGGAGCCGGAATGCCGACTTAATGTCGCATTTACCCATAAGGGCTCCCACCCCACACTTCCTAACCATGGTCACGGCTGCATCAAAGGACGCATACCGGACCGAACACAACTCGTCAGGAATGAAATCATTCACTGACTCCCCTTTTGGAAAAGACAAATGGTGAATCAACCTAAATTCACCACTCGCCTTTTTGGGGACCACACCTAAGGGAGACACCCGAAGATTCGGGAAGGGCGGCTCCGAGAAGGGCCCAAGGACCCTACCCTCGGCAACCTCCTTCCCAATCTTCTCCCTAACAATGTCTTCATGCCCAACAACCGACCTAAGGTTGTCAGACATGAAGGCCTTCCTAACACCCTGATAAGGGATCCGAAATCCCTCTGAAAAACCTAGCAAGAGAGCGGCCGCTCTCGAGCGAGGGTGGTAGTCGCCCAACCAACCCTCAAGCACCACTAAATCAATTGGGCTGGGCCCCTTTTCCCCCAGCAGGTGGGGGAGGCTTTGGGGGACCCGAGCCTTTCTTTTCAATCCCCTTCTTGGGGCGGGGGCACACGGCTGCGGAATGGTTTCCCCCACAACTTCCGCAGGCGTGACGAAACCGGCAAATGGGGCGAAAACACGCCCCCTTCGCCGCAAATTCGTGACACACGAGAGTGGCCCCTTTGCCGACTACCCCCGCCACGGCCTTGGCCGGCGCGGGTGTAGCCGGCTCTTCCTCCATAAAGTGACCGCTATCGGTCCTATCACAGCCCTCCTTCCCCGACATATGGGTGGCCTGGAACCACAGGTCCGGAACCACCATATCCCAGGGCAAGTAGGGGTCATGGGCAATACGCATACGGAAGCCCTTGTCGTAATGCCTCCATATGGTGCCCCCATATTCGAAATGGGCCCTCGCTATGAGGTCGATGTACTTCAGCAAGGCAGCGGCCCTCCCCGGCTGCCTCTGAATGACCACCGACGCGAAGGTCAGAAAGGCATACAGCCATGAGCTAAAGCATTTCGTGACCTTAGTCTTTTTCACCTTCTCCCCAGGGACCACCTCCTTGTCCTGTTTAGGGACCTCCCTGTTCAAGATGGAGAACAAATCAACGTACTCCCCCCGCCAGATTGCCTCCTTAACTGACGGGTGCAGATGGTACCCTAACGGCGTAGCGGGCAACCCGCAAGGGATGGCCCCAGGCTTGATGCTGGCGAACGGGTCCCACACCGTGGTGGCCCCCGAGCCCAGCACCCCAAGCCCCGGTGGGTACATGAATGGGACCGGTGGCATAATGGCCGGTGGAGGAGGAATCCAACCCCCCACCCCCGCCCCAGGTGGGACAGGTACCCCCAGCGCCCCCACTGGCGGAGCCGGCGGGGACCAAACCTGACCACAGGTGCCTGCAGCAGCCCCCGTGAAGCTGTTGCCACCCCCCAAAGCTGGCGGGATGAACCCGGGACCCTGAATGGGCAGGAGCGGAGATGTGCCTGCATGTGATGCAACCTCACCTGCCCCGTAAGGGGTAGAAGCCATCCACGGTGGGCCCAACCTGGTTGGGCCCTGGAACGATGACCATTGCCCAGGCTGGGCCATCTGTCCAGCATGGCCCGTCTGCCCGGTGCTGCCCGCCTGTCCGGTGCCCGCCATCTGTACTTCGTGGGCCACTTGCCCAGCTGGGGCCGACTCCTCTTCGGGGTCTGCGCCCCAAGCTGCGGTGGCAGCCGAGGAAAGCCCCTCCGGGCCTGCCCCCGACCTCCACCTCTCCAACTCGTCGAGCCGCTCCAGGACCCTGGCCCAGGAGAGAGAAGGGGACACCTCGGGTTGAGGGACTGTGGGCATAAACCCTACCACCCCCCCAACCGGGATCCCCCCCGGGGGCCCCTCTGCCGCCGCCCGAGCCCGGGCAGACGGCCTGGCAGCCCTCCTAGGCCGCACCACAGGTTGGGCCGGGAGGGCCTTAGCTGGCCGCTTTTTAGGGGCCATACTACTAAAATCTATTTTGTAACAAAAAGGAATAGGGCGAGACCAAGCCTTCCCCCAACGGGCCCTGCACCCCGGGCAAAGGCCTGCCAGAAGCAGCAGGCCTCCGCAGAACAAAGCCCTCCCAAAAGGCTAATCCCACCTCCCAGTGGGCAACAAGGCCCGACACCAGGCCTTTATCCCAGGCCACAAGCCACCCCCAGGATACCACAAGCCCGCGGGGCCTCCCAAAGGCAGCACCCCCACCACCCACAACAGGTAATGAGGCTCCAAACCAGAGCGGAGTCCAGCCGATGCTGGCTCCGCTAAACACTGAAAAAAGGCTCTTCGCTTCAACCACAGGCCACAAAATGGCGCCTCGCACGAGGTCGCCACCTAAAATGGCCGCCGGAGCAGACGAACGAACGTCTGCTCAGGAGCTTGGTCCGGGCGAAAAGGAAGAGCCCCGGGCCTGCTCGCCCTTATATAGGGCAAGCAGGCCCCGCCCGGACCAATCAGGGCCTGGCCAATCAGGCCCCGATCTCCCGAGCGAAGTCTCGCATCGCGAGGCTTCGCCCGGGATCCAAAATGGCGGCCGCCATGAGGGACCGTGTCTCCCGGTCCCTCCAGCAAAGCCTGCCTGCCGGGTAAGTCCGGCGCTGCCCTTTTCTGCCATCAATCTTCTATGTTTCTATGTTACTATGTTTCTGAAATTGTATTTCTGTGTCAGCCCTGCTCTCTACCCCAATCAGGCCCGCATATGCCAATCTTAGTCGGACCATTTTAGTCAGAAACTGTGCTATATTAAACATTATTTTCAAATTCTGGTCACACGTGAGGTATGTTGTTTTAATATGGTCCTCCTATTGCAGTGATGGACTCCTAAGGGAACAGTCAGGAGCGCAGTTCTGGTAGCAAAATTTGGAGCTCCACCCCAGAGCACCCAATTTGCACTGAAAGATGTTGAAACAAAATGCATAAGCCACACCCATGGTGTGGTAGTAAATATTTTGGTAGCCCATCACTGTCCTATTGGTCCATAAGTTTAAGGTAGGGATCAAAGCACTTATCTCTCACCCCCTTAGTTATTCTGTTATTGTTGGCTACATTCCCAGGTTTCTCACAGTAACTCAGAATGAAAAAAATAAAGAAGTGAAACCAATGGCCCCCAAGATTATATTGCCATGGCAATACAAGTGGACCTTGTAGCACTTTATAAGTTACTTTTATATGTACCCAGCATAGTGAAAAACATCACACCCAAATTTTTGCAGAAATACTGCAAGATCTATCTACCTACAGGTTGTCCTCAGCCATTTGTTTAATGATCATTCAAAGTTAAAAAGGCACAGAAAATGGACTTGCCCATTTTTCACACTGTATGACTGTTGTAGCATCCCCAAAGCCATGTGACTAAATTTGGACATTTGGCAATTGATAAGTATTTGTGATGCTTGCAGGGTCCCGGGACCATGTGATCACCTTTTGCGATCTTCTAACAAGCAAAGTCAGTTGGAAGATTCACTTAAAAACCATGTTAGTAATGTAGTAACTTCAGTAGGTTCATTCAACAACTGTGGAAAGAAAAGCCATCAAGTGGGTCAATATTCACTTAACAGCTGCCTTGCTTAGCAGCTGAAATGTTGGGCTCAGTTGTGGTCATAAATTGAGGACTACCTGTATTACTAAAACACTCATTATTGTGACTTTTAGCAATAGCAATAGGCTTAGCAATAAGACTTATATACCACAGTGTTTTAGAGCCCTCTCTACCAACCTCAGAAGTTTAGAAGGCTGAGTCAACTTTGAGCTGGTCATGATTGAACTTTTGGCATGAGAATGCAGAGTTAGCTTACAATACTGCGAAGGAAGGAAGGAAGGAAGGAAGGAAGGAAGGAAGGAAGGAAGGAAGAAGGAAAGCTTGTAGCTCTCAGTATACACAAAGAAAATGTATTCATTAAGAATTATAAGTGATCTTAGTGATAGGATACTAATAAGCAATCAAAACGTACTAGGAAACAAAGAAAACAATATAAATTATAAAGATATAAACAACATGGTTATAGTCATAAGTGGGAAGAGATAGGTATTAGGAAGAATGAGAAGAATAATAGTAATATAGTCTTAGTAAATAATTTGACAGTGTTGCGGGAATTAGTTGTTTAGTAGAGTGATGGCGTTGGGGGAAAAAAACTGTCCTTGTGCCTAGTTGTTCTGGTGTGAAGTGCCCTATAGCATCATTTTGAGGGTAAAAGTTGAAACAATTTATGTCCAGGATGTGATATTTTCACACCCATCTTCTTGACTTGTGCAGTATACAGGTCCTCAATCGAAGGCAGGTTGGTAGCAATTGTTTTTTCTGATGTTCTAATTATCCGTTGAAGACTGTGTCTGTCTTGTTTGGTTGCAGAGCTAAACCAAACATTTATAGAAGTACAGACTCAACAATTCCTCTGTAGAACTGAATTATCATCAACTATAACTTTTGGAATATTTAAAGCAAACTTTAGCCCTGGCTCTAGTCTTGTCTATATATGGCTAAAGCTTCAATAAGATTCATCGGCTTGACTGTATTCATAGGGGACACTGAACCAAAATGACTGGCTGAGGAATTTTGGGAATTGAAGTCCACAAGTCTTAAGGCTGCCAAGTTTGGAAGTATCCTTAATGGCATTGGACCAGAATATCTCCGAGACCGCCTTCTGCTGCATGAATCCCAGCGACCGATTAGGTCCCACAGAGTGGGCCTTCTCCGGATCCCGTCAACTAAACATAGAAACATAGAAACATAGAAGTCTGACGGCAGAAAAAGACCTCATGGTCCATCTAGTCTGCCCTTATACTATTTTCTGTATTTTATCTTAGGATGGATATATGTTTATCCCAGGCATGTTTAAATTCAGTTACTGTGGATTTATCTACCACATCTGCTGGAAGTTTGTTCCAAGGATCTACTACTCTTTCAGTAAAATAATATTTTCTCATGTTGCTTTTGATCTTTCCCCCAACTAACTTCAGATTGTGTCCCCTTGTTCTTGTGTTCACTTTCCTATTAAAAACACTTCCCTCCTGGACCTTATTTAACCCTTTAATATATTTAAATGTTTCGATCATGTCCCCCCTTTTCCTTCTGTCCTCCAGACTATACAGATTGAGTTCATTAAGTCTTTCCTGATACGTTTTATGCTTAAGACCTTCCACCATTCTTGTAGCCCGTCTTTGGACCCGTTCAATTTTGTCTATATCTTTTTGTAGGTGAGGTCTCCAGAACTGAACACAGTATTCCAAATGTGGTCTCACCATCATTCTATATAGTGGGATCATAATCTCCCTCTTCCTGCTTGTTATACCTCTAGCTATGCAGCCAAGCATCCTACTTGCTTTCCCTACCGCCTGACTGCACTGTTCACCCATTTTGAGACTGTCAGAAATCACTACCCCTAAATCCTTTTCTTTTGAAGTATTTGCCAACACTGAACTGCCAATACAATACTCAGATTGAGGATTCCTTTTCCCCAAGTGCATTATTTTACATTTGGAAACATTAAACTGCAGTTTCCATTGCTTAGACCATTTATCTAGTAAAGCTAAATCATTTACCATATTACAGACGCCTCCAGGAATATCAACCCTATTGCACACTTTAGAGTCATCGGCAAATAGGCAAACCTTCCCTACCAAACCTTCCCCTATGTCACTCACAAATATATTAAAAAGAATAGGACCCAGAACAGATCCTTGTGGCACACCGCTTGTAACCTGACTCTGCTCAGAATACTCGCCATTAACAATAACTCTCTGATGTCTACGCTTCAGCCAGCTGCAAATCCATTGAACTATCCAGGGATTAAGTCCAATCTTCACTAATTTATCTATCAGCTCTTTATGTGGAACCGTATCAAAGGCTTTGCTGAAGTCCAGGTAGGCAATATCCACGGCACCACCTTCATCCAACACCTTTGTGACATAGTCAAAGAAATCAATGAGATTAGTCTGACATGATTTGCCTTCAGTAAAGCCATGCTGATTTGGGTCTAATAAGTTATTGTTTTTTAGGTGCTGATTTATCCTCTTTTTGAGTAGAGTCTCCATCATTTTAACTACAACTGATGTCAAGCTAACTGGCCTGTAGTTACCAGCTTCTTCTCTACTGCCCTTCTTGTGAATAGGCACAACACTGGCCATTCTCCAATCCTCAGGAACTTCTCCTGTTAACAAGGATTGGTTAAACAAATCAGTCAGGGGGGTAGCAATGACAGATCTGAGTTCTTTAAGAACTCTGGGGTGGATGCCATCTGGACCCATTGCCTTATTTATCTTTAATCGTTCAAGTTCTTCTAAGACATCGGCTTCTAAGATCACTGGAGCTGAATCCGTACAGCTGGAAGCAATGCTATATCCCTCTATAGTATTATTTTGTAAGGTGTCTTTTGAGAAAACTGAACAGAAGTAGCTATTGAAATGGTCAGCGATCTCCTTATTCCCATTAATGCATGTATTATTCCCGGTACTAAGCTTCGTGATGCCGCAGTTTTTCTTCTTCTTATCATTAATATATCTGAAGAAGGTTTTATCCCCCTTCTTTACAGATTTGGCAATTTCTTCCTCTTT
This sequence comes from Erythrolamprus reginae, assembly GCF_031021105.1. NCBI lineage: Eukaryota > Metazoa > Chordata > Lepidosauria > Squamata > Dipsadidae > Erythrolamprus > Erythrolamprus reginae. The sequence continues at coordinate 21,714,044 of NC_091954.1, read as the reverse complement.
TGAGGCTTTAGCAGCATATATTATCTGTTTCGCCTCCTTCTGTCTCATTTTATATACCTCCCTATCAGCTATACTTCCAGACTCTTTATACCTCCTATAGGCAGCCTTTTTTTCATTGACTATAGCCCTTACATCATTGCTAAACCATAGCGGTTTCTTCTTCCTTTTACCTTTAGTTATTTGTCTTACATACAGTCCAGTGGCTTTTAAGATGGCCTTTTTTAATACAGTCCACTGGATGCTCGCTCCTGCCATTTTATCCCTCCCCTTTAATTCATTATCTAAATATTCTCCCATTGCATTAAAATTTGTTTTTCTGAAATCCAATACTTTGGTTGCATTATAGGATTGCTCACAATGAGTTTTTACATCAAACCACAAACATAGATGGTCACTGCAACCTAAATTTTCTCCCACCTTGACATCTGAAACCCAATTCCCATTCGTAAAAACTAAATCTAGAATATTCTCCCCTCTAGTTGGTGTCTTAACCAGCTGTGCCAGAGCTGCTCCTGTAAAGGCCTCTACTATATTCTTATTTTTGCATGTAACAATGTTGTTTGGCGGGCCCCAGGGGAAGAGCCTTCTCTGTGGCGGCCCCGACTCTCTGGAACCAGCTCCCCCCAGAGATTAGAACTGCCCCCACCCTCCTTGCCTTTCGTAAACTCCTCAAAACCCACCTTTGTCGTCAGGCATGGGGGAACTGAGATATCTCCCCCGGGCCTATACAATTTATGTATGGTATGTTTGTATGTATGTCTGCTTAATAATGGGGTTTTTAAAATATTTTAAATTGTAAATTATTGGATTTGTTATGAACTGTTTTATTGTGTTGTGAGCCGCCCCGAGTCTACGGAGAGGGGTGGCATACAAATCTAATAAATAATAAAAATAATTAATTAATTAATCCAATCTAATGGATTGGATTTATAGTTCATCATTTGTGCAAACCTGGAAGTAGAGTTCAGTCCATGAACCATCATTAAATTAACTATTGGTAAACATGGTGTGCAAAGACAGATCCTGATCGGTAGGGCTTTCATCCTAAAGTGGATATGAGCTGTGTCAGCTGCAAACTATTGCTTCAATGCTGATGCTTCTGTGACTGATTTAAAACCAGATGGCAAATGATACGTTCATTGCTAAACAGACTTGAAGAATGTCCTTTAATTTTGCTTGGAGAAACTGATCTTAATTTATGCAATTAATTAATTTAATTAGTTTTGCCACCTCTTCCCCCATGGCGACTCAAGGCAGCTTACAGAATAAAAGTCCATATTTAAAACAATAAAAACTAACTGTTCTGTCGGGCTCTCTGGTAGAATCCTCCCAAAAATTCACAGGTACAAATTTCAGACACACACACGTTTGAAAATTCAAAACAATGTTCTTTATACTGAAAATTCACTTAAACCAAGCCCTCTTATGGTATAGCAAAGAGCACTCGTCTCCAAACAAACTGGTAATTTGTACAAGTCCCTTATCAGTTCTGTGATACTTAGCTTGCAGCTGTGAGGCAAGTCACAGTCCTTCTTCTTTCACAAAGTGAAACACACTTTGCTCTGGTTTAGTTTCAAAGTGGGGAAAAATCAGCACACAAAAAGGCAAAGTCAGTAAGGCAGTCACGAAACACAACGATCAGATAATCCTCCACAATGGCCAAACCCGCAGGCTGCTATTTATAGCAGCCTCACTAATCACCACAGCCCCACCCAACCACAGGTGGCCTCATTTTCTTTGATAATAATCTCAGTTGTTTTTGTTTATGCATCGCTCTCCGCATGCGTGGCTGTATCATTAATTCTTGTTCTGAATCCAAGGAGGAGCTAGATAATTGATCTCCTTCTGAGCTGTCTGCCCCACTCTCCTCCTCCCTGTCACTCATGTCTTCTTGGTCAGAGGAGCCTTCATCAGCAGATTCCACCAGGGGCAAAACAGGCCTGCAGCATGTGGATGTCTCCCCCACATCCACAGTCCTTGGGGCAAGAGCAGGGCCAGAGCTAACCACAACACTAACAAAAAGAACCAAAAAGATTTTTTTAAATCCCATTGTATTCCTAAGAAAATAACTGTCTGGTGTTTTGCTCTTGTTGTTTGGCCTACGGAAAAGGAACAAAAAAAGGAGTCTAGTGAAACATGAACTATCTTTGTATTGAATGATTTCACTGACTTTCTGTCAAATGAGAAAAATCTCTCCTTTTACAATGTAAGCACCTTGGGTGACCATTGAAGGATGCTGCCTAGAGTTAGCCGGGATTGTATTGAACATGGTTGACAACAGCCTTTTCTCTGTTCATTTTCTTGTACTACTTAAACAGATTTTGTCTTTGGAGATCTTATCCCCCCTACTTTGCATTCCAAATAATCACCCTTGTCGAGAAGTGTCTCAACAATTGATCAATACCCTGTTGCAATCGTCAGTTCTGTACACTAACTGATGGGAACACAGGTGGGAATTGGTCAGGCAAAAGCTTTGAGAAGGAAATTAGTCCTGGTGCCATGTTACTTCCTTTTTCTTTTCAAAAATAGTCGTCGTGGCGGATAAAACAAAGAAACCATTTCTAATCCAAAAGCAAACACATTCACACACTGTACGCAGCTGAATTGGTTTACAAGTTACACCAAGGGACAAACATTTCTCTATTATGAAGCTCTCTCTGCTATCCCAAAAGAAAGAAACAGACATAACTTCCTGCTGATTTTGTTTTTAATATATTCTGCAGGGGTGAAAGGCTACCAGTTTGGGCATACCCCTAGCAGCGGCTACCGGTAGTTCGGAGAACTGATAGTGGCAGCAGCACAGGGCTTTGCCCATCCGCCCACATGACACATTTTTTTAACCCTCTCCACATGCACAAACCCTCCTGTGCATGCTCAGAGGATGAAAAAGCACACTTGGTGGGGGGCTCGCACCCAAAGTGTGTGCTTCCGAACTGGTAAGTGGATTTCACCACTGATATTTTGTGCTACAGATTCAACATGGCAAGGGTATTTTTTTTTTCCAAAGGGAACAATGAACCTTAGGCATCATGTAGAAATGTACAGGAAGCTGAACATCTCCTAGACCAAAAGCAGGATTCTTGGGCCAAAGCATGGCTGCTAATCAGGGGTAAAGAAGTCACCCAGAGCTATACATTGTTGAAAAGGGACGAATCTTTAATGGTGTGATCATGGCTGCCGTCTTGAATTATTTGACTCACCCCCACCATGGACATGTTTGTTGTTGATCTTTTGCCAACTCCATCTTGTTTTATTTTGATGATGTAAATGAAATCTTTGGAAGAGAGTATTTCTTGAGGAGTTGGAAGCTATTGCTTGGTATGGCACAAATCAGTCTGATGCTTAACAGAATAACAAAGTTGCAAGGGACCCGGGACTTATTCTAGTCCAATGCCATACTCTAGCAAGAGGCTGTCTACTATTTCAGACAACTGGCTCTCCAATCTCTTTTTAAAATGTGTTCCACTGATTATTTGCTGTCATTGTGAAGAAATTTCTCAGTTCCAGGTGATCTCTCTTTGATAAGTTTCCATCTGTTACTTCTTGTTCTGCCTTCAGGTGCTTTGGATTGACCTCAGCAGTGAAAGCTACTTACCTTCCCTACTGGTTAGGAAGTGTGCCACCATCGTGTGTGTTTTTTCACCCTCTGGGCATGCGCAGAATGCTTTGCGCATGTGCAGAGAGTTAAAAACAAGAAAAGGGTGATGTCTGGGCAGAGCCTTGTGCTGATCTACTACTGGTACACCCAGTAGTACGGGTACACCCAAATCAGGTCGTACCAGTAGGATTTAACCACTCTTCTTTGTAACAGCCCTTTAAATGTTGGAAGACTGCTATAATTCTAATCCTTCTCTTCATTAGACTAGATATTCACTGTTCTTCATATGTTTAGTCTCCAGTCCCTTGATGAGCTTGTTGCTCTGCTCTGTGCTTTTTCTAGGATCTTAACATCTTTTTTGTATCGTGGGTGTACAGACTCCCGAAAATTCAAGGGTACAAATTTCAGACACACACACGTTTGAAAATTCAAAACAATGTTCTTTATCACAAAGTTAAAAATAAACTAAGCACTCTTTTGGTATTGCAAAGAGCACTCATCCCAAAACAACCGGGTAGCCTGTACAATTTCCTTTAAGCAGTCATTAAGTACTTCACACCCCTTCTTCTTCCAGCGAAGTGAGACACACACACACACACACATTGCTCTGCTTTGGTTTCAAAGGTGTGAAAAATCAACAAAGTCCAGAAAACAGCAACACAGGATTCTTGAAGAACTGCGATCACATACTCTTCCACAACGGCCAAACCCACACGCTGCTATTCATAGCAGCAGCCCTTATTATTGGGGTACCACTCAAACATGGGTGGCCTCTCTTATCTCCGGTAATATGTCCTTACTTGGTCTCTTCTACGCATAATTCTGCACTTGTGTGGGTCCAAGACGTCTTCATCCGAATCAATGGAGATTGACTGCCTGGGCTGAGTGCCAAGCCCCCCTCTTCCAAGTCACTCCCACCTTCTTCTTCGTCCGAGGAAACTAAACTCTGAACTGACTCTGTCAGCAATAACACAGGCCTATGACATGTTGAAGTTTCCCCTGCATCCACCTCCACATTCCCTGGGGCAGGAGCTGGGCCAGAGCCAACCACAACAGTGGGGAACCAATCTGGATGAAGCATTCCAAGCGTGGACTCACTAGTGCAGTATAACGCTGCAGTAATACTTCACATGATGTTAATACTCCCTTTGTTGAAGCAACCCAGATTGCATTGGGTTTTTTTGACAGCTGCAGCACATTGGTGGCTCTTAAATGGTTATTCACTAGTAATCCTAGTGAACAGCTACTTAAATATGACCTAGCAGTTATGTATGTTACATATGAGACACACTTAACATGATCTCTTTGGTTTTGATTTTATATATTATCACACAACTGTGATTTATAAGTAAATCATAGTTAGGGAAAACTTACTTAATTGGGTCCTGCCTTTACCAAAATTGTGTAAAAGCAAGTGCTAGGATTCCAGTTAGCACACCCAATGGAATCAAAACTCCAAGACAGGCGGAGAGGGGCTGCATACAAATCTAAATAATAAAATAAATAAATAATAAAATATTCCTCAAATTATAGATTTATTAGTGTCGTATTGGCACATCTGGAGAAAACCCGACTGTGGAGGATGCGAGGTTTTCCCCACCCAAATCTAACCCTAACGTTTTTCCACTGTCTGGAACCCATATCATATCTCAGATATCAACACTCTTGAAAATGTCCAAAGATATTTCACCAGAAGAGCCCTTCACTCCTCCACTCGAAACAGAATATCCTACGAAAATAGACTAACAATCCTGGGCTACGGCGCCTAAAACACAATTTGAGTATTACCCACAAGATCATATGCTGCAATGTCCTACCAGTCAATGACTACTTCAGCTTCAACCACAATAACACAAGAGCATGCAACAGATTCAAACTTAACACAAACCGTGCCAAACTTGACTGTAAAAAATATGATTTCAACAATCGAGTTATCGAAGTGTGGAACTCATTACCGGACTCAATTGTGTCAACCCCTAACCCCCAACATTTTTCCCTTAGACTCTCCACGATTGACCTCTCCAGGTTCCTAAGAGGCCAGTAAGGGGCGTACATAAGTGCACTGGTGTGCCTTTCGTCCCCTGTCCAATTATCTTTCCTTTCTTTCACCTATCTTATATATTCTCTTCCTTTCATATATCCTCTCCTCTAAGTTCACTTTCACCTTTTATATTATCACATGTCTATTTTTCTTCCTATGTATTTGTGTATTGGACAAATGAATGAACAAACAAACAAACAAACAAACAAACAAAACATATGTCGCATGGTCCAAGCAGGTCACAATCACCATTTTGGCTGGCTTTGGTCCACGCCTCTCAACACCTGGTAGAACGTCCTTGGCTCCCACAGGAAAGAATGTTGTTTTGACTACACTTCCCCAGTTGTTTCTACCTCCCCTCCTTAAATTCTCTAAGCATCAGCCTGGCTGTGGAAGCCCTGAAGATGCTCCCAAAATAGTTCCAGTTTTAAAAATGGTTTCAGAACTGACAGCAAGATTCTGTTACAGTTGCTGATGTATACCATCTTTTATAAAAGATACTAGAGACTTGATTTTCCATCCGAGCATCCTACCTCTAAAACAGACTTTGTAGCGCTTAGCCTTAATGAGATTTGCATAGTGTAATGTGGAAACCCACCCACTGTGCCTTAGCATTATGCATGCTTTTTACTGTGATTTGTTCAACTGCCAGAAAAAATAAACAAAGACCCTGTCTTAGAATTATGGGTGAACCTGACTTTAGCTAGGGGAAAGAAGTATAGAAAGGAGCAACCATAGACATAGATACATGGGAAAAAGTTTGGACCTCAAATTGGAAAATGACAAAATCAGTTTCCCTAAAAGAAAATCAAATTAAAATGTTTTATAGGTGGCACCTCCCACCAAATAGGATAGCAAAAATGTTCCCAAAGACTTCCCCTTTATGTTGGAAATGTAAGAAGGAAATAGGGTCCTATTACCATCAATGGTGGATGAGTAGCAAAGCTAGACTTTATTGGAAAATGATTTTTAAAAAAAAGAAATAGTGAAGCAAGACATAGAAATAACCCCGGAATTTTACTTACTGGGAATTACTAACCAGACTTACAAGAAAGAAATTTTATATTTAGTTATACATATTTTGACCGCGGCTAGGATAATATATGTGCAAAATTGGAAAGGGGAAAATATCCCCAAAGAAGAAGAAGTTATTAAAAAAATATTAGATTGCGCTGAAATGGATATGATGACAAGACGGTTAAAAGATCAAGAAGATACGGAATTTTATGAAATATGGAACGAAGTTTATATATGGATTAATAAGAAGAAACAGTAAAAAGTTAACATAAATAAGCAAATAAATGAGTGAATTGTATTGGTAGAGATAAGATTTAAATGTTATATTATAATTAGATGGAAGATGATTTTAGAATTATATTAGAATTAGTTTATATTTGAAGAATTATTAGAAGTTAAACAAGTTAAACAATTTTTTTTCTTTACATTTAAAAAAATGAATTGAATTTAAATATGTATTCTTTTTTTTGTACTGAAATCTGTACTTTTGAAATAAGCGGGGAAATTACAACCCCATTTTTATGTTAAATGTATGTTTGTCTGTTTGTCTATATAAAAAAAAATAGAAAGGAGCAACCATAGTTGATCAAAGGTCGTCTTCTTTTCACAAGAAGAGCATCTGTCACAGCCTTCTTAATTTGGCAATAGGAGATAAAGAATGGGCATAGTAGAAACAGTTTAAAAGACATCATTTGTGTAACAGATTTGGGATAAGTAAAAGGAAGCGCTTCCTTGCATGATGGTTATCATCTCAGGAGGCTTCCAAATTAAGTTACACCAATTCAAGAAGTGACAGTTTAACAAAAGCTATTGCTGTGATAATTTAGAGAAAAATTTAACATATTTGTGAATACGGGGCTGCAAGCCAAAGTCTATGGGGAAGCTATTTTGGTTAATTCTTGTACCAGGAAGTTTGATTTGGTTGACTTCTGGATGTGTTCCTGCCTACTTGTTCTTGTGGCTGTAATCTCACAAATGAGCTTTCGAGGAAACTATGATGATTCTAAGAAGGGAGAGAACTAAGAGCTGTTGCCACTTATAAGAGACAAAGGTAAAGCACTCTCTTCTCTTTGCCCACTCCCGATGTCTAACAGAAACACTTGCTTTTCCAGCCACTGTTTTGTCTTCCTTTAATGTGACAAATTGGATTTTAAAAGCTGCACTTTGAGGCATTGCTTTAGACTGCCATTCCAATTTTCCCAGTGCCAATTGTATGAGGAGGTTTAAGATGCCAATTTTACTAAGCACTCAGGAAGCTTCTAGTGGATGATGATGATGTCATCCAGTTGGTTTTGACTTTTGGCAATTCTATAGGCTGTGTCGCTCCATGTCCTCCAATCTTGCATCATGCTTTTGATTGTTCTATGTTCTGCTGGCTCATCTATTATGGTGTCCAGCCGCTGTGTTCTTTGGTGGCCTGTTTTTTTTTTAATGCTAATTCTTCCGGTTAAGAAATTCTTGGTGCAGAATTGGGGTTCTTCTATCTCTGGCCATTTTAGATTGTAAAATAATATGATCCCTGTGTCAGGGTTCCAATTAAAAAACTTAACACAATCAGACCTCTGAGGCCTTGAATACAGATTTACAATGTTCCCTCGATTTTCGCGGGTTCGAACTTCGCGGAAAGTCTATACCACGGTTTTTCAAAAATATTAATTAAAAAATACTTTGCAGGTTTTTTCCCTATACCACGGTTTTTCCCACCCGATGATGTCATATGTCATCGCCAAACTTTATCTGCCTTTAATAAAAAATTTCTTAATAAACTTTAATAAATAAACATGGTGAGTAATAATCTGAATGGTTGCTAAGGGAATGGAAAATTGCAATTTATGGGTTTAAAGTGTTAAGGGAAGGCTTGTGATACTGTTCATAGCCAAAAATAGTGTATTTACTTCCGCATCTCTACTTCGCGGAAATTCGACTTTCGCGGGCAGTCTCGGAACGCATCCCCCGCGAAAAGCGAGGGAACACTGTATTAGTGTTTTGGTTAGCTCTGGCCCAGCTCCTGCCCCAAGGACTGTGGATGTGGGGGAGACATCCACATGCTGCAGGCCTGTTTTGCCCCTGGTGGAATCTGCTGATGAAGGCTCCTCTGACCAAGAAGACATGTGTGACAGGGAGGAGGAGAGTGGGGCAGACAGCTCAGAAGGAGATCAATTATCTAGCTCCTCCTTGGATTCAGAACAAGAGTTAATGATACAGCCACGCATGCGGAAAGCAATGCATAGGCAACAACAACTGAGAGATTATTATCAAAGAAAATGAGGCCACCTGTGGATGGGTGGGGCTGTGGTAGTTAGTGAGGCTGCTATAAATAGCAGCCTCTGGGTTTGGCCATTGTGGAGGATTATCTGATCTATGTGTTTCGTGACTGCTTTAATGACTTTGACTTTTTGTGTGCTGATTTTCCCCCGCTTTGAAATTAAACCAGAGCAAAGTGTGTTTCACTTTGTGAAAGAAGAAGGACTGTGAATTGCCTCACAGCTGCAAGCTAAGTATCACAGAACTGATAAGGGACTTGTACAAATTACCAGTTTGGTTGGAGACAAGTGCTCTTTGCTATACCAAAAGAGGGCTTGGTTTAAGTGAATTTTCATTATAAAGAACATTGTTTTGAATTTTCAAACGTGTGTGTGTCTGAAATTTGTACCTGTGAATTTTTGGGAGGATTCTACCAGAGAGCCCGAGAGAACAATTAGGAATGTCACATCTGGTGAAAATCTGACTCTGAAGGTCCTGCAATTCCCCCCTCCCATCCACATGTCCATCATGTGGTCCAATCCAGTCACTGCCCCAATACCAGTTGGTTTCTGCAACAGCTGGTGAAATCGTCCTTGGTTCTCAGGAGAAAGAATTTTATTTTAACTACTAGTCCCCAGCTATCTCTATTCCCACTTCCTGTTCCAACAGCTCCAACCAGTGTAGCAATGGCAGCCACTTTGATTATAGTCACGGACAGAGAAGCTAATCATATTTTTTGAGTGTTTGAAATCCAAAACATGTGGGTGTTCAATTTCCCCATTGGCAGGACCTTAGCTCTTGGCTCCTGAACTTCATGCAATCCTTACACTTATGTTTAAAATGTTTCTCCAGAGAACTTGGCTTTAAGGCAGACATTGAATAAAACATCTAGAAACAAAGCAACTGAAGCTGGTTCTTAGTGGAATGGAAGATGGAAATGGACAGAATCCTTGACAGTTTCATGCCTTTCTGGTGGCCTGGATTCCTGAACCACCAAAAGAATTCCAAGACTTTGCATTTAGTCAATGAAGCAATCATCAGTCCATCAAGTGCTTTGGAAAATAGCTTGTCCCCCTTCTCTCTGTGGCAGCCCCTGAAATATTGGAATACTGCTATCATGTCTCCCCTGGTTCTTCACTTCCTTCTTGGACTGTCTTAATCCTTTACTTTTTGTTTGTAGCTCATGTTTCTTCTAACCAAACATGGAAATAAGATCTTGAATAGTTTACACTAGTATGAAAATCAGCAGATGTTTAGAAAAACAATATGCTTTGTGGGGTGGGAGTGTCACACCACATTCCTGCTTCAAACTAAGCTGTCTTTTATCCATCTGTTGCACTGGCTACAGCTCTTCTCCTTATCTCCCATGAACATTCACACATACCACTACATATTCTTTCCAAGCCTAGTTTTTGGAGTTATCATCAGTAAATAAATACTTTATGATGCTTTGCCAGCTATGCTCTTCTGTACTATGAAGCCAATAAAAGCCATTGTCGGCTTCTCAGAATTCTATAGTGCTCAAAAACAGTCTGTAAGACCCATCCTTTAACTATTTATTATCTATCTATCTATCTATCTATCTATCTATCTATCTATCTATCTATCTATCTATCTATTTTGTCCAATACACAATGAGGGTTTTAGTGGATATATATCTATATACACATAGTAAAATACATGATGAAGGTTATAGAGAAGATACTCATAGTTAAATATATTTAAGAAATAATAGAAAAGAAGATATAGCAATAGAACATATCAATGAAAGAATAGAAGAAGAGATATAAGAATAGAAGAAAGGTATAGGAGATATAGGAGAGTAATAGGACAGGGGACAGAAGGCACTCTAGTGCACTTATACTCGCCCCTTACTGACCTCTTAGGAATCTGGATAGGTCAACTGTAGATAATCTATGGGTAAAGTGTTGGGGGTTTGGGGATGACACTATGGAGTCCGGTAATGAGTTCCACGCTTCGACAACTCAGTTACTGAAGTCATATTTTTTACAGTCAAATTTGGAGTGGTTAATATTAAGTTTAAATCTGTTCTGTGCTCTTGTGTTGTTGTGGTTGAAGCTGAAGTAGTCGCCGACAGGCAGGACATTGCAGCATATTATCTTGTGGGCAATACTTAGATCTTGATTAAGGCATCTTAATTCTAAGCTTTCTAGGCCCAGGATTGAACGTCTAGTCTTGTAGGGTATTCTATTTCTATTTATTTATTTTATTTATTTATTCATTTGTCCAATAACAAATTAACAGACTATCTCAGGGAATGCTTTGCAAACTTGCATATTATTGCACTTACAAAGGAATGTGGAATTCATGGAATATGTGGAGGAGGTTTTGTATTTTTGTTATGCTGAATTCTGAATGCTGAACATCTAGGGGACCCCCCCCCCAATCTCATGAGAGGCAGATTTAAGTCATCAAAAGTAACAATATACTAGCTTATGTTGGTAAATAGGCAGAGGTGGTTATGTTTCTAGAACTCATTATTTATTTATTTATTTATTTATTTATTTATTTATTTATTTATTTATTTATTTATTTATTTATTTATTTATTTACTTACTTACTTACTTACTTACTTACTTACTTACTTACTTACTTACTTACTTACTTACTTACTTACTTACTTACTTACTTACTTACTTACTTATTTATTTATTTATTTATTTATTTATTTATTGGATTTGTATGCCGCCCCTCTCTGTAGACTCAGGGCGGCTAACGACAATGATAAAAACAGCATGTAACAATCCCATCCAATACTAAAATAACTAAAAAACCCTTATTATAAAAACCAAACATACATACAGACATACCATGCGTAAATTGTAAAGGCCTAGGGGGAAAGAATATCTCAGTTCCCCCATGCCTGACGGCCGAGGTGGGTTTTAAGAAGTTTACAAAAGGCGAGGAGGGTGGGGGCAATTCTAATCTCTGGGCGGAGTTGGTTCCAAACGGCTGGGGCCGCCACAGAGAAGGCTCTTCCCCTGGGTCCCACCAAGCAACATTGTTTAGTTGACGGGACCCGGAGAAGGCCCACTCTGTGGGACCTAACTGGTTGCTGGGATTCGTGCAGCAGAAGGTGGTCCCTGAGATAATCTGGTCCGGTGCCATAAAGGGCTTTATAGGTCATAACCAACACTCTGAATTGTGACCGGAAACTGATCAGCAACCAATGCAGACTGTGGCGTGTTGGTGTAACATGGGCATATTTGGGGAAGCCCATGACTGCTCTCGCAGCTGCATTCTGCACGATCTGAAGTTTCCGAACACTTTTCAAAGGTAGCCCCATGTAGAGAGCATTGCAGTAGTCGAACCTCGAGGTGATGAGAGCATGAGTGACTGTGAGCAGTGAGTCCCGGTCCAAATAGGGCCGCAACTGGTGCACCAGGCGAACCTGGGCAAACGCCCATAAACCTGGGTGTTTATGTCTAGAGTCTCTAGACCAGGAGTGTCCAACAATGACAACTTTAGCACTTTTGGATTTGAACTCCTAGGATTTCTCTGCAAGCATGGCTGGTTGAGGAATACTGGGAGTAGAAGTCCATAGATCTTAAAGTTGCCAGAGTTGGACATCTCTGCTCTAGAACAGTATTTCTCAATCCCAGCAATTGAGATGTGTGGACTTCAACCCACAACATGCTGTCTGAGGAATTTTGGGAATTGAAGTCCATACATCTTGAACTTGCTGAGATTGCAGGTGTAGACCTTTAACATTTTCCGCCCTTCCTATCAACACAAAATAAGGAAAATGTTGCAGTTGGTTTATTATGGACTGCTGAATACTCAGGGACTTTGGCAATGCTTTTTAAGTGACATGAAACAGTTTAATGAAACCGTAACGCCTCTGAATTAATAGACTGCACTGAGCTGTAATGTAATGTAGATTGCTAGTTTATCACAGTATTTTATATGAATCGAGACACCCATAAACCCATATTTATATCTTAACTGTGTTCTAATAATCCAGTCAAATATTATGTATTCCTTAAACCACAGATAAACGCATCATGGCTTAGGATAATTTGAAAATTTGAATATGTGAGAATCCATCTTGAATAAAAAGTCAAATCCTCAGCTTAAGAATGAAAGCAACTTTTAAACATACATAAATCATGAGCTTAATGCCCCAAACATTTAAATCAAAGCTAAGAATCATGTGGCCCTTCAGATTGTCCTGGACACTCCAGCTTTCATGAATCTCGACAGCAAGATTAATTGTACAATTTGATGATCCACACTAGAGGCCAATTTTTTTTTTTTTTCATATTTTGGTAACAGAAAACAGAATTTTAGAGCCAACCGTAAAGTGAAGGTTTTCAACTGCCGGATCTTCATCCCCCTTTTAGGTTATGTTTACAAGACACATTCAACCACAAACTATCCAACCATGTTTCTGTGTAGGTTGTCTTGCTGACATGTTTCCTTCATGGATTACTGCTGAACCACAAAATTGGGCAAAGGCAGCGATGGGTCTCCCATTTTGTCGCTACCAGTTCACCCTGTGCGCTCATGCTCACTTCACTTTTTGTGCATGCATAGGATGTCATAGAGTCAAGGTGGATGGATGGCTGGGCAGGCCCATTTGTGATTTCCACTAACAGTTTGGGCAAATCAGCTGAATATCATCTCTGGGTTAAACCATGGTTTATATAATCAGAGTCAGGTAAAAAACAACAAGATTCCATATAAAAATTAAATGTAGGATGGAACCTGTTGTGGTTAGCTCTGGCCCAGCTCCTGCCACAGGCCTGTTTTGCCCCCAGTGGAATCTGCTGATGAAAGCTCCTCTGACCAAGAAGACATGAGTGACAGGGAGGAGGAGAGTGTGGCAGACAGCTCAGAAGGAGATCAATTATCTAGCTCCTCCTTGGATTCGGAACAAGAGTTAATGATACAGCCACGCATGCGGAGAGCGATGCATAGGCAGCAACAACTGAGAGATTATTATCAAAGAAAATGAGGCCACCGGTGGTTGGGTGGGGCTGTGGTAATTAGTTAGACTGCTATAAATAGCAGCCTGTGGGTTTGGCCATTGTGGAGGATTATGTGATTGTTGTGTTTCATGCCTGCCTTGCTAACTTCAACCTTTGTGTGCTGATTTTTCCCCGCTTTGAAACTAAACCAGAGCAAAGTGTGTTTCACTTTGTGAAAGAAGGACTGTGAATTGCCTCAGAGCTGCAAGCTAAGTATCTCAGAACTGATAAGGGACTTGTACAAATTACCAGTTTGTTTGGAGATGAGTGCTCTTTGCTATACAAAAAGAGTGCTTCGTTTATTTGCATTTTTGGTATAAAGAACATTGTTTTGAATTTTCAAACGTGTGTGTGTGTGAAATTTGTATCTGTGAATTTTCGGGAGGATTCTACCAGAGAGCTCGACAGAACAGAACCTCATATTTTTATTACTGAATTGGACAGCCACATTCCTCAACATACCAGCCAGCTGATACTGTCCCCTGTGGTAACTTTTCCAGTCTTGTCACCTTTGGCGACTGTGTTAGAGGAAACATAGATGAAGCTGTCACCTTAGGGTTAAAGCGGAACAGCAGAGTCTTGACAGCCTAGGTGAAACTGGCCACATATGACATCCCAATTCCTTTTGAGGAGAGAAAATAAATGTCAGAAAAATTCATGGCTACTGCCTTCCTTCTTCTGCTCTACAAAGGACCAAATATATTAGGCACAAGGACAGTAAAACTCTGTTCAAACTTTGCAGTTTGAATCTATGCATTTCTTCTTTCAGTTTGAAAATCTGAAGTGTTTGATATAAATGAGAAAACTTCATCATCTGTACAACCATTAATGACTAATTATTGGTCCATTGAATCAGGATAATAATAATAATAATAATAATAATAATAATAATAATAATAATTTATTGGATTTGTATGCCGCCCCTCTCCATAGACTCGGGGCGGCTAACAACAATGATAAAACAACATGTAACAATCCAATAAAAAAACAACAACTAAAAACCCTTATTATAACACTAAACATACACACAAACATACCATGCATAACTTGTAATGGCCTAGGGGGAAGGAATATCACAACTCCCCCATGCCTGGTGGTATAAGTGAATCTTGAGTAGTTGAGGATGCAAGTCTCAGAGCTTGGCTGACAATATTCATAGGTACCTCCTTGGTTTTGGAATAATATGGCAAAATAGGGCCAATTGAGGCTTACTGGCAGGGGTGAGCTGCTGCCCAGATGGGGGGGGAAACACAGTGGGGTAGCGAAAATGGAGCTCCGCCCCAGAGCACCCAATTTGCACTGAAAGATGTTGAAAGAAAATGCAGGGCATCCTGCGTAAGCCACGGCCACAGTATATTAGTAAAATTTTTGGTAGCCCTTCACTGCTTACTGGTCATGTTTAATGTAAGCCAGTATTGTAATGTAAGCCAGTTGTTTAAAAAAACAACAACACCCCACTTGTATTGTTTTGAAAAATTAAAAACAGTGGCTTGATTAGTTTAAGTAGAGATTCAAACATCCAGGTAGCCTCTGGATCCATGATGATGAACCTATGAAACGTGTGCCAGAGGTGGCATGAAGAGCCCTCTCTGTGGGCACATACGTCATCACTCCAGCTCAGCCAACTGGCCATTGGTTTCCAATGTGCCCATGTGCACCAGCCAGCTTGTCATTGGGACTCTGAGGTGTGCATGTATGCTGGCCATCTGGTTGTTGGGTTTTTAGTGCTCGAGCATGCATGTGCATGTGTGTGTGCCTTCCCATTTGAGCACAATGTGCCTAAAAGGTTCAGCATCACTGCTTTAGATGCCAGCAGAAGCAAAAGGATACATAAAATTATTATTATTATTATTATTATTATTATTATTATTATTATTATTATTATTAATTGGATTTGTATGCTGCCCCTCTCAACAGACTCAGGGCGGCTGACAACAATGATAAAAAACAACATGTAACAATCCAATTTAATTAAAACAACTAAAAACCCTTATTATAAAAACCAAACATACACACAAAAATTCCATACATAACTAGTAATGGCCTAGGGGAAGGAATATCCTAACTCCCCCATGCCTGGCAACAAAGGTGGGTCTTGAGTAATTTGTGAAAGACAAGGAGGGTGGGGGCCATTCTAATCTCTGGGGGGAGTTGATTCCAGAGGGCCGGGGCCGCCACAGAGAAGGCTTTCCCCTGGGGCCCGCCAAACGACATTGTTTGGTCGACGGGACCCGTAGAAGGCCAACTCTATGTGACCTTATCGGCCGCTGGGATTCGTGCGGTAGAATTATAACACTTTTTTGGCAATTGATGGTCACCTGTATTTTTGCAACTCCAGTAAGGTTGCTTTGAGTTGCTTTACCCCAGTGTTTCCCAACCTTGGCAACTTGAAGGTATCTGGACTTCAACTCCCAGAATTCCCCAGCCAGCATTCTGGGAGTTGAAGTCCAAATACCTTCAAGTTGCCAAGGTTGGGAAACACTGCTTTACCCTGACTGTAGAAAAAATGTTTGGAGAATCGTAGCAGGTATTTTGAATAGTTTGGATAACCAATAAATATATTTCTCATTAATCCCACCCCCATCTCTTCTATGCTTCCCAAGTTCCAGCTGATTGGGAGGAATTGGGGATTTTGCAGTAACCTTGCACTGGAGTGGGATGGGAATAGAGATTTTATAGTATCCTTCTCCTGCCATGCCCACCAAGCCATACTATGCCCACCAAGCCACACACACAGAACCGGTAGTAAAACATTTTGAATTCCACCGCTGAAAGAAAGCATCCACTCCAAGTCCCAATAGTACAGGGAGACACAGTAATCCTTAAACAAAGCACAAGTATGAAGTATTGAGAGACACAATTTACTTGTGGTTTTCATTTTGGGATGTCATTATAGTCTTAAATCACATTTGGGTTTAGTGAAAACTGTTTTGAGATAAAGCAGATATTATTATTTTTAGAAAAGGAAATTGGAAATGGTTAAATCTATTCCATTCATTCAAAATCATCTCGGGAAACTGATACACATATTGTACTCAACCATGATTTTAATGGCAATTTTTATATTCAGTCTGTGATGAGATCAAAGCCAACCAAATGTAACTTCTTTGACAAAACTGGCTCAGTACAATGTGTGAATATCAACCACAATAATACACAAGCATACAATAGATACAAACTCAAGGTAAACTGCTCCAAACTTGATTGCAGAAAATACGACTTCAGCAACAGAGTGGTCAATGCCTGGAATGCTCTACCTGACTCCATTGTTATTTCATCAAACTCCCATAGCTTCACCTTTAAACTGTCTACTATGGACCTACCTCATTCCTAAGAGGTCTGTTAGGGAGAGTACATAAGCGCCTCAGCATGCCTCCCTTCCCTGTCCTACTGCCCCCATTTTTCGTACCCATTTCCAGTGTTCACATTCATGTTTATGCTTATATCTGTTTTCCTGTACATTTATGGCAAAGTAAATAAATGAAATAAATAAAAAAATAAAATATGGAAAGCAGAATAAGCACATGATAACGGCTTCCCCACTAAAGCATTTCAGACTCAACTACCTGAACATCCAGACCTTTCCCAAAGTTATATATTACTCTTCCCTCCAGCACTGATTTTTCCCACCTCTCTAGGAAGGTAATAAACATTGAACTGAAGAGAACTACTGAACTGTTAGCTCAAATTCTGGTCCTATGTATTTTTCAAACTAGGATTGGTCCTGTCTTAGACTTGCGTACAGGGGGTGAACAAAAAAATGGAAACACCTGACTTTTTGGCATCATAATGTTTGAACATGTCCAAATCAATCAAAACTTGACTTGTTTTAATGTTTTTTTAAAAAAATCTGTAATTTGATATGTTTTTTTAACTACCTTTTTTTGTACAGAAATTTAAGGAAATTGGTTATAACCTTCTTGAAATGGCAGACCTCTCAGACTTTCAAAGAGGCCAAATTGTTGGTGCTCGAATGGCAGGCGCTAGTGTAACAGAAAGTGCCCAAATGTTTGATGTTTCAAGAAGTAATGTTTCAAAGTAATGACTGCTTTTGAAAGAGAAGGGAAAATGTCCTCAGCCAAGCACAGGTCTGGTCGAAAGTCGAAGTTGTCTGAGAGAGACTGTTGGACTCTAAAGTGAATTGTTAGAGTGGATCGCAAGACCACAGCTCCTAAAATCACTGCAGAGCTCAATAGACACGTACGGAACCCAGTTTCCACAAAACCTGTTCGAAGGGAGCTTCACAAATCTGGATTCCATGGAAAAGCTGCAATTAGAAAACATTTGCTCTCAAAGACAAATGTTTCAAAGCGTTTAGAGTGGTGTAGAAACCACCAGAAATGGTCCCTCGAGCACTGGCAAAATGTGATTTTCTCTGATGAATCATCGTTTACCATTTTTCCGACCTCTGACCGTGTTTACCTTTGGAGACAGCCAAAAGAATCATTTCATCCAGACTGCCATCTCCCAACTGTCAAGCATGGCGGGATTCAGTGATGATCTGGGGTGCTATTTCTTGGAAATCCGCTGGGCCAATGATTTCCCTTCATGGAAGAATTAACAGCCATCACTATTTAGGACTTTTGGCTGACCAAATTCATCCTATGATTCAAGAACTGTTTCCAGAAGGGGGGGCCATCTTTCAAGATGATAATGCACCAATCCATAGAGCAAGAATTGTTAAAGAATGGCACGAGGAACATTCTAATGAAGTTCAGCATCTCATCTGGCCACCACAATCACCAGACCTCAACATTATTGAGCATTTATGGTCGATTTTAGAGATTCAAGTAAGAAGTCGATTTCCACCACCACCGTCTCTAAAAGAACTGGAGGGTGCTGTAACTGAAGAATGGGCTAAAATTCCTTTGGAAACAATTCACAATTTGTAGGAATCAATACCTCGGAGAATTGAGGCTGTATTTGCCGCAAAAGGTGGACCAACACCATATTAAAAGATATTTTGATGATTTTTCAAGGTGTTTCCATTGTTACGTCCACCCCCTGGTATAAGTTGTTCTTCACAAAACGATAAGTTATTTGACATGGCACTGGGATACATTGTAACTGCTTTGAATTATGGTTTAATATGATATATGAACCCATCCAATGGTGTCTTGTCCACAAACCCCATTTTAAAAACTGGTCAACTTTATTTTTAAACTATTCTTCAGAGCCTAACGTTCCTTGTTAAAATAAATTTATTTGTGAAGACAATCAGCTCAGGATTCTGCCAAAATAGCTCAGAGCCATTATCTATACTATTTTGTCAACTCTTATGAAATGTAGATTAGACCAAAGAACACCCTTCTCTCTGTCTTCCTGCAAAATGTCAGACAGTTAACCTCCGTGGTGGGAAACAAATTATAGCGCAACTAGTTAATTCATTTTAAACTATAGAGGCCAAGACAATATTTACCCTTGTTTATTTCCATCCAGCTCTCTGCTTTTGAAAGCAGAGAAGAGAAGCAAGGGCTTGGGATGGGAACCTGCAAAGAGAGGTGTGTTTGAATACCAGCCAAATTCTAATTGAATAGTTCCCCAGTGTAGCGTCAATTGGATATGCTTGTCTCCTTAAAAGCTGCTGGGTTTTCTTGCCATGCGTTGTTAAGCAATTATCCAGCTTCAGCATCAATGAAGGGGAAGTGGTTTCTTCTTGCAGATTTCATTATATGTTACACGCGGGATCATTTTTTAGCCAAGCATGGGGCACGTGTGTTAATTGTGAAATTTGCGAGCTGAAACAATGTAGTTTTCAGCTATTGTGATTTCTGTTCTTGTAGCATGCTCGTGAGGGTTGGGCATTTATTTTTGGTGCATGTTTGAAAAATAAACAGGTGGCCATGTTTAATTTGTTGTAGTTTTGCTGCCAATATATGCAAGAAATGGAATTCAGGTCATAAGGCTAAGATTCTCTCTAATTGGAATCTGAAGCTAAAAATTCTAACCTACCATAGGAATAGGAAATGTCTTCATTTGTCACATAAGTAAGATAATAATATCAGCTTTTCATATTTATTTCCACAGCAACAACCGTTTAGGTTGTTGCCTGAATTGGAACTAGAATTCACAGTCTTTTGGTTTTTAGCCTAGTGCATTAACCACCAGACCAAACTGGTTCTCTTAGAGTGAAGAAACAAAATCAATAATTCTGTGCCTTTGATAATTATACTCCATCTTGACTGGTCTCTGGAGATAATCTGCTCCTCTTCAAGGGGCACATCAGTGATACTCTCTAATGCATAGACAATGCATATCTATTGTCTTCCATTTCCTCTACATCGCACAAACTTTGCCAAGAACAGTCATTTTTCCCCCCTGATCCATTATCTGATTATATCATGTGCTCCAAACTATATTCTAAATTCAAAAAACTATATTCCTAAAAACCATCTCAACAAGCCTTGTCAGTTGTAGTCATTTTTCCATTCTTTCAATATTATCAATATTACCACATCCATCTATCTATCCATCCATCCACCCACCCAGGGTTGGGCTACTGCCTTGGATAGGGGAGAACGCAGTGGTGTAGTGAAGTTTAAGTTAAGTTTCATTAGATTTGTATGCCGCCCCTCTCCGCAGACTCGGGACGGCTCACAACAACAATAATAACAGTATACAACGTAAAAATCTAATATTAAAAATTATCTTAAAAAAACCATCATTTAAAAATCATACAACACAAGCATACCATACATAAACTATATAAGCCCGGGGGAAATGAAAATGGAGCTCCATCCCAAAGCACCCAATTTGCACTGACAGATGTTGAAAGAAAATGCAGGGCGTCCTGCATAAGCAACGCCCACAGTGTGGTAGTAAAAATTTGGGTAACCCTTAACTGCATCCATCCATTCTGTGGAACCTGAGGGTAGAACAAGAAGCAATGGGTGAGAAGCAACTTAGAACTAAGCAGAAATTTCCTGGCAGAACAATTGATCAGTGGAACAACTTATCTCCAAAAGTTTGAATGCTCCAACATTGGAAGTTTTTAAGAAGATGTTGGATAACCATTTGTCTGAAGTGGTGTAGTTTCCTGTCTAAAAAGGGGGACCAGAAGACCTCCAAGGTCCCTTCCAAATCTGTTGTTGTTGTTGTTATTGTTGTTATTGTTACCCATCCATCAAATTATCTGTCTATCATTGTGTACTATTGTGTATTGGACAAAATAGATAGATAGATAGATAGATAGATAGATAGATAGATAGATAGATAGATAGATAGATAGATAGATAGACAGACAAACAAACAAATAATCTCACCCCCTCCTTCCTCTCTCTTCAGACATTTTGTTATATCCACTTTACTTGAGGATGCAATTGGGTTTTTTGTTTTTTAATCTCATATTCTGTGTCTCTGCCTCAGAAGTAGATGCTATCTTTTTTGTTAATTGGTGCTTCATTGTATACTGTTTCTATATTGTAACACATTGATAAAGGCAATAAGATTGCCAAAAACACTGCATTCTTATGTTTCATTTTCGCAAAATTACTACACTGATTTTGTCTCAAAGGTCCATTAATTAATATTGTATTTTAATGCAGAATTGCTAGCATTAACATTCTTCATGAATAGCTCTGAGCTACTACATTATGATAGTGTATTATCTGAGTGATGGGTACAAATTGAATAATCCATGTCATTCTATTAATATGTATAATATGAACAGAAGGGAAACAGTGGCTAAGTTCACTCTTGTTAAGTCATGAACTATGTTTTACAAACTTCAGTGTTTGGTTTACACACACACACGCATGCACACACACAATGTACTAAGCCAAAATTAAACCATAAAATTGTTTATCTTGCTGTATCAATCCAATGACTGACCAAACAACTTCTATGAGGAGAGTATTTGGGAATGAAATATTTGTTATCAGAAGCTGATGAAATGTGTTGAATGCTTGGGAGAAGTTACAGAGTAAATGACTAAATATATTTATTTATTGATGACTACTCTTTGAGAACTATAGAATTCTGAGAGGCCAACAATGGCTTATTGGCTTCATAGTGCAGAACAGCATAGCTGGCAAAGCATCATATGCTACTTTTTTATTGATGATTACTCCAAAAACTAGACTTGTAAAGAGTGTGTAGTGGCATGTATGTATGTATGTATGTATGTATGTATGTATGTATGTATGTATGTATGTATTTATGTATTTATTTACTTACTTACTTACTTACTTACTTACTTACTTACTTACTTACTTACTTACTTACTTACTTATTTATTTATTTATTTGTATGCCGCCCCTCTCCGTAGACTCGGGGCGGCTAACAACAGTAATAAAAACAGCATATAACAATCCAATATTAAAACAATTAAAAAACCCTTATTAAAAACCAAACATACATACAGACATAACATGCATAAAATTTTAAAGGCCTAGGGGAAAAGGGTATCTCAGTTCCTCCATGCCTGGCGGCAGAGGTGGGTTTTAAGAAGCTTATGAAAGGCAAGGAGGGTGGGGGCAATTCTAATCTCTGGGCGGAGTTGGTTCCAGAGGGCCGGGGCCACCACAGAGAAGGCTCTTCCCCTGGGTCCCAACCAAGCGACATTGTTTAGTTGACGGGACCCGGAGAAGACCAACTCTGTGGGACCTAACTGGTCGCTGGGATTCGTGCAGCAGAAGGCGGTCCCTGAGATAATCTGGTCCGGTGCCATGAAGGGCTTAATAGGTCATAATGTATGAATGTTAACGGGGAGAAGAGTTGCAGCCAGTGCAACATCTGGATAAGATACAGTCTAGTTTGAAGCAGGAATGTGAGTGTGACCCCTCCCCCTCTAGTTTCTTTGGATGTAAAGGCAGTACAGGGGAAATGAATCTTCAGATATTCAAGATTATGTTATCTTACATGAAAGTAGAGCTAATTATTCTCTGTGTGTTTTCCAAAGCACCTGAAGGCCAGGCAAGGAATAATGGATGAAAACTTATCCAGGAGAGATTCAACCTAGAAATAAGGAGCATTTATTTGACAGTAAGAACAACCAACCAGTGGAATAGCTTGCATTTAGAAGTTGTGGAAACTTCATCATTGGAGGCTTTCAACAAGAGACTGGATTTCCATTTGTTGGAAATGGTGTAAGGTCACCTGCTTGGGAGGAGGATGACCTACAAGCTTTTTTCCAACTCTGTTTATCTGTGTACTTCTTATCTAGACTACCTCACAAGGCTGACATATTCTAAAATTAACTAAATTAGATTATCTCGTGGAATGGCAAAAGCAAGTTGCCAACAATCTCTCCTGTAAGTCTTTGTAATTTTAGTCACAGAAACAGGTATCTTAAATAACTAGATTCGCCATATGAGAATCTATGCCTTTCAAGGTTTTCAGTACATGTTTCAAAGCTTGTTCGTTCAAACTCACTTCAGAAATAAAGTGTTACACTGAAGTGTCATCCACATGAAGAGGCCTTTATGGAATGGGATGCCCCAATAATCTCACAGGGTGTATTCAATCTCCACTTAAAATAACTTGTTCTTTCTGTTTTTTATATACAGATTTTATCCTTTTTATAAAGTGTTTTCCAAAGTCCATAGTTTTTAAGATCATTAAACAAAAAAGACCAACTAAGTTTATCAAAAGCTTTCTCTGCACCCAAGAAAAGCAATGCAATTTGGTTTTTATTGCTGTTTCAATAGCAATATCATTTAGATTTATATACCACTTCATAATGCTTTTACAGCCCTCTCTAAGTGATTTACAGAATCAGTATATTGCCCCCAACAATCTGGCTCCTCATTTTACCCACCTTGGAAGGATGGAAGGATGAGTCCACCTTGAGCTGGTGGTGGGATTTGAACTGCTGAACTACAGCTAGCAGTTAGCTGAAGTAATCTGCAGTGCTGCACTCTAACCACTGCACCATGCCAGCTCAATTGTTCTATAATATCCCAAACTACTCTTATCTTAACTTTTAAGGGTCTTCTATATAAGAATCCATCTTGCTTTGGGTGAATATATTTTTGTAGGAGTATTTTCATCCTATTAGGCCAATATCATTGTAAATATAGCTATTATTCAATAACAATATAGGTCTATAGTTTTGATTAATTTCAACTTGTGTCCCACTTTGGGTATTAATGCAACAGTACCTTCTTTACATGATTTTGGCATTCCATTCCCCCCCCTAAAATATAGCTCATTATGTTCTGAAAAGATTATAAAAGTTCATCTTCAAGCACCTATAGTAGGTTCCTGGGAGTTCATGCAGATCTGGTGTTTTCCCTGGTTTAATTTTTTTATAGCTTCTGAAATTTCCATTATTGCTATAGGAACTTTATTGTCTTGTATAACTGTAAGTTGTGACAATTTTTGCTTTTTAAGGTAACCTTCTATTTTTCCCAAGGAAAGATTTAGTCCTTATAAGCCTATTACTATATGAATGGAGTAAGAAGAAAGGAAGAGCTTGAAACTGCCATCAGTAATTAGCATATGATCAACCAGCTCATTTGGCCAGAGTTTATTTTCCATTACTTAAATAATATTATTTAAATAATAATAATGATTTACAAATGTTTACACATACACTATTTGTCTCTACAGATTTGAGTTCTGGGTGTGACGTGCTTTCTCTTTAGAGAAAATATGGAAATGAGTCTATCCATATCTTAAATATTTGTTCTGGAAACACTGTTATCTGCTGAATATTCATGAGATATTCAAGATTGGTAGTTGATATTAAGAGTTTTAGTGTTTGATTCCCTTTTTTGATGAGTGAAGGTAAATGTTTAAACCATATTAAGCCATGATGCCATAATTAGATAACATTCAAAGGTATTCAACCATATCAACAAAGGTGATAGAATACTGTACAATCAGACCAGAAATGTATTAAGAAGGGTGATCAGAGCAGCGAAAAGGAACTACTCTGAAAAGCTAAAGAATCAGTTCTCAACAAATGAACCAGCAAACATGTGGAAAACTCTTTAAAATATCACTGGTTATGGCAAACCTCTTTTCCAAGCTTAAGGAAATCAGCAACTGGCAGATGACCTGAACATCTTCTACTGCAGGTTTGAAAGGAAACTACAGCCACCTATCTCTGCAACCTCCATCTCAGACACACCAACAACAGCCAAACCTCCTACAACTGACCCCATCCCATTGGGGTCACAACACCTAGTGATCACAGAAAAGGAAGTGCAAGATCTATTTCAAAGACAGAAGCCAAGAAAAGCACTGGGCCCAGAGAAGATAACTCCTTCTTGTTTAAAAGTCTGTGCTGACCAATTGGCCCCAAATCTTCAACAAATCATTAGAGATACACCATGTTCCTTCTTGTTTCAAATGCTCCACTATCATCCCAGTGCTGAAGAAGCTCTCCATCAAGAAACCGAAGGACTACAGACCAATTGCTCTAACATTTGTAGTTATGAAAACCTTTGCAAGGCTGGTGATGTCCCACTTGAAAACCATCATGGGTCCACTGTTAGGCCCCCTGCAATTTGCATGCCAAGCAAATAGATTGACAGATGATGGTGTTAATAATTGCCCTGCACTATAACCTACAACATCTTGAATCTCCAAAGACCTAAGCAAGGGTCCTCTTTGGAGATTTTAGTTCATACATTCAATACTATCATACCGGACATTCTTCTAACTAAACTAAATCAGCAAGCAGCACCTGAACACACTTGGCCAATTAAGAATTCTATTGTACAATACAGTTAGTAATATCTGTACTTCTTTAAATTCAATCTTCCAAGTCATCTCTCTTCTCTTTTTTCTCTTTTCTCTCCTCTCTACTTTTTTCCTTCTTTCCTTCCTTCCTTCCTTACTTTCTTTCATTCTTCCTTCCTTTTTTCCTTTCTTTTCTTTATGTTGTTTCATTTCATTTTGTTTATGGTTTCTGCTACTGTAGTTTTTGCATACTTTCCCTGAAATTCTGGACTTTTTTTTCTTAAAAATAGTAGCCAAAAATAATAAGGCAACTTCACAAAGTTGAACAATTGAAGGTTGGTAAAAACAGTATTGCTTTCTCATTCACTGCAGTTTTCCCTTTCCTCATCTTGGACATAAGGGTAATTTATGAGAACAATTTTCCAGATTGCCCAGAATTATAAGCCTGAAAGTATAGAAACAGCAACAAGTTGCTGATTTGATTTGACAATTCTGGGCATGATGCGTATATTAGGCAGAAGGGGAAATTGTGTTTATAATTCCGACTATATTCCCCACCACCCTGGCCTACTTCAGTGGAACACAAATAAAAGTCAGGACAGAAGAAGAAGAAATCAATAAAGTAAGAAATAGTCTGCCGTGCTGAAAGGTAGATGTATTTATTCATTAGGATTTTGCAACACTTATCAAGATTCTTATGTGGCTGAAAGACATGCTTCTCTACATATTCTCTGGAAGTACTTGATATTGGTCACAGTCTTGTGGGCCCAGAGTATAAACTACAGGGAATTGCCTGCCATTTCTCAGTTCCAGTTTTGAGTCAATAAATGCTGTTGTAGCTATGCTGGTCTGCTTCTGGCCTACTGAAGCCACAATATTTGGACCTATCCTCTATGACAAAAGAGGATTGACTCTGATATATTGTACACTCCCATCCTTTCTTGAATTAATTTGAAGCACAAAATAAGAAGGAAACACAAACAATGTATCCTGTAAGGTGCGCAGCTGTGCGGGGGCGCACCCAACCCCCCCCATGCACCCTTTTCCAAGACTGCACAAGGAACCCCCCGAGTCTACGGCATACAAATCTAAATAATAATAATAATAATAATAATAATAATAATAATAATAATAATAATAACAACAACAACAACTGCTGCCGCCCCCACTCCCCCAGCACCTTTGCCCCCCTCACTCCCCTGGCTTCTTGCCGCTGCCCCCCGCCCACCCGCCCAATCTGCCCCTCTTTCTCTTCCTCCGCTTCCCACCTTGGGGTGCGGCTCCTCCTGCAGCGGTGGCTGCAGCGGCGCTGGTGGCTGCAGCTTCTCATCCTCCTGATCCGGCTGCTAGCCACTCCAAGCGCTTTTGGAACTCCCGCCCCACCCCTCTCGCAGTCCCTTCGCCGAGAGCGCTATCGTCCCGGCTGTCAGCAAAGGGGCTGCAGGAGAGGTGGGGCAGGCATTCTTCTCACAGCGGAGGCTGGCGAAGGTTAATTTGAATGTTGGGCGGGCATGCACGCGCACTCCCCATCCCCCTGCCAGCCCGCCCGGAACATTCAAACTAAGAAAAACCTTTGCCAACCTCTGCATAATACATGCAATCAGTAAGATACTGGCGATTTTTGCCATTTTTTGTTTTTGCACCTCCCCAGCTCTACACCAATAGCACTAGCCATAGCACTTGGACTTATATACCACTATGGCTAGTGCTATTGGTGTAGAGCTGGGGAGGTGCAAAAACAAAAAATGGCAAAAATTGCCAGTATCTTGCTGATTGCATGTGAGCATGGCTTCAGACCTACCTACTGGAGCTACGTACCTGAGTGCATGAGACCTATCAGAGCCACACACCTGGGCATACCAGCTGCTGCTCACCCATCATTCCAGACCTCTTCCATTGTATTACATAGAATCTTTTGACTTTCTATATCTGACCGGCCTAGACAGCTTTCTCCTCCATTCTCACAACGTATTATCTTCAGCCACCCATTTCCCAGGCGGTGGTTTTGGAGTACAGAAACACAAATCCTCTCCTCCTCTATTTTCAGTAATCCACCCGATGAGATTGTTCTCAGGTGTTTTCTTCGTATTCGTTACTTTATCCCTCTGCACTGAACCTATTTCTACTCTTCTACCTTTTGATTAGGTCCTATTGATTTATTGCCTCCTCTTTCATCTTAAGAGTCCTTTTTTTCTCAGGCCACAGCATCCTTTTTAGTTTTTTTTTCTTGATGATGAAATGCTTGTTGGAAAATTTGCCGTGAATCTATTTTAAGCAACAATTCCCCAGAACAGTGAACTGAATCATCGCAACATAGTAATCAGCTTGCGGTCAAAGTGTTGTTTTTGTGTATTTTTAACTTATTTAGAACCCCCTTTTTTTTTCTTTTTTTTTTGTTTCTTTGGCAGAATTTATCCACTGATACAAAAAATAAGCATTGCCTACTCCTCCAAGTGTTGACGTTTGGGTCAAAAGGCATCGGAAATATTCCAGGTTTTGTTGGTTACCAGAAAGAGGGAGATTGCAAATTCCTTCTTTTTGTCACTGAGCATTGGACAATGTAGCTCCTACTTTACAGGGGAAAACATTGCTTCGATGTTTATATAAAACACACATTAATAATTTCGCCCTTTCTCTTTACATTTACAAAATTGATTTTTGAACTGCCACCAGTCATACTGCAATAAATATAGTTGAAAATCCATTTCATGGGAGAGTTTATAAATTGCAAGTCATCATTCAACCAATATCTAGGAGGTTTCTTTCTCCTGTTCTCTATTCCATCCCTGCCTCTTCAAACAATGGCCATCACTATTCCTCCAGCTCTTAAGTGTACAGAATTCTCTAGTCAAGTAATACATTAAGAGAAACAGATGCTTTATTAACTAAATTTCCCTTGTCGGCTTTGAGATTTCAGGTTGTGTTTGAAGCTCTTGCAAACATCACAGTCCAAAGGAGTCCACGTGCATTATTTCTGCTTGAAAAAGGACCTGTTGCAGGCAAAACCCTTCAGAATCAATTTTCATAGGAAATGCATTTTCATCATTATTAGTATGTATGACCATAAAACCTGATTAGGGATGTAGAAACTGCAAAACAAAATATTGTCTACATTGTTAGGGCAGCATTAAGTCACAGGAGTTGAATTCAATTTGGAGAAAATCTGGCCGACTCCTCGTGGGTTTAGTTTCTTTTTTTAGGACTTACTGTATTATTTTTTATTATTTAAAGTTTGTAGAAAATCTCATAACCCTTCGCTTTCTCAGCGTCTTTTAATATGTGAAAACTTTCTATACATCGTCGTCTAATTTACATAACTTTTAATGTAAATTGCCCAAGAACCTTTTTAAAATGCAAATTCCCCTTATTTGCATTAAACATAAATTTCCCTAATGCAGGCTTTTAAAATGCAAATTTCCCTGGAATAGATTTTTTTTATATATATATATATATATATATATATATATATATATATATATATATATATATAATTACTGCACTGTGCAAACAACTTCAGTCCAGTTTTTTTCATGCATGCTTTAAATAGATTTTTAATTGGAGAAAGATGAACATTACTGTAATGGGCTTTGATGGAAGGGTAAACACCACTGAAATGTCAGTTGGGAATGGAATATCCCATTTCCCCCCCCCCCCCATGGGAAAATGCTAAATCAGATATCGTTGCTTTTCTGCTTACTCATACATTGTGATTATGAGATGCATGGACTGTCTATCTGCAACCCAGTTCCTTGAAGATGATAGGATCGTGCATCAACCTAGACTTTAGTTGATTGACTTTGAGAAAAGTCAAACATTTCCGGTTCTGGTGGTGGAGGAACAGGAGGAGGAAGAGAGGGCTCTGCCACTGGGAACAACGGCTTAAACATCCATCTTACCCCCCACCCCCAATATTTCCTTCCTATGCCAAGGCTCCTTGATACTAGAGCTTTCAGCTGGTGTGTTTGGCGTGCAGTAAGCTCTGCAAAAAAAAAGAATGCTGTGTTTGGGACTCCACAGCCAACTTGGGGGTGATAGAAATGGTGGCCATGCAGAACGAAGGATAGGTGGAGCTGCAGAAGAAAGAAACCTGCCGAGTCGTAAATATAGCAGAGCTGGGCAGAGCAGAACAGAAGGAAGACTGGAGAGAGGACTACAGATTACAGGCATGCCTCACTGCCCAGCAAGAGATTGCCCAACAAGACATCCATCTGAAAGTTGGGCACTAGTGTGTGAGAGCAGCTAGCAATAGACGGATCAGATGGAGGGCACTCTGACGTCACCTGCCCCCATTGATACCACCCGCCTGACATCTAGAGACAGCTATTGGAAGTTTATCTAAAATTCGGACCCTAGAAGGTGAGAACTGCTAGCGAGAGAGAGAGCAGGTAGAGAACGCCTAACAAGAGACAGAGTGGGTGGATAATGCCTCGACATCACCCACCCCTCATTAACACCATCCACCCCGAATTCGGAGGACAGCTGCCAAAGTTCTAATGCTGAGGGACATGAGCCAGAAACCTTGGACTCTGCTATAAGGGCCATGAATCCGGAGTTGCCTAGCCGACCTGTGGGAGGAGTCGACGGAAGCGCTGCCCAAGGTCACGGGAACAAGGGGACAACAGTTGTGGGAAAAGTTGGCAGACGTCCCTTTGGAATGGAGTGTAGTGGGTGGCTGAGCATTTAGGGAGAGCTAACAGTGAAGCAAGGCTGGGGGTCTCCTTCCACTTCCATGAGATTATGCACCCTGAAGAACCAGCATCGTTTAGAACTTTTTAAATAGAGGGGAATTGCACTTGACAGTGACTGGGACTATTAAAGCCTTCTAACCATCTTTTTTTCACCAAGGTCATTGAGGTTTGTTAACATTTCAACATGGTAACGGCCTGCTATGTCAGACTCTCTAGTCTTCGCACTCTTAGCACTTTATTTCTCAAATATCATTACTTGAACTGCACCAGCGTTGGACTACTATACACTTTCTACTCTAATACTTTGTCATTCCTCCTTATTAAAGAAGAGAGGATGCCTGGCAGAAGAAGGGAGGGGGCAATATATTATTATTATTATTATTATTATTATTATTATTATTATTATTATTATTATTATTATTTTATTAGATGTGTATGCCGCCCCTCTCCAAAGACTCGGAGCAGCTCACAACAAGAATACAAAATACAAATCCAATGATTACAACAGGAAAACAGTTATAAATCCTTGATTTAGAAACACTCATACAACCCAAACAAACCATACATAAAACAGAGGGGTCCCAGAGGGCCCCCCTCGCCACAGCCGAAAGATGGTTCTCTAATGTTAGCTGTGGATCGAGGAGGACACCCAAGTTGCGGACCCTCTCCGAGGGGGGCAGTGATCCCCCCCAGGGTAATGGATGGACAGATGGAATTGTCCTTGATAGGCAAAACCTACAGCCACTCCGTCTTGTCAGGGTTGAGTTTGAGCCTGTTGACACCCATCCAGACCTCAATAGCCTCCAGGCACTGGCACATCACTTCCACTGCTTCGTTGACTGGACATAAATAAGTTTTAAGTTAATATCTTTGGGGAATAGTAATTGTATTAATTAATTCATAGGAATTTTTAAACTTAGTTTAATTAAGGAAGAAAGGCGTGTGAATGAGATGGATGAATAGGGTGGATGTTAGTATAAATATTATATATTTTTATTACTGTATTTTTAAGTAAATTAATTTATTCAATTTAATAATTAATGAGACTGTTTTTAACTTAGATAGATGGATATGATTGGAAGTGTGAATGTTTGAACCGTATGGGATGAGTGAAATGTATCGTCCGAAATGCAGCCGCACGAGTGGTTTTGAGTCTGCCAAGACATGCCCATATCTCGTCATCACTTTGCGGACTGCACTGGCTGCCGATCTGTTTCTGAACACAATTCAAAGTGTTGGTTATGACCTATATGACATGGCATAGGACCAGACTATCTCCGAGACCGCCTTCTGCCGCATGAATCCCAGTGTCTGGTGAGGTCCCACAGAGTTGGTCTCCTTAGGGTCCCATCGACCAAGCAATGTTGGCTGGCGGGACCTAAGGGAAGAGCCTTCTCTGTGGGGGGGCCCAGCCCTCTGGAATCAATGCCCCCCCAAAGATTCGCACTGCCCCCCCCCCCTTGCCTTCCGAAAGAGTTTAAAAACTCATCTTTACCCCCAGACCTGGGGTTTTTAGATCTTCCCTCCAGATCAATGAATGTTTTTAGTATGATTGTCGAATGAATGGTAATGATATCTTTTTTAAATTAGAATTTTTTAAAAATTGTTTTAAATTTATTTATTTATTTATTATTTAGATTTGTATGCCGCCCCTCTCCGAAGACTCCGAATACATTTATTATACAATAATAAATGTATTATTAATTGGATTGATTATTATTGTTCTCTGTTTTTTGTATATGCTGTGAGCCACCCCAAATCCCCGGAG
The DNA here is from genome assembly GCF_031021105.1 of Erythrolamprus reginae. Lineage (NCBI taxonomy): Eukaryota > Metazoa > Chordata > Lepidosauria > Squamata > Dipsadidae > Erythrolamprus > Erythrolamprus reginae. Next base: position 21,682,069 of record NC_091954.1, on the reverse strand, counting down.
AGGGGCAGCATACAAATCCAATTAAATCTTAAATCTTAAATGGACTGTGTTTCTCTTAGAATGCAACCTATTGAATCTTATGTCTAAGGAGACTAACACAGGAATCCCTTTAAAACAGCTATCAGCACTGGAAATCTCCTCCTGTGTGAACAGACACCCTGGGTTATCTTTGTGGCATGAAGAACGCCATCCAGGTAAATCAATGCTGCTTCATGGAGGTCAAGGATATAGCATAGCTGGAAAAAAAGAATACAGGGAGATCTGTAAGTGTAGATGTTTTAGGAACCTTGCCAAGGGTTTTGCTTTTGCTGCTCTTTTCTTGCTGTATCATAGTACCTCTATGATAGCTCTTTAGTGTACCTGCTGTAGAGAAACAAATGAGCTTCGGCAAGGAGATTTATCTATTAGCCTTTCAAAGACACCGAAAGAAAAACAATATCTTATCACCAGGAGTGAGATAAAGTCATGCCTTATGACCAAGTCACTCACGGATGAGAAGTGAAATATTGTCATGCCAATCATAATGATGTTTGTCACAGGGGCCAGGTGGAGACTTGTGCTAAGAATGGGACAGAATCAGAGGTGGTATTCAGCCGGTTCACACTGGTTCACGCGAACCGTTGGTGGAAATTTGGAAAGGGTCACAAACCGGTGGCGATGGCAAGCTGGCCATGCCCCCAAACTGATCTCCCAGTTGCCATTCACTCATCCTGCCCGCCATGTTTGTCACTGCTATGTTCTTCATGCATGCGCATCCCATTGCCTTGCAAGTCCAATGGGATATGCATGCACAAAGAACATGGCGGCAACAGTATGGCAGACACTTTTCCTGCTACCTCCAGTACTTTTTGGTGGATTCATTCATTCATTCATTCATTCATTCATTCATTCATTCATTCATTCATTCATTAGATTTGTATGCTGCCCCTCTCCGTAGACTCGGGGCAGCTAACAACAAAAATAAGACAATATAAACAAATCTAATATTTAAGTTTAAGTTAAATTAAGAAACCCTAATTTGAGAAACCAATCATACATATAGACATACCAAGCATAAATTTTATAAGCCTAGGGGGAAGGGAATATCTCAATTCCCCCATGCCTGACGACAGAGGTGGGTTTTAAGGAGCTTACGAAAGGCAAGGAGGGTGGGGGCAACTCTGATCTCTGGGGGGGAGTTGGTTCCAGAGGGTCGGGGCCGCCACAGAGAAGGCTCTTCCCCTGGGTCCCACCAGAGGGCATTGTTTAGTCGACAGGACCTGGAGAAGGCCAACTCTTTGGGACCTAACTGGTTGCTGGGATTTGTGCTGAGGTTTCTTTGCTAGCCACTTTTGAGCAGCGGTGGCAGGTTGGGGGGCATTGAAAACTCTGATCAGCTTGCCTTCTGGACTCTGGACCAACTGCTATGGAAGGTAAGCAGCCCAAATAAAGAGGAGTTGGTGGTGGAGGAAGTGGAGCTAGGGTCAGGACCAGTAAGGGAGGGGAAATGGGAGTAACTGGGGAAGGGTGAGTCGGGATAGATAGGTCGAAATTGCAAAACAAAATCCTACCTTTTCCTGTGGGAGTGGCTAGGTGGGGGGTGTCATATGACTGAGTGGGCAGGGGCATGAATGACATCAAGTTGGCCACAGCCACCCAGTCACATTCCCTCCCACCTAACCATGCCCATCAAACCAACAGTGAAAATTTTTGAAACCTACCACTGCACAGAATGGTAGCTAGAAATGTAGAACAAAGACCAGGAACCGAATAGAAATGAGACAAAACCCTTAATATTAAGTCAATAAAGTAAAAAGCTAAGAACTGGGAAAGAGACTAAGTTAGACTAACAACAATAAACTGGCAGGAATAGCCAACACCCCAGAAGATAAGCTCAAGATCCAAAACAATCTTCATAGACTTGAATGCTGGGGGCCCCTATCTAACAAAATGAAAATCGATGAATCTTCTGTTCAAGTTCTTAAAATGATATAACTAAGACATAAGTGCAAGAACTGTAATTTAAGATATGAAATCTGCACATCTTCAATTTTAAACATCATTCTGCATTTTACAGTAGCTATACAGGCTGGGTTAAATCCGCTGTATCTTTCAGATTCCATAATTATGGAAGTAGAAGCCTAGCATATCTATAGCACAGCAGGTTGGGGAAAAATTGATTTAAGCTGTAATCCCATGCTGATCTGCTGCGAAAGTAATGCTTATTAGAGATAGCAGAAATTATGCTATTTATGCATGGGATTAAGCAATTTTGTCTTTCCGGTCCACTACCAATATCGTCCTAGTCTATCTGTCACTCTTGTTTCAAATATATTTTTAACAAATACATTTATTTATTTATTTATTTATTTATTTATTTATTTATTTATTTATTTATTTATTTATTTATTTGTTTGTTTGTTTGTTTGTTTGTTTATGTATGTATTTATGTATGTATGTATGTATGTATGTATGTATGTATGTATGTATGTATTTATTTATTTATTTATTTATTCAAGCATATATGAGAAAACAAGTATAAGTATAAACATAACATATAAACATATGAGTATAGATAGGTATAAGCATAAGAAAGGAGTACGAATAATGGGAACAGTTAAACCTGAACAGTAGCACGCCCCCTTATAGGAATGGAGTGACGTCCATGGTAGACATTTTAATTATAAAGTTATAGGGGTTTAAGGATAACAGAGTCAGGTAGTGCATTCCAGGCATTGATCACTCTGTTGCTGAAGTCCTATTTTCTTCAATTGAATTTGGAGCAGTTAATTATGAATTTATATCTATTGTTTGCCCATGCAATGCTGCGGTTGACACTGAAATAGTTGTTGACAGGTTGCAGCAGTCAATTTTGTGTACAGTACTACGTTTACGTCAGACCATAGGCGGTGTAGTTCTAGGTTGTCCAGGCCCAAAAATTTCAAGCCTGGTGGCTATAAGGTATTCTATTGTGAGAAGAGAAACATAGAAACATAGAAGTCTGAGAGTTCTGGAGTTCTGGAGACCTCACCTACAAAAAGATATTGACAAAATTGAACGGGTCCAAAGACGGGCTACAAGAATGGTGGAAGGTCTTAAGCATAAAACGTATCAGGAAAGACTTAATGAACTCAATCTGTATAGTCTGGAGGACAGAAGGAAAAGGGGGGACATGATCGAAACATTTAAATATATTAAAGGGTTAAATAAGGTCCAGGAGGGAAGTGTTTTTAATAGGAAAGTGAACACAAGAACAAGGGGACACAATCTGAAGTTAGTTGGGGGAAAGATCAAAAGCAACATGAGAAAATATTATTTTACTGAAAGAGTAGTAGATCCTTGGAACAAACTTCCAGCAGATGTGGTAGATAAATCCACAGTAACTGAATTTAAACATGCCTGGGATAAACATATATCCATCCTAAGATAAAATACAGAAAATAGTATAAGGGCAGACTAGATGGACCATGAGGTCTTTTTCTGCCGTCAGACTTCTATGTTTCTATGTTTCTGACGGCAGAAAAAGACCTCATGGTCCATCTAGTCTGCCCTTATACTATTTCCTGTATTTTATCTTACAATGGATATATGTTTATCCCAGGCATGTTTAAATTCAGTTACTGTGGATTTACCAACCACGTCTACTGGAAGTTTGTTCCAAGGATCTACTACTCTTTCAGTAAAATAAAATCGTATCAAAATAAAATAAGAGGAGTGGAATATTCTTCTCGTGAAATACCTCTGGACTCATTTGATTGTATTAGCATCCAATATACAGCGTGGATTCCAGGCAGACAAGCTGTACTCCAGAATTGGTCTGACAAAGGTATTATATGCCCTGATTTGCTTGTACAATGTTACTGGAGAAGAAGCTTTGCAAAATTAGATTAAGAATTCTTAATGCCTTTTTGGCAATGCTTTAACAGTGAGCTCTAGGGCTTAGCTCTTTGGAAATAGGTATTCCTACGTCCTTGACAGAGTGACGGTCATCTACGAGGTCATACCCTCCCAGTTTGTGTTTGGTGTTCTGGTTTTTGTTGCCCTTGTGTAAGACAGAGCATTTGTTGGTTGAGATTTGAAGTTGCCAATGTTCGACCATTCTCATACATACTCTAGGTCACTTTGTAAATAAAGTAATTGATGTTGCTGTGAAGATAAAATCAGTTAAACTACCAAGAACAGCCAGGCCAAAAAGATTCACAATTACCTATGCGTTGAAATCAGAAAGGAAAACGCCTAAGAAATGAAAGTTCTGGAACACAAGGATCTCAAACTTTCAGAATGTCAGTGTTTATCTCACTGGGGAAAACGCCTTTCAAAATATCATTTTCCCCTTTGACCATAAAATGCAGGGTTTGCAAAATCTACGTGAGGTGAATTTTCAGGCTCCTCTGAATATGTAGGACAACAAAGAAATAACCTAAATGGAGGGTCTTACATATCATTGGCTCACCACCTCTTAAAAGTGAACTTCTGGTTGTCCTTTGGGACTAGGAGCTATTTTTTTTTTCCCTTTACCGCTGAGAAAAGGAAATTCAAAAGATCATTCTTCTTTCTTCCAAATCCAGAGGAAAGTGTTGAAGCCTTCTAAGAACAGTCGATTCACCCTAGAACGTCTTAAAAACCAAGCAGGGACTGTCTTTCTTTTTGTGTTCTGGCCATGTGACCAAGGGAATGCTGCAATGGTCATAAGTATGAGGACCGGTTGTAAGTCACTTTTTTAGTGCCGTCGTAATTTCAAATGTTCACTAAATGAATGGCTGTAATTTGAGAAATACTGTACCTGCATTCTAACCACTGCACCACGGTGACACAGTGGTTGGAATGCAATACTGCAGGCTACTTCTGCTGCCTGCTGGCTATCTGCAATTTGGCAGATTGAATCTCACCAGGCTGAAGGTTCACTCAGCCTTCCATCCTTCCGAGGTGGCTAAAATGAGGACCCAGATTGTTGGGGGCCCTATGCTGACTCTGTAAACCACTTAGAGAGGGCTGTAAAAGCACTATGACGATAAAGGTGACCTTGCCTTGCCTCGCCTTGCCTCGCATTGCATCCCCTTGCCTTGCATCACCTCACCTGGCCTCACCTTGCCTCACATCGCCTTCCATCTTTTCTTATCTTATCTCATCACTGAGGTTGCATTAATAATACTATTAGTCTTCCCATCACCCATCTCCTCCCACTTATGACTATATGATTGTAACTTGTTGCTTGTGTCCTTATGATTTATATTAATATTGATCATTTCCTGATTGCTTATTTGTACCCTATGACAATCATTAAATGTCGTACTTCCTGATTCTTGATAAATGTATTTTTTTTCTTTTATGTAAACTGAGAGCATATGCACTGGAGACAAATTCCTTGTGTGTCTAATCACACTTGGCCAATAAAGAATTCTATTCTATTCCATTCCATTCCATTCCATTCCATTCTATCTTACCTCACCCTGCCCTGCCCCACCCTACCCCGCCCCGCCCCGTCCTGTCCTCTCCCACCCCATCCAATCCCATCCCATCCCTTATCCTATCCTATCCTATCCTAATCTGGATGAAATGTCAATTGGTATCCTCAGACTATACATATACATTTTCAACTTGATTTGTATAAAAGATATACTATAACAGCAAAAAATCAGGCTGTATATTAAAATGCTGTCATGTCACTACGCTGCTACATTAAAAACATGTTCTGCTAAAGATGGCCAGTGACCTTTAATGTTCAAATGTCCCATTCTCATAAACCAATGAAGGTTTGAATCAAACAATGTGAAAATAGTTTTCTACTATTTTAAAATGTTTACAGTAGATGCCTTCAAGAATGTTTAGTAAAGGTCAATCAAAATTATCCTGCTGTTGGCTTTGGAGTTCAGAAGCTGGAGTACAATCTCATATTGCTTTGTTTTATTATTGTTACACTTGGGGCTGACCTCAATAGGATTGTTAACACCATTGTAGAATGGTTGCTGTATATTAAAGATGCAATTTTTTTTCTAGATATATCTCTAGTATGTGGAATCCGTTTTCTTAGTAAGGTTTTTTTAGACGTGTTTTGTAATTGTCTTCTTCCTAGGGCTAAAAGAGAGGTGCTGGGCCAGGCCATAGGTGCAGTGGTTGGTTGCTCCTGGTTATTAGGCGGCAGCGATGAGAAGCTCCACCCACCTACCTGGGACACTTCTGCACATATGCACAAGCATGTACACAAACCGGTAGCAAACTAAATCAGAACCCACTTCTGCAAAAGTGGGAAAAACAAAAACCCTGAAAGGGGGGGGGGAGTTTTTTGTTTACCTGTTCTTCTGAAAGCCAAAAGTCCACCTTTCTCCCAGTCAAAGTACACTTTGACAGGAGTGGACCTTAACATTAATTCCTTATTTCCAGGTATAGTTGCTTCTCTCCAACCCACTGTTTGAGCATTGCAACTCTGAAGCCATCGGAGAGGGGGAGGTAACATTTTAAATATTAGTTGTGTGATCTCTTTGTTTGTTAGTTAGTTTGTTAGTTTGTTGATTGATTGATTGATTGATTGATTGATTGATTGATTGATTGATTGATTGATTGATTGATTGTATTTCTATGCTGCCCAACTCCCGAAGGACTCTGAGCAACTTACAACAGTTCCAATTACACACAGTCTTTACTTAGACTTGGAAAACAATTCACACACTTTTACTAGATATTAAATTCTCTTAAAACCTTTTTTTCTACCTTGACTTATGGGGATGTCACTCTCTCTCAAATTCTCTCCGCTGGTAGCTTTACAACAATCATTTACACCTCTCTGGGTCTAGTTTATAATCCCTCTGCTCTGCTGGTGATGAAGGGAGAAGTCAAAACATTTATCTAAATCATTTTAAGCTTATCGTTGTATTGTTTCTTGGCTATAATTCCTGGATGATTGACTACATCCTGCTAAGGATTTAGTTATCAGCTATGCAATGCTGTATTTCTTTCTTCAGATAATTTATTGTGTGCTTATGTGCATGCATGTGTGTATATATATACACACAGAGCCCATTCTAATTAGGACCACTGCATATGGTAGCATGGGCTACCATAAGTATTCCTGCAGCTTGGAAGGGTTACAAGATGTTTTAGATGTTGAAGTCAATTGATACCATCAATTTTAGACAAAGTAATCAATGGTCCAGCTAGTATTCTCCTGCTTGTAAGAAAGAGCCAAGAGGTAATGAAAAGTGTCATCAACAAATGAAAGATCTCCTAATTACAAATATGCCTTTTTCTAGGATTAGTTGGGCAAGCTGAAATGGCTGCCTACGACAGAACAAGAAAGTATTAGGCATAAATATTGTGCGAGAAGAAATATTAAGAATTTCCCACCAACACCGAATGAGAAATTCTTCCAGAAAGAAAGACAAATTCTTATGGATTGATCCAAGTTTAATCTCTGCCAGGAAAATCTGGCAGTCAAGCAAGGGAAGAAGTGGATAAATGGATTCAGTTTATGGCTATCTCCAGAAGGAACGGAGAATTGTCTTTATTAATAGGTACTGAAATGTTACAAGAAAACATGTAAATTAGCAATATAATAAATCACCCACAGTTTCATATGGAGGGAATCTGAAACAACCCAACTACAGATAATAAATATAAAAGAACCCAGTGTATCTAAGAGTTCTCTAGTCTAAATTTGCTGCAGATGGAATGTTCTAATAAATTCTGAAAATTAAATTGCAAGAGGAAGGTCACAGATATATATTTTTTGGCCTCGCCTTAAATTCATATCAGAGCCAATGGTATTTTAAATGCAGCTTGGATTGTACTACATGCTATATGGAAGTTGAAGCCAATACATTACTTTAACTCAGTAAATAGAAAAATGGAACATTTCTGTATTTGGCCCTTTTCCTATGTACACTTCTTCTTAGTTAAAAACACTCAACAGCACTTTATCCCTTCCTTTGGGCTTCCTTCCTTCCTTCCTTCCTTCCTTTTATTTTTGTTTGTTTGTTGAGCAAGTTCAAGATAGCAGGTATAGGTAATATAAGCAAAGTAAATATAGATAAATGAGGACAATGGGAAGTAAGCCAGGGACTGTAGGCACAATGGTGTGCTTATGCACGCCCCTTACAGACCTCGTAGAAATGGGATGAGGTCAACAGTACATAGTCTAAAGTTAAAGTTTTGGGGATTTGGGGAAGAAACCATAGTCAGATAGTGAATTCCAGGCATTGATCACTCTGCTGGAGTCATATTTTCTCCAGTTTGGAGCAGTTTACTTTAAGTTTGTATCTATTGTGGGCTTGTGTATTGTTGTGGTTGACTCTGAAGAAGTCATTGACAGGTAGGACCTTATGGCAGATGATTTTATGAACTACATTTAAATTGGTTCGAAGGCGACATAGTTCTAGGTTGTGTAAGCCCAAGATTTCAAGTTTGGTGGCGTAGTGGAGGAACGGAGGGCTCTTCTTGTGAAATATTTTGGAACTCTCTCAATTGTATATGTCCGATATGCAGTGTAGGTTCCAGACAGGTGAGCTGTATTCAAGAATTGGTCTAGCAAATGTTTTGTATGCTGTAGTTAACACTGTAAGAGCCAGAGAAGAAGCTACACAATATTAGATTAACAACTCTTAGTGCCTTTTTGGCTATATTGCTACAATTGGCTATTTGCATTGGGCTATTTAAAATAAATAAATAATAATAATTTTGCCATTCACATTTCATTCTGCTCTTCCTTTTCCATCCTTTCCTTAATAATTTTATTCCACCACTTCTTTAATAGTAGTGCAATTCTTGTTCTGCAGTGTGTTATCCTATAGTGACTTGGCCATGGCAAGTTGCCTGTAGTGAGTTGGCCATGTGAGTTGGCCACAGTGAATTGTCATAGACCCCGTGACAGTGGCCATTGAACTACCCCTTCAGATACATCACCAGAACATCTCTAGCAATGGTCTCAGATTTCAAAATTGTGGGTGTGGCCAGGCCATGAAAATCCCTTTTTACCATGTTTCCCATGCGTTGAATACACATAAAATGCAGTTGGTCTTTCCTTTCCCAGTTGCCATGGATGCCTCTAGCTGTGATCTTTTAGTAAAAATAAATTGTCCTTCAGTTTAAGCTTGATTCCTGGTGACTGCACATACTTCACACCAATGTTATTTTCTTAGCAACCGTGTGAAATTGGTGAAATTGGCTCTTGCCTTATTCTGGAATTTAGCTACAGGGTAGTTTACATCGTATGTACTTTCTAGTAATTCCCATACAAGCTCTGCTTGATTCTGCTTAGCATTTTAAAATCAACCAAGGTTGGCTAGGTGCTGCAACAAGCACGAACCAGTAGTAAAGGGTTTTAGAACCCACTACTGGTTTAGAGATATAGTATCAATCAACTCAGTTCCTGATGGGCCAGTAACTGACTCATCTTCCCCCAAGCTGCCATCTAAGGAGGTTTCTGGGCACCGTTCCCCGTAGGCTGCGTGCCCGCGTGCCCCAAAATACCCCCCCACGCGCCCTTTTCCATGGGTGCGCAGTCCCCATCCCCCTGCCAGCCCGCGGGGGGTGGGGGCGGGGAGGCGCCGGCAGTAGAAGGCGCTGCCCCCGCCTGCCCGATCCGCTCCCTCTCCTCTTCCGCCGAAAGAAATGCGCAGAAGCTGCCAGATTGAGCCCCGCGTTGCTCCACCCCACTTCGTCCTGCTTGTCATCCTCCGTTGTGTTTTCGGGGGGGAGCGGCGGGAAAGCCCTGTGCCGGCCAGGAAAGCCGGGTTTGCTTTCCATGAAAGCAGCATGCCTTTTAAACACGCTGCTTTCCTGCACCTCTTTCCTGGGGGGGGGAGTGGCATCAGCGCCACCCCTCTACGAGAAGCAAAAGCCTCAGCGACTGGGCACGCCGTTTGCCTTTCGGCTCCATCGTTGAGGCTTTTGCTGCTCGTGGAGGGGAAGGTGCCGATGCCAAAAGGCAAATGGCGCGCCCCGCCGCTTAGGCTTTTGCTGCTTCTGGAGGGGTGGGCACCGATGCCGAAAGCCTCAGCGCCGTTTGGCTGCCAATTGGCTGCGCGGGTGAAAAAGCAGGCAGAACGCGCGGCGTTTCCTGTCGGAGAAAAAAAAGCCGAGCAGTGGGATAGAGAGAGATCGAAGCCGGGCTAGCTGAGCCTCGAACATTTGAAGCGATTGTTCGATCAGGGAGCTTCTCTCTCTCCTCCCTCCTCTCCCCGTCTTCTTCCCTCTTCGCTCGCTCCTCTCGGGACCGCAACTTCTCCCCCCCCTCCAGGAGCAGCAAAAGCCTAAGCGGCGGGGTGTGCCGTTTGCCTTTCGGCTCCGTCACTTAGGCTTTTGCTGCTCGTGGAGGGGGGGTTGGCGGTGCTGATGCCAAGTGCTTTCCCTCCGCGGTGGGGGGTGCAGGGCAGGCACAGTCAGCCCCAGGAGACAAAGAGGGAATGAGAGAAAGAGGGAATGAGACAGAAAGGGACGGAGAGAAAGAAAAAGTGATAGATAGAAAGGATAGAGAGAAAGGAAATGAGAGAAAGGAAAGAGAGAGAAAGGGACTGAGAGAAGGAAAGAGTGAGAGATAGAAAGGATAGAGAGAAAGAGGGAATGAGAGAAAGGAAAGAGACAGAAAAGGAGGGAGAGAAGGAAAGAGTGAGAGATAGAAAGGATAGAGAGAAAGAGGGAATGAGAGAAAGGAAAGAGAGAGAGAGAGAGAAAATAAGAGAGAGAACGAGAGAGAGAGCAACAGAGAGAGAAAGAACAAGAGAGAGAAAGCATGAGAGAGAGAGAAAGAACAAGAGAGAGAGAGAAAGAAAATAAGAGAACGAGCTAGAGAGAGAGAGAGAAGGAAAGCAAGAGAGAAAAAAAGATAGCAAAAGAGAGAGAAAGCAAGACAGATAGGGAGAGGAAAGGAGAACGAGAGAAATGAGAACAAAAAGGGGAGAAAAAAGGAGAAATGAGAAAATGATTGAGGCAGAGAATGAGAGGAGAGAGAAACAAAAGAGAGAGAGAGGTGATTCTTGAAGCATATGGTAAAAAGCATCCAAATAATAAGAAAACCCCCCCAGCCCACACCTGTTTTTGAAAAGAATAAAAGAGGAAAAAAAACCAGCCCTCAACTGGTTTTGGAAATGGTTACACACACACACATAAGGGGGGGGGAGAGAGAGAGACAGGGATGGAAAAAGAGGAGAAGTGAGAGGGAGAAGGAATGAGGGAAAAAGGGAGGAAGAGAGAGAAATGAGAAACATGAGAGAGAAAAGGGGGAAAGACAGGAGAAGTACCCAGAAATAAGACAGTGGTATAAATTTCAGGAGGGATGCTTGGTGATTGACTGTATTTATAAGGGGATGTTACATGGGATTGTATATATGAGGGGGTTATTTATGTATGTATGTATGTATGTATGTATGTATGTATGTATGTATGTATGTATGTATTTACTTATTTGTTTATTTGTTTATTTGTTTATTTATTTATTTGTTTGTTTGTTTGTTTGTTTGTTTGTTTGTTTGTTTGTTTATTTATTTATTTATTTATTTATTTATTTATTTATTTATACCTCTATGCCGCCCAGTCCCAAAGGGACTGTCGCTCAGACACTATACTTTTCCGCCCACACCGAAAAAAAATTAGAGGGAACATTGTTTCTGGGGAATCATCCAAGTGAGACATCACACTCTTGTTATTCTGTAAATATTCTTAGATATTGAATCTTATATTACTTGCTGATGATCTCATTACCTTTTTCAGCTGTGCCACTATGTCTTACAAAACATTCGTCAGACCAATCCTAGAATACAGCTCACTTGTATGGAACCCACATTGCATATCTGACATCAACACAATTGAGAGAGTCCAGAAATATTTCACAAGAAATATACTCCTCTTCTCACAACAAAATGCCTTGCTCCACCAGACTTGAAATTCTTGGTTTAGACAACTTACAACTCCGTCGTCTCCGTTCCGACTTAATTATAGTTCATAAAATCATATACCAAAATGTCCTACCTGTTAATGACTACTTCACCTTCAACTGCAATAACACATGAGCACGAAATCGATTTAAACTAAATGTCAACCGCTCCAAACTTGACTGCAAAAAATATGACTTCAGCAACAGAGTTATCAATGCCTGGAATGCACTACCTGATTCTGTGGTTTCTACTCCTAACCCCAAAACATTTAACCTTAGACTATCTACAATTGATCTCTCCCCCTTTCTAAGAGGTCTGTAAGGGGCGTGCATAAGCGCACCATTGTGCCTACCGTCCCTGTCCCATTATCTTCTTTTGTTACTTTTTATCATTACTTATCTAATGTTTTATTTGTACAAATTACCACCCTATAATTGTTTGACAAAATAAATAAATAAATTAAATAAATAAATAAATAAATAAATAAATAAAATGGAGAAGCCTAGTAACTGAGAGTGGATAAACAAAGAGGAGAACTAGAAATTAAAGATAATGTCCAGTTCTCCCAGAGTTCCAGTAGCCGCAATACATGCTGAAACCATAAAAAGAATGCAAAGAAGATCAACAAAGATGATGAAAGGTCTGAAGGCTAAACCGCACAATGAATGGTTAAGGGCACTAAGTATGTTTAAACAAACAAAGAGAAGGATTAGTAGTGACATGATAGCTATCTTGAGGAGCTGCCACAAAGAAAAGGGGGTCAACTTTTTCTCCAAAATACCGGAAGGCAGGAACAAGAAGAAATGGACGGAAGCCTGTTAAAGAGAAGTCCATCTTGGAATTAAGGAGAAATCTCCTGACAATGAGAAGAATCAATCAATGGAATAGCTTGCTTTCTGGAATTGTGGGTGCTACATCATTGGAGATTTTCAAAAAAAGAGTGGACAACCATTTGTCTGGGATAGTATAAGGTCTCCCGAGTTTGCGGACAGGGGCGGCATATAAATCCAATAAATCTAATCTAATCTAATATCCTACCTTGGCCAGCAGTTTGGACAAGAAGGGCTCCAAGTTTTCTTCTAGCCCTATGATTCTATGATTCTATCAATGAAACAAAATGTGCATCATATACACTCTTATGAAGAGAAATAGCGAATTTCTACCTGTTCCCAGTACCTATGTCTATCTGTATAATTATGTAGTTGCAGTATTTCTATACCATTGTACAGAATCTAATATTATTCCTGGTAGCGTACACATAAGAAAAGCAATTAACTCAATCAGTTATAAATCAAGCAATTAAAGCAGGTTTTAAAAAAAACACATAAGTTTAAATGGGGTACTGCTGTGACAATTACAGATAATAGGCTTTAAGGAAGAACATTGTTTTTATAGCCTTTCTAAATGACATCAGGATAGAAGTCAACCAAACCGAAGGGAATAGACTGTAATAACCCCCATCTTTTACCAGACAGTTACGAGACAGTTTGATTGGAAGGAGACAGTTATGAAGACAGCTGACATAGAAGTCATGAAAAGCTTGATAAATTTAAAGCAGCACTTTGAAAAATCTATGAAACAAGTGTTTTTAAATGTTTGTATTGATTTTAAAAATAAGATGATAGGTATAAAATAAACAATTACAGACAAGGCAAAAAAAAGAAGAAAGGAATATTTTTAAAAGTGGGCATAACATACTGTATAAAGTGAACCCATTTTTTGCTTGGGTGCCAAAAGGGTGCATGCACATGCAATAGCCCATACATGCTATTGCGTGCGCATATACTCAAGATATAATAGCACATACCCAAGAAGGCTTCAAGAGTTGTAAACCTAATCCTACATAGCTTCTGCTCTGGCAATCTCACACTACTTACCAGAGCTTACAAAACTTTTGCCAGACCCATCCTCGAATACAGCTCATCTGTTTGGAACCCATATCACATCTCAGACATTAACACCCTTGAAAATGTCCAAAGATACTTCACCAGAAGAGCCCTTCACTCCTCCACTCGAAATAGAATACCCTATGAGACTAGACTTTCAATCCTGGGCCTAGAAAGTTTAGAATTAAGATGCCTGTAAATCCACATTTCAAATGCTTCTAGTCCCTTTAAGTTGCTTTTTGTCAGAGACCAACTCTCCACTCTTTTACTTATGCACAACCTTCATCTGGTATTCTAGATCTTGACCTCTAAATTATTAGCAAAGCCAGGCTTGATATCATCTGCAAATTTAATAAGCATCCCTGCCATTGCATCTTCTAGGTCATTTATAAAGATGATAAATAAGACCGGGCTGAGAATAAAGCTTTGAAACATCCCTCCAGGACAATGCTGAACTATTTTTGAACACTCTTTGGATGTGGCTGCCCAACAATTTGCAAACTGACTAGAGGAAAACAATCAAAGAGGGTACACCATGTATTAGCCATTCATAGTAAACCAATCTTCATTATATCTGACATGGAAACTATCAAAATCCCTCTGAAATGTAGAATCCATATTCTTGTCAAACTCTCAGGAAGACTTGAATTTATATTATGTTTTGGATGTATCTCAAATCTATTGAAATCAGTTCATTTTGGGGTTCATCAGAACCCAAATCTATACCAAATCTATACCATAATTGATTGAGTGACAGCTCCTGATTTCGATACCTGACTTATGACCACGTTTGGGATCTAATTTTCCGTTGCCAAGTAAAGTGATTGTTAAGTTATTTCTATCCAATTTTATAAGGGTTTTTTTTGTTGCTTTGATTGTTAAGCAAATTAAGTTAATCCATCTTCCCTCATTGACTTTGCTTCTTGGAAACTAGCTGGGAAGACCCCAAATTTGTTTGTTTGTTTGTTTGTTTGTTTGTTTGTTTGTTTGTTTGTTTGTTTGTTTGTTTGTTTGATTGATTGATTGATTGATTGATTGATTTTTATGCCGCCCTTCTCCTTAAACTCAGGGTGGCTTACAACATGTTAGCAACAGCACTTTTTAACAGAGCCAACCTATTGCCCCCACAATCCGGGTCCTCATTTTATGCACCTTGGAAGGATGGAAGGCTGAGTCAACCTTGAGCCGGTGATGGGATTTGAACCACTGACCTGAAGATCTACAGTCAGCTTCAGTGGCCTGCAGTACAGCACTCTACCTGTTGTGCCACCCCGGCTTTATATGCAGTCACATAAGCCTGGGATGCTGCAACCATTGTAAATAACAAATTATTATGTTTTGAACAGAGGTGGGTGTCACATAATGTAACAACCGATTCTCCCAGCACCAAAAATGTGAGTGTATCATTCCACACAAGTGCATGGATTCAAAAGCATGGTGATATAGGATAGGATACAGCTGGGGCGAGGGGGGGGGGGCACCCTCAGGTCAGAACTACTGGTTTCCCTGAAGCAGTCTGAACTGGCAGCAGCTCACCATTGGATTTGACTAACAGGGTGCTATGTGAGGACCAGTCAACAAAGCAGTGGAAGTGATGTGCCGGTGGCTGGAGGCTGTTGGGGCCTGAATGGGTGTCAACAAACTCAAACTCAACCCAGACAAAACGGAGTGGCTGTGGGTTTTGCCTCCCAAGGACAATTCCATCTGTCCTTCCATTACCCTGGGCGGGGAATTATTGACCCCCTCAGAGAGGGTTCGCAACTTGGGCATCCTCCTCGATCCAGCTGACATTGGAGCATCATCTTTCGGCTGTGGCGAGGAGGGCGTTTGCCCAGGTCCGCCTGGTGCACCAGTTGCGGCCCTATTTGGACAGTGAGTCACTGTTCACAGTCACTCATTCCCTCATCACCTCGAGGTTCGATTACTGCAATGCTCTGTACATGGGGCTACCTCTGAAAAGTGTTCGGAAACTTCAGATCGTGCAGAATGCGGCCGCGAGAGTCATCGTGCGGCTTGCTAGATTTGCCCACGTTTCTGCAACACTCCGTGGCCTGCATTGGCTGCAGATCAGTTTCTGGTCAGAATTCAAAGTGTTGGTTATGACCTTTAAAGCCCTGCATTGCATTGGACCAGAGTACCTCCAGAACCGCCTGCTACCGCATGAATCCCAGCGACCAATAAGGTCCCACAGAGTTGGCCTTCTCCGGTCCTGTCGACCAAACAATGTCATTTGGTGGGTCCCAGAGGAAGAGCCTTCTCTGTGGCAGCCCTGGCCCTCTGGAATCAACTCCCCCTGGAGATTAGAACTGCCCCCACTCTCCTTGTCTTTCGTAAATTACTCAAGACCCATCTATACCGCCAGGCATGGGGGAGATGAGACACCTTTCCCCCAGGCTTTTTTATATTTATGTTTGGGTATGTATATGTTGTTTGCTTTTTAAAATATGATAGGGTTTTATGTGCTTTTTAATATTAGATTTGTTTTCGCTGGAATATTTTTATTATTATTGTTGTGATCCGCCCCGAGTCTTCGGAGAGGGGCGGCATACAAATCTAATACATTGAATTGAATTGAATTGAATTCTTTGTTTCACAGCTATTGTAGCATCAAAAGGTTAACATTCCCCTCGCACATATGTGCTAGTCATTCCCAACTCTTGGGGGGCAGTGCTCAACTCCATTACAAAGCCAAAGAGCCTGAACTGTCCAAAGTCGTCTTTGTGGTCATGTAGCCGGGATGACTAAATGCAAAGGCACACAGAATGCTGTTACCTTCTCACCGAAGGTGGTCCCTATTTTTCTACTGGGACAAGTAATAAAAGTGTACTCTGTTATGCGACGCTAGGGATTCGAACCGCCTAACTACCAATCTTAGAAACATAGAAGACTGACTGCAGAAAAAGACCATGATCCATCTAGTCTGCCCTTATACTATTTTTTGTATTTTATCTTAGGATGGATATATGCTTATCCCAGGCATGTTTAAAATCAGTTACTGTGGATTTACCAAACACGTCTGCTGGAAGTTTGTTCCAAGGATCTACTACTCTTTCAGTAAAATAATATTTTCTCATGTTGCTTTTGATCTTTCCCCCAACTAACTTCAGATTGTGTCCCCTTGTTGTTCTGTTCACTTTCCTATTAAAAAACACTTCCTTCCTGAACCTTATTTAACCCTTTGACATATTTAAATGTTTCTATCATGTGCCCCCCTTTCCTTCTGTCCTCCAGACTATACAGATTGAGTTCATTAAGTCTTTCCTGATACGTTTTATGCTTAAGACCTTCCACCATTCTTGTAGCCTGTCTTTCAGAGCAACAATCTCAGAGTCTTAGCCACTGAGCCACCACCACGTCCCTTATTTTTATTTTAACTTTTTTTGTGTACACACACACACACAAACCAAACACAACAATAGCAAAAAGAAAATCATCACAAATATCTTGCCTTGACCTCAATCTAAATATCAATATCTGCCAGTCTGGACTTCTATTTTCTATCACTCAAACTTCCTTTCCCACTTTCTCTGCCTAACTACCAATCTTTCAGATGGACAATCTCAGAGTCTTAGACACTGAGCCACCACATCTCTTATTTTTATTTTTATTGTAGCTTTTTTTTGTGTACACACACACACACACGAACCAAACACAATAATAGCAAAAAGAAAATCATCACAAATATATTGCTTTGACCTCAATCTAAATATAAATATCTGCCAATCTGGACTTTTATTTTCTATCACTCAAACTTCCTTTCCCTCTTTCTCTCTGCTTCTTTCTACTTTCTTTAACTCTCTCTTCCCCTTATATTGTAGCTTTAATTAGTTGCTCAATGAATGATGGTTAAGTTGAAGAGCACCTGTATTGTATTTTACCTCATTTAGACTCTTCAAATTTAGTTCAAAATATCAACATGTAATCACTTGATTTATTAAATGTACCCAATAGAAACCTCAACATTATTCATTCTACCTTTATTTTTTTCCCTTTAACAGAATGGAGGGGGAAAAGTGATCATGAATCTTCTCACTTCAAATCTGCTTAATTGGACAATTTGTTAGAAGGAGGTGTGTGGCTACAGCTAGTTCTTTTCAGCCTTCTCCCAAAACAATTGCGAATATTAAGTACCAATTCCTGATTAATCATATTAATGACTTCATGATAAGCTGTTATAAAAAAAATTCAATTTCAGAAACTGCCTACAATAATTTGTATGATTAAGAAATTAATTTTGGGGAAAGAACAGAAGGATTTTATGAGCGCTTTGACTATGTGGGATGTGTATTGAAGGGACACAGCAGATCTGGAAAAGATCATATAATTTGTTGTATACAAATTATACAACAGTAGAATACAGACAAATAATTAAAAAGAACCTAAACTAGTCCTATGTTCTTTGAATGTAATGTAGACCTGTTTTGAGTAAACAGCATTCTAGTATCCTTCTTCTGTTTCATCATATGCAGATAACAATAAGACTTAAAATAATCTTCTGATTCAAGACAAACTATCAAGATATTATTACAGGTAGTCCTTGACTTATGACCATAATTGAGCCTAAAATTTTGGTTATTAAGTGAGACATTTGTCCAGTGAGTTTTGCCCCATGTTGTCACCTTCCTTGCCTCAATTGTTAAGTGAATCTGGCTTCCCCAATTGACTTTAATTTATTAATTTATTAATTGATTGATTGATTGATTGATTGATTGGATTTGTGTGCCGCCCCTCTCCGGAGACTCGGGGCGGCTAACAGCAATAATAAAACAGCATATAATAATAATCCAATACTAAAAACAATTAAAAACCCATTATTATAAAAAAACAAACATACATACAGACATACCATGCATAAAATTGTAAAGGCCTAGGGGGAAAGAGTATCTCAATTCCCCCATGCCTGGCAGCAGAGGTGGGTTATAAGTAGCTTACGAAAGGCAAGGAGGGTGGGGGCAATTCTAATCTCTGGGGGGAGTTGGTTCCAGAAGGCCAGGACCGCCACAGAGAAGGCTCTTTCCCTGGGTCCCGCCAAGTGGCATTGTTTAGTTGATGGGACCTGGAGAAGACCCACTCTGTGGGACCTACCTGGTCGCTGGGATTTGTGCCGCAGAAGGCGGTCCCTGAGATAATCTGGTCCGGTGCCATGAAGGGCTTTATAGGTCATAACCAACACTTTGAATTGTGACCGGAAAATGATCGGCAAGCAATGCAGACTGCGGAGTGTTGGTGTAACATGGGCATATTTGGGAAAGCCCATGATTGCTCTCGCAGCTGCATTCTGCACGATCTGAAGTTTCTGAACACTTTTCAAAGGTAGCCCCATGTAGAGAGCATTACAGTAGTCGAGCCTCGAGGTGATGAGGGTATGAGTGACTGTGAGCAGTGACTCCCGGTCCAAGTAGGGTCGCAACTGGTGCACCAGACAAGACTTTGCTTGTCGGAAGATCACAAAAGGGAATCATGTGACCTTGGGACCAGGGGTGATATCCAGCAGGTTCCGACAGATTCTGGAGAAGATTCTGGAGAACTGGTAGCGGACATTTTGAGTATTTTGGACAATCGGCAAATACCACCTCTGGGGAGGGAATGGGGATTTTGCAGTATCCTTCCCCTGCCATGCCCACCAAGCCATGCCCACTAAGCCACACGATGCCCACCAAGCCATGCCCACCAAGCCATATGATGCCCACCAAGCCATGCCCACAGAACCGGTAGTAAAAAATTTGATTTCACCACTGCTTATGACTCAAAAAAGGTCATAAATATGAACCAATTGCCAAGCATCAGAATTTTGATCACATGATCTTCGGGAGGCTGCAAAGGTCATAACTATGAAAAACGATCATAAGTCACTTTTTCAGTGCCGTTGTAACTTTGAATGGTGACTAAATGAACTGCTGCAAGTCGAGGATTACCTGTGGATGTAATTCCATACTCATTGTTTTTTAGACCTCAGTATTTTGTTTAATTTAGAAAATATAGAAAATTCGTTCATTGGGTATAAAAAAAATTATAGTGCTCGTTGGTCTAGTTAGGTGATTGTGATTTAGCCTCTACTCCTACTCATGTCATTCACTTTCCTGCACCATGTTTTAGCAGCATTTCTAAATACCCGTTTCTTTATTTCTCAAAATGAGCTGTGGAGTCTTTGTTTGCAAGCCAACCCAGTAGCAAAGAAATACTAGCCAACCTCCTCACCACTAAAAACAAATCTTAGCAATTTAACACTGCAACCAACGTCTACTGTATTTAGACAGCGTGAATGAGAACTAGGAAGATTCCACCTGACTTCCAGGCCAAATAATCCGTTGTTGAAATGTGCCTGCTGGTTTAATTATAAAGCAAATGAAGTCAGGCTTACATTGGACTTAATTGGTTGCTTTCTTATCCTCCCTATCTCTCTTGCTCTCCCCAGTCCTCCCGGGCAAACATGATGGAAAGAAATAAAATGAAACAGAATCTCATCTATTTTGGAGGCACTCATTCCCGCCCCATCCACTTCCCCCGAGGCCCTATAGCCTATAATCCCTTTAAACCATGCCAAATAGCATAAACAAACAGGGTCTACCAAACTCCACCCTTCGTATACTCCCTCTGGCCCTTCTGCTTCTTGCTCTCTACAGCCGGTCCATTTTGACAAAGGGTCAAAATGGCTAATCTCACTGTGGGATGTTGATTGCCAAAGTGGGCGGCCAGGGTAGGAGGGAGGAATCTTGGCAGAGAGCATATTTGGGAAGGAAGGAAGGAAACAGCAATTGGTGAGACATTGGTTATCAGCAAGCTACCCAGGGGTGAAAATTCACCCAAGAAAGGCAGCCAGGAAAAAAAACAATGGCAGATAATAGGGTTCCTCTGTCTATATACAAAGAAGAGACAATAGAAAATTAATTAATTAATTAATTAATTAATTAAGTTAGTTAGTTAGTTAGTCCAATACACAATGAGGGTTTTAGTGGGTATATATCTATATACACATAGTAAAATGCCTAATGAAGGTTATAGAGGAGATACTCATAGTAAAATATATCTAAGAAATAATAGAAAAGAAGATATAGTAATAGAACATATCAATGAAATAATGGAAGAAGAGATATAGGAATAGAAGAAAGGTATAGTAGATATAGGAGAGCAATAGGACAGGGGACGGAAGGCACTCTAGTGCACTTGTACTCGCCCCTTACTGACCTCTTAGGAATCTGGATAGGCCAACCGTAGATAATCTAAGGGTAAAGTGTTGGGGGTTTGGGGATGCCACTATGGAGTCCGGTAATGAGTTCCACGCTTCGACAACTCGGTTACTGAAGTCATATTTTTTACAGTCAAGTTTGGAGCGGTTAATATTAAGTTTAAATCTGTTGTGTGCTCTTGTGTTGTCTATATTTGTCTATAAAAGTTGTCAAGACAACTAGACATAAGAACAGTTTTTTCCCGGACACCATCACTCTACTAAACAAATAATTCCCTCAACACTGTCAGACTTTTTACTAAATCTGCACATCTATTCTACTATTTTTTTCTCATCATTCCTATCATCCTTTTCCTCCCTCTTAGGACTGTATGACTGTAACTTGTTGCTTGTATCCTAAGATTTTTATTAATATTGATTGTTTCTTCATTGCTTATTTGACCCCTATGACAATCATTAAGTGTTGTACCATATGATTCTTGACAAATCTTTTTCTTTTATTTACGTTGAGAGCATATGCATCAAGACAAATTTCTTGTGTGTCCAATCACACTTGCCCAATAAAATTCTATTCTATTCTATTCTATTCTATTCTATTCTAAAACAATACAGCCGTTGTAACTCAGTCTTCTCTTTGCTTTCTGATATGCTGATGTGCTGGATTTTTTAGCAATGAATTGTAGTCCCAATAGCTTGGAAGACATCTTGCAATGTGAAACAAAATTCTAACTTGAAGAAAAATTGGGCAAATCATTATAACCATCCTTCAATTCTATTACTACCATAGTCTAATAGTTTTGGAAGTTCTATTGGATTTAGGAAGCCAATAATTGAAATATATGCCATCAAAACTGGGCTAAATTTATATACAGTGATCCCCCGTTTATTGCGTCCCCAACCATTGCGAATAGGGTACTTCGCTATTTTTCAACCCGGAAGTCAAAAATACCATCTACGCATGCGTGCCGGGCACGCTGCATGGTAGATGGAGCAGCGGCTTCCCTGGGTCTTCCCCCCTCTTGCTGGCGTCAGCGAGGAGTTTCCCCACCGCCCCACGCAAACTCCTCGCTGCCGCCCGCCCCTTCGCCCCGCCCACGCCGTTCATTCTCGCCGCTCAACGGGCCTGTCCACGCTGTCTCTCTCAGGCGCTTTCCAGCTGAGTCCAGGAGCGAACTCGCTCCCCGACTCAGCTGGAAAGCGCCGAGAGACAGCGTGGACAGGCCCGTTCCTTGGCGCTGTCACTCGGGGCTTTCGTGCTGAGTCCGGGAGCGAACTCGCTCCCCGACTCAGCACGAAAGCCCCGAGAGACAGCGTGGACAGGCCCGTTCCTTGGCGCTGTCACTCGGGGCTTTCGTGCTGAGTCCGGGAGCGAACTCGCTCCCCGACTCAGCTGGAAAGCCCCGAGAGACAGCGCCAAGGAACGGGCCTGTCCACGCTGTCTCTCGGCGCTTTCCAGCTGAGTCGGGGAGCGAGTTCGCTCCCGGACTCAGCACGAAAGCGCCGAGAGACAGCGCCCCCCCGGACCCCCCAACCCGGGTTTGGGGGGTGGTAGGAAGCTCCCATTGTTGGCGGAGACCTTTTAAAACACTCGCGCGGCTTCCAGGACTCGGTTTGGAAGCCGCGCGAGTGTTTTAAAAGGTCTCCGCCAACAATGGGAGCTTCCTAGCACCCCCCCCGAGCCCCCAACCCGGGTTTGGGGGGTGGTAGGAAGCTCCCATTGTTGGCGGAGACCTTTTAAAACACTCGCGCGGCTTCCAGGACTCGGTTTGGAAGCCGCGCGAGTGTTTTAAAAGGTCTCCGCCAACAATGGGAGCTTCCTAGCACACCCCCCGAGCCCCCAACCCGGGTTTGGGGGGTGGTAGGAAGCTCCCATTGTTGGCGGAGACCTTTTAAAACACTCGCGCGGCTTCCAGGACTCGGTTTGGAAGCCGCGCGAGTGTTTTAAAAGGTCTCCGCCAACAATGGGAGCTTCCTAGCACCCCCCCCCGAGCCCCCCAACCCGGGTTTGGGGGGTGGTAGGAAGCTCCCATTGTTGGCGGAGACCTTTTAAAACACTCGCGCGGCTTCCAGGACTCGGTTTGGAAGCCGCGCGAGTGTTTTAAAAGGTCTCCGCCAACAATGGGAGCTTCCTACCACCCCCCCCGAGCCCCCAACCCGGGTTTGGGGGGTGGTAGGAAGCTCCCATTGTTGGCGGAGACCTTTTAAAAACACTCGCGCGGCTTCCAGGACTCGGTTTGGAAGCCGCGCGAGTGTTTTAAAAGGTCTCCGCCAACAATGGGAGCTTCCTAGCACCCCCCCCGAGCCCCCCAACCCGGGTTTGGGGGGTGGTAGGAAGCTCCCATTGTTGGCGGAGACCTTTTAAAACACTCGCGCGGCTTCCAGGACTCGGTTTGGAAGCCGCGCGAGTGTTTTAAAAGGTCTCCGCCAACAATGGGAGCTTCCTACCACCACCCCCCGAGCCCCCAACCCGGGTTTGGGGGGTGGTAGGAAGCTCCCATTGTTGGCGGAGACCTTTTAAAACACTCGCGCGGCTTCCAGGACTCGGTTTGGAAGCCGCGCGAGTGTTTTAAAAGGTCTCCGCCAACAATGGGAGCTTCCTAGCACCCCCCAAACCCGGGTTGGGGGCTCGGGGGTGTGCTAGCGAGCCTCCCATGTCGGCAGGGATGTTTTAAAACACCCGCGCGACTTTCCAATGAGTCCCGAAGACAACGCGTTTGTCTTCGGGACTCATTGGAAAGTCGCGCGGGGTGTTTTAAAACATCCCCGCCGACATGGGAGGCTCGCTAGCACACCCCCCGAACCCCCAACCCGGGTTTGGGGGTGTGCTAGCGAGCCCCTCATGTCGGCGGGGATGTTTTAAAACACCCGCGCCGCCCACCAATCTTAGGCTCCTCGCTAGCGCTGCGGAAGTAAAAACACCCTCTGCACATGCGCAGAGGGTGTTTTTACTTCCGCAGCGCTACTTCGCGAAAACCCGCTCGTTGCGGGGGGTCCTGGAACGGAACCCCTCGCAAAGAGCGGGGGATCACTGTATATTGTATCACAAATTTAGTTCTCTATTTCTTTCTCCAAATCTCCTAGAACAGTGATGGCAAACCTATGGCACAGGTGCCACAGGTGCCACAGGTGACACACAGAGCTATATCTGCTGGCATGCCAAGCCATTGCCCTAGCTCATGTTTTCATGTGTTTTGCACAGATTTTCATGCCACTACCGGTTAGGTCCCACAGAGTTGGCCTTCTCCGGGTCCCGTCGACTAAACAATGTCGTTTGGCGGAACCCAGGGGAAGAGCCTTCTCTGTGGTGGCCCCAGCCCTCTGAAACCAACTCCCCCCAGAGATCAGAATTGCCCCCACCCTCCTTGCCTTTCGTAAACCTCTTAAAACCCACCTCTGCTAGATAGATAGATAGATAGATAGATAGATAGATAGATAGATAGATAGATAGATAGATAGATAGATAGACAGACAGACAGACAGACAGACAGACAGACAGATAAATAAATTCCAAGTTGAGAGGGGAGATTTTATTTATTTCCATTTTCTGTTTCTCTAATGGGGCCACAACATTTATTTGTGTGCATTTAAATGTATTGGCCATAAGCCAATTAAACCGCCAGACAAAGCAATCCAGCAATCCAGCAAGACTTCCTTTTTTGCAAAATCAGAAAACAGTATTCAGTGTTTTTGCCAACCTTCTTCTTCTTGGTAAACTCTCCTTAGTAAACTCAGTCTCAATGAATACACAGAGTTCAAAATGTGTATGTGACAGTGACCTAGCAACTGTGGGGAAACTATGAATGGCAAAAAAAAAAAGTAGGTGTGTGTGTGTATATATATATACTTACTTATTTATTTATTTATTTATTTATTTATTTAGTTAGTTAGTTAGTTAGTTAGTTAGTTAGTTAGTTAGTCAAACAATTATAGGGTGGTAATTTGTACAAATAAAACATTAGATAAGTAATGATAAAAAGTAACAAAAGAAGACAATAGGACAGGGACGGTAGGCACAGTGGTGCGCTTATGCACACCCCTTACAGAGCTCTTAGAAAGGGGGAGAGGTCAATTGTAGATAGTCTAAAGTTAAAGGTTTTGTGGTTAGGAGTAGAAACCACAGAATCAGGTAGTGCATTCCAGGCGTTGATTACTCTGTTGCTGAAGTCGTATTTCTTGCAGTCAATTTTGGAGCGGTTGTGTTGTGATTCCGTCTGAGGCCCCTCAGGGAACGGCTGATCCTCTGCCGGCTTCCTGCTCAGAGGGGGAGGATGAGGAACAGGAGGTTCAGGCAGACGGGGAGGAGGAATCTCAGGCTGAGGGAGAGGGAGGACAGCCAGAGTCCCCCGAGAGGGAGCTCTCCCCAGCAAGCAGCCTGGATTCCTTAGATGAAAATGCACAAGCAATAATCGATCTCCGGCAGAGAAGAGCAACACAATGAAGGGGACAATTAGCCAGGTACTTTCAGCACTAAAGAGGCAACAGCTGGGTTTGGGTGTGGTGCTCTCTGGAAAGGCTGAAAAGGCAGACCCACCCTTCCTGGCTTGTGGAGTATTATCTTTGGGAGTCCTGGGACCTGGCTGTGATCTTTGGCGTCTTGGAATTCTGGTTTGTGACTTGACTTTGAATACTGAAACCTTGGGGGGAAAAGGTGTGGGTCTTATTCTCTACAGTTGTGGGTGTGCCAGCAAGAAGTCTGCTGTATTGTCTGGCCATCAGGACTCTGCTGTGAAGTCTCATAGCCTGCCTGTTGGGAAGAACAGGTTTTTCTCTGTGTTTATTTTTCAAACTATAAAGTGCTTTTGCTTTTACCAGCGTGTCTGGCTGCTTTTTCCAGTTGGTGTTGAAGTCTGGGGGCACCCAGACAGAACAGGTTGACATTTAGTTTAAATCGATTTCGTGCTTATGTGTTGTTGCAGTTGAAGGTGAAGTAGTTGTTAACTATATACTAGTCTCTCTTCGTTTTCAAATTCAGCAAAAATAGGGGTTATATATATACCTGTGAGGGTATGGATAGCTGATGAGGCCAGAACAAGGCCAAAATAGATCTATCCTAGTCTCCCTTAATTTTCAAATTCAGCAAAAACATGTCACACACACACACACACACATACACATCGTAAATTTTCATGGGTATAGGTATGAAGGTCTTGGCATATTCGGGTTTCTTTCCGTGTAAGTTTTAGAGATTCCTGGTGATGTTTCGATGAGGTCCCACTCGTCATCTTCAGGCTGGTGCATTCGGCTTTGTGCTAGGATGAATAAAGTGTGATCTGAGCTGCCTTCCCTTTATAAATACTGGTGAGTGGGTACCAAAAACACCAGCCTGAAGATGAACCCCGTTGAAACGGAAAATATGAATACAGATAAAAGGCAAAGGATTATAGTTGTTCTGTCGGGCTCTCTGGTAGACTCCTCCCAAAAATTCACAGGTACAAATTTCAGACACACACACGTTTGAAAATTCAAAACAATGTTCTTTATAATGAAAATTCACTTAAACCAAGCCCTCTTTTGATATAGCAAAGAGCACTCGTCTCCAAACAAACTGGTAATTTGTACAAGTCCCTTATCAGTTCTGTGATACTTAGCTTGCAGCTGTGAGGCAATTCACAGTCCTTCTTCTTTCACAAAGTGAAACACACTTTGTTCTGGTTTAGCTTCAAAGCGGGGAAAAATCAGCACACAAAAGGTCAAAGTCAGTAAAGCAGTCACGAAACACAATGATCAGATAATCCTCCACAATGGCCAAACCCACAGGCTGCTATGTATAGCAGCCTCACTAATTACCACAGCCCCACCCAACCACAGGTGGCCTCATTTTCTTTGATAATAATCTCTCCATTGTTGTTGCCTATGCATCGTTCTCCGCATGCGTGGCTGTATCATTAACTCTTGTTCTGAATCCAAGGAGGAGCTAGATAATTGATCTCCTTCTGAGCTGTCTGCCCCACTCTCCTCCTCCCTGTCACTCATGTCTTCTTGGTCAGAGGAGCCTTCATCAGCAGATTTCACCGGGGGCAAAACAGGCCTGCAGCATGTGGATGTCTCCCCCACATCCACAGTCCTTGGGGCAGGAGCTAGACCAGAGCTAACCAGAACAATAGTACTAAATTTTCAAACAGAGTGAAAAGAGCTTCTTCTGTTTGGTTTCTGTGCTCCAGTGAAAATATTTATTTGCACTTCAGATAAAAAATGACAGATGAAACCATATCTCTTAAAAAGAATAAGCATTTTAGCTTAGCAAAGCTGCAAATTAGGGAAACTTTCAATAGATTTATAGCACCTCTCGCCATAATGTTGAAGGCTATAATTTGTTGACCCCTTGTTACCTGTTCACTTTATTCTCCCTCTTAATGATTATTTTCCCTCAAATCAGACCATTTTTCATCAACAGGAAGCCGCCAAAAAAGAGAAGTATGCAATGAATAACTACTATCCAATCAGGCCCATTCAAGACATAAATGCTATTGTGTTGTGGTTTTCTCTAATAGTTCTTCCTCAAAGTTCCCCAAAAATTATAGGTTATCCTTGACTCCCAGTTGTTCATATAATGACTGCTCTAAGTTACATCTGTGCTGAAAAAAGTGAGATACTATTGTTTTTCATGCTTTGAATTGATCCATGGTCATATGATTAAAATTCAGATAGCAATAGCAACAACACTTAGACTTCTATACCGCTTCATAGCACTTTTATAACACTCTCTCTTTTTTTGATAAACTTTATTGATTTTCTTAAAATTGACAAACATACAAACACACACTTAACATAAAGTTGGGGTTGCAAATACCCCTCTTATTCTAGAAGTCAAATTGCAATTCAGAAAAATAATACATTATTAATATCTTAAGTCAACCTATTACTTTAAATGAAAAGAAGAAATTTTATGTTACCTTATTATAAAAGAAAAATAAACTTCATATATAAGCAAACTACAAAACACAAAGATTAAATCCTAACCATACTACTATTGTGCACACCTAGTATTCATTTTTACTTCTTCTTTTTCTCTATCCATATATACACTTTATTCCAAATCACATAAAATTCAGATTCTTCTTGGTTATTTAACCGTCTTGTCATCATATCCATTTCAGCGCAGTCTAATATTTTCTTAATAACCTCTTCCTCTTTGGGAATATCTTCCCCCTTCCAATTTTGCGCATATACTATCCTGGCCGCTTTACAGCACTCTCCAAGTGGTTTACAAAGTAAGCATATTGCCCCCAACAATCTGAGTCCTCAGATACTTGGCCACTGATTCACATTTATGATGGTTGCAGTGTCCTGCGGTCATGTGGTCACCTTTGGCAAACCTCTGGCAAGTGAAGTCAATGGGGAAGTTAGATTCACTTAACAGCCATATTAATAACTTAATAACTCAGTGATTCACTTCATAACTGTAGAAAGAGAGGTTGTAAAATGAGGCAAAACTCACTTAACAACTGTCTCACTTAGCAACAGAAATTTTGGTTGCACATTGAGGACATTGCCTGTATAATAGCTGCTCATCACTAGCTGAAATGTATTACATCCCTACAGCGTTTTCCCTATATAGCAGAGTTCTTCAATAATAATAATAATAGTAGTAGTAATAATTATTATTATTATTATTATTATTATTATTATTATTATTATTATTATTATTATTATTATTATTAATTGGACTTGTATGCCGCCCCTCTCCAAAGACTCAAACTTGGCAACTTTATAACTTGTGGACGTCAACTCCCAGAATTCTCCAGCCAGATATGCTGGCTGGAGAATTCTTGGAGTTGAAGTCCAAAAATCTTAAAGCTGCCAAGTTTGAAGACCTTTGTTATATGCTATGAAAGCTAGCCAAACTTTGGTTGAAAAATCCCATTCTTCAGCTATGATCAGATGAATTTCTTCACTTCCAGCTTAGTCTTGACTGGTTTTCAAGTTTGCATCACATTCTATTCAAATTTTCCTGATAGCAGAGGGCAATGTTTATGTGTTACAGGAAAGAAACATATGACACCCCATATGTTGAACAAACTGAGCAACATAAGCAAACTGTTCATACATTTGACACCCATCATGAATGGCTTTATGTGGGACTCAATGTATCTGAAGACTTCCCAAGCATGTTGAGCAGCCCTATACACTTACAGACATGCAGCTATGGATGGCCAAGAGGCACCATATGCATCTTGATACCATTGCACACGATACAAATTACAGACCTCATCATTCTGGGCTTCTACTAGAGACTTACCCTGGACACCTATTCCAAACCCATTGATATTGCATATATGAGTCCAGGCTACTTGAAGAACCTCTCATCCCATTGGGATTGGTCCACCTTGCCCCAGGGGGGAAATGCTAGCCCAGATTGGGAGTACCGGTGGTGGTGGCTGCTGGTGGTTTGGAAAACCAGTAGTTGCGGCAGCAGGAGGCTCCGCCCACCCACCCACCCAGACATCCGCATTTTCTTTTTTTAACCCTCTGTGCATGTGCAAAGCCTTCTGCACATTTGCAGAGGGTGAAAAAGTGCACACAACGCTGGCACACATGAAGCCGGAGAGAGCACTTCCTAACCAGTAAGGAAGCTAAGTAGATTTCACCACTGCCCTACCCATGCTGGCAGAAGAGGCATGCTGCAAGCCCCATCAGCCAGAGAGTTTTGGCTGATGGGTCCAGGAGAAAGGATTCTCTGCCATTGCACCTATTCTTTGGAATATCTTAACACACACACACACCACAAGTGAGGTCAGCTTCAACCCATGAAAGCTTAAAGACCTGGTTCTGCCAATGAAGGGGTTTCACACGGGGGTGTTGGTGATTGATAGATTAGTAGATCCCACCTCCCCTCCTTCTCATCCCACTCCCTCCCTCCCCATCTTTTTCCTGAAGCTTCGTATTTGTATCTTTGCAGTATTTTATTTATTTTAGGTTTTGTAAATGTTCTGCCGGTGTGTCTCAACCGCCCGTAATTACAGGGTAATTAGTCCAGAAAGACACACACCACATGATAGAAGGAAAACCCAAAAGTCTTTATCAACAGAAAAACAGAAACAGCTCCCTATTTAAATGTCAAAGGGATTTTCTGGTACATACAAGGCACAGGTTAAATGCTATCCAAATGTTCACCCAATAACTGGGAAATTGAGTCCATTTCTAAAGTCCAGAAAGTCCACACACAATCTTGAACAGCAAAAACCACGATCTTGACAAAACTATGAATCAGATAAACTGCCATGAGGCTAAAGCATTAGGCTGCTCTTTTATCTGTAGCACTAATTACAGCAGCCCCACCCAACCACAGGTGGCCTCATTTATCTCCTGTAATAATCCTTCAGTTGTTGTCTCCTATGCATCACTCTACACATGAGTGGATGTGTCAGACATTCTTGTTCAGAATCCAGGGATGATAAGGATGATTGATCTCCTCCTGGGCTGTCTGCCAAACTTCCCTCGTCCAAGTTACCCCCACCTTCTTCTTCTTCCGAGGAAACTTCACTACCTGACTCTGTCGGCAATAAAACAGGCCTATGACATGTTGATGTTTCCCCTGCACCCACGTCCACATTCCTTGGGGCAGGAGCTGGGCCAGAGCCAACCACAACAGTAAAGCTTTATCTTTTAATATTGTAAGCCATCCAAAGTTACCCTGTAGTAAGATGGGTGACCAAAAATTTTTCTAGATAAATAAATTAACAATAATAAGTATCTGGTCAAAGGCATCACTGTGGAAGTTGCTATGGGAAGTCTAGTGTCAAGTTCCAGGAAAATCAGGAGACTTTCGAGACAGTTCAAATGGATGTAAAGATTTATTGTAAGCTTGAGTTCTCTACAAGAATCTGAGCTACTAACAATAGTCAAGGGAAATTAGCGGGTGTCAAGAATAGAAAGGAATTCAAGGTGGGCTGGACTTAGATCTCTCATGGGCGCAAAGGGACTCATGACTGATGAGGCTTTGCCTGGGCATTTCTTACTTCTAGCCCATATGGCTGAAATCCAGTTTACCTTTTCACAATGTAAGTGGGACTCATATAAATTTTCCCTTCTCCTTTTGTGAAACAGCAATATCTTCCTTTGCAAGAAGGAAAGTCAAGAGTAATAGAGAAATGGGTTTCAAAGTGTAGGTCTTCCTCCTGCTTATTCTTCCAGTTTTCAAGGGATTCAGAAAACCAGCATTTTCCATATTTTTCCTCAACTTTTCACAATCCTAAACGTGTTGCAATACGCAGTTTGGGAAGAACTAAATCTCAGTATTTTGGATAGCCTTTCAGAAGAGTGATATTTCAAGGCTTGTTTATATCTACTGTATATATGTGTGTGTGTCGCTTCACACATCCAATATCTCCAGATTTAATTATCTCAAAATGGTCTTAATTCACTGTATTTTACTGAAACAAATTGCCTTTGAAAGTGACTTCGACATGAGAACATTTTATTAAAAATGATAATCTGTTGCAGACATCAAGGCACACGGTGTTCACCTCTTACCCAGCAGTAGAGAAAAGTAATAGCACTTCCACCATGTTGTATGGAAAATAAATTGATTTAAAACAAAACCTGCATAGCATAGCAGAAAAAAGCATCAGTTAAAGACTGCAATTACTGATTACCAAACTGTTCCTCCAATTATCTTGAAGCACAAGCAGTCAGATGGATTTCCAAACCATCAACAGGCAAAGAAGGTTTAAAACAAGAATATATAGTCCTTTGATAACACAAAACCATTATGATACATGACCACAATTGAGCCAGATTTCCATTGCTAAGCAAGACAACTGTTAGATGAGTTTTTGCCCCATTTTATGACCTATCTTGCAACAGTTGTTAAGTGAATCATTGCAGCTGTTAACACCGTTGTTAAGTGAATCTGGCTTCCCCATTAACTTCCCCATCAATATGAGCTAGTTGACAACCATCCAAATTTTTATCATATGACTGTGTGGATGCTACAACCGTCAAAAGTGTGGAAAAATGGTTATAAACCGATTTTTTTCCAGTGCTGCTGTAAACTTCAAACAGTTGAAGTTTAAACCAAAGGTTGTAAATCAAAGGCTATCTCCATTATTATGAGATAAACCAATAGGACTTTGGACCTTTTTCAAAAAGGTTGGAGTCCAAGGACTTCCTTATGTGACCAATCACATTTGGCCAATAAATTATTCTATTCTATTCTATTCTATTCTTAGTTATTTCAAACTACAGTATATAGCCTGCCCATTGTGAATGACGCCAGCAATTTACATCCATCCATCCATCCGTTCATCTATCTATCTATCCTCCCTCTCTTTCTTTTCACATAAAAATCATCTATAACATTAAAGATAAAAATACAAATTATTCGTTACTGCAGCAAACGGTGTGAGTGTATCAACTCACTATGGGAAAAACAGGACCTGAAAGCATCCATGGTAGGATGTACAAAAGGTGTTCCACTAAAGTCTACGGAGAGGGGCGGCATACAAATCTAATTAATAAGTAAGTAAGTAAGTAAGTAAGTAAGTAAGTAAGTAAGTAAGTAAGTAAGTAAGTAAGTACGTACGTACGTACGTAAGTAAGTAAGTAAGTAAGTAAGTAAGTAAGTAAAATAATAATAATAATAATAATAATAATAAAGTCCTAGGGGCATGGATGAATTAAATGGGAGTACACGTAGTACACCCACATCTGAACCATGTAAAAATTTCAAGACAAGAAATATGCCCAGAAGAAGGAAAATAAATTTGGCAATACTGTGGGTTATTATCTGCATGGTAAAATTGGGATTTGGGTAAAAAGCATCCATTCTTCTTCTCTTCTACTGTGGCCTTCACTAGGGCTACCAGATTCAGGTTGCAAAAATCTGAATGATTGTAGATGGTAGCAAACATTATTGTTATTGTTATTGTTGCTGTTGTTGCTGTTGTTGCTGTTGTTGTTGTTGTTGTTGTTGTTGTTATTGTTGTTATTGTTGTTATTATTGTTATTTAGATTTGTATGCCGCCCCTCTCCGAAGACTCAGAGCGGCTCACAACAAGACTACAAAACACAAATCCCATGATTAAAACAGTAGAACAGTTAAAAAACCCTTGATTAAGAAACACTCCGGGTAATGGACAGACAGATGGAATTGTCCTTGGGAGGCAAAACCCACAGCCACTCTGTCTTGTCAGGGTTGAGTTTGAGCCTGTTGACACCCATTCAGATCCCAACAGCCTCCAGGCACCGGCACATCATTTATATATACAGTATATATGAGAGTTTGTGTGTCTGTATATAACTTTATTGCTATGTGAAGGTCGTTTCAGATCTTTGCAGATTTAATCTTATTCCTTCTCCCTTCACTTTTCCTCAGACTGACAAATGTAGACATACATTGACCAGAGTGGCATCTATTTCTGTCCCCTCTAGAAAATGCAAGAAAATCACAGTCACTCTCCTACTGTCATCCGATTTCCAACAATATTTTATATACTTCATCTATTTTTATTTTTCCCCTACTTCATTACAAAAGGCTCATTTTGTCTTGGTCGACTGCCCTATACTTGTTTTTTGCAGTAAACTCCCCTCCTGAATTTTCATTGTTGTTAGCACCAGTGTTAGAGTGAATAATATTGGAAATAACACTGAATGTTTAGGTGTTAATATCCTCCAAACAGCAGCTGCAAGGACCAATCTGACACATTATTTTTCATTTTTTTTCCCTGACACATCATCTGACAATTATGCAGAAGCAATTGTGGTTGTCTTTGTCTAAAAATGTATTTAAAGAGCCCCATTGCTGTTCTAAGAGTCACTGAAATGTTTTATTAGGAGAGTTAAAAACAGTGTTAGAGATTCTTCCTTGTGCCATTATATTGTACAACCGGAACCAAAGGCTTGTTCTTTCTTCTTTTATTTATTTATTTATCTATTTATTTATTGGATTTGTATGCCGCCCCTCCCCGTAGACTCCAATTTTGATTGTACATAATCCCAGTAGCATAAATTGTTAGCAATAATTGGCACACTCTTACCAGAAAAGCAAATGGGAAAATTTGTTTGTATATTTATTTATTTATTTGTTTGTTTGTTTGTTTGTTTGTTTGTTTATTGGTTGACTGGAATACATATTTGTAATATACATTTGCAGGAGAGGCGGAGTAACGACACGGACACAAGAGCTGGATTTAAAACTGGGTCATTTTTATTAAAATAAATTTGCATAATTTATTTAAATAAATTAGCATAATTAGCATAATTAACTATGACCCTAACAAGGACCCGCAGGGTCAAACAATTGCTTCCGGGGCGGAAAATGACGTATAATAAACTTCCGGGGCAACTTATGGGCGTAGCTCCATGCTAATCCAGGTGAGGGACCCCTCCCTCACCTGAGACCTTGCCATGCACTTGCATGTGGGAGGTCCTGCCGGCTAACCCCTAAAAGGGGAATTAAATGGGCGGGACCCAAAGACAGGTTCCCCCCAACTGCTCAGGTCGCCCATACCACAAGCCTTTGGAGAGAACCTGTCAATCATCTCCAAAGATGCCCAACGGAGAACACGCAGTTGCTAAACCACCACCCAGTTTTCCGCCCCTAACCTGCCTACCCAAATGACCAAAGGTAAGCCAATTAACCTAAACAGGTGCAAGTACCCCCTAACCGCTTATCCGTCTCCACAGTGTGGAATAGGCGAAAAAACAGTCATGGCTAAGAGGCCAGACCGCCAAAAATTCCTATTCGGCCCCCTTGGGCGACCCAGAATAGCACACTGCAAAATAGGGAGGGCGGGCGGGTGTCTGCTTCCGAAGCTGAGTCCGGGTGAAAAGGATGAGCTCCGTGCCTGCACACCCTTTTATAGGGCTGGCAGGCCCCACCCGGACATGTCATCAATCAGGCCACCCTGGCCTGATTATCGGCCGAGATCTCGGCCGAAAACCAAGATGGCGGCTACGCCATGTGACCCGTGTCTCCCCGAGCCTCCAGCAAAAGGCGCCGGTGGGTGAAGACCACCGGCGCTATTATCTAACATTGTTTACGTACAGGTACATAAGATGAGTACTGAAAAGAGGGAACAATTGGACAAGGTATGCTGGTGCAGTTATGCACGCCCCTTACTGACCTCTTAGAAATTGGGTGAACTCAACAGTGGACAGTCTAAAGGTAAAGTTTTGGGGGTTTGGTGACAAAACCACAGAGTTGGGTAGTGAGTTCCAGGCACTAACCACTCTGTTGCTAAAGTCATGTTTTCTACAGTCAAGTTTGTGGCGGTTCACTTTGAGTTTGTATCTGTTGCGTGCTTGTGTATTGTTGTGGTTGAAGCTGAAGTAGTCATTGACAGGAAGAATATTGTAGCAGATAATTTTATGAGCTATGCTTAGGTCGTGCCAAATGTGACGTAGTTCTAAGCTTTCTAAGCTCAGAATTTCAAATCTGGCTGCGTAAGGTATTCTATTGCGAGTAGAGGAGTGGAGGGGCTCTTCTAGTAAATTATCTCTGGACACTTTCTAATGTATTTATGTCCGTTATGTGGTGTGAGTTCGAGACAGATGAGCTGTATTCAAGGACTGGTCTGGCAAATGTTTTGTATTCTCTGGTTAGTAGTGTTATATTAATGGAGAAGAAGCTACGTAAGATTAGGTTAACAACTCTTGAAGCCTTTTTTACGATCTTGTTGCAGTGGGCTTTGGCACTTAGGTCATTTGATATGACTATTCCAAGATCTTTGACAGAGTGAGGGTCATCTGCAAGGTATTGTTTATTCAGCTTGTCTTTCGTGTTCTGATTCTTTTTGTCAAAGTGCAGGACAGAGCATTTGTTGGTTGAGATTTGGAGATGTCAGATTCTGACACAGAGTCAAGGTGTTTTTGGAGGGTAGCAGTGTCGTCAGTGATGTTGAAGAGTTTTACATCATTGGCGAAGAGGACGCAGTTGCTTGTAAGGTGATCGCAAAGGTTATTTATATAGAGTATAGAGTGTTGGTCCTACTATGCTGCCTTGGGTTACACCACTGTTAACAGGAACAGGATTAGATAGGGCACTCCTTATTTTGACCACTTGTCTGTTTGAAACGAATGCAGTTATCCAGTCATGTAGGGGTCCAGAGATGCCATAAGACTTCAGTTTCAGAAGTAGTTTATCATGAACCATTGAAAGCTTTACAGAAGTTTATATAAATTGCATCTATTGTTTTGCCCTGGTGAAGTTTTGAGGTCCATATGTTTTTGCACTGTAGTAGTTGTAGATCACAGGATATTTTTTTCCTGAAACTGAATTGCTTGTCTGAAGGCAGGTTGCTAGTTTCTAGGTAGACAGTCATGGATTGGTTTATGATTGATTCCATGACTTTGCATGTGATGCAACATAGAGAGATTTGGTCTGTAATTTTCTACTAGACTGGGATCTCCCTTTTTGAAGATGGGGGTGACCATGGCTAGTGACCATAGGTTTAGTAGGGACCTGGTCCTGTAGGATTTTTCAAAGATTATGCTAAGTGGTTCAGTTATGGACTGGGAGTTTCTTCTCACAGTCACTCATGCCCTTATTACCTCGAGGTTTGAGTACTGCAATGCTTTCTACATGGGGCTACCTCTGAAGAGCGGCATAGAAATCTGATCAAATAAATAAATTAAATAAATAAATATGGCTGTGGAGAGCATTTTTAGGAAGTATGCACATAGTCCATTGGGTCCAATTGACAGAGAAGCTTTTAGGCCATGTAATGCTTTTTCAACATTGTCTTCAGTGAAGTCTATTTGTGTTAAATCATTGTGAGTATTTGTGGTATGTCTAGGGAATTTTGGGCATGAGCCATTGCTGTTTACAAAGACTGAGCCAAAGAATGTGTTGAAGAGGTTAGCTTTGTCTGTTTCATCATAGCATTCTTTGTTGGGTCATTTTAATGGTTGGAGCGGTCTCGAATCCTTGAGTTTGTTATTTATGAAGTTGTAGAAGGCACAGTTGGATTTTGTGCATAGAAGGTTTTCCTCGTTTGCTGTGATAGTTGTAGCATTCTGACTTTATTTGGTGGCATATATTTTTGTAGCGGTTTTTGAAGCTAGCTACACAGCCTGTTTTATTTTTTCACCAGAGGTATTTTTTATTGTAACTTCCTTATTGATATGGGTAGATTGTTTTTCTTGGTTATGGCGGTTATTAGTGGTATGAATAGTCTGATAGTTATTTTGACTTCTTGACAAGCAAGAAGATGTTGTAGAGGTCATCAGCTGTGTTACTGCGAAAGAATAGTTTGCCAGTCAAGAGTTGAGAGGTTGGCATCTATGAGTTAATAGTTGGCTTTTTAAAAGTTATACTTGGGTGTCCCGTTATTAAGATGATTCTTGCAATGGTGTAGATTGAGGCTGAGGTCTATCATGCTGTGTTCACTGTTGGAAAAAGATTATTTTATTTGTAGTCCATAAATTGCACTTCTGCTGTTGCAGAATATGAGGTCAAGGCAGTTATTGAGTCTAGTATTGTTTGTTACTAGTTGGTAGCATCCTACATTGTTAATAGTGTTGTATAGGGTTGTATGGATGGGTTCAGTCATGCATTCGTTTAGGGTCCAGTTAATGAGAGGTATTTTGAGGTCTCTAAGAAAGATAAGGGGGTATGGGCTGGACGCTACTCACTTTAGCAGTTAAGTTATTTTGTTCCCATGTGTGATGTTGTAGTCTGGGGCTCTATAACAAAGTAGGAAGCAAAGTGTGGTTTTTAAGGACAGACCACAGATGATGGTTTCAGGAAGGGTGAGATCATGTGTAACTTGGATATTTTTTAGGTTTAGCGTCTTTTTGTAGAATATAGCTACTCTGCCTCCTCTTCGGGTTTCATGGTCAGACAGTAAGACAGGGTAGTTCCTTGCTGTGATGATGGAGTCAGGGAGGGATGAATTTAGCCATGTTTCACAGACAAAAATAATGTTGAAGATGTCAGTGTTTAGGAGGAGGAGGAATTCGGGTATTTTGTTAACTAGGCTTCTTGTATTGATTAGTTTGCGTTTGAGATTAGTATTGGATTGGGAAAATAAGGGGTACACTTACCAAGTCTTTGTTGGTGGGATGTTGTTTTGCTGTTGGGGGATGATGGGTTGGATGTTGTGGGATGGATTGTGGGGTTTTTTTTGGATGCAGTCAATGAACTCTGTGACACAATCAAGGAAGTGTGACTTCAAAAGACTCTATAGAGCCAACAGAAGGATATACATCATGTTATGAAATAATATAGACTTCTTCCCACCCATCTGGATATTATTACACCAAGCAAAATTCAGAATTTACTTTAATTTACTTTAATGTGATATTTTTAAACCCATTTATTGCCTGGAAGTTGTGAATTAGTAATGAAAAGCTGAATGTGGGATTTGAAAGTCACAGTTTGCTTGCAACTATGTGCTATTTTTATCCCAATAAGTTACCCTAACCCAGTAAACAAAAACAAAGTGATAACCGTACCATTGACGAACAAGCTCCAGCTTTTGTGCTAGCATGGTTTACGAGCAATTTCTGGACCCCAAAGGATGTGTAGTAGCTAATTAATGCAATCTCCCCTCCCTGTCCCCCCATATTGGCAGGCTGGCTTTATTTGTTCAGGGATTTTTTACTTAGAATGCTGAAAGGAGGCTGATCCATCAAGTGAATTCAGGAAGACTACACAGATGCGTTTTCAAGGCACTTAATACTTCATGTTCTTCAGATATACGTGAGGGTATCAAAACCAAACAGTTTTTTTAAAAAAAATTCCCACCCTCAGCTTTCATCACTTTTCTTCTCATCTATACTATTTTGGAAAAATAGAACGGGTTGCTCTCAACAAAAATTAATGAATGTGCATGAAACCTCCCTCTCCAAGTCTTATTAATGTATTTATTTCATTCCTTTTGTCTCTTCTATCAAGAGCTTACCCAAGGAAGCTAACAATAGAAATAAAATATCAACAAATTCATAAGATAAAAGAGTTAAAACTTGGACTACTTCATTCACCCAGACAAAAATGCACAACTTAACCCTACCCCAGATAAATCAGAATTTAACAATATTTTTCCCTTGATGCTCCCTTTATTTTATCTCCAGCCTATATCTGAAGCAGCCGAAAGTTGTCCTTTGCCATAGTGATATTAAAATTTATTTATTTAGGGAATTTATATTAGTGACTCAAGGTGCCTTACAGAATATTGAATCTCATATAAAAACAATAAAACTAGTAAGATTCATAAAATAAATTAATATAATAATATAATATAATGACCCCCTGCCCCACCACCCTGGCTACAGCACCTCACCTAAGCCATTGGGTTCCATCCTGCTCCGGGTTCCCCAGGCCCACCAGGTATCCAATGCCTTCCAGAAGAGTGTTAGATGCAGAAGTGGGATTTAGCCAATCCAGACTAGTTTGGGCAAACCCGGATATTAATCAGGTTAATTGGAGTCCTCAGAAAGAGGTGGCAGAAAAGTCCAATAAATAAATAAATTTTACATCCAATTTAGTGAACTGGTAGTTCCAATGACTGGCTGAGGGAGGGAGAGTTTGAAAATGGGTCCTCCACAGTCCGTTTTTGCTCCCAGGAGGCTGCAGAGAGGCCTACTAGGCCCAAAACAGAGCATGGGTGTGGTGTCCTCTGTGGCCCAATTTTGCTCCCAGGAAGGTTGCAGGAGGATGAGTGCTGCCTGCCACACCCTTGGCCATGTCCAACATGGCCATGCCCACCCACCCAGTCATTACAGCAGAAAAACAGTTGTTCATTTATTTGAAACCTGCCACTGGTAGATGGTTTCTTCTTATTATTGAAGCACACTTCTATGTCAGTAATATGCTTCACAAACCATTATCTTGGCAGGGGGTGGGGGTGTGGAATCATGGCCCTTTTTATGACTTGTGGATATGGCTGGCTCAGGAATTCTGGAAATTGAAATCCACAAGTCATAAAAGGGTCATGGTTCCACACCGCTAGTTTATAGTGTGGCTTTCCGGTTTAACAGTTGACAGATATGATGCAAATCCTTCTACATTTCAACTCTTATAATCAAGGATAAAATCCTACTTTCGAAAAGGACAAGGTCGGGTCCTTCAGGTTTTGGCACATTAGCCATTTAGCCACTTCAGTGTTTGGGAAATAATGAGCAATTTGAACTGTAAGCTGCAAAAATCCATAACACTCAAAATTGCCATCACTGCCCTGGACACTTCAATGCCTGTATTGAGAGAGGGGAGAGGAAGGACACAGAGAGAGAGAGGGAGAGGGAGAAAGACTACTACTACTACCAACAACAACAACTGCTCTTTCCTAAAGGCATTTCTTTATTTCATTTGGCTTGATGATTTGCTGGTAGCTCTTCCTAGAAAAGAATTCAGGGAGAGATTAAAAAGAAGAACAGCCTCTCTGTCCAATTTAATCATTCTAGATGGCTCCAATAAGCTACGTATTCCAGAATTCACCAAGGAATAAACCACATTCACACCAACCTCAACAGGGAAAGTTATATTAACAGAGATAAAACCCTCCCCTTCTAGTACTGATAATGTTACCCAATTGGGTGATGAAACCTTTGCAAGAAAGCAACCCAGAGAATACCAAGGACTCTACAATGCCAGAATTTCTGTCTATGGATGAGAAGCTGG
The DNA here is from genome assembly GCF_031021105.1 of Erythrolamprus reginae. Lineage (NCBI taxonomy): Eukaryota > Metazoa > Chordata > Lepidosauria > Squamata > Dipsadidae > Erythrolamprus > Erythrolamprus reginae. Next base: position 21,641,593 of record NC_091954.1, on the reverse strand, counting down.
AGCCTTCTAAGAGCACAGCAAGAAGGTAGCAACAACCTGACATTGGGAAATATTGAAAGGCTAAACAACATTTGACTCTATTAATATTTTGATTGGAAGCTACCATGTAAATTCTAGGACTGCAGTCTAGACTGGAAAGTCAAGAAGACATGGTCATGAAGCCACCAGGAGCCAAGTCTGGATGGATACTTGGTCAATTCATCTTAGTGTTCAGTCCAAGGCCAATTTGCTGCACAGTAAAGAAACCCAGTTAGTTATTAATAAAACAGAAAATAATGAAGGCAGCTATTTCTTTCTGAAGGCTATGCATTTATAACACTCATTGAATTATACCTTATGTTAAACCATATTGTGATTTGCTTGAATTTTATGTAGAAGATTGTGCAAACCCATGTGTTCTAATTAAGAGGCCATTATGTGTTGTTTAGCCTGTGTGAACCAGCATACTCAACAAACCTTGATCTCGACCCCAATTGTAAAACAGAGTCGACTGACAACGAGTCAGTCGAGGTGACTGGGGCACGTACTTGTCCACCTGTCTGGGAAGAGTTTGATCTGGTGACACCTGATGAAGTGGACAAGGCCATTGGAGCTGTGAGTTCCGCCACCTGTTTACTGGATCCGTGTCCCTCCTGGCTGGTTTCGGCCAGCAGGGAGGTGACACGGAGCTGGGCCCAGGAGATTACCAACGCTTCCTTGGGGCGGGGAGTTTTTCCAACACTCTATAAAGAAGCGCTTGTGCGCCCCCTCCTCAAGAAGCCTTCCCTGGACCCAGCCGTACTTAATAACTATCGTCCAGTCTCCAACCTTCCCTTTATGGGGAAGGTTGTCGAGAAGGTGGTGGCACTCCAGCTCCAGCGGTCCTTGGAGGAAGCTGATTATCTAGGTCCCCAGCAGTCTGGTTTCCGGCCCGGTTACAGCACGGAAACCGCTTTGGTCGCGTTGATGGATGATCTCTGGCGGGCCCGGGACAGGGGTTTATCCTTTGTCCTGTTGCTCCTTGACCTCTCAGCGGCTTTCGATACCATCGACCATGGTATCCTTCTGCGCCGGCTGGAGGGGTTGGGAGTGGGAGGCACTGTTCTCCAGTGGTTCTCCTCCTACCTCTCTGGCCGGTCGCAGTCGGTGTTAGTGGGGGGTCAGAGGTCGGCTCTGAGGTCTCTCCCTTGTGGGGTGCCTCAGGGGTTGGTCCTCTCCCCCCTGCTATTTAACATCTACATGAAACCGCTGGCTGAGATCATCCAAGGACATGGGGTGAGGTATCATCAATATGCTGATGATACCCAGCTTTACATCTCCACCCCATGCCCAGTCAACGAAGCGGTGGAAGTGATGTGCCGGTGCCTGGAGGCTGTTGGGGCCTGGATGGGTGTCAACAGACTCAAACTCAACCCGGATAAGACGGAGTGGCTGTGGGTTTTGCCTCCCAAGGACAATCCCATCTGTCCGTCCATTACCCTGAGGGGGAATCATTGACCCCCTCAGAGAGGGTCCACAACTTGGGCGTCCTCCTCGATCCACAGCTCACATTAGAAAACCATCTCTCAGCTGTGGCGAGGGGGGCGTTTGCCCAGGTTCGCCTGGTGCACCAGTTGCGGCCCTATCTGGACTCATTGCTCACAGTCACTCATGCCCTCATCACCTCGAGGTTCGACTACTGTAATGCTCTCTACATGGGGCTACCTTTGAAAAGTGTTCGGAAACTTCAGATCGTGCAGATCTGCGAGAGCAGTCATGGGCTTATCTAGGTATGCCCATGTTTCACCATCACTCCGCAGTCTGCATTTCCTGCCGATCAATTTCCGGTCACAATTCAAAGTGTTGGTAATGACCTTTAAAGCCCCTTTTTTTTAAAAAAAAAAAAAAAAATTATTATACAAATGATACAAAATACAGCATAATATACAAAACATAAAACAGTGATCATAACAATAGAGAACGATCAAATGATATATCAATTGACAAAATACAAATTTGAAAAGGGAGGGAGAGAAGTAGAGGGAAAGGGTAGAAAGGAGGAGAGAAGGGAGGAGAGAAAAAGATAAAAAGGACAGAGAACGTAGAAAAGATAGAAAGAGTAAAAGATTGGCGAATGTCCGGGGGAGCTGTACTGAAAACGAGAACTATTTCCTATTTCATTAGCTCGTTACCATGGTTCGGTTTGTTTATCTAGATTGGTTAATGCAAGTGTTGAGTTAATCAAGTTATAGAGATTTTAGAAAGTAGTAGTAAAGATACTATCAGTATATATATAAAGTCTCTTAGTACTATATTAAATATAAAATAGCTATATACCAGATTTGTAACTGGTCATGTTTGTATCCAACGTATCAATCTTATGGCGTGTTATTCTCACTCTTTTTTCCTAACCAGATGTAGAAACGATCCCAACAGTTATTGAATGTAGCCATACTTTCGTTTCTTACTAATATAGTTAATTTCGTCATCTCTGCGCAGTATGTAATTTTTTTAATTATTGCGTCATTCGGAGGTATCTCCTCATTCTTCCACCACTGCGCAAAGGTTAATCTGGCTGCTGTTGTTAAGTGAACAATTAGATGTATTTGGAATTTAGGTAGTTTTTGCCTAATTATGCCCAGAAGAAAGCATTCAGGGGGTTTTTCTATTGTCAAATTAAGTATTTTGTCAATCCAAGCTCCGATTTTATTCCAGTAAATTTTAGCTTTTGTGCATTGCCACCATAAATGGAAATAGGTGCCTATTTCTTGGTGACACTTCCAACAATAAGGTGAGAGTTTATTATTTAGTTTTGTTAGTTTAATCGGGGTAATATGTCACCTGTAAAACATTTTAACTAAATTCTCTTTATAGGACGTGGCAATAGTCAATTTATAATTTCTGCTCCAGAGTATTTGCCACTCCTCTTCTTTAATCTCTTTTTTGAGATCCAGATTCCATTGTTTTACATTAATTTTTGTGTTAATATTATCCAATTCGTTATAGTTTAAGTAACAGTAGAATTTTTTAATTAGTTGTTCTTGGGAATCTGTACATAGTTTGTCTAGTGGGGCATTTTTAATTATTCCAGGATTACTTTTATCCTTGTTGAATTTAGTTTGTATCTGTAAGTATTCCCACCACTTCGTTTTTTGACCAAGATTTTCTAATTCCATTCTTGGTCTAATTTCACCATTGGAATTTAATATATCCTTGTACCTTATTATATTGTTTTTTTATGGAAATTAGGATGCACATATGCTTCTAATGGGGCATACCATGTGGGGATTCCTTTGTAAAGTTTAGACTTAATTGTTTTCCAGGTATGTATTAAAGATTTCCTAATCAGATGGTTGGTAAAATATTTATGGGTCCTTGGCTTCTCATCCCAAAGATAGTAGTGCCATCCTAAGTGGAGGTCGTGACCTTCTAGACTAAGTAATCTGGTGTTAGATAGGCTCATCCATTCTCTCATCCAAGTTAGTGATGCGGCAATATAATAGTCTTTCCAAATTGGGAGTGCCAGACCTCCTTCTTCTTTTTTATCCTGTAAATATTTTAAGCGAATTCGGGGGCGCTTGTTCTGCCAGATGAAGTTACTGGTAATTTTGTTCAATTTTATAAAGAATTCCTGTTTCAATTGAATTGGAATTGTTTGAAATAGGAACAATATTTTGGGCAAGATGCTAAGTTTTATAGCCGCGATCCTCCCAAGTAAGGAGAGTTGTAGATTTTTCCATTTCAACAAGTCAGATTGTATTTTATCTATTAGTTTATTGTAATTGTTTTCTTTTAGGCTGGACACTTTATTCGTCAAATTAATGCCAAGGTATTTGATTTTTTTAACTATTTGGATATCAAGTTTGGCTGTTAAGATGGCTTTCTGCGGTTCTCTCATATTTTTGGTTAAGATTTGAGTTTTAGTTTTATTTGTTTTAAGGCCTGCCACTGTGCCATATTCTTCTAGAACGGTTTGGGTCCTGATTCTAAAGGTTCTTCTATGATAAATACCAGGTCGTCCGCGAAAGCTTGTAGCTTATAAATTTCATTTTTGCACTTTAGCCCTTTTATATCTTCCTTTTTTCTAATAATTCTGGTTAGTACTTCTAATGTTAGGATAAACAGTAGTGGGGACAGTGGACACCCTTGTCTCGTTCCTTTGTAAAGGGAAAATTTTGTCAATATATCTCCATTAAGGATGATATATGCTGATTGATCTGTATAAATGGCTTTTATTGCATTTATGAATTTAGGGCCAAATTCCATAAATTCAAGTTGTTTGAATATAAATTTCCAGGACACGTTATCAAAAGCCTTCTGGGCATCGAGAAATATTAATGCCACTTGTTTTTCACTGTGGGCTTCGTAGTACTCCAGGGTGTCCAATACTATTCTGATATTATTCTTTAACTGTCTCCCAGGGAGGAAGCCGTTTTGATCCGAATGTATGAATTGGTTTAGGAATCCTTTGATTCTACTAGCTAGGATGGAGCTAAAGATTTTGTAGTTGGCGTTTAAAAGAGAGATAGGGCGATAATTAGCTATATCTGTAGGGTCCATATCTTTTTTAATATTAGCGCTAGATTTGCTTCTGTCCAGGATGTTGGAATTATGCTTCTATCTAGGGCCTCGTTTAAGGTTTCTAGCAGGACCTTTTCCATTTCTTTGGGAAGGTCTTTATAGAATTCAGGTGGGAGACCATCAGGGCCCGGGGCTTTGTTGTTTTTTTGCCCTTTGATTGCTTCTTTTAATTCTATGTCAGTGATTGGCTTATTTATTGTATCTATCATTTCTTGAGGTACTTTAGGAAGATTAGCCTGTTCTAAAATTTCTTGTATTTTTTGGTCATGTTCGATATTAGCTGTATTTTCAGGATTGTCATAGAGCTTACTATAGAAATCACTAGCAATCTGTTTTTTCCTTTCCAAGTCATGGCATATTTCCCCGCTTGTTGTCTTAAGACAGTTTATGAGTTTCTTTTCTTTTTGTTTTTTTAGTTTATTGGCTAACCATTTGCTGGGTTTGTTGGTAGAGATAGAACCCAATTTTATTTCAGACCACAATGCGCTTAAAGTAATATGGTAAGGAACCAAACAATGCCCTAGATGGACGCTTCAAAAATCTATACTTAACCAGGAAAGTTTTAAACAGAAACTCCAAGCGGAAATGAAATTTTTCTTTCAAGAAAACACTAAAGAACACACCAGTCTTCAAAATGTATGGGACACAGCCAAAGCCGTAACTAGAGGAATAGCTATTTCATATATGGCTAAAGAACATAAACTAAAAAAACAGAAATCGAATAAACTAGAAGAAGAGTACAGATCTCTAGAAGAAAACTTACAAAAATATCCCCCCAAAAAAGAATGTAAACCTTTAAAGCCCTTCATGGCATCAGACCAGAATATCTCCGAGACCGCCTCCTGCCGCACGAATCCCAGCGACCGATTAGGTCCCACAGAGTGGGCCTTCTCCGGGTCCGGTCAACTAAACAATGTCGGTTGGCGGGCCCCAGGGGAAGAGCCTTCTCTGTGGCAGCACCAACTCTCTGGAACCAACTCCTTCCAGAGATTAGAACTGCCCCTACTCTTCCTGCCTTCCGTAAACTCCTTAAAACCCACCTTTGCCATCAGGCATGGGGGAATTGAAACATCTCCCCCTGGGCATGTTTAATTTATACATGGTATGCTTGTGTGTGTGTCTGTTAGTATATGGGGTTTTAAATCTTTAAATATTTTAAACTTATTCGGATTATTTATTATTTATTTATGATTTGTTTTACTCTGTTGTGAGCCGCCCCGAGTCTTCGGAGAGGGGCGGCATACAAATCTAAATAATAAATAAATAAATAAATAATAAACAACAATGTGTCCATGTACCAGTGAATTGTTGTTTAGTGTGAACTAAATCATAATAAGGTCACCTTATTTATTAACTAAAACAGTACCATAGTTCTGTCCCTTGCCCATTTATTTCCCTTCTGCTCCATCCCTGCCATAGTAACTCAAATTTTAGTCAATTTCAATGTCAAGGTTGAACCACTTTTGAAATGTTTAGGTCTTATCGCTATTCAACTTGCCAAAGAACTGGAGGGTAGGAAAGGGGAGAAAGAATGCAGACTTGCCAGAGATAGACTGTGAGAGCCAAGAACCCACCAAGACCACTGATGCAGGTGTCTGATGAACAGGTGAACAGTTCTCAAAGCAAAAGAATGATTCATAATTGGCAATGTGACCAATCAAGGGTCGGGAGAAATCAAAGCTATTGTTTAACTGTACATGCATTGCGCTGGAGAAAAGCAGAGTTGGTTTTGATTCTTCGGTACTGAAATGGTGTCAGTAATAAAGTTTTGCTTTTGAGATTTCAAAGTTCCTGAGAGTGTATACTTTTATTGGGTTCGCTAGTTGAATGGTTGACATTCAGATGAGTATTGGGCTGCCCCCAGATCGCCGTTCCGGTAGCAGAAATAATAATAATAATAATAATAATAATAATAATAATAATAATAATAATAATAACAACAACAACAACAACAACAACAACAACAATGATAACAACGACAATGACAACGACAACGACAACGACAACGACAACGACAACGACAACAACAACAACAATAACAATAACAATAACAATAACAATAATTTATTACATTTGTATGCCGCCCCTCTCCAAAGATTCGGGGCAGCTAGCCAAAACTCGCACACACTCAACCAGCGAGATTCCTGTAAAAATGGCTGGATTTTTTGCTTAAATCTCACTGAGCAAGGAACGGTTGCATGAGATTTTGATTGCTGTGCATGTGCAGCAGCTGAATTTCGCTGCAGCGCTTAGAGCAGCAGAGCCCCAGCCAGCAGCATCAGGGTTGTTATGTCCAGAAGATTCTGTTATTTGGCAAAGGTTAAAACTATGGAGTTGTCAAGCAGAATAAGCTGTATGTATAACAAAAGCCCAGCTGAGCTGCTTATGGGTAGGAGGTTGAGATCTCCTCTGGATAGACTACACCCATCTTATATTAATGTGAAACCTGATTGTGTAACATCCCCTGAACGGTCAGTGTCTGTGGGTCAAGCTGTCTTTGTAAAAAAAATTGATAGAGGTAACCAGTGGGAGACTGGGACTGTGGCTGATAAGACAGGTCCTAAAACATATATGATTAAACTGAGTGATGGCCGCCTCTGGAAGAGGCATATAGACCATATAGGAGGGAGGCTGGAAACAGCCAGTCTCAGAGAAAAACTGGCCAATCAGAGTAATGGGGTTTCTAATCCTTCACTCCCCACAGGGAGTTATAACCGACCCAGCCGTGGCCAAGAACAAATTGATTGGGACTTACCGGGGTTCACTGACCATTCCAGCGCTGCCTCAGCTCTGCCCAGTTCAAGCCGTGGAAGTTCATCACCAGTGGTACCGGAGGAACCTTCGTCCTCCGTGGATGTCCAAGTCCTGAATGAGCCGCGCCGGTCAGAACGGACTCCTAGGAAGCCTGCCTGGTTTGAGGACTTTATCACTTGCCTGTCCGAATAAACCTACAAACAATCCAGAAAGGGAAGGAGTGTTATGTCCAGAAGCTTCTGTTACTTGGCAAAGGTTAAAACTATGGAGTTGTCAAGCAGAATAAGCTGTATGTATTAATAGTTGTTTACCTGATCTTCATTCGCTGCCGCGGCTTGGCGCCAAAATTGTAGCGCTGTCAAGCGTCTTCTGTTGCCGGGCTGGAAAGTATAAAAGGAGAGAGCCACTGGTGTTACGCGCTCTGCTCTAACTTGCGTATGGGTGTAATTATATCAGCGTATAGTTAGGCTCCTTCTGCAATAAAGATTTTAAAGTTTAGCTACCGTGTTCCAGGTTATTTCAAGAGTGGCCCCAAGCTCCAGCTCCACAGCCTGCTCTGTGCTCTCCTGCAGCATGCCTGCCTCTCAGAACAAAGAATGGGTTCAGCCGGATGCGTGCCTGAGAGCCCCAACCAGCAGCAACAGCGGCTACAGCGACACCGAGCTCTGATCACCTGGCCTGCTCCCTGCACTACAGAAGAAGGCGAAGGAGCAAGCAAGCAGTGGTGGCCTCTTCCCAAAGGTAGGGAAAAGAGAGACACCAGGCGGTGGGGACACGGAGGGGAACAGAAAGGAACAGGGTGGGGGTGGCCGGAACGAGTGGCGGGGAGGCAGAGGGGAAACTTTCACATTGTGGAGGGCAGCCAGAGGTCTCTTACCTGTACAGGCAGGGGAGCGGGGCAGGAGAAGGCTCTTCTGCTCCCGTCTCACCCTCCAAGCAGCAGCAGTAGCAGCCATTTTTTGCCATTTTTCTGCTTTTTTTTACTTCTGTGCATGCGCAGAAGCAAAAAAGCCAAAAACTGGTGAAATCTCGCATGCACAGGTGTCCTCACAGGAGATTTGGCTTCTGCACATGCGCAGAAGCCAAATCTCGTGCCAGGAGCGCACACATGCACACATTCATGGTGCGTTCCAGTGGTGCCAGCAAATGCGGCCCCTCACTGATTCAGATGTATTGAATAGCATTCAGCAGTACTTCAAACTGTGTTTCCCAAACTTGGCAATTTGACGTTTTTCAACTTCCACTCCTTACAATTCCCCAGCCAGCATGCCAAGGTTGAAAAACACTGCTTTGGACCGTGTGCCTCCTCTGTGTGCAGAGCAAAAGGGAGATGTCGTAAAGATGGCTCATGATGCCTGGTGATCAAAAGGGATCTTGCAATAGTTTCCACTTATCAAAGAAAATTTGACTCCCCAAAAGGACCTAAATACCCAGAGGAAACAGCATGAGACTCGCAACTATGCTCTCTCCTTCCTTCCTTTTATTTGGAGGATTAGAGACTTTTGCCATTTTGAAGCAGCTACAGAATTCCTACAGTAAACCCCATCAGGCAGGATCCGATAAATAAGGTGTGAAGGTTGACAGCTTCGTTTTAGTAAGTTGTCAGGTTTTGTCATCTTTGTTTCCTGGATTCCTTTTGGTCTCTGGCATGAGCATCACACTTGGTTACATTGCTCAGCGGCAACAATGGGTTTTTGGAGCTTCTGGCGGTGCTGCTCAACTGTCTGATGGCTTTAATATTTCCAAACACAGAGAAATGACGTTAGGAGCACGAGCCTGGTTTTTTAGGCAAAATTTACCAAGGGAATTTTGCAATCATTTCACTGCAAAGTGTTGGAGGTAGAAGCATCCCGCACAAACGTATGAGTGTTCCCAAGAGCCAAGAATATGACTGGGGTAATAATGAATGAAATGAGTTTTATAAGTATTGTATTTTTTAAAAAGTCAATTTTAGGGACAGGTAATTAAGTCCACAATTTCTTTTGTAAGTTGTAACAGTTGTTAGATAGATCATCATCACCAGAACCTTTTATTTTTGCGATAGTCATTAAGTGAGCAAAGCAGTTGTGAAAGGGATGGTGAGGTCATTAGGTAAGCATTACAGTTGTAAACAAACCCATTGTTTGCTATGGGCTGGGATCCCAGCGACCGGTTAGGTCCCAAAGAGTTGGCCTTCTCCGGGTCCCATTGACTAAGCAATGTCATTTGGCGGGACCCAGGAGAAGAGCCTTCTCTGTGGCGGCCCCGACCCTCTGGAACCAGCTCCCCCCAGATATCAGAGTTGCCCCCACCCTCCTTGCCTTTCGCAAGCTCCTTAAAACCCACCTCTGTTGTCAGGCATGGGGGAATTGAAATTTCTCTTCCCCCTAGGCTTAGAGAATTTATACATGGTATGCTTGTATGCATGAGTGGTTTTGTAAATTGGGGTTTTTTAGATTGTTTTTAATATTAGATTTGTTTACATTGTCTTTTTATATTGTTGTTAGCCGCCCCGAGTCTTCGGAGAGGGGCGGCATACAAATCTAATAATAATAAATAAATATTTTGCTGGAAATCAAAAGTAAACATTGGTTTCTGGGGGGAAAAGTATTGTAAATTGCAGTCACATGATTGTGGAATGCTACAAATGGTCATAAATGCAAATTGGCTGCCAAGCACCCAAAATGCTTGTTCATATGATCACTGGGAAGTTGCAGTCGTCAAGACCTGAGATCCAGGTTGTAAATAGCTTTTTGTTTGGGGGGGGGGGGTTATCATAGCTTTGAATGGTTGCTGTGACCTGTCATAAGTTGAGGAACACCTGTATACGCAAAGCCTAGTGTTAAATCACTGCACCGGAGACTTATCTTCATTCAAACATTATTTATTCACAGAGTACAACAAGTAACTGCTCCTAACACGAACAACTCCCAACAAGGGCAACGGCTAATCCGTTGCCCTATTTATACTCTTTTTATTCGTGGGCTTTTTTCCTGACAACCGTTTGTTTTTTGGCGGCAATCTAAACTAGCCGTGTCTTAACCAATCAGTGATTTTCTATATATTTTTTTAAATGAAAGAGTCAAGGTATGTATAATCTATGTATGAGTATTTGGGAGTGACCTGAGATTAGTAATCCCTAAAACAAAGAGAAATCAGAGCAATTAAATTTAATGAATTAAATCCTTAGTTCTCCATCAGCAACTCACTATCCATGACCCACTGGTTAGTAAGTCATGAGCTGCTGAAGAAAACCAGGGTAGAAAAAATATTGGAATTCAAAATTCAAGATTATAAATTGCATTGGGATTGGGGAAAAGAACAGAGACTTTCTATCCCCAAAATCTCAGAGAAGATGAACACCAAGAGAGCAAAAGTCACAATCAGATAAAAGATGGACATCAGTATCACTTTAACACTACTGGGTGATCAATCAACCCATCCTGTTTGCACTGGACAACAGAATATTTTGTTTCCTGGACACTTTCAGATGCATCTTGTAGATTTTTGGCTGCTAATCTTGAAAATAACCTGTAGTGGAATCTACCACAAACTATTTTATAGAAATCTATTTTTACACAATGGCAATGTACACTCTTTAATACCTATTAGCTAGGTTGCACACATGAAAGAAACATTCCAAAACATGGAACTATTGCTGATGTACATCCATTATTCCGGTGCATTGGAAAATAGGTTGACCGTTCTCTTTCTTTGTGGCAAAGTTACATTCAGACAAGTTGATAAACTTCTTACAGCATAGAAAATCCTGAAATGTGACAGGTCACTGAAGAGCCATTTGCTACATTTACACTTGGATTTCCTTCCTAAAAAATCTAGGCGTGGAGGGTGACAAGCGTTGTAAAAGGTTTCACAATAGAAAAACAGTAACAGGGAAACTGGAATCCATTAGACCCAGCTAAATATTGTTGGACAGTGCAGTGAGATGCATCAGAGGCATCAAGTACAAATGGAAATAAACAGCAAAACACTTTTAGCCCTGTGAAACTCATGCAGTGTAGCAGAAACATGATGGGATTAAATACACTATATTCATTCAAATTTAATTTCATATTTCTCAAGATTCCTATGTGATATCACTGTTCTGAAATTATTTTTGTGTTCGTTTTGAAGGGGTCGCTCATAATCATCCATCAAAACTTTTGAGGAAAAAAAAATGTTGGCCTGCGTTATTCTTCAATTACTTAATTTATGATCAGAGATCACTAATCAAGAGGATTAGATAAAAATCACACTGGTAAAAGAAAAGGGAAGGAAACATTGTCAGATTGTGATGGATGTCAGTTGTCGCCTTGCTTTAACCACTGCAACAATAAATTCAGCTATCATATAAGTAGCTTCACAGTTTGATTCGTTGGACATAAAAATGTCCTCTTAGCTACACTTACCATAACAGGGGTTATGATGTCCTTTTGAAGATCCTCATAAAAGTTACAATAAAAAAGGGCCATGTTGGACTGACTTGATTTCCTCAGAGTCACAAGAGCAAGTGTACTGAGCTAGGGGAATCTTGTCATATTGCCCAATAACACGGATGGACGGATTTTATGCTTGGCCCTGAAAAAATCCTTTTCTCAAGATAGAAGAAGTAAGGGAAGGACTGTGTCTACTATACTTCTGGGACCTTCAAGGAGCGAGATGAATTCAGACTGATATTCATTATCGTCCAGTGTTTCTAACACCAGCTTTCAGGTCTATACAAAGTTCAGAGCTAAAATGAAATTTACAGACATTCCGTGTGTCTCAATTTTTACTCTGCCCCTTTTGTCCAGAGTGACAAGTAACTGTCAGATAAGGAGACTTCTATAATTGATAGCTGTGGCCGCCCCACCCAAACCTGTGGTAAGGATTCATAACCTGGTGCATTCTGCATAGCATCGTAAGCCCATGTGGAAATAGAATAGAATAGAATTGTTATTGGCCAAGTGTGATTGGACACACAAGTAATTTGTCTTGGTGCATTTGCTCTCAGTGTACATAAAAGTTACACCTTAGTTACACCTCACTAGGACTGGGAAGAATGTCCTTGGAAAGTGACTATATGGTACATATATTGACTGCAACTAGAATGGCAATAGCCCAGTGCTGGAAGCAACCCAATCCACCTGAAGATTCACTAATACTTAAAAAAAAATTGGACTGTGCAGAATCTGATGCTTTAACCCTTAAATTAAAAAACAAAGAAGACTCCGATTATTATAAAACATGGAATTCTTTTTATGATTGGTTTAAAAGGAGAAATAAAAGTTTAAATTAAAATATAACAATAGCAATATTTCTTTCTCTTTTTGATATAACAGATTAAATATTATATATATGCAGTGCTTTGTTAAAATAAAATTTGTATGAAATTAAATTAATCAATTAGGAGTGTACGAAAGCGGCTAAGAAAATAACAACAACAAAAAAGACATTGATACCCAAAAGGAATAACAGTAAATACCGATTGTTTTTTCACCAGAAAATAATTTGATACTAGAAGAGACTGTTTATTTTTTCCTCCTCACAAGAGAATACAAACGATATATATTTTGTTGTTTGTTTATTGTCATTGTTGTCATTGTCAATATTGTTTATTGTATTTAATTAATTAATCTATTATTATTATTATTATTATTATTATTATTATTATTTCTATATGTTTTGTTTTGGTTTGAATCTTTTTCTTTTTTCTTTTTATGTTTTGTAAATGTGCAGATGTATATATTTTTTTTAATCAATTAAAAATATTAATTAAAAAAAAAAGGAAAGTGACTAGCCCAACTTGTCAGGAGGGCTTTAAACTAAAATCGAGAGGAGTGGGCAGTGAAGGGCTATGAAAATTTTTACTACCGCACTATGGGCATGGCTTATGCAGGACGCCCTGAATTTTCTTTCAACATCTTTCAGTGAAAATTGGGTGCTCTGGGGTGGAGCTCCATTTCTGCTACCCCACTGCATCCCCCCCATTCAGGCAGTAGCCTACCCCTGGGGATGGGTGGCCATAGTACAGGATCTCCAGGACCCAACCCCTAGCAAGGACCATCAGTAAACAAGTCAAATAACGAACTGAAGAGGGATATGAAAGAAGACAAACCCAAAAGCCAAAAAGAAGAAGCACCTAGAATCAGGCAAAAAGAACTCAAATGCCTCTACACAAATGCACAAAGCCTAGGGAACAAACAGGGTGAACTGGAAATATTAATGCACGAAGGTAAACACGACATAGTTGGAATAATAGAAACCTGGTGGGATGAAACATATGATTGGAACACACAGATAAAATGATACAAACTCTTTTAAAAAAACCAGATCACACAAAAATATAAAGTTACATTACGTTGCTACTGAACTACATGTAACCAAAGAAGAAATCCCATTAGAATGCATATGGGTCAACATAAAAAAAGAAGAGTGACAGAACAATAAGATTATGCTATAGGCCAGTGATTTTCAACCTTTTTTGAGCCGCGGCACATTTTTTACATTTACGAAACCCTGAGGCACATTGAGTGGGAGGGGGGGTGGCTAAAAAAAGTTTGAAGAAAAAAATTCTCTCTCTTCCTCCCCTTCGCTCTATTTCTTTCTCCCTCCCTCTTTCTCTCCCTTCCTTCCTCTTCCTTCCTCTCTTTTTTGCTCTCTTTCTCCCTCCCTATGTCCCTCTATGTCTTTCTCTCTCTCCTTCCCTCCCTCTCTTTCTCTCTCTCTCTCTCTTGCTTTCTTTCTCTCTCTTTTTCTCCCTCTCTTTTTCTTTCTCTTGTTCTTTCTCTCTCTTGCTTTCTTTCTCTTTAGTTCTTTTTCTCGCTCTCTCGCTCTTTCTCTCTTGTTTTCTTTCTCTCTCTCTCTTGCTTTCTTTCTCTCTTGCTTTCTTTCTCTCTTGCTTTCTTTCTCTCTGAGTTTCGCGGCACACCTGACCATGTCTCGCGGCACACTAGTGTGCCACGGCACACTGGTTGAAAAACACTGCTATAGGCCACCAAATCAAACAGAAATAATGGACTGGTTTTTTTACCAACCAGCTAACAAACATATGTAGGAAACACAATGTAATAATAATGGGAGACTTTAATTACCCAGACATCAATTGGAAAACCAACTCTGCACCAAGTGAAAAATCAAATGGATTCCAAACCAGCTTTGTGACAACTTTGCTGTCCAAACAATGGAGAAAGGAACTAGAGGATCAGCCATACTGAATCTAATACTCACAAACAGAGAAGAAGTGATTGAAAGAGTCAACACTGTAGGAAAGCTGGATGAGAGTGACCATCTCATGCTAAAATTCATCATAACGCAATCACAATCAATTAAACACAACAACACCAAAATCCCAGCTGATTTCAATAAACCCAGGGAAAACCTGGGAAAGATCTCTTGGATGAAAGTCCTAAAGGGTAAAACTACACAAGAAGCTTGGGAGACTCTGAAAAACACGATCACAAAAGCCCAGAACAGCACAATCCTGATGAGAAAGAAAAACATGAAATCCAAAAGGAAACCAGCATGGCTACACAAAGACCTTACTGACAGACTAAAAAAAAAAAGAAAAAAGACAAATACAAAAAAATGGAAAATGGGACACATAACAAAGGCAGAGTACCAACAGACAGCCATAACCTGCAAAGAAAAAATCAGGACAGCAAAGGACCAGAACAAAGACTTGCAACAAAAGTCAAAGACAACAAAAAGTTTTTTCCAATACATCAACAACAAGAAAAGGATCAAGGAAACAGTTGGCCCATAAAAGTAACAGATAACAGAGACAAAGCAGAACTATTTAAATGTTCTTTGCATCAGTCTTCACACAAAAAGAATCTACAGACCAACAAATCAGCAACGCAGTTGCGAAAAACAGAGTTGAATCAAAACTCAACATAAGCCAAAATACGGTAAGAAACCACCTGTCACAACTTAATGGATCAGATAGACTACACCCCAGAGTCCTATAGAGACGTCACTAGCAGACGTCATTTCTGAACCACTGCACCGCATCTTCCAAAAATCCTAGAACACAGGAGAACTACCCAAGGCCTGGAAATGAGCTGATGTAGTCCCCATCTACAAAAAAGGCAGAAAAACAGACCCAGGTAACTAAAAGCCAATCAGCTTAACATCAATACCTGGGGAAATACTAGAAAAAATAACCAAGAAACAGATCTGCCACCACTTAGAAACAAACAAGGTAATAACCAACAGTCAACATGAGTTGGTTAAGAATAAAATCATGCCAAACCAACCTCATTTCATTTTTCAACACTCTGACCAAATCAATAGAACAGTGAAATGCAGTGGACTAAGTATACTTGGACTTCAGCAAAGCATTTGACAAAGTGGACCACAACCTACTAATTTGCAAGCTAAAAAAAAGTGGGATAGACAGCTATACAACCAAATGGATTCACAACTGACTGACCAACCATACCCAATGGGTATAGAAAGAAGTCAGCAGTAGGGTACCACAATATTTGGTCCTAGACCCAGTATTCATTTACAACCTAGATGAGGGAATAGAGGGGGAACTAATTAAATTTGCAGATGACACCAAGCTGGCAGGATTAGCCAATATGCTAGAGGACAGGCTTAAGATATAGATGGATCTTGACAGACTTGTACAGTGGCCCCTTAAAAATAAAATAAAGTTCAATGGAGAGAAAAGTAAAATCCTACACCTAGGTAAGACAACCCAAAGACACATATACAAATTGGGTGAAACCACATTCAATAGCAGTGACTGTAAGAGAAATCTTGAAGTCTTGGTGGAAAACCAACTAAATAGGAGCCAGCAATGTCCATGGGTGGCCAAAAAGGCCAATACAATCCTAAATTGCATTAACAGAGGGATAGATTCTAGGACTAGGGAGGTACTAATACCACTCTACAAAAACCCTCTATGCAGTACTCAGTGAAGAGCTACCAAAGTTTTTACTATCACACTGTGGGTGTGGCTTATGCATTTTCGTTCAACATCTTGCAGTGCAAATTGGGTGCTCTGGGGTAGAGCTCCATTTTTGCTACCCCACTGTGTCCACCCCCACCCCCACCCCATCCGGGCAGTAACCCACCCCTGACAGTATTCTACCATACCTAGAGTACTACTTTCAGTTTTGGTCACCACACTACAAAAAAGACATTGAAACTCTAGAGAAAGTACAGAAGAGAGCAAGATAATAAAGGGATTGAAAACTAAAACATACGAAGAGAGGTTACAGGAACTGGGCTTGGACAGTCTAGTGAAGAGAAGGACCAGGGGAGACATGGTACCAGTCTTCCAATACTTAAGGGGCTGCCACAGAGAGGAGGGGGTCAGGCTGTTTACCCAAGCACCAGAAAGCCAGACAAGGAACAACAGATGGAAGCTGACCACAGAAAGGTTGAACCTGGAAATGTTTATACCTATATCAGGTATCTTGTACATATTTGACAAACAAACAAATTAAATAAATAAATAAATGAAATACAGTGATACCTTGTCTTACAAACTTAATTGGTTCCGGGATGAGGTTCTTAAGGTGGAAAGTTTGTAAGATGAAACAATGTTTCCCATAGGAATTAATGGAAAAGTGATTAATGTGTGCAAGCCCAAAATTCACCCCTTTTGCCAGCCGAAGCACCCATTTTTGCACTGCTGGGATTCCCTTGAGGCCATGGGAAACCCCAACTCTGGACTTCTGTGTTTTTGCGATGCTGCAGGGGAATCCCAGCATTGCAAAAACAAGCGCTTCGCTGGCAACGGAAGTCTGGAGGTGGGGTTTCCCAGCGAAGGGAGCATCAGTGAAATCGCAGCATTGCAAAAACACTGAAGTCCTCGAATCCCCACCTCCGGACCTCTGTGTTTTTGCGATGCTGCGATTTCACTGAGGGTCCCCTCACTGGGAAACCCCACCTCCAGAATTCCATTGCCAGCAAAGCACCCATTTTTGTGCTGCTGGATTCCCCTGCTGGGATTCCTCTGCAGCATCACAAAAACATGGAAGTCTGGAGGTGGGGTTTCCCATGGAGGGGAGCCTCAGAGGGATCCCAGCAGCGCAAAAATGGGTGCTTCGCTGGGAACAGAAGTCCGGAGGCGGGGCATCCCAGCAGCGGCGGTGGGTTTGTAAAGTGAAAATAGTTTGTAAGAAGAGGCAAAAAAATCTTAAACTCCAGGTTTGTATCTCGAAAAGTTTGTATGATGAGGCGTTTGTAAGACGAGGTATCACTGTACATGAGAACTGAAAGCATTCAGTGTCAAAAGATTTCTCTTTCCAAAACTCACCACCCCACAAAAACCTTCCCTTTTTTCTTCTTCCCAGCAGTTTCCACTTGGCATGATGTTATTAAAGTGTTTACTTTTTATTATTTTTTACTCTTCTTCAATCCCCCCACCCAAGTGGTTTATTTTTGATTTAAAAGAAAGATTTCTCTGTTGCTATACCAACCACTTATCCACAATTTAGAGGGAGGGGATTTTTTAAAAAAACACCAAGGCATTTTCTTTAACAGACATGGGGGGGGGGGAAACAGCATTTGTATTATGATTTTTCTAACTCCACAAAAATCGAAATGCATAATAGCTGGAGGAAGAAGCGAGCATTTTCGGCACTCCTGGAGCAGCAGGAAAGCTACCACTAACAATTTTGTGGGACTTCAGCAGGATCTGGGCATTTGATATAAAAACTCATGGTGTGCCAAGTCCAACCTAGGAACGAGGCTGACCCCCTTAATGCTTGCAAAGCTGTACAAATGCAGCAGAAATAAATGGGAAAGCAAAATTTGAACGTTCTGACCAAAGCTGCATTCAGCCATTCAGTAGGTGCACCTGATATAAAATGGCTGAACATATGTTTGTTTAGTTGAATATATCTTAGAATTGTAGATAGTCCTCGACTTATAATCATAGTGACCATTTCTAGTTACAATGGAACTTAAAAAAAATACTAGAACAAAGGAGAAATTTCCTGACAGTGAAAAGAATTAATCAGTGAGACAACTTGCCTGAATCATCAAACACTGGAAGTTTTAAAGAAGAGATTGGACAACCATTTGTCTGAAATGGTATACGGCAGTGATGGTGAACCTATGGCAAGGGTGCCACAGGTGGCACGTGGAGCCATATCTGCTGGCACGCGAGCTGTTGCCCTAGCTCAGCTCCAATGTGCATGTGTGTGCCGGCCAACTGATTTTTGGCTCAAACAGAGGCTCTGGGAGGGCGTTTTTGGTTTCCAGAGAGTCTCCGGCAGGGTGGAGGAGAGCGTTTTTACCTTCCTCTGGCTCCAGGGAAGCCTGGGGAGGGCAAAACATGAGCCTACTGGGCCCACTAGAAGTTGGAAAACAGGCTATTTCTGGCTTCCAGAGGGCCTCTGGGGAGTGGGGGAAACTGTTTTTGCCCTCCACAAGCATTGAGTTATGGGTGTGGGCACTCACACATGTGCGATAGTGTGCGCCCACGCTCTTTCAGCACCTGAGGAAAAAAAGGTTCGTCATCACTAGTATAGGGTTTCTTGCCTGAATAGAGGGCTGGACTAAAAGATCTCCAAGGTCAATTTCCAACTTTGTTATTCTATTCTATTCTATTCTATTCTATTCTATTCTATTCCATTCCATTCCATTCCATTCCATTCTATTGACTTATGGCCGTTTTTCATACTTACAATCATTGTAGCATCCCCATGGTCACATGATAAAAATTCAGGTGGTTGGCAACTGGCATGTATTTATGACAGTTGTAGTGTCCTGTAGACACGTGATCACTTTTTGCGACCTTCTGACAAGCAAAGTCAGTGGGGAAGCCAGATTCACTTAACAACTGGGTCACTAAGTGAACAATTGCAGTGATTTGCTTAATGACGGTAGCAAGAAAGATCATAATATGGATAATAAAATTCACCCAACAACTTTCTTACTTGGCAAAAGAAAATTTGGGCTCAATTGTGGTCGTAAGTCGAGGACTACCAGTAAAGCACAAAGTTACTGGAAGGAGATTTTGCTTGGTTCTTGATGTCTTCTAGAGCAGTGTTTCCCAACCTTGGCAACTTGGAGATATCTGGACTTCAACTCCCAGAATTCCCCAGCCAGCAAATGCTGGCTGGGGAATTCTGGGAATTGAAGTCCAAATATCTTCAAGTTGCCAAGGTTGGAAACACTGTTCTAGAGAATACAGGTAAGACCAGTTATTTTGTACTTCCAAACAACCAACTTCACCCACAGTGCCAATATGTAGATTAGAAGGTAATTATTCTTTGGTTATTTAGGCCATTCTTTCAATTGTGCAGTTTAATCATGGCCTTAGAAATGATCGGCTTTTTAGAAAATGTATTTTAGAACAAAACATACTTTGAAGTTTAGAGTGTGACTAATTAGGCTCAAAATACGTGCGTGTTTAAGTACACATTTCTGTGGCTGTTTTAAAACTGAGACTCAACACAAACTGCCTGAAAAAGATTTATGCATGCAAAGCTGACAAGAAAGATCATAACTTAGATGGACCCACATCATGGGCTGTTATACGCCAACTTCCTGTTATGGTTCCGCCTGAGGCTGCTCAGGGACCGGCTGTGTCTCTGCTGGCTCCATGCCTGGAGGAGGATGACAGCGAAGAGGAGGGGGCTGAGCAGTCGGACGGGGGAGAGGAAAGTCAGGAATGGGACGAAGGAGAACAGCATGAGAGCCCCGGTGGTGGTGGGGGTTCTCCCCAGCCAGTAGCTTGGAGTCATTAGGTGATGAAGCACAAGCCGTCATTGACATGTGACAGAGACATTCAGATCAAAGAAAGGAGCAATTAAAGAAGTATTATCAGCACTGAATTAGGAACAGCTGGGCTTGGGTGTGGTCCTCCTTAGCAGGGTTTAAAAGGCAGGCAAGCCCTTGAAGCCATGTGGAGTGTTATCAGTTGAAGTTACAGTGACCTGCTTTGTTCTCGACGTCTCTGTTCCTGGCTTGTAGCCCAGCAGTTTGGAAGACCTGTGGGAGGTGTAGGTCTGCTATCTACAGCCTTGTCTTGGCAGCAAGAATCCTGTATTGCTGCATGGACTTTTGCCTTAATGGATATATTTGAAGATACAGCATTTTCCTGTTTGTAAGGACATTTTCTGTTACCTGTGTTTTTCTTGAATTTTATGAACTGCCTTTGCCTTTTACCAGTGTGTCTGGCTTTTCTTTTTGGGTTGGTCTTGGCTTCCGGAGTGGCCCAGACAGAACACTTCCTAAGGCTGGTATGAAAAAGTCATCACTCCAGTTAGCTTTGGAGTATGTTATGTTGTAGATCAGGCATGTCAAACTCAATTTCATTGAGGATTGCATCAGGATTGTGGTTTTCGCATGTGGGACGAGGCTGGGGTGGTCCCAGTGAAAGGGAACCCACACAGGTTCCGATGCCAGACCGGCAAGCGGGCCATGGAGGTGCTGGTGGTGGGCATGCCATTGATCTATAACTGGATGGTGGCCAGACATCGGAAACAAAATAGTACTACCTGATTTTGTGAGTGGGCATGGAAGGGACAGAACTTTAATCATGTAGTCAAAGCTACCATCTTGATTGCTTTTTAAAATCTCCTCTGCAGACACTCCTTTGGATGTACCTTGGCAATTCTCGCAAAACTCCACAAACGTGTTGGTTTATACACTCATTCAATTTAGCTTCCCAGGATTAAACCTGTACTGTTCCGGTTCCGGTTGAGTAGCAGGAGGGAGGGAAGAGACTGCTGCTCCGCTGGACTACGGCATTAAGATCAAATATAGGGAAACTTTTCAGTTAATTTTGAAAAACAACAGATAGTTCAGAAGGATTAGACTCCCCCGTTTCGGAGGATCGTGTTACCTTGTGTCTCGGCAGTGCTTTTCTCTTTATTTCCTGCTGTGAGAAGGCTGGGAGCCCCGATCAGCTGGGGCTCGGAAAATGGCGATTGTGACCGAGCTGGTTTGATTCTGCCCTGAATCCACACTTTTTAAGAGCATTCTGCAGTGGGGTGAGCTGTATTGTTGCAATTACATTGAGGCTCAACCCGGGGGCTGGCAGAGATAAGAAGAGTGGGGGTTGCCGCCCAGCATTGACTCATACTGACACGGACAGAGGTGGAAAAGGAGAGGTCTGAGAAGGAGCGAGCGAGTGTGTGAATGTTCAGGGCAAGCATGCTGGGCCGACTGTGCACGGGCCGAGGAGGAAAGTAGATGGAGGAAAACGTCCCCCACAACAGCAGGACGTTCCCAAAAACAACGGGATCTACCGGATAGACGCTGGACGTCGAGTGGTTACATGATGGGCACGCTTGACGTCGGAGGGCTTTGCGGTGGACATACTCGGTGCTGGAGTGCCTGGAAGAAGGAGGGTCTGCCATTATAGTGAACAAGGAGATTGTGAGAAAGAAACTGCCAGATTGAAATTGACAGTATGAAAACCTTGTGGCTGCTGGATGCTATAACTGAAGACCAGGGGATACAGAGATACCTCTCAAATAACAGCAGAGGTACTGGTAGACATTTGGGGCGACCCATGAGAGACCGGGGGTGTCGTGGAGGTGAGAAAGCTGATAACAACGACAGTGGCAAAGAGAAAACCTGGGACGACAGAGGACAGAGTTTATACTCAGGACTGTTTGTCCTACTAATAACATCATACATCCCTCAGACTCACCTTTTTAGACTGGATGATATCTATATGAACTTGGCTTAATTGATTAATTAACTGACCAGTTGAAATATCTTCTACCTATATATTTATTTTTATTACTTATATTTATCTATATTTTTAATAATTAATATTTTAATAATATGAACTATTAGTTTTATATTAACTCTTTTTAATTAAATTATTGTGGGGATTTTTAAGTGGATGGGAGGATGGTAGTGATGGCATGAATGAATGGGACTATTTTAGTAATTATTGGAATGAATGGAATACTGTGAATGAAAATGAATGGGAGGGGAGTGATAGATGGAATGGAGTGGGTGGGAGGGATTATAATATGTATGGAATGAATGAATATGACATGAATGGAATTTTTGGCACACCTGACGCTGGAGGGGCAGGAGGGGAGGGGACACTTATCTCTGGGGTGGCAGAGGGTCAAAATATCCCAGTCTTGCTGGGGAGAGGCAGGTATGGCGGAAGCCATGGAGCTAGCCGTTCCAGGGGAAGGAGGAATCGCTGCTTAGTAGCGATCCCTTCTTCAGGCTCCATGAGCTTAACTCAAAGCACTGGTGATGAGTGTAATTCTGGCCCTGGGCTCAAGTTGTTGCTACTCAATGCCAGGTCGGTGGTAAATAAAGCTCTCCTCATCCGGGATCTGATCCTGGATGAGGAGGCCGACCTGGCTTGTGTGACCGAAACCTGGCTGGGCCCGGAGGGAGGAGTTCCTCTCTCTGAAATTTGCCCAGCTGGGTTTCGGGTATGGCACCAACCTCGACCCCAGGGAAGGGGGGGAGGAGTGGCTATTATAGCCAGGGAGAGTCTTGGCCTGCGTAGGCTCATTGCTCCAGAGGTTGCGGGTTGCGAGTCCCTCCTGGTGAAGTTGGACTTAGGGGTTCAGGTGGGCTTGTTACTCACGTACCTGCCTCCCAGCTGCGTGTCAACAGCCCTGCCTGTGCTGCTCGAGGAGGTGGCCGGGCTGGCGGTGGAGTTCCCCGGACTTATCGTCCTGGGGGACTTCAATCTGCCGTCGCTCGGCGGTTCCTCTGGACTGGCACAGGAGTTCATGGCCACCATGACAGCCATGGACCTGACTCAAGTAGTTCAGGGTCCGACTCACGAGGGTGGGCACGCACCCGATATGATATTCCTCTCTGAGCAACTGAGTAATGATCTGAGATTAAGGGGCTTAGAAGTGCTGCCTTTGTCGTGGTCAGATCATTTCCTACTGCGGCTTAACTTCCTGGCTCCAATCCTTCCCCGCAGGGAGGCGGAACCAATTAGGAGGTTCCGCCCCAGACGCCTGATGGATCCAGAAGGCTTCCAGATGGCGCTTGGGGTTATTCCAGATACACTTGTCCACAGTTCGGCAGAGTCTCTTGCTGAGGCCTGGAACAAGGCTGCAGGGGAGGCTCTTGACCGGATTGCGCCGTTGCGACCTCTCCGCGGCACTAGACCCCGTAGAGCTCCATGGTTCAACGAGGAGCTCCGGGTGTTGAAGCGCCAGAAGAGACGTCTGGAGAAGCGATGGAGGAAGAGTAAGTCCGAATCCGATCGAACACTTGTAAGAGCTCATATTAAGACTTACAAAGTGGCGCTCAAGGCGGCAAGATGCGCGTATCATGCCGCCTTGATTGCATCAGCGGAATCCCGCCCGGCCGCTCTGTTTAGGGTAACCCGCTCCCTTCTTAATCAGAGGGGAGTTGGGGAGCCCTTGCAGAGTAGTGCCGAGGATTTTAACACGTTTTTCGCTGATAAAATCGCCCGGATCCGAGCAGACCTCGACTCCAATTGTGAAACAGAGTCGACTGACAATGAGTCAGTCGAGGTGACTGGGGCTAAACGTCTTTGTCCATCTGTCTGGGAGGAGTTTGACTTGGTGACACCTGATGAAGTGGACAAGGCCATTGGAGCTGTGAGTTCCGCCACCTGTTTACTGGATCCGTGTCCCTCTTGGCACGGAGCTGGGTCCAGGAGATTGTCAACGCCTCCTTGGGGAGGGGGTCCTTTCCGCCACTTTATAAGGAGGCGGTTGTGCGCCCCCTCCTCAAGAAGCCTTCCCTGGACCCAGCCGTGCTTAATAACTACCGTCCAGTCTCCAACCTTCCCTTCATGGGGAAGGTTGTCGAGAAGGTGGTGGCACTTCAACTCCAGCGGTCCTTGGATGAAGCCGATTATCTAGGTCCTCAGCAGTCTGGATTCAGGCCCGGCTACAGCACGGAAACTGCTTTGGTCGCGTTGATGGATGATCTCTGGCGGGCCCGGGACAGGGGCTTGTCCTCTGTCCTGGTGCTCCTTGACCTCTCAGCGGCTTTCGATACCATCGACCATGGTATCCTTCTGCGCCGGCTGGAGGGGTTGGGAGTGGGAGGCACTGTTCTTCAGTGGTTCTCCTCCTACCTCTCCGGTCGGTCGCAGTCGGTGTTAGTGGGGGGTCAGAGGTCGACCCCGAGGTTTCTCCCTTGTGGGGTGCCTCAGGGGTCGGTCCTCTCCCCCCTGCTATTTAATATCTACATGAAACCGCTGGGTGAGATCATCCAAGGGCATGGGGTGAGGTATCATCAATATGCCGATGATACCCAGTTGTACATCTCCACCCCATGTCCAGTCAACGAAGCAGTGGAAGTGATGTGCCGGTGCCTGGAGGCTGTTGGGGTCTGGATGGGTGTCAACAAACTCAAACTCAACCCAGACAAGTCCATTACCCTGGGGGGGGGAATTATTGACCCCCTCAGAGAGGGTCCGCAACTTGGGCGTCCTCCTCGATCCACAGCTCACATTAGAAAAACACCTTTCAGCTGTGGCGAGGGGGGCGTTTGCCCAGGTTCGCCTGGTGCGCCAGTTGCGGCCCTATTTGGACCGGGAGTCATTGCTCACAGTCACTCATGCCCTCATCACCTCGAGGCTCGACTACTGTAACGCTCTCTACATGGGGCTACCTTTGAAAAGTGTTCGGAAACTTCAGATCGTGCAGAATGCAGCTGCGAGAGCAATTATGGGCTTCTCCAAGTATGCCCATATCACTCCAACACTCCGCAGTCTGCATTGGCTGCCGATCAGTTTCCGGTCACAATTCAAAGTGTTGGTTATGACCTATAAAGCCCTTCATGGCACCGGACCAGAATATCTTCGGGACCGCCTCCTGCCGCACGAATCCCAGCGACCGGTTAGGTCCCACAGAGTTGGCCTTCTCCGGGTCCCGTCGACTAAACAATGTCGTCTGGCGGGACCCAGGGGAAGAGCCTTCTCTGTGGGGGCCCCGACCCTCTGGAACCAGCTCCCCCCTGAGATTAGGATTGCCCCCACCCTCCCTGCCTTTCGTAAACTCCTTAAGACCCACCTTTGCCGTCAGGCATGGGGGAACTAAAACACCTCCCCCTTGCCCATGTTGTTTTGTTGATTGAGTGACTGTGTGCCTGTTTTTTATATATACTGTTTTTTTATGAGATTATTAATTTCAATTGGAATCTGGATGGGTGGGCATTGGATTTGGTATTGTGTACTGTACTGTTTTTTATTATTGTTGTGAGCCGCCCCGAGTTTGCGGAGAGGGGCGGCATATAAATCCAATAAACCTAAACCTAAACCTAAACTGCAGTGTTTCTCAATCTTGGCACCTTTCTCAACCTTGGCACCTTTAAGACATGTAAATGTCTTAAATGTTCTACCCTCCACATCGGCAAA
Organism: Erythrolamprus reginae; assembly: GCF_031021105.1. Classification (NCBI taxonomy): domain Eukaryota; kingdom Metazoa; phylum Chordata; class Lepidosauria; order Squamata; family Dipsadidae; genus Erythrolamprus; species Erythrolamprus reginae. The sequence continues at coordinate 21,616,038 of NC_091954.1, read as the reverse complement.
AAGAATCCGAACCTCATATATCAACTGAATAAACAAAACCTCACAGCCAACCCCCACTCAGTAAAAGACCTTGGAATACTAATATCAAATGATCTAAGTGCCAAAGCCCACTGCAACAATATCTCCAAAAAGGCTTCTAGAGTTGTTAACCTGATCCTACACAGCTTCTGCTCTGGCAATCTCCGAGTCTACGGAGAGGGGCGGCATACAAATCCAATTAATAATAATAATAATAATAATTATTATTATTATTATTATTATTATTATTATTATTATTATTATTATTATTATAATTATTATTATTATTATTATTAATCTCATACTACTCACCAGAGCCTACAAAACTTTTGCCAGACCCATCCTTGAATACAGTTCATCTGTCTGGAACCCATACCACATCTCGGACATCAACACCCTTGAAAATGTCCAAAGATACTTCACCAGAAGAGCCCTTCACTCCTCCACTCGAAACAGAATACCCTATGAAAGCAGATTATCAATCCTAGGTCTAGAAAGCTTAGAACTACGTCACCTAAAACACGATCTAAGTATTGCCCACAAGATCATATGCTGCAACGTTCTACCTGTCAATGACTACTTCAGCTTCAACAGCAATAACACAAGAGCATGCAACAGATTCAAACTTAATATTAACCGCTCCAAACATGAGTGTAAAAAATATGACTTCAGCAACCGAGTTGTTGAAGCATGGAACTCATTACCTGACTGTCAACCCCTAACCCCCAACATTTTTCCCTTAGACTATCCACGATTGACCTCTCCAGGTTCCTTAGAGCAGTGTTTTTCAACCAGTGTGCCGGGGCACACTAGTGTGCCACGAGACATGGTCGGGTGTGCCGCAAAGCTCAGCAAGAGAGAGAAAGAGAGAGAGGAAGAAAGCAAGAGAGAGAGAGAAAAAGAGAGAGAGAGAGAAAGAAAGGCAGGGAAGGAGGGAGAGATAGAAAGAGCAAAAAAGAGAGGAAGGAAGGGAGAAAGAAAGGGATGGAGAGAGAGAGGAAGGAAGGAAGAGAGAGAAAGAGGGAGAGAAATAGAGTGAAAGGGAGGAAGAGAGAGATAATTTTTGTCCAAACTTTTTTTAGCCCCCCCACTCCCCCCCCCCGCTCAATGTGCCCCATGATTTTGTATATGTAAAAAATGTGCCGCAGCTCAAAAAAGGTTGAAAATCACTGCCTTAGAGGTCAGTAAGGGGCGTGCATAAGTGCACCAGTGTGCCTTCCATCCCCTGTCCAATTGTCTCTCCTTATCGCATTTATCTTTTCTTCCTTTCAAATATGTTCACCTATACTTTTATATCTTTTCTTCTATTCTTTTCTTTATTCATATTATTACATATCTATTCTCTTCAATTTGTATTATGTATTGGACTAGATAGATAGATAGATAGATAGATAGATAGATAGATAGATAGATAGATAGACAGATAGATAGATAGATAGATAGATAAAGACTTCAACTCCCAGAATTCCCCAGCCTGCCCCAGCACTTCCCAGCCAGCAATCATGTCTTGGGAATGCTGGGAGTTGAAGCCCACACTTCTTATATTTGGCATGTTAAGAAATACTGGTCTAGGGAGGGGTGGGCTACTACCCAGACCACGGGGGAGGGGATGCAGTGGGATAGCGAAAATGGAACTCCACCCCAGAGCACCCAATTTGCACTGAAAGATGTTGAAAGAAAATGCAGGGCATCCTGCATAAGCCACGCCCACAGTGTGGTAGTAAATATTTTGGTAGCCCTTCACTGGTTCTAGGGGATTGGGGATTCAGGCCCACTTAGAAACTGACTTGAAAGTCCTTTCCAATCTTACTTTATTTCTTTATTTATAAAACATGTACAAGATAGCATGTATAGGTATAAACATAAACATAAGCAAAGTTAGTACAGATAAATGAGGATAATAGGAGAGTAAGAAAGGGATGGTAGGCATGAAGGTGCGCTTATGCACGCCCCTTACAGACCTCTTAGGAATGAGGTGAGGTCGACAGTAGACAGTCTAAGGTTAAAGTTTTTGGGGTTTAGGGAAGAACCCACAGAATTAGGTAGTGAATTCCAGGCATTGATCAATCTGTTGATGAAGTCGTATTTTCTGCAGATGAGTTTGCACTGGTTTACATTACATTTGTATCTATTGTGTGCTGATGTATTGTTGTGGTTGAATATGAAGTAGTCAATGACAGGTAGGACATTGTAGGTTTCCTAGTCTCCCAGTTTCAGTGATCACAATTGCTCAGAACCTTGCATATTTTCAGGGGGGGCACTCCAATTATTGTTATTTTATGTCCCATTCATCACGTTGTCATCACGTACTGTCTATGCCCACAAAAGGTTTAATGAAGGGGGGAAAGTCCCGATATGTCACCCCTGGTCTAAATCATGCACTCATTCAATTCCTCTTCTACTTGAATTTTCAGAGACAGGGTTCCTCAATCTAAGAAGCAAAGGATTTAAATATTCTGTGAGTTATGTTCAGTATTTCTTTCCAGAGGGTAAGATCTGAGCAGTATTTGAACACACAATTAGCCAGGGTGGTCATAATTAAAACCAAGCACTATTTTATTTTTGGCCCAATGCAAACTATCAAAATTTGTTCAGTAATGTTCAACAGAAAAAAATGAGGTCAGGAAAGTAAAGGGTTGAAAACATAGGAAAGTGGGTTTTGTTATTAATGTATTTCGTTAGAAAGAATTTACGGGTAGCCAGTGAGGTAACTATCAGATTCATGACAGGTCATAGCTAACCCCAAACTTGACTTCCGATTGTCGAGATGATTAAACAAGCATATAATTGCTGGTTGTCCAGTGTTAGAAATTTAAATCCAGCTCTTGAGAAAACTTTCCATTTTAGCAAAATATGCAAGATTCCCATGACAGGTGGAACGCAACTGTCGAGCAAAGGTAGTCTTTATGTTGTTAACAAAGCCGGAAAATAATTTAAAAATATGAATTAGCTAAAGAATAATCCATGGAAAGTAAATCAGGTAGGATTAGCTTATGGTAGGAGAATCTGAAGCCCTTGGAGAATATAACCCCTGCATCTGTGCTATAAAATAAAGATATGGATGAATAAGGAGCATGAGGGAGGGACTGCCACAGAAAAAGACTGAATGGATTTTTTTGAGGGTGTCAGATGGCCTTTGGGGAAACAAATTAACACTTGGGCTTATGAGGTTAATGCAATTTCATTTGCCGCCTTCAATTTCAAGTGAGCGGTAGCCATAGGGGCAGCTCAGTGGTGGCTTCCGAGAATGGATGCTGGAGAAACCGAGCCACACACTGAAGAAGGAATCCCCTGTGTAGAACTTAATTTTACTCTCTTAGGCAAAGTGGCTTCCTGAATGAAGAGAGATTTATCTTAATAGCAAAATAAGAAAGAGAGGGAGCAGACAGGAAGGAGGTGGGTTGGAGAGAGGGAAAATGAGAATGCCGGAAGATAAAAGTGCTAGCACTCACCTTCTAAAATATAGAGTATTGTTGTAGTCAGGTAAATACTATGGAGAGTCCAGACAAAGAAAGATTTTTTTCAGCAACGGAGGTGCTCTCTCTCATTGGTTATTTAATTCAGTTCAACCTTCAGGTCAAACAAATCCACATTCACTCAGAGGCAGGGAAAAGGAAAAGGAAAATTAGCTCTTAATCCCCTGTTCCAGAGAATAATAATTGTAATAAAATAATACATTTGGAAAGCTTAGGTGAGGTATTCCAAGGGTTTCACATATCTGTCTATCTCTCCCCCCTCTCTTTCTTTCTTTCTTTCTTTCTTTCTTTCTTTCTTTTTTTCTTTTTTTCTTTCTTTCTTTCTTTCTTTCTCTTTCTTTACCTCTTTTTTTTCTTTCTCTTTCTTTCTTTCCCTCTATCTTTTTTCTCTCCATCTCTCTCTCTCTCTCTCTCTTTCTCTCTCTCTCATTATTTCTATCCTTCTTTTCTTTCCTCCTTTTCTTTTGGCTTTTGCTTACTTAGTGCTTCAACCATTACACCAAACTGGATTTTCATGTACACTATGTCATGAATAATATGGCCTGGCATTATTTGTCTTAAGAGAGGGATACAATTAAGATCAAGTGAGGTACTAAAAACACTCCATAAAGCCTTAGTAAGACCACATCTAGAATTCTGCATCCAGTTTTGGTCATCACACCATAAAAAAGATGTTGAGACTCTAGAAAGAGTGCAGAGAAGAGCAAACAAGATGATTGCAGAACTGGAAGCCAAAACATACGATGAACGGTTGCAGGAGCTAGTTTAGTGAAGAGAAGGAACAGGGGAGACATGATAGCAGTGCCCCAATATTTGAAGGGCTGCCACAGAGAGGATGGGGTTAAGCTATTTTCTGAGGCACCTGAAGGCCAGACAAGGAATGATGGATGGAAACTGATCAAGAAGAAACTCAACCTAGAAACAAGGGGAAATTTTCTGACAGAGAGAACAATCAACCAATGGAACAGCTTGCCTTCAGAAGTTGTGGGAGCTTCATCATTGGAAGCTTTCGTGAAGAGATGGGACTGCTATTTGTCAGACATGGTGTAGGGCAGTGATGGCGAACCTTTTTTTCCTCAGGTGCCAAAAGAGCATTATTGCACATGTGTGAGTGCCCATAACTATTAAGTCGGAGACTCGGCCGATCTGGTAGCAGCAGTATATTTAAGTTCAAACAGGAAGACACAACAAGCATGGGTAACATGAACTCAAAGGTAAGCCAGCCGGTGACAGATCTTTTATACCTCGGCTGATCAACATAACTACCAATAGGCAAACACTAACTTTCCCGCCAAAACCTGACTTTACCCGGTGATAGGAACAGCCAATGAAATGTTCCCTCCATCTATCACTGGGCAGAGACATTACAACACCCATAATTCAATGCCTGGAGAGGACGAAAACAGCTTCCACCACCACCTGGAGGCCGGAAACAGCCTGTTTCTCAACTTCTGGTGGGCCCAGTAAGCTCATGTTTCACCCTCCCCAGGCTCCAAAACCTTCCCTGGAACCTGGGGAGGGTAAAAATGACCTCCCCCATTCCCCCAGAGGCTCTCTGGAAGCCAAAAATTCCCTCCAGAGTCTCTGTGCGAGCCAAAAATCAGCCAGCTTTCATACACATGCGCGTTGGAGCTGAGTTACGGCAACTGCTTGCGTGCTAGCAGATATGAATCCATGTGCACCCGTACCATAGGTTCGCCATCACTGGTGTGGGTTCTCCTTCTTGGCTTATGCGGAGGTTGGACTAGAAGACCTACAAGATCCCTTCCAACTCTGTTAATCTGTCTGTCTAATTTGTCTGTTTTCTTATTTCATGCTGAAAACTATTATTTTTCTTTCAAAGGGGTTTTATTTCAGTAAAAAATCATAGACATTCTTACTGAAAAACATTGTTCTTGCTCTGAACAAACTGTCTCTCAGGAATGACTAAAGATTACATTTATTTTCAAGTTGACTTGAGCTGAACTCCTAGTCAATCACATGGAAGGTCTATTAGTTTGGGGAACATAAGAGGGAAATGGCTTTTTGTCTTCTGTTTGTTTGCTTGCTTAATCTAGGTGGCACCCCTGGTCTTTTCATTGGGACCACCACCAATTATTAAATAGGGTTTCTATTCAAATTGGCTGTGAAATGCTATGGCTAGAATAATCTAGGAGAAAGGGAGACTCGCTTAGCATGAGTTAATATTTAGGAAAAGAACTCAATTTTTCTAATAGAATTGTCAAAGTTTGGAGTATTCTATTTGATTCAGTTGCTTCAGCTACTAACTTTCATAGTTTTAAAACTTAAAACTTGCCCTAACTTCTGTGGAACTCGCCCCATATTTTAAAGGTCCTTAAGGGGGCATGTGTGCACTAACTCACTTCTCGACCCAAACACATTTTATTTTTTTGTTACAGCAATAATGAAATCTGAATATTTAAGCAAAAGGAAAATTTCTCAATTGTTATGATTGGTTGCTCAGTTAGCCAGATGTGGATTTGACATTTTTATCCATCCTTTCCAAGGAGATAGAATAAGTAGATGTGTTTTGGTACTAACAATATCATCACAGGATATATTCCATTCATAATAACCCTACTGCTGTGTTTGCTTAGAAACAGCCGGCCGGTTAGAGCCGTGCGATTGGCGTCCCTATCCAAGGTTCTGATAGGGCGCTTTCCATAGTTACTTTGTAAGCGGGAAAGCTACTGTGTATTTGATTGGTTCCTGCCTCAGCCAGGGCTTGCTATATAACCCTGTATGTTTTGTATGATTCTCTAAGCCTGTACCTGCCTGTCTGGCATGCATTCCGTATTAAAGCCATCTGTTAACTAAGGCCTCCTCTGTTTTACTGGCGATGAGGATTCTAGCCATTCTTTGAAGAATTCTATGCTTGGACTCTGTACGTAAGTGAAAATGTCAGTGCAGCTTACTTTCGCCCCTTTCAATCCCCAAGGGGAGACGTGGGAGTCCTATGTCGCCCGTTTCGATTGCTTCTTAATTTCCAACGGGTACACGGAAATTTCCGGTGACAGGAAAAGATCTTATTTCCTGGGGTTTTGTGGCCCGGAGATGTTCGAAACTGCCCGAGCATTGTTTGTCCCTACTTCGATCCACGACGTATCTTGGGAGGACTTTTTAAAAACATTGCAGGACCATTATGCCCCGGCTCCCTCACGGTGTGCGAGGCGCTATAAATTTTACCAGCGGAACCAAGCCGAGGGGGAGTCTATAAATGACTATGTGGCCGCCCTCCGCCGAGCGGCACTGTATTGCGAATTCGCTGACCTAAATGACTACCTCCTGGACAGGCTTGTAATTGGGGTGAGAGACGGTCGTCTCAAGCGGCGTCTCCTGGCTATTAGGGATTTGACATTTCAAGCGGCGCTAGCGGAGGCTCGTGCGTTTGAGCTGTCAACACAGTCGCTGGCAGCCATGGACAGCACCGTGAATGTCACCCGAAAGACTACAGTTTCCACCGATAGGGCCACCGTTCTCCCTGAAGAGGATGGCAGTCATGAAGCAGAGGAGGAGGAGGTGTGCAAATTGGCAGTGAATAGGACCTGAGACGCTCCGGTTACCCGTCCCAGGCCGCCCCAGTCACCTTGTCAGGGTTGTGGGGGTAATCATCTGAGGTCCTCCTGCCCGTCCCGTGATGCCGTGTGTTGGCATTGTGGTGCCAAAGGGCACCTTTCCAGGGTCTGCCGTTCTCGCAGAGCTTCCACAGCTGTGGCCCGGGAGCAACGGGAGCCCCAAAGTTTCATTCCCCGATGGCAGAAGAAATTCCCTTCGAGCCGGCGTGAGGATTGCAACGCTATCTATAGTCGGCCACGTTTGGCTACCACTTTTGTGAAAGAGATGTCTAATTCAGCGGAAAAGATCTCGTTGGAGGTCCAGTTGGGCACTTCGAGGTGCCCAATGCAAGTGGACACTGGATCTGCCCATTCCTTAATTTCGTGAGCAACCTTGAAGCGCTGTTTCCCAGCTATCAGCAGAGGTCGCCTGTCTCCATGCGCTGTGCAACTGAAAGACTATCAAGGGACACCAATTCCTATTTTGGGGGAGGGCCGTTTCCCAGTCCGTTTCAAAACTTTTGTGGGCAAGTTGCCTCTTATTGTAATTAATGGGCCTTTCTCTAACCTTTTAGGATTGGACTGGTTCAAGGCTTTGGGACTCTCTGTGATGGGGGTAAATACTGTCTGTGATATGAGAAGGTTTGAGGTTCTGGCACGGGAATTTCCAACAGTATTTGATGGTCAGTTGGGCTGTTATACGGGAACCCCGATTGCGTTCGGTTTAAACCCACAAGAACCGGCGGTTCGTTTAAAAGCCCGCCGGGTGCCCATTCCCCTCCGGCCGAAAGTGGATGAGGAACTGGACAGGCTGATTGCCCAGGGGGTGATAGAACTGGTGGATCAGGCAAAGTGGGAAACCCCGGTGGTCATTGCATTCAAGGGGGATGGTGGAATTAGGCTGTGTGGGGACTATAAGTGTTCCATTAACAAAGCGTTGGCACACCACTCATATCCATTGCCAGTGGTGCAACAGCTGCTGCACACCTTGGGAAAGGGTCAGGTGTTCGCGAAGCTTGATTTATCTCAGGCTTATCAGCAGCTTCCCGTTGACCCCCTGGCTGCAGAAGCGCAGTCAATCATCACCCATCGGGGGGTATTCAAGTGTCACCGCTTACAATTTGGGGTCTCTATTGCCCCAGGACTATTCCAGGGCCTGATGGAAAGGTTGCTATATGGGCTCGAAGGAACGGTGCCATATTTTGATGACGTCCTGGTGTCGGGGAGTTCCACTGACGAGTTGATGGCACGAATAAGGAAGGTTTTGTCCAAGTTCAGGGACGCGGGGCTTAAGCTAAAGGAAAAGAAATGTGTTTTTGGTGTCCCGAGGGTGGAATTCCTGGGCTTTATTGTTGATGGGGAGGGAATTCACCCCACCCCTGAAAAGACACGGGCGATTAGGGATGCCCCCAGGCCACGTTCCAAGGCTGAGCTGCAAGCCTTTTTAGGACTCTTAAACTTTTACGCGGTTTTTATCCCGCATAAGGCGTCGGTGGCCGAACCTTTGCACCGGCTTTTGGACAAGCACTCAAACTGGCACTGGGGAGGAAGGGAGGAATCGGCTTTCAATGGGGTCAAGGCAATACTCTTGTCCAACAATGTGCTGGCCCAATACTCTCCAGGTTTACCTTTGATCTTGACCTGTGATGCTTCACAACACGGGGTGGGCGCTGTCCTCAGTCACAGACTGCCAAATGGAGCCGAAGCCCCTCTGGCATTTTTCTCTCGCACATTGGCTCCGGCAGAAAGAAATTATGGACATATCGACAAGGAGGCACTGGCACTTATTGCTGGGGTCAAGCGGTTCCACGATTACTTATATGGGAGGCATTTCGAATTGGTCACAGACCACCAACCATTGCTGGGGTTTTTATCAGGCAGCCGTCAAAGTCCGGTAGTTCTTTCACCCAGGATGTCACGCTGGATCGTCTTTCTAGCGAACTACAATTATACGTTAACCTATAAGCCTGGACGCCACATAGCACACGCCGATGCCCTGAGCAGATGTCCGCTGCCTGGTGTTCTCGTCAACCCTGCTCTGGCGTGCTCCGTGTTTGCTCTATCTGAGAGTGCAATTCCTATTTCTGCAACCGAAGTAGCGGGAGTAACTGGACGAGACGCCATTCTGTCCCAAGTAAGGCAATGGGTGTTAAGAGGATGGCCAGCCACAGCCCCTGCAGACGTTTTTGTCCCATTTTTCAGGTGTCAGTCAGAGTTCTCTGTAGAGAAGGGGGTGGTGCTGCGAGGAAGCAGGGTGGTAATTCCGGAAACCTTGCGCAGCCAGGTGCTGGCATTATTGCACAGAGGTCACCCAGGCATAGTGCGCATGAAGAGCTTAGCTCGGGACTATGTTTGGTGGCCTGGGTTAGATAAGGCGGTAGAGCTAAGAGTGGCTGGATGTGCAGCGTGCCAGGAAAGTCGTCCTTTCCCTCCTCGGGCCGAGCCGCTGGTTTGGGAGCCGCCAGCTGGACCTTGGGCTCGCATACACATTGATTTAGCCGGTCCCTTTATGGGACAGACCTTCCTAATAGTCGTGGATGCCCATTCGAAATGGGTAGAGGTTGTCCAGCTTAGATCTACCTGCGCTCAGGCGATCATAGACGCCCTACTGACTTTATTTGCCACGCATGGGTTCCCCGACCTCCTCGTTTCAGATAACGGTCCCCAGTTCACAGCGGTGCAGTTTGAGTCATTCTTAGCATCTGCTGGCATCAGACATGCATTAAGCTCGCTGTGGCATCCGGCCAGTAATGGCCAGGCGGAACGGGCAGTTAGGTCTGTAAAAGACGCCCTTAAGAGGATGCCGCAAGGTTCTTGGCAGGAAAGGCTAGCAGATTTGTTGCTAGCGCAACATTCCACCCCCTGTGTGGCTACGGGTAAAACCCCAGCCGAACTATTAATGGGTCGCAAGCTCCGCATCATTCTGGACAGACTGCACCCATGGTATTCCCAAACTGTGCAGTGGCCAGTAACCCCAACCCGACAGGTAAAAATTGGAAATACTGTTTTCGTTAGGTCTTACTCAGGAGGACGGAATTGGGAAAAGGGAATAGTAAGCAGGGAACTGGGGCCCCGGTCTTTCGAAATCGAACTTTTGGATGGTAGGATTTGGAAGAGGCATTTAGACCAGATCCGAATTGACAGGGCGAGTGATCTCCGAAGGGAAAGAGATGGTGAGCAGTCAGGAGCGGCTCACAGTCAGTTTCAGCTGCCCGCAAGACTGTCGGGGGAAAACGCCTCCTCAGAGTCATTAAGGGGTGAGGAAATTCAGGATTCAGAAGAGGGAGTGCAAGAACCAAATTCGGAAAGGGTTTCCGAGCCGGCGGTCATGCCTCGGCGCTCCGAGAGAGTGCGCTACAAACCGGCATATTTAAAGGACTATGTATGTGTCAATCAAGGGGTTAGGAGTGCTGTGTTTGCTTAGAAACAGCCGGCCGGTTAGAGCCGTGCGATTGGCGTCCCTATCCAAGGTTCTGATAGGGCGCTTTCCATTGTTACTTTGTAAGCGGGAAAGCTACTGTGTATTTGATTGGTTCCTGCCTCAGCCAGGGCTTGCTATATAACCCTGTATGTTTTGTATGATTCTCTAAGCCTGTACCTGCCTGTCTGGCATGCATTCCGTATTAAAGCCATCTGTTAACTAAGGCCTCCTCTGTTTTACCTACCTTCTGCAATTCATGGATGTGATTTTTGTCAGTGCTGATTATGTTCAAATGGTGCTCCAGATGTTTTGGAATGGTACCCAGGTGACAATTACTATTGGTCCTACCTTTGATTTCTTTTGCGCTACTTATTCTGTTTCTATTTGGAAGTCTTTGTATTTTGTGATTTTCACCATTTCTTTCTCTTCTCTTCTCTTCTCCTCTCATTTTATCTTATCTGCAGCTACTTCCAAGCCCATTCTCCAGATTTTCTTCTGTCTTCCTTATCAAAAATTGTTAATTCTAGGTTTAACAGGTTGGTAGGCACTTGTCTGTTTGGATTCTAAAGTTCCAGCGCATTATTATTATTATTATTATTATTATTATTATTATTATTATTATTACTACTACTATTTTCATCTGCATATATTGAATAATTGTTCTGCAAACAAAGCATAACACATCCTGTCATATTACAAATTCATGCAATTTATATCTCTTAGCCTTTATAATTATATCACAGTGAATGTCCTTGACTTTAGAGAAATATACTGTGTTAACTAAATGCCTGCTCCAATATGCCTTTAAAAGTGTTATTATATCAGGAAAGGAAATTGTTTTTAAATGGATCAATAGTATTTAACATTTTTAACATCTGAAATCTGTATTCTTGTTGGTAACCTAACATTATGTCTAATAAAATAAATCCCAGCTGTGGCTCAAAGCTATATTTTTAGTCTCCTGGGTTTCTGGTAACTACATATTTTCTTTGCCTTTGTTTTCTCTTGTTTTACTTGAAGCCCACGATAAAAATACTGCAGAGGAGAGTGGGGAAACCACACTCTTTGAAATTGGGAAAATATACATTTGAGAGAAGCCCTGTAAATTGGGGACAATCTCAGAGACTTGATATAAACAAACTCCCCTTCTAGTTAATTATCAAGTGGAAAAGATTAAAAATGAAATGGCCTTCTCTGTGTTTATAGCAGAGCAAACGAGATCAGATTCCAGCATGGGATAAGGGTTGTTTGATGGGTTGAAAAGTAAAAATACAAAGAAAATGGGGTTGGAAAACTAGACCGAGAAAGGAAGGAATCCAATCAAGCCCTGGACTTCCTAAAAAGAAATTTCTACATCCCATTTGAATGCACTCTTAAAGTTTGAACCACCTAGCTCATCCAGAATTCAGAATAACAGAACTGGAAGGGACTTTGGAGATCTTCTAGGTCAACCCCTAGCCAAGCAAGAGACCCTATACCATTCTGGACAAATGGCTGCCCAGCCTCTTTTTGAAAACCTCCAGTGATGGAGCATCCACAACTTCTGAAGGCAAACCATTCCACTGATTAACCGTAAGGAAAATTCTTATTTCTTTTGTGAGTGGTCCACGACCAACTCAGTTAGTCACAGACTCTGAGGAAGATGAACAGGGTTCATCTTGGTACCCAAGGCTGAAAGTGAGAGTGAGGGAGAGTTGGAACCTAAGAAACCTGGGAACCACCAGAGACTGTAGAAACTCCAACTATGGTATTGTCTGACTCAGAGGAGGAGAGGGACATTGGGGAGCAGGACCCCCTATTAGATGCCAGGGTCAGAAGGTCACAAAGCAGAAAGGAATATCTTTATAGGAAAAGTTCTAGAGGGTGAGAAAGAAAGAAAGAAAGAAAGAAAGAAGGAAGGAAGGAAAGAAAGAAAGAAAGAAAGAAAGAAAGAAAGAAAGAGGGAGGGAGGGAAGGAGGGAGGGAGAGATCAAACTCCCATCTCAAGTTAAAAGGCACTCATCTAATTACTAGGACAGAATGAAGGACTTCCAGCAATAGATTTAGAAGTGAGGATATGGCTAGAAGCCACAAGGAAATCTGGAAACTGAAAGCAGAATTTCTCACTTTGCAGGCTGTATAAGATTGAAAGATGGATGTGAGAATTGTGAGCCAAGGAAAAACTAAAACTGCCGAGATATAAACAAAGTACAGTGGTCCCTCGATTTTCGCGGGTTCGAACTTCGCGAAACGGCTATACCACGGTTTTTCAAAAATATTAATTTAAAAATACTTTGCTGTTTTTTCCCCTATACCACGGTTTTTCCCGCCCAATGACATCATACGTCATTGCCAAACTTTCATCCGCCTTTAATAAATATTTATTTTTAATAAACTTTAATAAATAAACATGGTGAGTAATAATCTAAATGGTTGCTAAGGGAATGAGAAATTGCAGTTTAGGGGTTTAAAGTGTTAAGGGAAGGCTTTTGATACTGTTCATAGCCAAAAATAGCGTATTTACTTTCGCATCTCTACTTCGCGGAAATTCGACTTTCGCGGGCGGTCTCGGAACGCAACCCCCGTGAAAATCGAGGGAACACTGTACATCCAATTGGATGTCTTGGATAGAAGCAGACTTGGGTGGACCCCAATGAACCAATGATTACATAATCTACTTGGAAGAGTTGGTTCTCAGACAGAGAAAGATTAAAGTAACCATGATGTAGCCAATTACAGTATTATGAACAAAGAGAGCTCCTCTGGAGCACTATGACATTTTCAGGAAAAAAGACTCACAAACAAACCATCCCATCACACATTGAGATATATAGGCCCTAAACAAAAAACATTTCAATGTGAAATTCTTGTACCACTAAACCTTTCCTGTTAATATACCATGATATATTAATATATCTTGCTAAACTCTGAGAGAATCATCCTTGAAAAAGAATCATTTTTAATTCAGGAAAAGACTGCCAAAGATCTGACAATGTTATTGGGTCTATGGTGTGAGACTTTCTTTTTGCATTAATTGGGATTATTGTGATCAAAGCAGCAAATGCAAACTGCCCTGCCTTGACAAAAGAGACTAGCTTCTAACCCTCTACACACAGAGCAAGTAGGATGAAACAAACAGACATTTTGCAATTCTAATTGCCTAAAAATAGATGTTTTATTTGAAAGCTGGGATTCCTGAGGAAATGTTTGAGTTAACCTTAACTTTCCTTCTCATAAATTACTAAAATGGACTGTTGGATTCTCATCACTTGGATTAACTGGTGATAATTAACAGACTGCAGGGAAATTGACACAATGGAAAACACTTTGCCATGGAAAGTGTGGTGATGATATTCAAACAGGTCTTTCAAAGATTATGCTTTGCTTAGTTTGATAAATGGCTCATTCAGAATTTGTGGATGTCCCAAAAACAACAATAATACTGAAGTTGATCCACATAATGAGCCATGATGGCACAATGGTTAGAGGGCAGTACTGCAGGCTGTTTCTGATTACTGCAATTTGGCAGTTTAATTCTCACCAGGCTCAAGGTTGACTCAGCCTTCCATCCTTCGGAGGTGAATAAAATGGAGACCCAAATTATTGGGGGCAATATGCTGACTCTGTAAACCACTTAGAGAGGGCTGTAAAGCACTGTAAATTGGTATATAAGTCTACCTGCTATTGCTATTACTAATAGAGGTTCAAAGAAGGAAGATATTAAAAGAATTTTCTTCTAAAATACATATTTTTTTCAAAATTAAATGTAGAAATTGATGTCCTGAGAAGGCTTATAACTGAGGCAGATACATTAGTAAAGGGTAACAAGTTTATTCAGCTCAATAACAACGCTGACAGTGTGGTGTAAAAGTGCTAGTTCACTCTGGCTAACAGAGAGTGGCAAGAGTTAGCACCTCTGACAGCTCTTTATATAGTTGCGCCAGAACGGCAGGAACCAATCAGGACTCTGTTCTGCCAACATCAGCTGTGGACTGAAGGGAAGCCTGGATGCAGCAGAAATTATGATGTAGCCAGGCTAAATCCACAAGGATATCTGGGATTGTCAACACTGAAATAGGAAGTTTCTTTATTTTATTTTTGTAAAATAAGATATGTTTATTTTACAGAAAGCTTCAGTTGAAAGATGAGATTTGAAAATATGAACAAGGAAAACATGAAATGCGTGATATTTATTTATTTTACTGTATTTATTTTACCTTATTTATTTTATTTATTTTATTTATTTTATTTATTTTATTTATTTTATTTATTTTATTTATTTTATTTATTTTATTTATTTTATTTATTTTATTTATTTTATTTATTTTATTTATTTTAGTTATTTTAGTTATTTTAGTTATTTTAGTTATTTTATTTTATTATTTTATGTTTTCTTTTATATTTTCTTTTCTTTTATATTATATTTTATTTTATTCAATTTTTTTTTAGATGTGTTTAGGAATAAATGAATTAAAATGGATCAAAATGGGCTTTTATATGTAATATGCGATCTATTAGATGATTATGTAATATGCAACTCAGTCCATATAAAGATATAGAAATGAAATGATATTTAAAGAAGACAGATAAATACTGGAAGAGATGAAAAGCATTACATTTAGAAAAAACATAATAGTGCTAATGAGTGATTTTAATGCTAGAGTTGGAGAAATAGTGGAAATTGCAATTGCAAGAAGAGACAAATTGGATAAATGTAATGATGAAAGAGATGGGTTAAAAGAATTTTGCAAAAATAAATGTTGCAAAACAATATTGATTGTTAAACATCTGCTTCAAGGAACATCAATTAAATATATAATTAGACACAGGGGCAGATTCCTCTTACCTGCTGCTACTGGTGGGCTGCATATGCAGCATGAGGATTCTCATGTGTGCGGGTTCATTGCACGCATCCCCAGCATGATTTTGCTTCCACGCATGCGCGGGAAGAAAGCACGCACCAAAATCTCATGAGAGGACATGTGCAAAAGAGTGATTTTGGCGATTTTTTGCTTCTGCACAAGCGCGGGCGTCCCCTCATGAGATTTTGCTTCTGTGCATGTGCAGGAAACAAAAAAAGACTAAAATTTCAAGAAAAAAGATGGCAGCGCCCGAGGGACTGTCACCTGAGCACAAATTGTGCAATCCGGAGGTCCCTACTGGTGTGAAGTCACCTACCGCACCGGTAGCAATCCGCCACTGATTGGATGGCAATATCTGAAACAAATTAACCACCTGACAACAAACTGAATTCTAGAACCCAAGAAATTCAAAGAAGAGATTTATTTTACAATAAATCATTGTAAAAAAGCAAAGTAACACACAGTCCAAAATTTCAATGAAGAAAAGTATTGTGTGGTGGGTTTCAATAGGCAAGAAACAAACCAGCATAGCTACAACAGGATTCATTGAATGAATATTTCTAACTGAGAAAACAACAGACAATGCCTGTAATCGCCTACGGAGAGGGGCGGCATACAAATCTAATAAATAAGTAAGTAAGTAAGTAAGTAAGTAAGTAAGTAAGTAAGTAAGTAAGTAAGTAAGTAAGTAAGTAAGTAAATAAATAAATTTAATTTGAAGTCCACACCTCATAAAGTTGTCAAGGGTGGAGACCTCTGAAGGTTAGTTTCACTTTAGCAGGGCTTAACACAACTACCCTGTTTCCCCCAAAATAAGACATCCCCTGATGTTAAGCCCAATTGGGCTTTTGTGTGCATGACAATAAGGCCAAGGGCTTATTTCAGGGTTCAAAAAAATATAATGCAGAGTTTTATTTTTTGGGAAACACGGTATATATATTAAATACATAACAAAAAGATCCAAATGGTTTTCAGAAGAAGCTATCATAAACCCATGAAAAACTGGAAGATGAAAGATTTGAGCAATAAGAAAAAAAGAGCTGATAACTGAACACAAACATTCAACATCAAAAAAATAAAAGGCTAAAGAAAAGTATCTCACTCAAAAAGGCCAATAGTACAAGAAAATAACAATAGAGAAAAAGGTTGGGGGGGGTTATAAAAAGGTCAGAGAAATCTCAAAATAAATGTGGAGCTACATAGAAGTACTTGACAATAATAATGGAAGGAATCTAATATATGCAAATACAATAAATGAAAGAAGTACTAAAACCCTTTACAAACAGGATTATGGCAGAAACATATGCAGAGAAAGGGTACGTTGGAGAACCAACTCCACTTGAAGTGAAGTATGGGAGGCAATAAATCAGATGTCAAAGAGAAAAGCACCAGATGCCAACGAAAAGCTCATTGAGTTATTTAGAGTTGCAGGAACCGACTTAATAAAAATGCCAACTGTTCCATGTCTGCAAATAAGGAACAACACAGCGTGGCCTGGAGATTGGAAAATATTGGTTTACTGTATATTCTTATGATGAGGGATATAAATTTGTTTAATAAAGAAATAACAATAACTAAATTATGTAAGCATGTACCATATTTTTTAGAGTATAATACACATCTTAGTTTTTGGGGAGAAAAATAGGGGGAAAATCTACCTACCAGGTATTCATCTGGATGGCATCTTTACTCTGGACAGCTTCAGCACATTCCCTGGTTAGGATTGAAAACAAATCTTCTTTGAAGGGAGTAGCAATGAAAACAAGCCTGCAAAGACTTAGGGCTGCAAAAAAAAACTTATTTGGAGTAAAAATGAAAAAAATATTGCCAGCCGGGAAAATCATTAGCACCTCATTAGGGCTGAAGAAACTTTTTCAGAGGGAGTAACAATGAAAACAAGCCTGCAAGCCCAGGAGATCATTAAGTGGGGGAAGAAAAGCTTTGAAAAAGCTACATTCGGAGTATAAGATGCACCCAAATTTTCAGCCTCTTTTAGGAGGGAGAAAGGTGCATCTTATACTCCAAAAAATATGATATATTGGTCATCCACTGCAGCCCCCTACAAGCAAGGTTTAGCTTAAGATTTTAAAAAGAATACCTGGCCGGTGCTTCACTCCCTGGCCCATTTTGCTGCAGGGCCAGGGAGACACGGCCCTCGGCGTCGCCGCCATCTTGGAAAGGCCGAGATCTCGGCCAGCTTCGGCAGGCTTCGGCCTAGCCAATGACGTTGTCCAGGGGCGGAGCCTGCCAGCCCTATAAAAGGGTTGGACAGGCTTCAGGGCCTCCTTTTCGCCCTGGACGGCGAAGCGAACACCCACCCGCCCTCCCTATCTTTCAGTGTGCCACTGTGGGTCGCCCTTAGGAGGGCCGAATAGGAATTTTTGGTGGTCTCGGGATTTCCTGTGACCGTTTTTTCGTCTATTCCACACTGCGGTGATGGATATGTGGTTAGGGGGTGCTTCGCCCCCCAGTTAGGTTAATTGGCTTACATTTGGTCATTTGGGTAGGCAGGTTAAGGGCGGAAAACTGGGTGGTGTTTAGCAACTGCGTGTTCTCCGTTGGGCATCTTTGGGGATGATTGACAGGTTCTCTCCAAAGGCTCATGGTGGAAACGACCTGAGCAATTGGGGGGAACCTGTCTTTGGGTCCCGCCCATTTCCTTCCCCTTGTAGGGGTTAGACGGCGGGACCTCCCACATGCAGGTGCATGGCAGAGATTCAGGTGAGGGCGTGGCCCCTCACCTGGGTCAGCATGGAGCTACGCCCATAAGTTGCCCCGGAAGTTTTTCTGACGTCATTTTCCGCCCCGGAAGCAATTGTTTGACCCTGCGGGTCCTTGTTTAGGGTTATCGTTAATTTATGCTAATTTGTTTAAATAAATTATGCAAATTTAATTAATAAAATTACCCATTTTAAATCCAGCTCTTTGTGTCCATGTCGTTACTCCGCCTCTGCTGCAAAAACAGAGCCATATTTGCAGCATGGAAGGAAGAAAATATATTAGCCATAATTATTTCATTTTGAGCAAATCTGCATAGAAATGGATTCCACTTAACCTAGGGTGCTTTGCAAAAGACTTAACCACAAGAGGGTCTAGAATTGATTTCAAATTGGTTTTGAGTAAGTCTGTGTATTATATTATGTGTGAAGGGCTTTTTAAAAGGGTATGTCATTACAAATGTGTGGATAACCTTGATGTTGCATATCTGAGCTACGTGCATTCACATATATTAATATGTTAATGAATGAAGATATCCAGTGTCTACACAAATGGAAATGCTGGATATGTGAGCTTGGAGCTTTGGAAATTCTGAAATTTCAAGTGCCAAGTAAAATAATTTCATTTTCAAGGGAGAGGGAGGGAGAGGGAAAAAGCAACATACATGCATACATACAGTACATACATACGTACATGCATACATACATACATATCACTCCTTCCCTCTCTCTCCCTCTCCATTAATGAGAGGTGGATATAATTAACAAAAGAAGAGAAATGCCAAATCAACAGGCAGATTTATGAAAAAGAGTAACATGGCACTAGAAAACAAATGTGGCACTTCAGATTCTAAGGCCAAAAATATGTTCCTTTTCTTTTTTGAGAAACAAGGTCTCAAGAGGAAAAAAGCTCTTGGCTGAACTGGCCTGGGCAATGAAATCCTGCCTAGAAAAACACTAGTTGTAGACCTTTGAGAGAGAAGCCATGTAAAAGAACATTTTCCCTGGAAAAAGCAATACCAAACTAATTCCAGTTAATTTCCACGAAAACTATGGCTGTGTTAATGAAGTCTCCAGGAATCCGGCCTGCATATTTAAATACTGAGAGTTTCTAATTCCATGGATTAAAGAATCCAGCAACAACCAGAAATGCTCATTTGCAGTTCAAAACAAAACAAAAAGTTGCTAAACTATTCAATTTACCAATTTAAACTCATCAGGAACTTTAATGTTGGAAAATACATGAAGAATTGCTTTTTTGAGACTTATGAACTCCATGATTTACTCTCTGGTTGCCATTACTTGGAATGCAAAATAAGGACATCAGTAGATGGCAGTGAGGAGCTAAAGAAAATCCTAACATTCAGTAGTCCTCCAGTGGCGATCCGTATTTTTGCAGCTCTTATATGGGAATCCTGTTCTGCCCACATGCTCAAAATGAAGCATTATTCGCTTAATAGGTATTATCATTTTGAATATCAAATTTAATACGACGGGACTGCCTCTTGCCACATACCTCCCAGAGACCAATTAGAGCACCACAAGTTGGCCTCCTCCATGTCCCGTCGACTAAGCAATGCAGATTGGCGGAACCGCGGGGGAGGGCCTTCTCTGTGGCTGCTCCAGTTCTATGGAACCAGCTACCCCCCAAGATCTGCACAGCTCCCACCCTACCCTAAGGGGGCACAATATGAGCAAGGGGGCACAATATGAGGTGAGTTGGGGGAAAGATTAGAAGCAACGTGAGAAAATATTATTTTACTGAAAGAGTAGTAGATGCTTGGAACAAACTTCCAGCAGACGTGGTTGGTAAATCCACAGTAACTGAATTGAAACATGCCTCGGATAAAAATATATCCATCCTAAGATAAAATACAAGAAATAGTATAAGGGCAGACTAGATAGACCATGAGGTCTTTTTCTGCCGCCAATCTTCTATGTTTCTATGTTTCTACTAGCCTTCCCTAAGGCCACAAATACCTGACTTTGCTGGCTGGCCTGGGGGCCACGAATTGTACATTTTTCATGGCCAAACTGTATGAATGGTGTATGCATGTGATTATGGCTGTTTTATCATTAATGGGCTCCTTTTATTATGGAGTTTTATAGTTTTAGATATTCTATTCGACTTCTTCTTATTGTTCTGTATATATTTGTATTTGTATTTATATTATTATTGTAAGCTGCCCTGAATCCTTTGGGATTGGGTGGCATAGAAGTCGAATGAATGAATGAACGAACGAACGAACGAACGAACAAACAAACAAACAAACAAACAAGGAATTTGGTGAAATGAAGCCCACATATCAGTGGTGTTAATCAACCAGTTCTATCAGGTTGGTGCAAACTGGTAGCGCTGACTGTAGGTGACCCCACCTACCCACCCAGACATAAGCACGTCACATTTTTTATGCTGTTCGCATGCGCAGAAGGCTTCGCACATGCACTCACATTTGCAAACTAGTAGGGAAGGTAAGTTAATACCACCGCTGCTACATATATGAAAGTTGCTGAGTTTGAGAACCCCTCGATAGTTTAGAGTTATTGGGCCCCAGATGGAGAGGGGAACCCATATCCTTCACACAGAATCAGTAGCAGAAATTTTGAATAGTTTGGGGAACTGGAAATCCTACTTTCTAGCTACTCCGTATCACACGGCAGAGCTGATCGTCACACAGCTGACCATCGGATATACCAGTTTGCTCAAAGTGGTAGCATTTTTTTTACTACTGGTTTGGGTGAACCGGTCCAAACCAGTAGCATTTCACCTCCGCATGTAGAGTTTGATACTCCACAACTAACAACTTGAACTGGATCTGGAAGCAAATTGGCACCCAGTGCAGCTTCACAGATCAGAGGTATTACACGTGCCTTTCTTTCTTTTTCTTTTCAACTTTTAACTTGACCATGGGGTGAATGCTAACAAACCATGCAGTCAGATTTCTCCATCTCAGCTTCTCTTTCCTTCCTATCTTCTTCAAATCCACCAGGGAGAAAGGAGGAGGGGGTGGAGATAATCTGGCACCAGGTATGGGGGTTAAAAAGCCCCTCTGGAGAACAGATACAACCTCAAGAGGCTTGATTGTTCAGAGACAGCCCTGTAAACTTTTTCTCCTATCTAGGGGGCAAGAATCAAACCAGCATTCAGCACAGACCATATAGACCAGTAATGCGAACCTATGGCACGGGTGCTACAGGTGGCACACAGAGCCATATCTGCTGGCACTCGAGCTGTTGCCCTAGCTCAGCTCCAACATGCATCTGTGTGCCGGCCAGCTGATTTTTGGCTTGCACAGAGGCTCTGGGAGGGCGTTTTTGGCTTCCAGAGAACCTACAGGGGGATTGGAGAAGGCGTTTTACCTTTCCATGGCTCTAGGGAAGCCTTTGAAGCCTGGGGAGGGTGAAACACTAGCCTACTGGGCCCACCAGAAGTTGGGAAACAGACCTTTTCCCACCTCCAGAGGTCTTCTGGGGGTGGGGGGAGCCTCCATGTACATTGAATTATGGGTGCGGGCACTCATGCATGCATGATAGCATGCACCTACCCTCTTTCAGCACTTTAGGGAAAAAAGGTTAGCCATCACTGATATAGACAATGCGTGGTTCACAGCCTCAGCTGCTACAAAGTGTTTGTAGCTTTTGTAAGCTAGTGTATTTTCTTGCTTTCTTTTTTTTTTCCACATCAGCCCCCTGAGAGTACCCAGTGGAGAGCATCATATGGGGATATGCATTGCACGTTATGATTACCTAATTTGATATTCATTTGAAGAGAGTTAGGTTTATATTGGTTTTGCTGATAGAGTTCCCGGTGTACAGGAGATGCAGGAGCGAGGTTGCATTGGGGTGGGGGGCAGGTTAATTGGATAATTCTCACTGAAGCATCCTGACTTTAACGAGCCAGAACCCCTTCTGCATTTTTACATTAGTTTGCATTCTAACAAGACCTTGCCTCCCATGGAGAGACAGATGAAGATTAGAGCATTAGCAAAACCTGTGCCAGGGTGCCCTTAATTCTCCTGTCATGATTAAGAAGCATTTTAGGGATAACACCAATGTGCGCCTGCCTATGTTTTTTTGCCTATACCAATTAACACTTCGTGAAGGGATCTGGTTATATATCGAGGTTATACATGAGATGGAACATGAGAACATCTGTCTCAGACATCTGGATTGCACATGTCCCGGGAGTTCAATTAACTGAGCTTGTGCTCTTGGTCCATCTCAGAAAAGAGACTCCTAGCCTATAGTGTTCACTACTTCTAAAACTATACTTGCTATCTATACATCATAAAATAATGACTGAGAGTTATTTCCACTACCAAGTCTGAAAAGGCTAATATCTATAGATTGTCTACAATGCAGTCTTGTCATTCCGATTTGCGCAGAAAAAGAAAATAGAGGCACGTATAAAGGGCTGTCCCACTGAAAAACTTGCATTAGGCATGATATAAATTGTACAACTTTATAAGGTAAAGATAAAGGTTCCCCTCATACATATGTATTGGCAGTTCTGTGTTAGCAAAAACTTCAGAAGAGAAGGATTTAGGGGTAGTGATTTCTGACAGTCTCAAAATGGGTGAACAGTGCAGTCAGGCGGTAGGGAAAACAAGTAGGATGCTTGGCTGCATAGCTAGAGGTATAACAAGCAGGAAGAGGGAGATTATGATCCCGCTATATAGAGTGCTGGTGGGACCACATTTGGAATACTGTGTTCAGTTCTGGAGACCTCACCTACAAAAAGATATTGACAAAATTGAACCGGTCCAAAGACAGGCTACAAGAATGGTGGAAGGTCTTAAGCATAAAACCTATCAGGAAAGACTTAATGAACTCAATCTGTATAGTCTGGAGGACAGAAGGGAAAGGGGGGACATGATCGAAACATTTAAATATGTTAAAGGGTTAAATAAGGTCCAGGAGGGAAGAGTTTTTAATAGGAAAGTGAACACAAGAACAAGGGGACACAATCTGAGGTTAGTTGGGGGAAAGATCAAAAGCAACATGAGAAAATATTATTTTACTGAAAGAGTAGTAGATCCTTGGAACAAACTTCCAGCAGACGTGGTTGGTAAATCCACAGTAACTGAATTTAAACATGCCTGGGATAAACATATATCCATTCTAAGATAAAATACAGAAAATAGTATAAGGGCAGACTAGATGGACCATGAGGTCTTTTTCTGCTGTCAGACTTCTCTGTTTCTATGTGCTAGTCATTCCTGACTCCAGGGGGCAGTGCTCAATTCTATTTCAAAGCCGAAAAGCCAGCACTGTCCGAAGACATCTCCATGGTCATGTGGCCGGCATGACTAAAAGCCGAAGGCGCATGGAACGCTGTTACCTTCCCACCAAAGGTGATCTCTAATTTCCTACTTGCATTTTTACTTGCTTTCGAACCGCTAGGTTGACAGAAGCTGGGACAACTAACGGGAGCTCACTCCGTTACGCAGTGCTTAAGGATTCGAACCACCGAACTGCTGACCTTCCTGATCGGCAATCTCAGAATCTTAGCTGCTGAGCCACCGCGTCCCTTCTGCAACTTGATACACTCGGGCAAAAGGTTTTGATGTGGCCCTTGGTTCTCTTCCAAGAGTCGCTGTTAATTTTTCATTAGAAAGGGAAATGTTATTAAATATATAATAGGCAGCACCCCTATTCAATTACATCTGATTTGGATCTGTTTTTTTCCTATTGATGCTTCAACCAGGAAGAACATTAAATCTAGAAATTCAACCAGCCACCAGGGACTAGGACCAGATATTTCAAGAACAATACTTAGATGGATAAGTGGGTTTACTGGGGAGAAGGGAGCATGAAGAACAAAAGAGAACAGCTACTGAAGGCTCTAGCAATCCAGTCATTATTATTATATATTATGTAATTATTATATGTAAATAACCCAGGGGTGAAATCCAGCAGGTTCTGACAGGTTCTGGAGAACCAGTAGTGGAAATTTTGAGTAGTTTGATGAACTGGCAAATACCACTTCTGAGTGGCCCCAGATTGGGGCGAGAATGGAGATTTTGCAATATCCTTCCCCTGCCATATCCACCATGCCCATCAAGCCACATCCACATAATGGAATGGAATGGAACGGAACGGAACGGAACGGAACGGAACAGAACAGAACAGAACAGAACAGAACAGAACAGAACAGAACAGAATAGAATAGAATAGAATAGAATAGAATAGAATAGAATTTTATTGGCCAAGTGTGATTGGACACACAAGGAATTTGTCTTGATGCATGTTTTGTCGGGCTCTCTGGTAGAATCCTCCCAAAAATTCACAGGTACAAATTTCACACACACACACATTTGAAAATTCAAAACAATGTTCTTTATAATGAAAATTCACTTAAACCAAGCCCTCTTTTGGTATAGCAAAGAGCACTCGTCTCCAAACAAACTGGTAATTTATACAAGTCCCTTATCAGTCCTGTGATACTTAGTTTGCAGCTGTGAGGCAATTCAAAGTCCTTCTTCTTTCACAAAGTGAAACACACTTTGCTCTGGTTTAGTTTCAAAGCAGGGAAAAATCAGCACACCAAAAGTCAGTCAGTAAAGCAGTCATGAAACACAACGATCAGATAATCCTCCACAATGGCCAAACCCACAGGCTGCTATTTATAGCAGCCTCACTAATTACCACAGCCCCACCCAACCACAGGTGGCCTCATTTTCTTTGATAATAATATCTCAGTTGTCGTTGCCTATGCATCACTCTCCGCATGTGTGGCTGTATCATTAACTCTTGTTCTGAATCCAAGGAGGAGCTAGATAATTGATCTCCTTCTGAGCTGTCTGTCACACTCTCCTCCTCCCTGTCACTCATGCCTTCTTGGTCAGAGGAGACTTCATCAGCAGATTCCACCGGGGGCAAACCAGGCCTGCAGCATGTGGATGTCTCCCCCACATCCACAGTCCTTGGGGCATGAGCTGGGCCAGAGCTAACCACAACAGGTGCATATGCTCTCAGCGTACATAAAAGAAAAAGATACATTTGTCAAGAATCATCACGCTATGACAATCACTTAATTGTCACTTAATGATTGTCATAGGGTAGGAAGCAGTAGTGGAAAAAAATAGATTTCACTACTTCAATATCCTCAAGGTTCAACTCTCACGTCTCTTTCCCTTACCTTTATTATTTAGTAATTTGACATGGTGAAGGGTACCATGTTAGCTTCTCATCTTTATTTATTACTCTACCCATTTTTTCTTCCAGAACTGACTCATGTTGGGTGCGTGGCTCTGGGCATGCCACAGGAAAGACAAAGATTTAAAAGAGTGCATAATTCTGATAAACGTCCTAATAATACTGTTGGGAAATGATTTGCAATTGTTACTTCATTATTTTCTCAACAGCTCTTTCCCAGTCTCAGGGAAATTCTTTCAGGACCAGTGACTGAAAAGAAATTAGTCTACATGTGATAAATGTAACATTTTTTCCAACTAGTGCTAGAACCTCTCTAGAAATACCTCTAATTATCAAATAGGACAGATTTGATTAGGAGGGGTAATATAATTTGAATAGACTGTAGCCATATCGGTATAAATATCACACTGCTAACGTATTGGCTGCGATAATGAAAAAATCTTGTATAAAAGGATAAAGATGAAATGCAGAAAAGATTTTGCTGCATGCTTACATTTTTCATATTGAAATCAATAAAAAATATTTAACTTTGATTAGATTTTCCCCAGTGCTACTCATCATATCCCTTACAGGTTCAGCAAGACAAGTCAACTATACTGTTATCATTTTTTCCCCTTGGGAAGTGATAAATAAACACTCTTTATGTTAATCAAGTTTCTCTTTTCATTCACTTTTTTCAATTCAATTCAATTCAATTTATTAGATTTGTATGCCGTCCCTCTCCGAAAGACTCAGGGTGGCTCACAACAATACTAAAAACAATATTCCAGCGAAAATAAATCTAATATTAAAAAGCACATAAAACCCTATCATATTTAAAAAGCAAACAACATATACACACCCAAACATAAATATAAAAAGGGGAAAAGGTGTCTCAACTCCTCCATCCTGGAGGTATAGATGGGTCTTGAGTAATTTACGAAAGACAAGGAGTGTGGGGGCAGCCTTCTCCTGCAAATGATTCTATCTAATGGGGCATTCACAAAGGATGACAAAACATCTGTTAGTTAGTAAGCCTAATTCCTCACATTTATGACCACATAGATGATGTCCAAGACCATATATGACTTGGTCATGAAGAAGATTAACTCTTCCCCAGTGAAGGACTGCCAATTTTTTTACTGCCATATTGTGGACGTGGCTTATTTTGTGGATGTGGCTTGTCAACCATGTGACCAGGTGGGAGTGGCTTGATGATCATGTGATGGGAGTGGCTTAAATGTCATGTGACTGGCTTAATGTTGTCCAACTTGACGTCACTCACATCAAGGGTTTGGATTAGGGCGCCTGGCTTCTCCTCTCCTCAAAGAGATACAATTTCCTTTACTATTACTGAACATCCAAAATATACTATTTAATTCTATGTATATATGCCATATGTGTACATACATATTCGTAAACTACTCAAGACTCATTTATACCGCCAGGCATGAGGGAGTTGAGATATTCCTTCCCCCTAGGCCATTACAAGTTATGCATGGTATGTTTGTGTGTATGTTTGGTTTTATAATAAGGGTTTTTATTTTTTTTTACTATTGGATTGTACATGTTGTTTTTATTATTGTTGTTAGCCGTCCCGAGTCTACGGAGAGGGGTGGCATACAAATCCAATAAATTATTATTATTATTATTATTATTATTATTATTATTATTATTATATTACACACAGAAACACAAAAATATACATTATCTACCATATAAAGTGCATGTACACACACACACACAGTTCTTCTAAAATTATACACATTCAACCTCATTTACTGCGATAGAAAAAACATGCCCAGAAGGGAAAAAAAGGGAAAAAAATCAAAAACTTTCTACCATTTCTGCATACCTGACTGTACCCATAGGAGCCCATCATTGCCCTTCCCCATCTGGATGTACTGTACCCAACTCCGACCATTCCATCATGGTCATTATAGTTCTTTGTGTATAAAATTGAGCTATAAATGCAGACAGTTGTCCTTCGTAACATTCACTAGCATTATTTGTTAAATTTATGTCTTGCTCTCCAGCAGCTCAAAATATGCTTACATGGAGATTTCCATATTATCTATATAGGAGATAAATTGACTTGAGCAAGACCAACTCATCCAAAACTTTCAGTGCCTGAAAAGAGTCTTCAACCTGTATCTCCTGAGTCCTGCTTCAGTAGCTAAACCATTGTTCCAGACCAGTAGACCAATTGTAAGCTTTATGCCTCTCTTTCCCCCCCAAATCCTGCATATCTTTGTCCTTCCCCCTTATTTGTGGAAGAGTACAGTGGTACCTCTACCTGAGAACGTCTCTACTTACGAACTTTTCTAGATAAGAACCGTGTGTTCAAGATTTTTTTGCCTCTTCTCAAGAACCATTTTCCACTTACAAACATGAGCCTCCAAAACTGTAACCGGTAAAGGCAGGAAGAAACCTCTGTGGGGCCTCTCTAGGAATCTCCTGGGAGGAAATGGGTGGAAAAGGCGGGGAGAAACCTCTGTGGGGCCTCTCTAGGAATCTCCTGGGAGGAAATAGGCCTTCACCCTCCCTCGCATGCATTATTTGCTTTTACATTGATTACTATGGGAAAATTGCTTCTTCTTACAAACTTTTCTACTTAAGAACCTGGTCACGGGACGAATTAAGTTCTTAAGTAGCGGTACCACTGTATTTATGCAGACGTCATTGTAACAATCTCTCTCCCCTAAATCCAGTTGGTAATGGGAAAGGTATTTAGAGAGGAAAGGCAGGTGAGAGTAAGAAGAAACTATGGTGTGATTACTAATATCTTTGTGTTGATGATGTTAATCGCATGGGGGAGGGGTGCCCTCGAGGTTGCATATTTTTATTCCTGTGTTAGGTTTTACTTTATTTTTTTCTTGTTTACTTCCAGGATAGGCATTAGTAATAATATTGTCTTTATTTTGGCTATAGAACAAAATTAAATAATGTTCAGTGATGAAACTGCAGCCATCCTATGGGTAGTCTTTAACTTACAACTGTTTGTTTAATTATCATTCAGGGTTACCACAACCTTGAAAAAAGTGGCCTATATCTGTTTTTTATATTTATTGCTATTGCAGCATTCCCATGGTCACATCACGTGGTCTAAATTCAGATACTTTGCAATTGGCATGTATTTATGAGAGTTGCATTGTCCCGGGGTCATGTGGCCACCTTTTGCGACTTTTTGACAAGGAGTCAATGGGGAAGCCAGATTCACTTAAAAACTCTATTACTTATTTAACAACTACACTGATTCACTTAACAATGGAACAAGAAGGGTAGTAAAATAGTGTGGAACTCAATAACTGTCTTGCTTAGCAGCAGAAATTTCGAGCTCAATTGAGGTCATACGTTGATATAGGGATATTTTCAGGCTCAATTGAGGTCATAAATTGATATAGAATAGTGATGGTGAACCTTTTTCTCCTTGGGTGCTGAAAAAGCGTATGTGCACACTATAGCGCATGCATGAGTGCCCACACCTATAATTCAATGCCCGGGGAGGGCAAAAACAGCTTCCCCTGCCCCCCCCCCCCCCCCGAGGCCCTCTGGAAGCCAGAAAAGACCTGTTTCCCAACTTCTGGTGGGCCCAGTAGGCTCATGTTTTGCCCTCCCCAGATTCCAAAAGCTTTCCTGGAGTGGAGGGGAGCGAAAATGCCCTCCCCCATCCGCCTGGAGGGTCTCTGGAAACCAAAAACACACTCCCAGAGCTTCTGCATGAGCCAAAAATCAGATGGCTTTCACATACATGCACATTGGAGCTGAGCTAGGGCAACGGTTCGTGTGTCAGCAAATATGGCTCTGTGCACCACTTGTGGCACCCGTGCCATAGGTTCGCCATCACTGATATAGCATTTATGTATGTAGTATGGAAACTCAAGTTACCAGCACAAATTATGAATTCATTCTACTAATACAATTGATATTGTAAGACTGTAATTATGAGTGCAGAGAAGAGCAAACAAGACTATTTATTTGTTAGTTAGTTAGTTAGTTAGTTAGTTAGTTAGTTAGTTAGTTAGTTAGTTAGTTAGTTTAGTTAGGTTAGTTAGTTAGTTAGTTAGTTAGTTAGTTAGTTAGTTAGTTAGTTAGTTAGTTAGTTAGTTTAATTGGATTTGTATGCTACCCCTCTCCGAGGACTCAGGGCAGCTAACAGCATGTACAAAAACTGAACAATAATATGAATCCAATTAATAATACATTAAAATAACCATTAAATTCAATTAAAAGAAAACCTTTCAAACCAATCATTCAACAATCATACTTAAGACATTCATTTGTCAGGGGAAAGATTGGCTACCAATCTCTTTCCGGACACAGCCCCAAGCCTGGTGGCAAAGATGAGTTTTTAAACTCTTTTGGAAGGCGAAGAGGGTGAGGGCAGTGTGAATTTCCAAGAGGAGCTGATTCCAGAGGGCCGGGGCTCCCACAGAGAAGGCTCTTTCCCTAGGTCCCGCCAGCCAACATTGTTTGGTCGACGGGACCATAAGAAAACCAACTCTGTGGGATTCATGCGGCTGAAGGCGGTCTCGGAGATAGTCTGATCCTATGCCATGTAGGGCTTTATAGGTCATAACCAACACTTTGAATTGTGTCTGGAAACAGATTGGTAGTCAATGCAGTCCATGGAGTGATGGTGAGATGTGGGCATTTCTTGGAAGGCCCAAGACTGCTCGCACGGCTGCATTTTGGATGAGATGAAGTTTCTGAATCATCCTTCAAAGGTAACGGGATTGGAGGCTAAAACATAAGGATGAACAGTTGCAGAAACTGGGCATGGCAGTCCAGTGAAGAGAAGGAAAGGGGAGACATAATAGCAGTGTTCCAATATTTGAGGGGCTGCCACAAAGAGGAGGAGGTCAAGCTATTTGACAAAGCCAGACAAGGAATAATGGATGGAAACTGAACAAGGAGAGATTCAACCTGGAAATAAGGAGAAATTTTCTGACAGTGAGAGCAATCAACCAATGAAACAGCTTGGCTTCAGAAATTGTGGGAGCTTCATCACTGGATGCTTTCAAGAATAGACTAGACTGCCACTTGTCAGAAATGGTGTAGGGTCTCCTATTTGGGTGAGGGGTAGGACTGCAAGGTCCCTACCAACTCTGTTAACCTGTTATGAAAAAAAAGAATGAGTATGATACAGTATAGACATACTTTGCCAGACCCATCCTTGAATACAGTTCATCTGTCTGGAACCCAAACCACATCCTGGACATCAACACCCTTGAAAATGTCCAAAGATACTTCACCATCAGTTGGAGTTACAGTGACCTGCTTTGTTCTCGACGTCTCTGTTCCTGGCTTGTAGCCCAGCAGTTTGGAAGACCTGTGGGAGGTGTAGGTCTGCTATCTACAGCCTCGTCTTGGCAGCAAGAATCCTGTATTGCTGCATGGACTTTTGCCTTAATGGATATATTTGAAGATACAGCGTTTTCCTGTTTGTAAGGACATTTTCTGTTACCTGTGTTTTTCTTGAATTTTATGAACTGCCTTTGCCTTTTACCAGTGTGTCTGGCTTTTCTTTTTGGGTTGGTCTTGGCTTCCGGAGTGGCCCAGACAGAACACTTCCTAAGGCTGGTATGAAAAAGTCATCACTCCGGTTAGCTTTGGAGTGTGTTATCTTGTAGATCAGGCATGTCAAACTCAATTTCATTGAGGATTGCATCAGGATTGTGGTTTTCGCATGTGGGACGAGGCTGGGGTGGTCCCAGTGAAAGGGAACCCACACAGGTTCCGATGCCAGGCCGGCAAGCGGGCCATGGAGGTGCTGGTGGTGGGCATGCCATTGATCTATAACTGGATGGTGGCCAGACATCGGAAACATAATAGTACTACCTGATTTTCTGAGTGGGCATGGAAGGGACAGAACTTTAATCATGTAGTCAAAGCTACCATCTTGATTGCTTTTTAAAATCTCCTCTGTAGACACTCCTTTGGATGTACCTTGGCAATTCTCGCAAAACTCCACAAACGTGTTGGTTTATACACTCATTCAATTTAGCTTCCCAGGATTAAACCTGTACTGCAGTGTTTCTCAATCTTGGCACCTTTCTCAACCTTGGCACCTTTAAGACATGTAAATGTCTTAAATGTTCTACCCTCTACATCGGCAAAAAGAATCTGAACCTCATATATCAACTGAATAAACAAAACCTCACAGCCAACCTCCACTCAGTAAAAGACCTTGGAATACTAATATCAAATGATCTAAGTGCCAAAGCCCACTGCAACAATATCTCCAAAAAGGCTTCTAGAGTTGTTAACCTGATCCTACGCAGCTTCTGCTCTGGCAATCTCCGAGTCTACGGAGAGGGGCGGCATACAAATCCAATTAATAATAATAATAATAATAATAATAATAATAATAATAATAATTATTATTATTATTATTATTATTATTATTATTATTATTATTATTAATCTCATACTACTCACCAGAGCCTACAAAACTTTTGCCAGACCCATCCTTGAATACAGTTCATCTGTCTGGAACCCATACCACATCTCGGACATCAACACCCTTGAAAATGTCCAAAGATACTTCACCAGAAGAGTCCTTCACTCCTCCACTCGAAACAGAATACCCTACGAAAGCAGACTATCAATCCTAGGTCTAGAAAGCTTAGAACTACATCACCTAAAACACGATCTAAGTATTGCCCACAAGATCATATGCTGCAACGTTCTACCTGTCAATGACTACTTCAGCTTCAACAGCAACAACACAAGAGCACGCAACAGATTCAAACTTAATATTAACCGCTCCAAACTTGACTGTAAAAAATATGACTTCAGCAACCGAGTTGTCGAAGCGTGGAACTCATTACCTGACTCAGTAGTATCAACCCCTAACCCCCAACATTTTTCCCTTAGACTATCCACGATTGACCTCTCCAGGTTCCTTAGAGGTCAGTAAGGGGCGTGCATAAGTGCACCAATGTGCCTTCCGTCCCCTGTCCAATTGTCTCTCCTTATCTCATTTATCTTTTCTTCCTTTCTAATATGTTCACCTACACTTTTATATCTTTTCTTCTATTCTTTTCTTTATTCATATTATTACATATCTATTCTCTTCAATATGCATTATGTATTTGACAAAATAAATAAATAAAATAAATTAATGTCATCTATAGAATAAGAACCAAAATAATTAAGGTAGTTAACAGAAAGCATAAAATCACTATCCTACTAAATTATGTAAGTGAAACTGTGTACGGTATAATATTGATACTCTAATTGCAAGAGGTGTGATAGTAGAGTGTAAAACACCAAATGATGGCTATAATTCTAAAAGGCTAAGGAACTAAAATCAACCAAAAAAATATGAATTAATGGGGACAATATATCAATCTGGTCTCTGATAGTCAGTGCAATCATTGGTCATACATAATAAAAAATGCACCTAAACTATATCATTAAATATTACACCATCTGTTTAGAGTTTACACATAATGAAACTAAACTGTGCTATATTGAGAGAAGTAAAATTGATGTTCATCATCTAAAGTAAAGACTGGAACTAATACTTGCTGTACCTCCCTGAAAATTTACATAACAGAGGGTTAATCATTTGAAAACAAAAATCCCTGAAAAATCAGTAATGATATGGACATGAGCTGTAGTTTTTATGTCGCTCTTGACATGAGACAACCCTGGGTTTCAAAAGGATTTGTATCTATTTCACCTTCGAAACTGCCGCAGGGGAAGAATTTCTAAGTCTTATGATTGAAGCTTGAATTTGGCTTAAAATTGACATTTTGTTACTTTATTACAGTAATGCAGCCTGCGAAAGAAAAGCAGATTTTAATTACTTAAATCCTATGTTTTCATGGTGCAAGAGACTGGTGCAGTGGCCTTGAGATGGAGCTATCACCTCACAATCAGGAGGCTGTGAGTTCGAGACTAGGCAGAAGCAGGTGTTTCTCTTTCTGGGCACAATGAGTCAATATCAGCTGTGAACTCTGCATTGGTGACAGAAAGGGACTCCAGCCGCTAAACACTCAGCTCCATTCAGTTTGCCCAGTGCTAATCATCATAACCCTTCTAGATTCATCAAGACAAGTCAACTACAGTGATCCCTCGAGTTTCGCGATCTCGATCTTCGTGAAACGCTATATCGCGATTTTTAAAAAAATATTAATTAAAAAAAAAACCACTTCCGGGTTTGGCTTTGGGAGTCAGCTGGGAAGCGGCGCGGCTGTTTTAAAAGGTCGCAGCCGGCCTGGGGGGCTTCCCAGCACCCCCCCCCGAACCCAACCCGGATTCGGGGGGTGCTGGGAAGCCCCCCAGGCCGGCTGCGACCTTTTAAAACAGCTGCGCCGCTTCCCAGCTGAGTCCTGAAGCCAAACGCCAAAGGCAAACTTCCGCGTTTGGCTTCAGGACTCAGCACCCCCCCAAACCCCCAACCTGGGTCTTCCCGGCCGCCCACGCAAAGGGGAAACCCCGGCTCCTCGCTGATGCCCACCGCTCGCCCGCCCGCCAGCAAGAGGGGGAAGACCCAGGGAAGGTTCCTTCGGCCGCCCAGCAGCTGATCTGCTCGGTAGCGCAGCAGCAGCGAGGAGCCGAATCGGGGTTTCCCCTTTGCGTGGGCGGCGGGGAACGCAAACTCCACCATCTACGCATGCGCGGCCATAGAAAAAAGGTGCGCATGCGCAGATGGTGTTTTTACTTCCGCAACCCTACATCGCGAAAAATCGATTATCGCGAGGGGTCTTGGAACGGAACCCTCGCGATAATAGAGGAATCACTGTATATCATTTTTTGGGGTGATGGTGACAAATAAACACTCATTATGTTAATCCAGTTCCTCTTTTCATTCACTTTTTTCAACCTTCTCCTGCAAATGCTTCTGTCTAATGGGGCGTTCACAAGGGATGACAACATATCTGTTAGTTCACCCCTATGCAAAGCGGCATACAAATCTAATAATAATAATAATAATAATAATAATAATAATTATTATTATTATTATTATTATTATTATTATTATTATTATTATTATTATTATGTCAATACAACACAGCAAACAAGATCACTATGCTGGATTTCGTATTTCATCACCAGTCGGGAGCTTCCCAAGCATCTAGGACTGCGTGATGTAGCGGCAAATTATGTTTGCCGATCCCAGTAATTGACAGATGGAGATTTTGTCAATTCCGATGGTTTTCAAATGTCTGCCGAGATCCTTTGCCACTGCGCCTAGCGTGCCAAGTACCACTGGGACCACTTTCACTGGCTTATGCCAGAGTCATTGCAGCTTGATTTTTAGATCTTCGTATTTCACTAATTTCTCTAGCTGCTTCTCCTCAATTCTGCTGTCTCCTGGGATTGCGATGTTGATGATCCATACTTTCTTTTTCCCCACAATCAGGATGTCTGGTGTGTTATGCTTCAGAATTCGGTCAGTCTGAAGTCGGAAGTCACACAGTAGTTTTGCTTGCTCATTTTCGACCACTTTTTCGGGCTTATGATCCCACCAGTTCTTTGCCACTGGTAAATGGTAGTTCCAGCACAAGTTCCAGTGGATCATCTGTGCCATTATTATTATTGTTGTTGTTGTTGTTGTTGTTGTTGTTATTATTATTATTATTATTATTATTATTACAGGGTCATTAAAAATACCAAAAATAGCTTGTTGCAAGAGATAAAGGGGAATCATGGGAGGGGGGATCCATTTTCTTAGGCGGCTTTGAAATTCTTCGTCAGATTTACATGAATTGATTGAATGGGAGAGCGGTTTTAGTGCATAGAAATACTGTAGTTATCCGGTAACTGGGCTTAACTGTTTCCCACTACAGGAACTGAACTAGTTGGCAATAGCAGCTATCTAGTATTGACTTAATTCTTAAGATAATCACTGCTGGTTCTTTTAATATTAAGAGATCACCTGAGAATTCCAGAACTGTTGGCTGCCCTAGAAAATTATATGTCATTTCTATAAAACTGTCAAAAAATCAGCGAAACAGTGGAAGTGATGTGCCGGTGCCTGGAGGCTGTTGGGGCCTGGATGGGTGTCAACAAACTCAAACTCAATCCAGACAAGACGGAGTGGCTGTGGGTGTTGCCTCCCAAGGACAATTCCATCTGTCCGTCCATTACCCTGGGGGGGGGAACTACTGACCCCCTCAGAGAGGGTGCGCAACTTGGGCGTCCTCCTCGACCCACAGCTGACATTGGAACATCATCTTTCGGCTGTGGCGAGGAGGGCGTTTGCCCAGGTTCGCCTGGTGCACCAGTTGCGGCCCTATTTGGACAGGGAGTCATTGCTCACAGTGACTCATGCCCTTATCACCTCGAGGTTCGATTACTGCAACGCTCTCTACATGGAGCTACCTTTGAAAAGTGTTCGGAAACTTCAGATCGTGCAGAACGCAGCCGCGAGAGCTATCGTGGGGCTTCCTAGATTCGCCCACGTTTCTACAACACTCCGTAGCTTGCATTGGCTGCCGATCAGTTTCCGGTCACAATTCAAAGTGTTGGTCATGATCTTTAAAGCCCTACATGGCATTGGACCAGAATACCTCCGGAACCGCCTACTACCGCACGAATCCCAGCGGCCGATAAGGTCCCACAGAGTTGGCCTTCTCCGGGTCCCGTCGACTAAACAATGTCGTCTGGCGGGCCCCAGGGGAAGAGCCTTCTCTGTGGCAGCCCCGGCCCTCTGGAATCAACTCCCCCCGGAGATTAGAACTGCTCCCACCCTCCTCGTCTTCCGTAAACTACTTAAGACCCATCTATACCGCCAGGCATGGGGGATTTGAGACACCTTTCCCCCAAGCTTATTATAATTTATGTTTGGTATGTATGTGCTGTTTGGTTTTTTAATTGATAGGGTTTTTTAGTTTTTTCTTAATATTAGATTTGTGCCTGTACAATATTGTTTTATTGCTTGTTGTGAGCCGCCCCGAGTCTTCGGAGAGGGGCGGCATACAAATCTAATAAATTATTATTATTATTATTATTATTATTATTATTATTATTATTATTATTATTATTATTATTATAGATGCCATTTGGTCTGTTCTGCTGGCGTGTTTCAACTGCCCGTAATTGCAGGGTAATTAGTCCAGGAAGACACACACCACACAATAAAAGGAAAACCCAAAAGTTTTTATAAACAGAAAAACAGAAACAGCTCCCTTTTTAAATGTCAAAGGGATTTTCTGGTACACACAAGGCACAGGTTAAATGTAATCCAATTGCTCACCCAATAATTGGGAAATTGAGTCCAATTCTAAAATCCAGAGAGTCCACACACAATCTTGAACAGCACAAAACCCACGATCTTGACGAAACAATAAATCAGATAAACTGCCATGAGGCTAAAACACCAGGCTGCACTTTTATCTGTAGCACTAATTACAGCAGCCCCACCCAACCACAGGTGGCCTCATTTTCAGCATACAAATCTAATAAATTATTATTATTATTATTATTATTATTATTATTATTATTATTATTATTATTTTACAGGTCATCCCCTTTAAGTGACCACAACAGGAAACAGCAAGTACAGTGGTACTTCTACTTACAAACTTAATTTGTTCCGTGACCAGGTTTTTAAGTAGAAAAGTTTGTAAGAAGAAGCAATTTTTCTCATAGGAATCAATGTAAAAGCAAATAATGTGTGCGATTGGGGAAACCACAGGGAGGGTGCAGACCCTGTTTCCTCCCAGGATATTCCTAGAGTGGCCCCACTGAAGCTTCTCCCTGCCTTTTCTGGCCCTGTTCCCTCCCAGGAGATTCCTAGAGAGGCCCCACGGAGGCTTCTCCCTGACTTTTCCGGTTACAGTTTCAGAGGCTCGGGTTTGTAAGAGGAAAATGGTTCTTGAAAGAGGCAAAAAAATCTTGAACACCTGGCTCTTATCTAGAAACGTTCGTAAGTAGAGGTGTTCTTAGGTAGAGGTACCATTGTAGGTTGTTACCCAAAGCAATTGCTAAGTGAAATCACATGACCACCAATTTTAGTTCGGTTATCTTTGCTTTCTTGCTACTTCCATTAGCTGAACTGTTGTTGTTGTTTTTCTTCTCTTGGTGTGAGGTAAATAAGAAAATAAGTGAAAATAAGACAAAGTAATACTCCAAAAGTTATAAATGCAAGAACTGGCTGACTGGTTGTTGGGGTTTTTTTTAGCATCACTGTTGGTTTTTTTTTTAACATCGCTGTTGCTTTAAATGGTCACTATATTGGTATAGTTAATATTGGACAGGTGCTTTTAACGAATAGATGGTAAATACTGTTGACATGTTGACTGGGCTATTTTTAAAATTCCTGTTAGTTCTACTTTTCTCATTTTTATTGCTCTTAATTTGCTGAATTGTGAATGACTTTGGATATAGTTTGTCTGCAAATGAGGGGAAAATGATGAAGACTGTGATGAAGTTCAGGTCTGGTTTAATTTTCAAAATTAAATTTCAAGCAGAAGATTTTCCTAGTAAGATGTTGGCTGTCAAGGGAATCTCACAGGAGAGGACATACTGCATTTGACAGTCAACAATTCTGGATATGTATGCATGAAAATAAGTACTTGGAATGTGTAAGCATTAGTTTCAATCCACATTAACTCAGTAGTCAAGAGGAAAGCAATTACAAAATCCATCAGCAAAAAGCCAGATAATAATAATAATCTTTGTGCTAAATCAAAGGACATCCCGATAGCATTTCAGCCTCTGTGATGCACAATAATCCTGAAAATCTTTTACCAATAAGAATAGTGATTGCTTTAAAATCCAGTCACATGCATTCAAGCAGAGTTGAGGAGGGGGGTCTTGACAGCTTGCAAAGAACTTAAATAAGTCAGGACATTCACAGAATAATGAGACCTGGAACCCTTTTATAGATTTTTTTTTTTTACTTTTAGGGGGGGAAAATAGCCAAATCATTGGCAAAGCAGAGCAGTTATTTTCTGAGACGATTATTTTCTAAAAAGCAACAAAAAAAGTTTACCAAAGGGTGGGTGTGGGATTGATTAGGGCATTCAAATAAAACACATTTGCGGTTTGAAGTAGAATTATTCTGCATTTGAACTTACTTTCAGTGTAAAGTTTAGGATAGGGTACCTTCGGAGGTGTGAAAGTTATATTTCCCTCATTGCAAAACATGTTTGTGTGTGTGTGTGTGTGTGTGTGTGTGAGAGAGAGAGATTACCTAATAATTCTTTTTATAAATATAATAACTGCTATCCAACTATAATTAATCCACATAAATCATTGCGATAAATTGGTTCTTCCTTTTATCCCGATGGCTGAAAGAACATTGTGCAATGGCCTCAGTTTCCCAAATGAAAAGAATAGGGAATGAGTGACAGAGGATGTATGGAAACAAAAACATCTTTGGGTGAAGAGTGATGGGGTCCACCTCTTCATGGGCCTGGACTTGCTGGAGGACAATTGCTTCATCTGCTTCCTTTGTTTTGGCCTGTTGCAATGGTCAGGTAGGGGTTCACAGGAAGCTCTTCTTACCTTGCGGGCCACAGGAAAGGATGTTTTCCTGAACTGGGCAATGACTCCCATTGTTGCCAGAATAATCCGATTCCAGGCATAGGAGTGGAATGACGCTCCCTGATCAGCTATTCCTCCTCCTCACTCATAACTCTGTCAGCCTTTTCAGCGGAAATTGTCAAAATATGTTTGTCACACTTCAAGCTACGTCTGTCTCCCTCTTCCCCACCTCTGAGAGCTAAACATATCCATTTGGTGCACAAGCCAGCTCTCATTTCCTCTCTGGATGGTTTATCTAGATCAGTGTGAAGATGTGTGGACTTCAACTCCCAGAATTCCCCAGCCAGGGGGAATTCTGGGAGTTGAAGTCCACACATCTTCAAACTGCCAAGGTTGAGAAACACTGATCTAGATGTCCCACACCTGCCTCTATAAGCTAAAGAGCTATGATTGTGGTTGTTTTTTCAAACAGCAACAACAACCAAACGCTGTTAATTTCCTCCCTGCTCCCCCCCCCCCAATTTTTTTGCAGGTGACATTTGAGGGCATGTTGTTAAAAATCTGGAGATAGCCGCTTCCGTATTTTATAAAGCGAATGCAGACCAAGAGATTCCAAGAGGCAAGATTCAAAATAAGATCCAGAGACCCGGTCTTAGATGTATTCAAGTTTAAGTTATTATTTTTATTTATTAGACTTATACGCCGCCCTTCTCCGAGGACCCAGCGTGGCTCATAACATATAAAAATACAAAAACCAGTTCAGAAGTCCAACATTTACAACAATCTAACCCCCCCCAAATTTAAAATTATACAGCCCTACTCACTCACACCTCAGTCCTACTAAAGGCCGGGGCAAGATACTGAAATTTAGCGGCCCCAGGCCTGCTGGAAAAATTAAGCTTTCAAAGCATTACGAAAGGCCGGGAGGGTGGGAGCAGTACGAATCTCTGGAGTGAATTGGTTCCAAAGGGCTGGAGCTGCCACAGAGAAGGCCCTTCCCCTAGGCCCCACCAGATGACATTGCCTGGCTGACGGGACCTGGAGAAGACCGACTCTGTGGGCCCTGACTGGTTGCTGGGATACATGAGGCAGAAGACGGTCCTGGAGGTAATCTGTTCCTAAGCCACTTAGGGCTTTATAGGTCATAACCAACACTTTGAATTGCGTCCAGAGACCAATTGGCAACCAATGCAGCTTGCGGAATTGCAAAACCACAAGTCTTCTTTTGATATATTGTTAATCCAAGGCAGGGGTGTAATGTTCCTAGTTCGCTCGTGCCTGTCAGTCATTGAAGGGAGTGAGAGGCCCCGCCCACCTGCCTGGACACCACCATTTTGGGTTTTTAACCCTCTCTGCATGTGCAAAGCATTCTGTACATGTGGAGAGGGTTCTCCAAATGGCAGCGTCTGAGTGGGTGGATGGAGTCTCGCGCTGCTATGTGTCTCCCTCCTCTAACACTAACAATAAACGGATACTTTATGCAGATTCTATGGAGTTTGAACTGAAGAAGCTTCTTGGATGAGAAACAAAATGTTTTCAAGTGTAGGAAGCTACCCCTCTCCTAGAAGAAGGAAATATTTTGAGAAATATTAAACAGGCAGGATATTATATTTCCCTGGATGAGAAATGGAGAAACATACTCCCACCTTTTTTAATTGCCCTTAGAAGATGTCAACACTTAAGAGAGAGAGAGAGAGAGCTCTATTCATAAGCAAATACCCTCACCCAAGATCCAACAAAGATAGGGTTAGCCTCAGCCACAATAGGAATTGCCCCTTCATTGCATCAGCCAAAGTTATTTCAACCAAACTTGGCTCAGAAAAACTCCTAAGATTTGTACATGGCACCATGGGAGAGTGACAACAACCAATAGAATACATGTTCTTGCACAGGAATAGGAAGTTCAAGTCCAAAGCCCAAGAGAAGGTATAAATTATCCTGCTCTCAACTCCATGTGGTCAGCTGCCCAGAATCACACATGCAGCCTCTATTTTGTTTCCAGCCTTTCTCCCGGCTTGGAACTGGACTTGAAGTTTCTTCCAACAGAAGCAAACAAACAAACAAACAAACAAACAAACAAACAAACAAACAAACACCAACCCAAGAAAACCCAGTTGCCTTTTGGAAAAATGCCTTTGGGACAAATAGCTGATTTTTGTTGAAAGTACTTCAACAAATAAATTGGACATTAACAGCAATTGGAAAAAAAATGGACTGTATACATTCACAACTGAAATCTTAACAAAATTCAAGCAAGAATTGTTCTCTTATATACAACATATTACAAGCTAAAGCACTTAGAATGTTTTCTGAGGGAGGAACATATGGAGAGGAAAAAATGAGTGAAACTGTTTTAAAAGGGATTAAAATGATCCAGAATAGAATGAGCAATTAACACAGATGTCCAGAGCATAATATGAAAATATTTAAGTAGCAATTAGTGGTTGGGGGAATAGGCAGAGGGAGGGAAGGAGGGGCCACTACTATGTTTTTTCCTATGCACTTTATTTTTACTAGTTTTGGCCATTTTTTTTAAAAAAATATCAGATTTTACTTCAGCCTTATTGTATGTTTTATTTTATGTATGTATACTTCTAAAATAAAATAAAATGAAGGGAACACTTAAATAACCGAATATAACTCCAAGTAAATCAAACTTCTGTGAAATCAAACTGTCCACTTAAAAAGCAACACTGATTAACAATCAATTTCATTTTGTTGTCAGCACATTCAATTTTGTACAGAACGATGTATTCAATGAGAATATTTCATTCATTCAGATCTAGGATTTGTTATTTGAGTGTTCCCTTTATTTTTTTGAGCAGTGTATATACAATGTATTCTCTTCAGTTTTCTTTGTCTTGGCTTTTTTGTTGTTGATTTTACTTGAATAATTAAAAGGAAAAACAAATAAAATTAGATGTGGAAAGAACATAGCCAGTGGGAAATCAGATTTGGAAGCTATAAGCAATGGCAATTATATCATCTAAAGGGGATATTTATAAAAGTGTAGGTGATCCTTTGATATGTTTTGTTATCTTTTTGGCTTTTTGATCGTCTCTTCTGAATGGTATGTAGGTGTTGTTTGTGTCTGTGTGCTTGTCGATGGCCGATTTGTCTGAGTGCCAGGCTTCCAGGAATTCCCTATGGTTTTTGTTCTGGTTTCTGGTAGAAGTTTAGTAATTACAAATAACTCTCATTAAATGCATCATTTCATGAATAAAGCAATTCCATTTATTTCTCTGCCCTCTTGTACTTCAACACATTTCCGACATCAATCGGTACGTTATCTCTCTTCTAGCCGCATTCCTCACATTCTTTTTCCTGCTTAACTTAGACAATATTTATTTCCTAACTACATAGCTATAAAAAGCAGCCACTCTGACTAAATCAAATACAAAATATTTTGGCTTACTTTAGCGTGGCGAGATACCCCCTCCATATTTCTTTATGGCAACGTTGAAACTCCATCCTTCTTCTCCACTAGCCCCCTGATGTGCCAATTACCTCACTACAATATTTAACCCATTCCTCTCTTTAATATCTTCTTCCAGACCTTTGCTCTCTACGTTTCTGAATCCTTCTGAATTTAGGATTAACCCAGCACGAGTCTGATTCTCCCTCAATAGATCCTGAACTCATAGCCCCATCCTGTGGCTGGCCTCCCACCTGTTCTACTACCTGTAACCCCGGGGCCCTCACTACTTCATAAACACTATCTGAATCTGAGACCTCAATATCTTCATTATCCTCCAACTGATCAAGAGTATGTACAACAGTTTTTGGACTTGGTCTAGGATGCTCACATTTATCCATTTAAAACCATAATTCAGTCTGTCCATGTGTTGTGAGGAGACAGACCTTCTCCATTACAACAGTTGCCCATGAAACATCATCCCACCCCTCAAACAACCAAGATCTGGGAGCATCAAGGATGCCCTTATAAATATTAATGGTCTTAAGTGTTAGCATTGTGTAGTTGTGTATATGCAGGTGGGGACTGCCACTACCGCTGCTACTGGTATACTGTGCGTGCAGCTTTAGGTTTCTGGTATGCGTGTGCTGGGGTGGGCAGCAGGCAGGATAGGGTGGAATGCAGTTCCATCGGCAGAAATGAAGATACGTGTGCAGCTCCAGCTGATCGGCAGTTGTCACTTCCTGGATTACTGGTCTCGGCTCGGCTCTCCTTTTTTCTTGTGCTGCTGCTGCTGTGTCTGTGATCCTTGCTTTTTTCCTCTTTCCTCCTTCCTGGCCTCAGACAAGCTTCCCTCTCTCCTACCTGGCTCCCCTCCAGCCTCACATGGCCACCTCCCACCTGAGGTGCAAGCAGAAGGCGTGGGTGGAAGCGGCGCTAGCAGCATTTATGCTTCTAGCAGCCCCTGTTCACCTAGCTACCCAGCCTGAGATGTTGGGGTGACCCAGGAGGGAGATCATAGGAAACGTGAAGCAAATTGTCACCCCAGCAAGCTACACTGGTAAGGTTGTAAATCGAGGATGTAACAGTTCACTTGAACGATGATGATCGTTGAAGCCACTCCCGGCTGGTCACATGGCCAGCAAGTCACTCCTACCCAGTCACATGACCATTAAGCCACATCCACAAAATAAGCCACACCCCACTTTGTGGCAGTAAAAATTTTGGCTGCCCATTACTAGATAACCATGACCTAAATAACTGAGAATCTCCACAGACAAATTCGGTGGGAGCTAATTTGAAAAACAACAACAACCCTAAAGCCCCACATTCAAAGTACACAAATTTGGCAAAGGGAAAACAGTTGCAGCGAACCAGCACAATATACTCACAATATTCTTGTTTACAGACACCATTTTAATCTGATAAATCAGGTGGGAATCAGACATGGGATGGGAATGGATTGAACCACGTCTAATAAATCATTAGCCCCTCTACTTGCTTAGTTTTCAGGGAATAATAATAATCATACCTCCTGATTAAGAGAAAGAAAGGTTTGATGGCAGAAGAATAACAACTTAAGAAGACAACACAGGCCAGTAATAGTCTGGCGAGACCAACACCCTCCAAGCCTTTTCACACCTCATCCTTTTTTCATTTGCAGCTGTGATTGGTTTTCTTGTTTCAACACATGCCCCTTTTCCTTTGTCCTTGACCAAAGTGATGAATTTCCTGCCACTCAAGGTGCCTCTGCCTGGTACATGCATGCAAGTTGAGATCTGTCTGCAATTTTAGCTGCAAGGGGAAAATGGATTTCTCTTTTCCTACCTCGCCCCAACACTTTCTGTTCTTATAAAGAAATCTAAATTCCTTTTCCACTTACAGCTGAAATGAAAGTGAGGTGGACCATAGAAAGTACCTCAATACCTTCCACCGCTGGCTTACTATGACAGATGAGTGTTGATTCTTA
Organism: Erythrolamprus reginae; assembly: GCF_031021105.1. NCBI lineage: Eukaryota > Metazoa > Chordata > Lepidosauria > Squamata > Dipsadidae > Erythrolamprus > Erythrolamprus reginae. The sequence goes on along the minus strand of NC_091954.1, from coordinate 21,572,044 downwards.
TTCTGAAAATTTTACTTATCTGGTGATACCTTTTAATCTTGCTTTGCCATCATTAAGTGACAATTGCAAAGTGGAGGCACCGTACAAATACTCAGAAATGAACAAAGGAATGCAAATTATAGCCTGCGGTAAATGAAGAACAGTTAAAATGAAAGAATAATCCAGTAAAAGCCCTCGAAAATTAGGTTTAAATTTTACATCATAATTCAAAAACATTGTTTTCACATTTGACAACTTTAAGCTATGTAAACATCAACTCTGAGAATTCCCCAGCCAGCAGTATAAGAAAGTATCAAATGAGACAAGAAAGGCATAAAATGAACCAAAGGCCTGAACCAATATGCTTTAAGATGCGGGGAAACCTGGAGGAAATGGATTATTTAGACCAGGGGTGTCAAACTCAAGACCTTGGGCTAGAGTACATAGATCTGGCCCATGGAGCTGCCCTGGAAACAGCAAAGGACTGACCTGCGTTGCTTTTGATAGCAAAAGTGGAACTCAGGAAGGCCGTAGAAGGCCCTCTTAACTCCGTTTTCACTGGCAGAGGGTTACAGGAGGCCATTGCAGCCAAAAACAGAGCTTGGGAACCTATTTTCGATGGCAGAATGCTCGGGCCACCACAAGTGCCCCCTCACATGAGTGATGTTGAGATGGCCATGCCCCCCTGCCCCCTGAGGTGGCTCCATGCCCATTTGCACTTACTCAGATAAACCTCAAAATGGCATCAATGACTCTCCAAAAGAATGCAAATAACCATCTGTCTACAAAGAATATACATTTTTCTATTCCCCACCATCCAGTCAGAGTTGAATAAGCTTCTTGGATGGGAAGCAAAATGTCTTCAAAGAAAAACAAGAAAGTCCAGTTGCCTCTTGAAAAAGTCTCCTGTTGGGACTCCGAACAGATTTTAAATTTGTTCTGCTTTCAGGAACCTCAGCATAAATGGGGTTTCATGAGTTAGATGCAAAGGAGTGCCTTTGCAACTCCTTTGCAACTCCATATACACTGCTCAAAAAAAACAAAGCCACCCCAACACAGTATAACTCCAAGTAAATCAAACTTCTGTGAAATCAAACTGTCCACTTAGGAAGCAACACTCATTGACAATCAAGTTGTGCATATTCAATGTTGTACAGAACGAAGTATTCAATGAGAATGTTTCATTCATTCAAATCTAGGATGTGTTATTTGAGTGTTCCCTTTATTTTTTTTTTATTTTTTTTAGCAGTATACTTTAACTTTGAGATGGCAGGCACCAAAACTGGGACTTTCCAAACTGGCGTGATAGACCTTTGCCACATTTTCACATTGGCTCTGTACTAAAACAAAAAAAGTCCATAAAAGGTCAGGATTCATAGTTATTGCGTTCACTTTGGGGGGGGGGGAATGAAGGACATTTATGAGTGCATGCGATTAAGAACGGCTTGCAACATCCCATCTTCAATATGGAGATTCTGCACCTTAATTGAACACAAACACAACAAAGCTTGACTAAACATTCATTCCCCCTAATCCACAATTCAGGCATCTAATAATCGCATAGAAAGGAATTCTGATTCATATTCCAATGGGAGACATGATAGCAGTGTTCCAATATCTCAGGGGCTGCCACAAAGAAGAGGGAGTCAAGCTATTCTCCAAAGCACCTGAAGGTACAATAAGAAGCAATGGATGGAAACTAAACAAGGGGAAAAGCAACTTAAAACTAAGGAGAAAATTCCTGGTAGAACAATTAATCAGTGGAACAATTTGTCTCCAAAGTTGTGAATGCTCCAACACTGGAAGTTTTAAAGATGTTGGATAACCATTTCGCTGAAGTGGTGTAAGGTTTCTTGCCTAAGCAAGGGGGTTGGACCTCCAATGTCCCCCCAATTCTGTTATTCTATTCTATTCTATTCTATCCTATCCTACTGGTTATATTTTATTTTTGTTTTTAAATAGAATAACAGCAGATTACATTATGATTACTACTTTGAAGGATGTTATGAGTTGGTTCTACTGAAACCACCACTGAAGTCATTGTTTGTCCTGGTGAAAATAATTGACAAAGAGTGATGTGTGATTTTTCTTTGTGTGTGTCTATCACAAAAGAATTAAATTTTGTTCACATGTAATTCTAAGCCAATACTTCTCAAAAGCTGTGATTTCCTGAGATCTCGACATATTGCCTGTATTTGCTAACATGTTCAATGCCACCTTGCTTGCTCGTTTCCTCTGTCCTCGGTTCACTTGTTTATGTTCTAGAATCCAGAAGTGTTTGTACAAAAGTGATAAATGGCAGCAGATTAGTGTTGGTTTGGAAGAGTGTTAACTTGTTTAAGAAAAAGAAACCAAAGTTAAGTTGAAGTAATAGAGACCATCCTGAAATGTTTGGGATGGTGGGGTTAGGGACTTCAACAATTTTATTTCTTGTAAATGGTTGGGTGTTTTGCAAGCCACTGTTTTGTGACTGTGTCTATGATGTCTTCTCAAAATTCATCATGTGCCCAGCAATTTAGAAAGTTTACAGAGCCCCTTGCTATTTAGAGAGAGAATAAGAGAGAAATGAAGTGCAATCAAAATTTTAACATAGTAGATTAGTCACTGGCCTTTCAAAGCAAATAAATAGTAAGCAATCAGCTGCTTTGTACTCAAAAGCAACAGTGACAGAGGGAAGAGGGAATGCTGTGTTCCTATTTGATTAAAAAGAAAATAACGGGTTAGTTAAATGTTTTGCTGGCTAAATACCCAGTGAGTTGGTGGAGAAGAGACAGAGCATTCTGGTTCCTCCTCCAGTCAGCTTTTTTTGTCCCTGAATAGTAGGGGATGGATGGATGGATGGATGGATGGATGGATGGGGGAAGGAGGGAGGGAGAAAGCTCACACCCTCCACAAACCTGCTGTGATGTCTCATTTTGTGAGAGATGTTCTTGGAAAAATTAGCAAAGGAGGTGTCAACTCTGAAGCAAACCTGACTGAAGCTGGCATGTGCTGCCTCATAGTCTCCATGAAGCCTGAGTGGGGAAGGGAAGGGGGAAATAGATAGGCTGGCTAAACAGTCAAAGCAAAACATTTTTCTGTCAGAACCAAGGTCATTGTAATAGGTGGCTGCTGATGGAGGAGAGGAGCCTGCTAGCTATATTCATTGGGCAATGTGACAAGTGACACCTGGGAGGGGGGATTTTTGCTCTTTTAATTAGAGGTTTTAGAGTTGGTTGTGCCAATATGGTGTGTTGTGGTTGGCTCTGACCCAGCTCCTGCCCCAGGGAATGTGGAGGTGGATGCAGGGGAAACTTCAACATGTCATAGGCCTGTGTTATTGCCGACAGAGTCAGTTCAGAGTTTAGTTTCCTTGGACAAAGAAGAAGGTGGGAGTGACTTGGAAGAGGGGGGCTTGGCACACAGCCCAGGCAGTCAATCTCCATTATCTTCCATTGATTCAGATGAAGACGTCTTGGACCCATGCAAGCACAGACTTATGCGTAGAAGAGACCAAGTAAGGACATATTACCGGAGATAAGAGAGGCCACCTGTGTTTGGATGGGGCTCCAGTAATTAGGGCTGCTGCTATAAATAGCAGCGTGTGGGTTTGGCCGTTGTGGAAGAGTATCTGATTGCAGTTCTTCAGGAATCGTGCCTTGACTTTGTTTGTTGATCTTTCACGTCTTTGAAACCAATGCAGAGCAAAGTGTGTGGGTGTTTCACTTTGTAGAAGAAGAAGGGGTGTGAAGTTTCTTCACAGCTGCTAGCTAAGTACTTAAAGACTGATTAAGGGAAATTGTACAGACTACCCAGTTGTTTTGGGATGAGTGCTCTTTGCAATACAAAAAGAGTGCTCAGTTTATTTTGAATTTTGTGATAAAGAACATTGTTTTGAATTTTCAAACGTGTGTGTCTGAAATTTGTATCCTTGAATTTTCGGGAGGCTCCTACCAGAGAGCCCGGCAGAACATGATGTATCCAATAAACATGTTTTTTGAGGACTCTACCTGCCTTGGAGTTCTGCATTCAATGGGTGTGTCACTCAGAATGCTGTCAGAAGGTCACTGACTATAAAAAGGTCATCCTGTTATCCATCTAAAGCAAGCAATGACTTACAATGGCCAGCAGCAATTTAGGAAGACATTAGAGATGGATAACAATGGCAAAGACACCATTTCATAATGCACAAGAGAGAGCAATGGTAAACTATCTCTATATTTTGCCAAGAAAAACCACATGTACAATCAGTATAAAGTGATTGAAGATATAGTGCCGGATGATGGGCACTTCAGGTTGGTTGTCACTCAACGTGCTACTGAAGAAGAACTGAGCATTTTTCAGGATATTAATGGTGTTTATGACACAGCTGGATTAAAGACATCTGATTGCACAGACGTTTGGACAGATATTAACTGATTCTAAGATCAAACAAAAAGGATAGGCGATTACTAAAACACTGTACAAAAGTGATGCCAATATCCTACAAAATCCCTTAGAAGATATCCCTATTTACAAGAGCTTGCAGTACTAGAAGATAAAGTCAAATCATTCCTTTGGCATTATTACTGACTCGTATAGCTACAGTGAGAACTGACCACTGAGGTAGAATGAAGACTCCATGCCTAGACTGGCTCCTTGTAATTTTTTTCTGGACAACCATAGAGTTGCTCCTCATAAAAAGATCACAAGACAAGTTCTCTGGCAGGTTCAAAATTCTGAGAAACAAAGGAATAGCCATCTTGCTCACACCGCAGTCAGTGACTTATGGCTCCATGTATTTCCTTTTCTTCTGACAATGACTTGAGAATTGCCTGCTAACTCTTTTTCAGCTACTTTTAGATCAATGGGTTTACAGCACCAAGTGAGGTTCCTTTGATCCTTAGTGAAAGATATTTTAAATACACTTTTAAGGACTTATTTTTATAAGACCTTGCAGACAACCTTCACTCTGTCAAAGACCTTGGAATACTCATATCAAATGACCTAAGTGCCAAAGTCCAAGGCAACAACATTGCCAAAAAGGCTTCAAGAGTTGTTAACCTAATCCAAGTATTAGCAGACAAGACTGTTGTAATTTTTAATAGACTTTTGCTGATCAGAACTGAACAATGAGGTTTCAAGGATCTATTTGTAGAATCTGTTTGGAACACAGAAGAAGACATCATTTATTATATTCTGCCGGTGTGTCTCAACCGCCCGCAATTACAGGGTAATTAGTCCAGGAAGACACACACCACACGATAATAGGAAAACCCAAAAGTTTTTATAAACAGAAAAACAGAAACTGCTCCCTTTTTAAATGTCAAAGGGATTTTCTAGTACACACAAGGCACAAGTTAAATGCAGCCCAATTGCTCACCCAATAACTGGGAAATTGAGCCCAATTCTAAAGTCCAGAGAGTCCACACACACAATCCTGAACAGCAAAAAACACGATCTTGACGAAACAATGAATCAGATAAACTGCCATGAGGCTAAAACACCAGGCTGCACTTTTATCTGTAGCACTAATTACAGCAGCCCCACCCAACCACAGGTGCCCTCATTTTCTCTTATAATAATCCTTCAGTTGTTGTCTCCTATGCATCACTGTCGCATGCGTGGATGTGTCATTAATTCTTGTTCAGAATCCAGGGATAATACAGATGACTGATCTCCTCCTGGGCTATCTGCCAAACTCCCCTCTTCCCTGTCACTCACGCTTCCTTGGTCAGAGGAGGCTTTGTCGGCAGATTCTACTGGGAGCAAAACAGGCCTGCGGCATGTGGATGTCTCTCCCACATCCACCTCCACATTCCTTGGGGCAGGAGCTGGGCCAGAGCTAACCACAACATATTATATTTTAAGAGAAGGTGATAATTTAATAAAACTATTTAGTTATTGTTATCAAGGGGGTTGGGCACATATGCCCAGCTCAACCTTTGCTTCCTGTGCATGATCAGGAAGTGAAATCTCAGGCAAGGACATGCGCCCCTATGAGATTTCGGCAATTTTCATCGGGTTTTTGCTTCTGTGCATGCGTGGAAGAAATCACCAAAATCTCACGGTCACGTGCATCCTCGTGTGAGAAGGATGAGCGCATACACAGGAAGCAAATCTCACACCAGGCACACATGCCTGACCACCAATCAGCTGGAGATGATTGTGAAGCTCCATTTCCGCTACCAGAATGCATCCCCACCCCCATCGTGGGAACAGCCCACCCCTGGTGACAACCAATCAAATTCATATTCAAAACCCAACAGAGGGCACAAAACCCAAGCCCTCCCATCATCTCTGCCTTCTTTTTGCCCAGGAGCTATGTGACCTGTTCATCAATAAACCATCTTTCCAAGCACTCTCCATGTTTCCAGTGTCTTTATCCCTACTGGGAACTGTACCCAGATGGACATTTCTCCCAACAACACTATTATTCTTAATATTAAGGGTGAATTAAGTGCGCTTCGTCTCTTGGTTAGAATCTGTCCAAGAAAAACTGAACATTGTTTTCAATCTGGAATTGGCTATCCAGACCAATTGTCAAGCCAAAACTAAAGCAGAACAGCCTCGTTTTCCATAGCTGAGATTTCAAATGGATGGATTCTTTGGAAAGCCGTACCACAGTTTCCCCTGGAAAGAACTCTCCACGCGGACCTCCCATCTTGGGAAAAAAATCACCCATTTTTTCCCCCTTCCTGCATTTAAACAGGGCTCTGTGAGAGGTGCATAGATGATATTACAATCCAAACCAAGTTTCTTCCGTTTGATCTCTCCCATCATCTTATAGGATACTTCCACACGTACGACAGCTGCTTTGATTTCTCCTGTTGTTTTGGTAATACTTGCCTCCAGGGGTCTCAAAGATTTTTCCGCTATCCCCTCCTCTTTTGCCCACATTTGCAGATGGTGCAAAACACGGGCCTGTATGATTACAAGCGGTGAAGTGATTGCTTTGTACTCCAGGGTTTGTGGGGGGGAGGTGTAGCGAAGGTTTGACAGTTTGTACACAGCGGTACCTGGGTGAATTGGGGAGGCGCTGCCGATGAATAGAACTGTTTTATTTTGCCTCCAGCTGAGCCATGCAAAGCTCAAGAGGACTTTTTCCCACATTGTTCCATTAACACACAAACAGGCAGCGATGCTGGCTGCTGACACCAGGGTTAATTAAATCTATCTCTCCATCAATTCTTATTCAACTATTATCGATGGCCATTAGATCACTGACAAAGTAACAAGAAAAGAATGTAGGCTCTTCTTAACCCTTCTTGTTCCAGATGAATTAAGGGAGACTTAGAGCTGGCGTTTTCCCCTAAATATCCACCAAAACGTTACTTCTAATTCCTACTTATATCATGGCTACAGATAGCCCTCGACTTACAACAGTTCATTTAGTGACTCTTCAAAGGTACAACGGCACTGAAAAAGAGTGAATTATGACCATTTTCCATAGTTACAACCATAAAGTCATCTCTAGAATCGTGTGATCAAAATTCAGATGCTTTCGTAACCTAACGTCCCTGGGTTATGTGATCCCCTTCTGCGACCTTCTGACAAGCAAAGTCGGAGAGCCAAGAGGGCACAGTGGTTAGAGTGCAGCACTGCAGGCTACTTCAGGGAAATGCTAGTTCAGCAGTTCAAATCTCACCACCGGCTCAAGTCTTCCATCCTTCCGAGGTGGGTAAAATGAGGACTCAGATTGTTTGGAGGCAATATGCTGATTCTGTAAACTGCTTAGAGAGGGCTGTACAAAGCACTATGAAGCAATATCTAAGTCTAAATGGTATTGCTAATGTTAAAGTCAATGGGGAAATCAGATTCACTTAACTTTGTTACTACCTTAACAACTGCAGGGATTCACAACAAATGTGGCAAGGAAGGTTGGGAAATGAAGCAACATTTGCTTCAACATTGTATTTGCATTTGTATTTATTAGATTTGTATGCCGCCCCTCTCCGAAGACTCGGGGCGGCTAACAACAATAAAAAAGACAATGTGAACAAATCTAATATTAAAAATAATCTAAAAAACCCCAATTTAAAGAACTAATCATACATATAAGCATACCATGTATAAATTCTATAAGCCTAGGGAGAAGGGAAAATTTCTATTCCCCCATGCCTGATGACAGAGGTGGGTTTTAAGGAGCTTGCGAAAGGCAAGGAGGGTGGGGCCAACTCTGATATCTGGGCGGAGCTGGTTCCAGAGGGCTGGGGCCACCACAGAGAAGGCTCTTCTCCTGGATCCTGCCAAACGACATTGTTTAGTTGATGGGACCCGGAGAAGGCCAACTCTGTGGGACCTAACCGGTCGCTGGGATTGTCAGATAGCAACATAAATTTTGGACTCAATTATGGTCATAAGTCAAGGACTACTGTACCTTTCGGATTCCAACCGTGCAAACCATCTTAGAGAGTTATTGACTGAGGACAGACACTCTAATTTAGAAATGACATGTAAATCAGAACACCTAACTAATAAAAACTGAAATAGTGAATTTACTAGAAAGTCCATGATATAAAGTGACTTGAGAGAATTCCCTGAATACAGTGTTCCCTCGATTTTCGTGGGGGTTATGTTCCAAGACCTCCCGCGAAAGTCGATTTTCCGCGAAGTAGCGGTGCGGAAGTAAAAACACCATTTTTGGCTATGGACAGTCAAAAACTACCCCCACGAACCCTTTTTCAAGGCAGCGCAAGGAGCCGGGCTTGAAATTAGGGCAGGGAGCGACGAAAGTGTGGAGGCCGGCAAAGATTGCTTTGAATGTCAGCTGCCCCTGCCCCCCCAGTGCCTCCGGCCCCCTCGCCGCTACCGCCAGCCCGCCCGATCCACCCCTCTCACCGGCTTTCTTGGGACATGGGTCCTCCTGCAGCAGTGCTAGCGGCTACGGCTTCTCATCCTCCTCATTTGGCCGGTAGCCACTCTAAGCGCTTTGAGAATGCCCGCCCCGCCCCTCTCACAGTCCCTTAGCTGAGAGCGCTTTCGTCCTAGCTATCAGCGAGGGGGCTGCAGGAGAGGTGGGGGCAGGCGTTCTCACAGAGAGAGAGAGAGGGAGAAAGAGAGAGAGAGCAAGAGGGGGGAGAGTGGAAGGTAGAGAGAGAGAAAAAAAAATTATAGAAAAAGGGAGAAAAAAAGAGAAATGAGAAAATGATTGAAGCAGAGAATGACAGGAAAGAAAGAGAAAGAGAGAGAGAAGTGACTCTTGGTGATTACATATGATGTCATCGGGTGGGAAAAACCGTGGTATAGGAAAAAAACCGCAGAGTATTTTTTAATTAATATTTTTTGAAAAACAGTGGTATAGCCGTTTCGCGAAGTTTGAACCCACGAAAATTGAGGGATCACTGTAATGTTTTATCTCTCAAAGGTTTTAGAAATTAGATTCTTATAGATGGCAGTAATATGTATGTTAGATGCCCTTTAGCCAGTGATGGGCTACCAAAATTTTTACTACCACACTGCGGGCGTGGCTTATGCATTTTGTTTCAGCATCTTTCAGTGCAAATTGGGTGTTCTGGGGTGGCGCTCCAAATTTTGCTACCGGAACTGTGTTCCTGACCGTTCCCTTAGGAGCCCATCACTGACTTTAGCCATTTCTGCAATGGGTTTCATTTATAGATCACTTTGCTAAATGGTTATATAACTGTCTGTGAAATGGAAGGAAAACAATAGAGAGAGAGGTGAAATTTTTGGCTTTTATTGCATTAAATTCCTGAACGATATGAAAAAGGGCATGAAAAATGTACATGATACTAGTCATATATTTTTAAATTTTATGTTTTAAAATTATCTGGTGTGGGTTATCTGTAATTTGAGTTATGTCAGGGTTATTTAACCTTGGAAAATTTAAGACTTGTGGTCTTCAACTCCCAGAATTCCCCAACCATGAATTCGAGGTTTTGATTTAGTTCTTTGGAATCTCACTTTCAAGTTCCTGGTAATTGTAGGAAAACTTCCCAGATCCCAAATAATCACTACTGCAGATTCATTCTGGAATAATTTTAGCATTGCTGCATTTACATCAAAAGTTGTAATTTTTCCCCTTAATGATAACAAATAAACATGCAATAGGCTTGTGCCAAGTGAAGTCCAATTTACCTATGCTTGACTGATTGTTACTGCTCAGTGATCATGATCGTTGCTTACAAAGCTTGCTTGCAATGTTGTTTGTTTGTTTGTTTGTTTGTTTGTCACAAAGGGCACAAAATAACAGGCATGGTAAACATAAACAAAAGCAAGTGCTGTAGTTATAGATAAATTTGGACAATAGGACAGTAGGACGGGGATGGTAGACATGATAGTGTGCTTATGCACGCCCCTTACAGACCTCTTAGGAATGGGGTGAGGTCTACTGTATCTAGTCTAAGGTTAAAGTTTTTGGGGTTTGGGGAAGAAACCACAGAGTCAGGTAGTGCATTCCATGCATTGATCACTCTGTAATTTTCGTATTTTCTGCAATCGAGTTTCAAGTGGTTTACATTGAGTTTGAATCTATTTTGTGCACATGTGTTGTTGCTATTAAAGCTGAAGTATTCATTGACCGGCAGGACATTGTGCTAGATGATTTTATGAGCTATATTTAGATCAGATTGAAGGCAACATAGCTCTAGGTTTTCTAAGCCCAAAGTTTCAAGTCTGGTGAAGTTAGTTAGTTCAAGTTCAAGTTAGTTCAGTGGTTTTAAACATTTTTTAAAAAATTAGTGTAATTGGCTCATACAGACTGGATATAAGATTCACTGCAAATGTTTATGTGTTATAGGGAAGAAATATCTGGGATAGCAGTATAACTAGTAGAGGAGAAACAAGTGTAGATTTAAGAACTATCTAGCATTAAAAATATAATGCAACCATTTTCCTTATCCTTTGCTTCGATGGAATCTACTTTTCTTTATATAGAACAGTAGGGTTCTGCTTCCTCCTACTTAATATGTCCAATGCTCATTTTTCAAAGCAACCAAACTTGCTAGCAAGCATTCCAAGAATTGTGCACTGTTTTGGCAAAACAGAGTTATGGGTCTTCCTGAACTTCTCTTGTTCTACAGTTTTTAAGCAATAGCAAATGGCTTGATTCCTTCTCTACAGAACTTCACTGATCAAGTTAAAATGAGAGATTAATTAGTGATGTGTTATCATATTCAGGGAAATGGCAGCATGCAAATGAGATAATAACTTCAATATTCCATCTACTCTCCCTCCAAATAAAGACAACCATCGTCATACAAAAAATTACAATTCACAGATACAATATACATTTTTTAAAATCTTTCAGGCATGAGATCTAATAAATGATCCTTCATAAAAGGATCATAAAAATAAATAAAAAATGACAGATCTTAAGACCATTTGGGCAGATGTATGTATTGCTACAAGGCTTAAACTATCTACATTGTTTCTCCTGGGAACAAACTTCCAATTTTACATAGTTACAAATGAAAATGGATTTAGCATCTTCACCTAATTCCCAGTAGAGGCTGGTGAGGTTCCCAGTGTAAAATCACAACTAAATAAATTTGGTTGGATTGCTTTCTGCCCAGGAGATCTGATAAACTATAGTAGCATGGATATAACATATCAGGATTGGAGTGAATTGGCTAGTTTCTGTTGAGGCCCCAGGCAAGAACGGCAGAGGACAGTGAAGCCACATATAATTTTCACCATATTTTCACAATAACAATTTCGTTTTATTGGAGCGCATTATCAGAAGCTTTAACTATGGCAGAAATTGAGAAATTCTCCCTTTTTTCCTTTGAGGCTGATGAGCAAAACAGTTGATAGAAATCCAAGTTTATATTTTCTCTAATCGCAGAGTCAATAATAATAATAGTAATAACAATGGACCACCTAGTTAGCTGCTGCAAGAAGATCGTGCAGACTGATTACAAACAAAGGCATGACAAAGTAACAACAATAGTGCATTGGAAGATCTACAAGAAATATAATGCACCTCTAAGCAAGAACTGGCAGAACTTTAAAATAGACAAAGTAATAGAAAATGAAGACATAGGAATTTAGAATTCAATCAGACAGGCATCTCCACAAAACAACTGTCGATAAGACAGACAAAAAAAAAGTTTGGATAGTGGCCATGGCAGTACCTGGAGGCAGCAGAAGAGAACAGAAAGAATTAGACAATAACTATTGACAAATACAGTGTTCCCTCAATTTTCGCGGGGGTTGTGTTCCGAGACCGCCTGCGAAAGTCCAATTTCCGCGAAGTAGAAATGCGGAAGTAAATACACCATTTTTGGCTATGGACAGTATCACAAGCCTTCCCTTAACACTTTAAACCCCTAAACTGCAATTTCCCATTCCCTTAGCAACCATTTAGATTATTACTCACCATGCTTATTTTTAAAAGTTTATTAAAAAAAATATTTATTAAAGGCGGACGAAAGTTTGGCGATGACATATAACGTCATCGGGCGGGGAAAATTGTGGTATAGGGAAAAAACTTGCAAAGTATTTTTTAATTAATCTTTTTGAAAAACCAAGTTATAGACTTTTCACGAAGTTCGAACCCACAAAAATCGAGGGAACACTGTATTGTTGACCTCACCCGATTCCTAAGAGGCCAGTAAGGACCTCTTATTGCATAGGCGCAGCAGTGTGCCCACCATCCCTGTCCAATTGTTCCTCTTATTAGTACCCATCTTATGTATATAAACAATGTTATATCTATGTATATTATAAATACAAACTTGACAAATTAAAATATATAAATAACAAATAAATAGTGGGCTTCAGTAGACCAGCATAGCTACAACAGCATTTATTGACTCAAAACTGGAACTGAAGAACAGCAGGTAAATGCCTTTAATTTATACTCTAGGTCAGGGCTGGGCAATTAATTTTGCCATGGGGCCGCATGAGAAATTGGGATGGTTTTAGAGGGCCGGACTAATATAATTAACTTCTACCCAATAATGTAGAGACCCAGACCCTGGCCTGACCTAAACACCCAGACCCACTCTACAGACCCCTAATTGTAGGTTTTATGGCAACACCGTGTACCACAGTCACTGCGCTGGAATGTTTGCGTGGTTTCTATGCTCGGCCGCTCTTGGTATTTGCATTTTCCTCCTTCCCGCCTTTCCTCCTTCTGTCACATAAATTGTGTCAAAGGAAAAAGCTGATAGGAGTTCAGAATCCCCTAGTTTATCCATCTCTTAAAAAGGAGCTCGAGTTGGTCAAAAGTCTTGCTTAAATTTTAAATTCAGACATAGTTCACTGTTGAAGAGCTCTTCATGCTGTCTCTGTAAATAGAGCTGAACCTAAAGGCTATTCCAGATCTTTTTCCTTCTGATTTCAAAGGCAGAAGAGTTACTATGCTCCATTTATAGGATCCAGATATCTTTTCTTGAGAGTATGGTGCCTAACATGTTTCTCTGCTACCCTGAGCCCATTTTATCTTACGATATTTGACTTTCATACGTGAAACAACATTTATCATGGTGTCTTTCCATCGCGGGATTGCTGGCACATTCAGAATCTTCAAGGTACATTTTGTTTGCCCGGGATAATTGATATTAATTACCACTGAGTGGGAGATGGAAATTGCTGGGACGATGTCTGGGTAAACATATCTATTTTTCATGAACTGCTTTAAAATTGTTGAAGTTTGTAAAGGTTGATATCCGATAGCAAAGTGATAAAACATTGATGGTGATGTATTAATATTTCAGGAGAGGCCATACATGTTTTGTGGCTTCCTCATTAAATCTTTAAGTGTTGTTGGATAACCTTGAAAAGGTGTGTTTGCACACTGTCATCTATTTGTTGGCAGGACAGACAGTGACTATTGTAAGAAACATCATTAGAAGCATTTTTTCTTCCTACATACTATTTAACTTCATACCAGTAAAAAAAAAAAAACATACTGGTGAAGTTGGAACTGTATTATTATACCTGTGAAATTCCATAGCTTCTTTTGCAGCGATTTGTGCTGATCACATTACTTTAATAAAAGAGGTATAAAAAAAGGATCCTTTCAGACAATCTCAACTCCGTTACTGGGAATTCATGAACATGGTTGTATTGTTTCTTGCAAATAACGAAAGTGATGGATGGAAAGGTTAGGTATCTTATAAAATGAGTTTTTTCAGCCTACCAGATTTTGGATTTCCTTACCTCACCTTTTTGAAGTGAGTGTTCCATACCAAAAATGAGAGGCCAGGTGAAATAACGCCTGGTCGAAAATTGCCAATGGCGGGAACCAACTCGGCTCCCCCATTCAGCTGGGGGGCGTTCCCCGCGATAGCGCGGGAACGCCCCAAAGCAATCAGTGGCCGCTCGGGCATTCTGGGAAAGCCGAGGGGCGGGGCGTGTGCCCTTTATCAGGGCTTGCTTGCCCCCCCCGGCTTCTCTTGGCCCCGAGCTCGTCACAAAACGGACACCCACCCACCCTCCGCTCAATCCAGGATGTTTTTATAGGTCGCCTGGTTTGGGGCCGAGTAGGAATTTTTGCAGTCTTATGGCATTTGCTACGGATTGTTTTTCGCCTACTCCATCCTGGACGAGGGTAAGGATTTGTGGTTACGGGGTGCATCTGTATGTAAATAGGTTCTGATTCAACAATTGGATGTTTATATTCTTGGTCACTATATGGCAGAAACGGGGCGGAAAGGGTATCAGTAGCAACTGTGTGTTCTCCTTTGGGCATCTTTTGTAAGATGATTGGCACCCCCATTGCACAACTCAAGCTTCCTCCACGGACAGAGAGGTGTGAAGGGGGTGCCCTTGGGGCTCACCTACGTCATTTCCAGTTCCGGGTCATGCAAGGCGAGCCCTCCCACATGCTGGGCGTGGCTTTCGGGTCGGGAGTAGGCGGGGCACGCCTCACCCTGACCAAGCATGGAGTAACGCCCATTTGAGTTGCCCAAGTATGTTGTGTTCAGGAAACTCCGCCCCATTTAGCGACTCCTGCAGGTCTTTCTGTTAATATTTAATAAAGTGACCCATTTTACCCAGCTTGGTGTCCGAGTGTTCATTTCCCGTCCAAGGCAATGTAGTGTTGGTTATTACCTATAATACAAAGCATTGGACCAGATTACTTATGGGACCACCTTTTTTATTTCATTTATTTTATTTATTTATTTTGTCCAATACATAATGAGGGTTTTAGTGGGTATATATCTATATGCACATAGTAAAATACATGATGAAGGTTATAGAGGAGATACTCATAGTAATATATATCTAAGAAATAATAGAAAAGAAGATATAGTAATAGAACATATCAATGAAAGAATAGAAGAAGAGATATAGGAATAGAAGAAAGGTATAGGAGATATAGGAGAGCAATAGGACAGGGGATGGAAGGCACTCTAGTGCACTTGTACTCACCCCTTACTGACCTCTTAGGAATCTGGATAGGTCAACTGTAGATAATCTAAGGGTAAAGTGTTGGGGGTTTGGGGATGACACTATGGAGTCCGGTAATGAGTTCCACAATTCGACAACTCGGTTACTGAAGTCAAATTTTTACAGTCAAGTTTGGAGCGGTTAATATTAAGTTTAAATCTGTTGTGTGCTCTTGTGTTGTTGTGGTTGAAGTTGAAGTAGTCACTGACAGGCAGGACGTTGCAGCATATGATCTTGTGCACGAGTCCCAGCGACCGGTCAGAGTCAACCTTTTCCAGGTCCTCTCAACTAGACAATGTCGCTTGGTGAGGCCTAAGGGAAGAGCCTTCTCTGTGGGAGCTCCGACCTTCTGGAATCAGCTCCACACAGAGATTTGCACTGCCTCCATCCTCCTTGCCTTTCACAAGAGTCTAAAGACTCATTTGTACTGTCCGGTTATCAGGCCTTCTACTGATATTGTGTTGAGCCGATAATTATTCCTCCAGTAATTCTGTACCGGCTCAACAGTTAGTAGTGTAGTTAAATCCCTCCATTTTTCCTGACAATATTTTTGGGAAAGGTTTGATCTTATCTTCTTCCTGAGATTAAGAGAGAGGTAATGGCACAAAGTCAACTAGTCACAGTCACAGTATCCTGGTTTAAAATCCAATGCCTTTAACGAATATACCAAATGAGATTTCATGATGCATTGTACCTGTACCTATGTGACGATAGTTCCAAAAATTCCACTTGGGGGAAACAGTGATGGCCTGCTACCAGAATGGTAAGGTAGTGATTTTTGGGATGCCTGCACAGCTGCACACCCCTGAAGTGCGCATGTGTGCCCCCGCATGATATTTTGCTTCTGCGCATATGCAGCAATTAAAATCTTGTGTGAAGACGCTCGTGCAAGTGAGATTTTGGTAATTTTCACAGACTTTTGGCTTCTGCGCATGCACGGAAGCAAAAATACCAGCAAAAATCACCCAAATCTCGCTCACGCGAACATCAAATCTCATGCCACCAGGTGCGTGCACACTTGTGATGGTCGCATAAGGCGCACCGGTAGTGCAGAAGACCTTTGTGGTAGGGGGAATAGTTGTTTTCTATGGTGCCCTGTTTTGGCATATTTTGGAATTTACCTGTGTTTATGCAGAACCATTCTCTATCAAAATCTCAAGTCATCAAACTTGCATGTTAGATATAGATATATGTATATAGTTTTGATGGGGCTTTCACTTATTTCAAGTTTTCAGATTTATTAAACCTTTTGGTAGGGAAAGTTCACCAGAGGAGAAATCATTTTTTAAAAAATTGACTTTTCCTTTCCTGCAGAGTAATATGACAGTAGTAAAACTACTACATTTGTGGATTCATTCCTTTGGTTCCACTTCATCTGGTAGTTATAATTTTTCTAATGTTTTATGATTATTTCTCACTGGATTTGCAAGGAATTAATATTCGGATTTTTCTTCTCTTTTCCTCCGAATGTCAGAAAATGGCCAACCAGAGATACTTTGGATTACATAAATATACCCTGTACATAATTATATTTCTTCTGGACTCATGGAGCATTTTCTACTAAATAATTTATTGCATCCTAACCTTTGCTGTGGGAAAGTAGAGGCTGCCTGCATTAAATGGCTGACACTCTGAAACACTACTATATAAATATTCTTATGACATAATACTCTATTTGGGTTAAACTACAAGGTTGAACAGTATTTATATATTGTGACTGTCACAAGCAGGGGGTTTTGCATAGATTAAAAAAACCTGAGATTTGATCACCACATCACATTCACAATCTTGACTTTTTATACCTTGTGGACAACCCTGTTGATAGCTCCATTCTCTGAACATTCTACTTATGCTGCTAATGCAAGCATTAAAGGCAGCATTAAAACTTGACCACATAGGACAATATTGATCAATCTTTCTATTCTGTCGATACAGAAGCAGTTCATAAGCAGAGAGACAAGTCATACAATCATTTCAAGATTTTGAATCTCGGGTAAGTCTTTCCACTGTAAAAGACATGTTTGTTTTGATGGGTCCCATGCTTGGTGAACGATATGGATTTACCAATCAGATTTCATAGTGGAAAAGTAATCTATTCAATTGTTTCACCTAATTCATTAACTCATCCATATACAATTTGAATCAGAATTATCATCCAAAAAAACCAATATAAAAACTCATGGATATTAAACCAAGATGAAATCCTGGTGGGAAAAGTCCTTATCACAGGTCTAAGTCCCACCACCTTTCTCTCTCACACACACACACACACTACTTCACATTTCTAGAAAAAAGATTGGGGTGGAATTCAGCAGGTTCTGACAGGATCAGGAGAATTGGGAGTAGCAGTAAAAAGCCTCACTATAGGATTTGAATTGTGTAAGAAAGGGGAGTAGATAATAAGCAGGTCTAATTTCAAATGTACATTCCAATATATAATAAAATAATTCCACATATAAATTTCTTCATAAATACCTTAGTTCTTGCTCAACATTAGAAGCCACAAGTATTTTATTTTATTTTTTATTTATTTATTTTATTTATTTGTCAAACAATTATAGGGTGATAATTTGTACATATAAAACATTAGATAAGTAATGATAAAAAGTAGACAATAGGACAGGAACGGTAGGCACAATGGTGCCCTTATGCACGCCCCTTACAGACTTCTTAGAAAGGAGGAGAGATCAATTGTAAATAGTCTAAGGTTAAAGGTTTTGGGGTTAGGAGTAGAAACCACAGAATCAGGTAGTGCATTCCAGGCATTGATTACTCTGCTGCTGAAGTCGTATTTTTTGCAGTCAAGTTTGGGGCGGATGACATTTAGTTTAAATCGATTTCGTGCTCGTGTGTTGTTGCGGTTGAAGGTGAAGTAGTCGTTAGCAGGTAAGACATTTTGGTATATGATTTTATGAACTATAATTAAGTCGGAACGGAGATGAGGAAGTTGTAAGTTGTCTAAACCAAGAATTTCAAGTCTGGCGGAGTAAGGTATTTTGCTGTGAGAAGAGGAATGATGGACTCTTATTGTGAAATATTTCTGGATTCTCTCAATTGTGTTGATGTCAGATATGCAATGTGGGTTCCATACAGGTGAGCTGTATTCTAGGATTGGTCTGACAAATGATTTGTAAGCTCTTGTTAGCAGTTCAAAATTACCAGAGAAGAAGCTGCGAAGGATTAGATTAACAACTCTTAAAGCCTTTTTGGCAATGTTGTTGCAGTGTGCTCTAGGACTTAGGTCATAGTAAATAGAATGTGCAAATGACTATATTATGTTATGTTATGTTATGTTATGTTGTGTTGTGTTGTGTTGTGTTGTGTTGTGTTGTGTTATGTTGTGTTATTGATTGGACTTAAATGCCACCTTTCTCCGTGGACCCAGGGCGACTTACAACATTTCAATTAAAAATACAATATATAAAGCACTTCTAAATCCAATTAATAGAAATAATTGATTTATTTTTTTTTTTAAAGCGAAACATTTAAAAATCAAACATTCCCATACATGCTACCACATCCTATACATTCACTGGGCAGAGACTGGAGTCTAGTGACCCCAAGCCTGATGGCATAAATATGTTTTCAAGTTCTTACGAAAGGCAAGGAGAGTGGGGGCAGTGCGAATCTCCAGGGGGGGTTTGATTTCAGAGGGTCAGAGCCCCCACAGAGAAGGCTCTGCCCCTAGGGCTCACCAAATGATATTGTCTAGTTGAGAGGACCTGGAGAAGGCTAACTCTGTGGGACCTAACCGGATGCTGGGATTCGTGCGGCAGAAGGCGGTCCCGCATGTAATCTGGTCCCATGCCATGCAGGGCTTTATAGGTCATCCTATAAATCAGGTGGGGGTTGCCGCTCCTGCCGCTACCAGTGCGCTGAATGCACAGCTTCAGGTGTCCAGCATGCACACACAGAGAGACACGTCGCAGCGAGATTTTGCTTCTGCACATGCGCAAGATTTCAGTGATTTTTTTTTGCTTAGAGTCCTATCACTAAAGATGCACATTAAAAAAAAGAATAAGTGCTTGTGCCAGGGGTGGAACGCTTCCAATTCCTTTGTGCCTGTCATTCATCAGAGAGCCGGTCACGGAGACAGTGTGAGGTTCCACCCACCTGCCCACATGCCACCATTTGGGTTCTTTTACTCTCTGTGCATGCACAGAATGCTTTGTGCATCAGCAGAGGGTAAAAGAACCCAAATGGAGGTGTCCAGAGCCTTACATTGCCTCCGTGAATGGCTCTCCGATGATTGACAGGCACGAGCAAACTGGGATCATTTCACCCCGAGTTTGTATCATGTTCAAAGACATCTCCAGCTATGTTTCTTGGCAATCAATAGGGTGCTAAACCAAAGGCTAAAGTTATTCAAACACTGCTGTATAATGTCATAGGCTTGAGTCTACGGGGTGTATGTTGGCTGATGCTCTTTGGCTGAACAGAAGTTCCAGTTACCTTTTGAAGTATGTTTGGAAGAACCATGATCTGGATGATTTTGAGAAACCTCCATAGACAGTGATTAGTACTGTATTTGTGTACTGTATTTGTGACCCACCCCGGGTCTTTGGAGAGGGGCAGCATACAAGTCAAATAATAATAATAATAATAATAATAATAATAATAATAATAATAATAATAATAATACAATAACAATAACAATAACTAATAATAATAATAATAACAAAACAACAATAATAATAATAATAATAATAATTATTATTATTATTATTATTATTATTATTATTATTATTATTTATTGGATTTGTATGCCGCCCCTCTCCGAAGACTCGGGGCGGCTCACAACAATAATAAAAAACAATATTATAGTGAAGCAAATCTAATATTAAAAAAGAAGCATATAAAACCCTATCATATTTAAAAACCAAACAACACATACATACCAAACATAAAATATAAAGAGTCTGGGGGAAAGGTGTCTCAACTCCCTCATGCCTGGTGGTATAGGTGGGTCTTGAGTAGTTTACGAAAGAAAAGGAGGGTGAAGGCAGTTCTAATCTTCGGGGGGAGTTGATTCCAGAGGGCTGGGGCCGCCACAGAGAAGGCTCTTCCCCTGGGCCCCGCCAAATGACATTGTTTAGTCAACAGGACCCAAAAAAGGCCAACTCTGTGGGACCTTATCGGTCGCTGGGATTCGTGCGGTAGCAGGCGGTTCCAGATGTATTCTGGTCCAATGCCATGTAGGGTTTTAAAGGTCATAACCAACACTTTGAATTGTGACCGGAAACTGATCGGCAGCCAATGCAGGCCATGGAGTGTTGTAGAAACATGGGCGAATCTGGGAAGCCCCACAATGGCTCTCGCGGCCGAATTCTGCATGATCTGAAGTTTCCGAACACTTTTCAAAGATAGCCCCATGTGTTGCAGTAATAATAATAGTCTTGGATCTCTTGGGTTTAGTTTGGTCTCTATTCAGTTTGGTCTCTATTCAGTGCTCAGGGTATGATTCACCTGCCTATTCATGCTTCACAACAAGGCATTCCTTCCCCATTTCACAAACTGCCCTCTTGTTCTAATAGCTTGGGTGGGGTGGGGTGGAGAGAACTGTTGAAATGCTGTCCAGGACATCATCCCTCAATCATCATTGAAAAACTTTTGATCTTTTCCCGAAGAGGCGTGGGAGGGTCTTTAGCCACAGGTGTGACATCACTGGCAAACATTCCAAAGGTTTCAGGAGAGCAAGGCCCATCTGCTAACAGTGATGGTTAGTATGTCAGCACAGGATGTCTGGAGATATGAAATACATCACGCGGAAGGGTATAAATCAGCACATATAATGTGCCGATGAGATAGGCCTTATATACACAGTGCAATGCAAGCGTTCTTCATCAGGAAGACATATTAGGTAACCTTCTAAAGACAAATTTTACAAGATCAGAGGATATATAATAGATGGTTCAGGAGGGAGATGACAAATGCTGGAAAATACATGAAAGCTTAGGGAGGTCTCTAAAAGTGACAAAAATAGACTTTGTTGCATTAAAGACTCATTCAGGTGGCATTCACACAGCCCTCTTATAAAAAGGTCACTGCTTAATTTCCAAGGGAATCATTCTATTTCAAATGATCTGGAGGCCTGGTATTTTTTAAAATGGGGATTTCATAGCCCCTTCAAGCCTCTCCATAAAAGGACCACTGAGGTGTGATGTTGTTATTTGAATTTTGGGTTTTTTAGCCAATTTATGATGACACGTCACCTAAACTTTTACCAGTTCTCTGTTCTTCTCACACTATCTATTTTGTTTTAAGGCAAATATGTTTTAATGCCCTTTGTGTGTTCTGCCTGACTGGCTCAGGCAATGCGTAATAATCCAAGGAAAAATAAATCAAACACACACGTGCTCTGCTAATCAGCAAACTTGTATTGAATAAACAAAAAAGGGTTACTCAAAACAGTTCTTAGTGTCCGAAAACAATGATAGTTCAAGGCTTACTTCAGCCGCATACAAAAACACAGGGAAAAACAAACAAAGACAACCTGGAATGAGCAAAGACGTTTCAGGAGTCCTTTTGAATCTTTGGAGCAAACAGCAAGTCCCAGAGTTTTCACCTCCCACTTGTCTGAAAAAGCTGGGTTGAAAACTCCAATGGCACGGAACAGAAACTTCAGAGCAGGAACCACAAAATAACACAGATAAACAGCCACAGTTTGCCTTGGCCTCTGTTCCCTTTTATCCCTTTAGCCCTCATTAAGGGAACAACACCCAGCCCTCAGTATAAGAACCACACCCAGCCCAGGTGCTCCTATAATGACTTGTAATACTCCTTCAGTCGATCCCTTCTCTGCATAGCTCTTCTGCTATTCAGAAGAATCCAGAGACGAAAGACTGTCTGAGGGACTGCATGCCAAATCCCCTGGGCTGTCTGCTGAATCCTGCGTACCAGTGGCCTCGTCCTCCTGGCTGTCTGCCACGTCTTCCTGACTGTCTGCCCCATCTTCCTGGCTGTCAGCCAGGCTTTCGCATTCAGTTTGTGCTGCGTCTCTCCCATCTGTGGGAGCAACGGCTGGCCCAGGCCCAAACACAACATTATGGAAGCTGTAGTTGTCCATCTCAAGCACTTAACTGAAGAGTAATGGCTGATCAATTTACTAGCAAAGTCAAAAACTGTAATCCATGGTGGACCAGCTTGATATTTTTCCTAGAATAAATCCAGTTCAGCATTGTATTTATTCAGTGCTTGTCCTTCCTTCCTTATTTCCCAAAGCACCAGAAGTCCAGACAAGAAATAATGGATGGAAACTGATCAAGGAGAGATTCAACCTAGAAATAAGGAGAAATTTTCTGACAGTGAGAACAATCAACCAATGGAACAGAAGTTGCCTTCTGAAGCTGTGGGAACTTCATCATTGGAGGCTTTCACAAAGAGATTGAACTGCCATCTATCAGAAATGATTTTAGAATCTCCTGCTTGGACGGGGGTTTGGACTAGATGACCTACAAGGTGTTGTACATACTCCTGATCAGTTGGAGGATGATGAAGATATTGAGGACTTGGATTCAGATAGTGTTTATGAATTAGTGGGGGGCCCGGGGTTACAGGTAGTAGAACAAGTGGGAGGCCAGCCACCGGATGGGGCTATGAGTTCAGGATCTAGCGAGGGAGAATCAGACGCTTGCTGGGTTAACCCTAACTTCAGAAGGGCCCAAAACGTAGAGAACAGAGGTCTGGAAGAAGATATTAAGGAGAGGAATGGGTTAAATACTGTAGTGATGTATTTGGCACATCAGGGGGTCAGTGGAGAAGAAAGGTGGAGTTTCAACGTTGCTGAAGGGAAAATGGATGTGTTTTTTGCCGCGCTAAAGTAAGCAAAAGTATTCTGTGTTATTAACAGTTCTGTTGTTTTTCAAAGTCATGCTGTTAGGAAAATAAATCTTGTTAAGTGGAGCAGGAGAAGGAATGTGAGGAATGCAGCTAAGAGAGATAAGGACCGAGTGTCTGTATGGAATGTGTTTGAATTACAGGAGAGCAGAGAAATAAATTGAGTTCCTTTATTCATGAAATGATGCATTCAATAAGAGTTATTTGTAATTGCTAAATTTCTATCAGAAACCAGAACACAAGGTACCTTCCAACTGTGTTAAACTATCTTCTTATCAATAAGTTCATTTCCATTTTCAGACTTTTATCCAGCCTGTTTTCATATATTTTTATAACGCTTGTGAGCAGAACAGAATTACTGCACCTAATTTAAGTGGATTAGAGAATAGTGGTTTGCCGAAAGATAGTTAGCAAATCCATGATGGAGAGTTGGATCAATCATCTGCCAAGTCCCCACTATCATTGTCTCAGAGAAGTATAGAACAAGAGAAAGAAGCTAGGAAACTAGGAGGTTCTACTTACCAAGTGTTGCTCCAACCTTATGTATTACCTTCACCTTAGAACCAACACTTACTACACCTCTCAGACTACTAAGGTCTAAGAACTACTACATCTTATAATCAACACTCTTCAGAAGCCACTAAAATCAAGATTTTCCTGAAGAACATTTGTTTGTTTGCTTGTCAATCATGTACAAGATAGCAGGTATGAATATAAACATAGACATGAGTGAAGAAAATGAATACAAATAAATGGTGACAATAAGGCACGCTTGTGCGCTTATGCATGCCCCCTTCACAGACCTCTTAGGAATGGGGTGAGATCCATGGTAGACAGTTTAAGGTTGAAGCTGTGAGGGTTTGAGGATGTAACAATGGAGTAGGATAGAGCATTCCAGGCATTGCTGAAGTTGTATAAGTCGTATAAGTCAAATATAGGCAGACTTTGACTTACAGCCAAAAATTGATCTCAAAATTTTCACTGCTAAGCAAGACAAGTTGCTAAGTGAGTTTTGCCCCATTTTATGAACCTTTCTCACTGCTGTTGTTAAGTGAATCACTGTAATTGTTAAGTTAATAACATGGTTGTTAAGTGAATCAGGCTTCCCCATTGACTTTGCTTGTTAGAAGGTTGCCAAAGATGATCTCATGAACCCACAACACTGCAACCACCATAAATGCATGTCGGTTGCCATGTATCTGTTCTGATTTAAGGCTGATTCATATAACACTTGGAATAAAGGAATTCTCAATGCATCTCATTGTAAAACATATCCTCTTTAATTTCTCCTTGAACACTTCAACTCTGCACAGTTTTCTTCCCTCATCATTATTATCTCAGCAACTAAGTAGATAAGCTTGTCAGTAACATAAAAGATATTCCACAAGTCATTCTAAAATTTATGGCTAATTAGGGCTAGCCAAGAGTCATAAAGAAACAAGTAATAAATCACACATGATACCTTATGCTTCGCAGCATGTTCGGGCCATTCTTATTTTGCAAGATTGAACGAATTCAGCGTCTCTTCCGTTTTACACCTGGATGTGAAGTAATTCATTAATTAATTACTCTCTAATATCTCCTCCCTCTTTCTTCCAAGCATTTTTTAAACCTTCTGAAACGAGCATCCCTCCATCTGTGGTCTCCCCCATTTGAGTCACGTGAACTCATGCCTATGTCATTAGCTCTGTGGTCTTCACTAACATTGCTAACTGTTGGTAGAAAAGGGAGATTTATGATCTCTAAATCCCACTCATCATCCGAATCTGAAAACTCCTCACACTGCAAGGGAGTACACACAACAGTATCCAATTTTGATCATGTGACTGTGGGGATTGTGCAATGGTCATATGCAGTAGTGGGTTGCTACCAATGTGGTAATAGACTGCACACTGCTAGCGGCCGCATGTGACCACTCCGGTGGCAGTCCTATGGGCGCCACCATCTTTTTTTGTTTCCTGCACATGTGCAGAAGCAAAAACATGCCGGGGACATGTGCATGTAGCACAGACACACACATGCAAACCAACTGAAGCTGCACTCACAATGCACCGGTAGCGGCAGTAGAAGCAATCCGCCCCTGGTCATAAGTGTAAAATACAGTCATAAGTCACTTTTTTCACTGCCATTGTAAATTTGAACATTCAATGAATGGTTGCAAGTTGAGAACTGCCAAAAATGCCAATACAGTTCTAGGCTGCATAAACAGAGGGATAGAATCAAGATCACAGGAAGTGTTAATATCACTATATAATACTCGGCAAGGTCACACTTGGAATACTGTATCCGGTTTTGGTCGCCACCATGTAAAAAAGATGTTGAGACTCTAGAAAGAGTGCAAAGAAGAGAAACAAAGAGGATCAGGAGACTGGAGGCTAAAACATATGAAGAACGGTTGCAGTAACTAGGTATTTGAGCTGGGGTGGCGCAGCAGTACTGCAGGCCACTGAAGCTGACTGTAGATCTGCAGATCAGCGTTTCAAATCTCATCACCGGCTCAAGGTTGACTCAGCCTTCCATCTTCCGACGTGGGTAAAATGAGGATCTGGATTGTGGGGGCAATATGCTGGCTCTGTTAAAAAGTGCTATTGCTAACATGTTGTAAGCTGCCCTGAGTCTAAGGAGAAGGGCAGCATAAAAATCGAATCTAATAAATTAAATATCTAGTTTAATGAAAAAATGCACCAGGGGTGACATGATAGCACTGTTCCAATATCTCAGGGGATGCCACAAAGAAGAGGGAGTCAAGCTGTTCTCCAAAGCACTTGAGGGCAGGACAAGAAGCGATGGGTGGAAACTAATCAAGGAGAAGGAGCAACTTAGAACTAAGGAGAAATTTCCTGACAGTTCAAACAATTAATCAGTGGAACAGCTTGCCTCTAGAAGTTGTGAATGCTCCGGCACTGGAAGTTCTTAAAAAGAAATTAGATAACCATTTGTGTGATGTAGTGTGGGGTTTCCTTCCTAAGGATTGGACTAGAAGACTTCCAAGGTCCCTTCAAAATCTGCTATTCTATTCTATTCTATTCTAACTACATGCAGTTTGCTATTAGAATCTTTTCATTTTAGGTCACTTCATGTGGATTAAATAATAATATTATATTATTAGCTTTTCCTGCGATGTCTTGCTTTGCACTCTCATTATATTTTATCCTCGCACTGTTGTCACTTGGAGTAGTTACTGGCTGTTGTTGGGTTTTTTTAATTAATATTTTCCATGGATTATTTAACAGTTAAGGATGATTTTATTGGTCTTTCTGTAAACCGCGGTGGGTCTGTATTGTTCCAGCAATATACAACTAGGATCAATCAATCAAAAACTATCGAGAGGCCATCTTGACACAAAGCGCCGTTCACTCTGTATCTATTTTGGTTTCCTTTTTTATTTTTTCCCCTGAAAACCAAATTTCACAGGGTTGAGGAAATGGAATTTGCAGACACTGTAACATCATTTCCCTACCATCTTCCAAATTGCCTTTTTCTGGGACGGAGGGAGGAAGGGAGAATACAAAAGAGGGAGGGAAGCTTGAAATCAGTGACAGAATGATAATTGGCAACAATTCCAGACTGAAGAGATATTTCCTTTTGTGTTCACTGGAGTCACTATGGGGCCCCAGTTCACAGGTTGTTCTTTTCTCTTGTCTCTTTCTCTCCTGTCTCTTTAGAGCTCATCCTGTTTTCCTATTGACAAAAACCAATTAATTAGATTTGAAAGACTAAAAAAGAAGGAATTTACGTTATGGAGCTATAATGCCACACTGGCATTCTTGTGTCATCATAAATCATGACTACAAAGATGTCACCAGCCACACTTGATGGAGCTGTGTGAAATTCCCGAGGCAGATAAAACTGTCTTTCATGAACATTATTAAATAAGACACCCCCTCCCCTGCATCCCAGAAGGAATAAGTTGGAGAAAAACTATTGAAAGTTGTGTTCAAAATTAAGTTAGGCAATGCAGATTTTTCATATAAGCATGTAAATAACTAGAACAGATCAACTATGGCAGTGTTTCCCACCCTTGGCAACTTGAAGATATCTGGACTTCAACTCCCAGAATTCCCCAGCCAGCATTTGCTGGCTGGGGAATTCTGGGAGTTGAAGTCCAGATATCTTCAAGTTGCCAAGGGTGGGAAACACTGAACTATGGCACAATGTGAGGCAGACAGAAAAACAAACATTAGGTATTCACCCTAATTCTTCCAGAGATACCTAGAGAGGGCCTCTATACTACAGATAGTCCCTGACTTAACAACAGTTCATTTAGTGACTGTTCAAAGTTAAAAGAGCAATGAAAAAATGACTTATAATCATTTTTCAGTTACAACTTTTGTAGCGTCCCCATGATGCTGTGATCAGAATTCAGACCTTTGGCAACTGGTTCATATTTATGACAATTGGAGTCATGTGGTCACTTTTTAGGATCTTCTGACAAGCAACGTCAATGGGGAAGCCAGATTCACTTAACAACCAGGTTGCTAATATATCGATGGCAGTGATTCACTTAATAACGTAGATGTGAAAGGTCATAAAATGGGGCAAAGCTTACTTAACAAATGTCTCATTTAACAATAGAAATTTTGGGTTACAGGTAGAGGATGACCCATATTATCCCCTCTAATTCCTTTAGTTTGGAAAACGTTGGAGGCACTGGCTGCCGATCGGTTTCTGGTAATGACCTTTAAAGCCCTACATGGCATTGGGCCAGAATACATCCGGAACCGCCTTTTACCGCACAAATCCCAGCGGCCAATAAGGTCCCACAGAGTTGGCCTTCTCCAGGTCCCGTCGACCAAACAATGTCGTTTGGCGGGCCCCAGGGGAAGAGCCTTCTCTGTGGCGGCCCCGGCCCTCTGGAATCAACTCCCCCCAGAGTTTAGAACGGCCCCCACCCTCCTTGTCTTTCGCAAATTACTCAAGACCCACCTTTGTTGCCAGGCATGGGGGAGTTAGGATATTCCTTCCCCTAGGCTATTAAAAGTTATGTATGGTATGTTTGTATGTGTGTATGTTTGGTTTTTATAATAAGGGTTTTTAGTTGTTTTATTAAATTGGATTGTCACATGCTGTTTTTTATCATTGTTGTTAGCCGCCCCGAGTCTGCGGAGAGGGGCGGCATACAAATCAAATCAAATCAAATCAAGTCAAGTCAAGTCAAGTCAAATAAAATCAAATAAATAAATAAATAAATAAATAAATAAATGCCAGACACCTAGTGAAGGGCTACATATATTTTTTACTACCACACTGTGGGTGTGGCTTATGTTGTGGGTGTGGCTTGCCGGCCATGTAACTTAAATCTAAAAACCCCTATTTGGTGATTTTCAATTATTTTTTGCTTCTGTGCATGCATGGAAGAAAAAAAAAATCACCAACATTGTGCACATTCGCGCTTCTTCTCACACGATTTGCTTCCTGCACATGTACAGAAGCCAAATCTCAATCCGGTGCGCATGCACGCATGCCAGTCATTTGGAGTTGTGCACACAACCACACCAATAGCAGAGGTAAGCAGGAAACCCTGCCTGATCAGACTACAGTATTTCCCAACCTCTCAATCTTCACCAAGCTCTAATTATAACAGAATTATAAGTCATTTGGCTGGAGAATGCTGGATTCGATCTTGGGTGATCTAGAACCCTAGAACACCTTGTCTGATTTGTTCACTGATCTGGAATACTATATACTGTGGTGCTGGTGTAAGGTGATTATAGTGAGGTAATGATTTGCTACAATAGGAAAAAAGCCATTGTGATTACTTGCCAAATCCACGTTCAGACTAATATGCGATTAGAAAGAGGGAAATGTTTTATTATAAGTGCCAGTGGTCTTAATCAGCCTTCTGAATCACCTAGAATTTATAAATGAAGGAAGAGTTTGAAGCTGTTCCATTGGATGCCCGTTTAGTAAACATATAGAAATGAGAGTACAGTGGTACCTCTATTTAAGAATTTAAGTCGTTCTGTGACCAGGTCCTTAAGTAGAAAAGTTTGTAAGTAGAAGCAATTTTTCCCATAGGAATCAATGTAAAAGCAAATAATGTGTACAAACCCATTAGGAAAGAAATAAAACCTCGGAATTTGGGTGGGAGGAGGAGGAGGAGGAGGAAGAAGAGGAGGAGGACGGTTGCTGCTGAAGGAAGAAGGTGAGGTGAGAGGAATAAAAAAAATCCAAAACTTTAAGGCTTTAAAAAAAAAGAGGTGGGGAGAAGGAGCACGCCCCTCCCATACACCTAAAGGCTCCTCTGGCAGCCTAGAAATGCCTGATATTAAAGGGGGAATGGCAGGAAACTGGCCGGGCCTCTGTGCCGCTCTCAAATTTCCTGGGAAATTTTTCTGGGCTCAGGTTCTTAAGTAGAAAATGGTTCTAAAGAAGAGGCAAAAAAAATCTTGAACACCCAGTTCTTATCTAGAAAAGTTCTTAAGTAGAGGCGTTCTTAAGTAGAGGTACCACTGTATATGTCAAAGCCAATGAAGTACAGTACTTCTATATATTTTACTTCTCTATATCATACAACTTCTTATTTTAATTTATCATTTTCCATCCCCCTTTGTAATCAAATATTTGAACAAAAATCATCTTTCAAAAAACCCTGAAGGTGCTCTTAAAGTTCCACTAATTAAAGTGTGTGTCTAAAATAAACATTCGTTGGGATTGATTAATCCTCTATTCAGTAACTGGTTGAAACTCTAAAATAACATGTATTCAATATAGCAAAGTTGTCCAACCTTTACGACTTTGCAGACTGTGGTGGGGCAGGGGGTGTAGAGAGGATGGTTCCCCGCCCATGCGGCCAGCAAGCATATGTAAGTACAGACCTCCATTCAGTGAGTAGCATGCATGCTTGCCCACGGCTCACATAAATGGAACATGCATGCATGAACTCATCTACTGCTCGCGCAAGTAGGGATACACTCAGTGATGGGCTCCTAGGGGGGACGGTCAGGAACGCAGTTCTGGTAGCAAAATTTGGAACTCCACCCCAGAGCACCCAATTTGCACTGAAAGATGTTGAAACAAAATGCATAAGCCACACCCACAGTGTGGTAGTAAAAATTTTGGTAGCCCATCACTGGATACACTTCCCCGCCGTTTCCACAGCCTGGTTGCAAACAGCTCACTAGCTCAGAAGTTAGGGGACCTGTGCAATATAGTTAGGTATCCTTGAATCTGGCACTGCATCACCAAACGAGCCTGTCTCTGGTGATAACCTGTAAAACTGGTTTTAATCATCAATTGCAGAATGGTCTAATTTCAATGAGTCAATGAACTACTTTTTTCTATGCTGTAATTAATTGTGGGTGCAAATTAGACATACAAAGTACCATCCTTCTTTACTGGGATATAAAAGAAGTTGATTGTGATAGGTGTGGTTATGGGGTATGGTCAAAAAAAGTCCATATGGCAACCAAAAAAATGTGATCCAAGATGTATCGTTTTTACATGTGTGGCCCCAAAACAGGCATAGTTGTGCCATCATAGTTGCTTCCTTGATTTATTATTTTTTAAATCATAACTTGTGCGTATTCTTGGGCAGCTTACAATTCAGCAGAGATTAATATGACCATTTTCTCTTTTGAGAAAAAAAACTTTGTCTGGTCAAAAATCACTATATAGATATGTTCATTAAATTACTATGTTGAGCTTGCCTTGAAAGAGACTTCACCTTATCACATTCACCCATTAGAGCAGCTTCAGTTAGCCCAGGGTCAGGGCTTGCAAGGGGATGGCCATGCGCATGAGATTTCAGCAATTTAGTCTCCGGTCACAATTCAAGTCTTGGTTATCACCAGTGATGGGTTACCAAAATGTTTACTACCACACTGTGGGCGTGGCTTATTCATTTTGTTTCAACATCTTTCAGTGCAAATTGGGTGCTCTGGGGTGGAGCTCCATTTTTGCTACCCCACTGTGTCCCCCCCGTCCAGAGGTGTAGTCCACCCTTGATTATCTACTATATAAAGTGTATGTACACATACACACACACAGCTCTTCTAAAATTATACACATTCAACCTTATTTATAGAGCCGGGGTGGCGTAGCAAGTAGAGTGCTGTACTGCAGGCCACTGAAACTGACTGTAGATCTGTAGGTCAGCGGTTCAAATCTCATCATCGGCTCAAGGTTGACTCAGCCTTCCATCCTTCCGAGGTGGGTAAAATGAGGACCCGGATTGTGGGGGCAATAGGCTGGCTCTGTTAAAAAGTGCTATTGCTTACATGTTGTAAGCCGCCCTGAGAAGGGTGGCATAAAAATTGAAAGAATAAATAAATAAATAAATTTACTGAAATAGGAAAAACATACCCAGAGCCCAGAAAGGGGAAAAAGAAAGAAAATCAAAATTTTGCTACCAGTACTGTGCACCTGCCCAAAATTTTGCTACAGGTACTGCGTACCTGACCGTGCCCATAAGAGCCCATCACTGGTTATCATCTGTAAAGCCCTACATGGCTTAGGACCAGACTATCTGTTCTGCCGGGCTCTCTGGTAGGAGCCTCCTGAAAATTCAAGAGTACACATTTCAGATACACACACGTTTGAAAATTCAAAACAATGTTCTTTATCACAAAATTCAAAAGAAACAAAGCACCCTTTTTGTATTGCAAAGAGCACTCATCCCAAAACAACCTTTTAGGCTGTACAATTCCCTTAATCAGTCCTTAAGTACTTAGCTAGCAGCTGTGAAGAAACGTCACAGCCCTCCTTCTTCCAACGAAGTGAGACACATACACTTTGCTCCGCTTTGGTTTCAAAGGCGTGAAAAATCAACAAACAAAGTCTGGAAAACAGCAAGGCACGGTCCTGAAGAACTGTGATCAGATAATCTTCCACAATGGCCAAACCAACACGCTGCTATTTGTTTCAGCAACTCTAATTACTAGAGCCCCACCCAAACACAGGTGGCCTCTCTTATCTCCTGTAATCTGTCCTCAATTGGTCTCTTCTACACATAACTCTGCGCCTGCGTGGGTCCAAGACTTCCGCATCCGAATGACTGAAGATAATGGAGATTGGCTTCCTGGGCTGTGTGCCAAGCCCCCCCTTCCAAATCACTCCCACCTTCTTCCTCATCCGAGGAAACTGCACTACCTGCCTCTGTCGGCAATAAAACAGGCCTATGACATGTTGATGTTTCCCTTGCATCCACCTCCACATTCCTTGGGGCAGGAGCTGGGCCAGAGCCAACCACAGCACTATCTATGGGACTGTCTTCTGCCGCATACCTCCCAGAGACCAATAAGACCACAGAGGGTTGGCCTCCTCCAACAATGTAGGTTGGTGGGGCCATGGGGGAGAGCCTTCTCTTTGGCTGCCCCGGTTCTATGGAACTAACTCCCCACCCCCAATGTCTATACTGCTCCCACCCTGCTGGCCTTCCGAAAGACTACGAAGACCTGGCTTTGCCGGCAGGCCTGGAGGCCATGAAACTGACATCTGCCATGACCAAATTATATTGAATGTTATGTATGTGTGTTGCCTGGATTGATTGAGTCGTGGGTTTTTAATTGGGGTTTATAGTTTTAGATTTTTCATATTTGTATTTTTATATTGTTGTAAGCCACCCTAAGTACTTTGGGATTGGACGACATAGAAGTCGAATAAAATATTTTTTTTTTGCTTCTGCGCATGCACAGAAGCAAAAAATTGCCGAAATCTCACACACGTGCACCTCCCCTCACAGGATTTTGCTTCTGCACATGTGCAGAAAGCAAAAATACACTGGAATGCGCACGCGTGGACACAAGAGAACCAAAGCTGCACACCCAGTGCATGGATCACTACCAGTGTGCCATCCTCTACTGCAGTGTTTTTCAACCAGTGTGCCGCGGCACACTAGTGTGCCGTGAGACATGGTCAGGTGTGCCATGGGGAAATTAAACATGGGTCCCCAAATTACAGCCTGCGTGCCGGATACGGCCCGCGGAGGCCATTTATCTGGCCCGCATCCAGCCGCCTCTATCCGACCATAAACATTCCCCTCACAATCCCTCCAGCTATCAGCGATAGGAAGAGTGGAGGCACAGGGAATGCTCACTGACCAATCACTTTCTAGGATTCATCCCGACCACTAGCGATGAACCAATGGCAGGCCGCCTCTCATCCACACTCAGGAAGGTCCCCGCTCAGGCTGCCATGCACTTGTCATTGTGTGGCCGTGGCGAGTAGCTGAAGTTGCTACTCCTCCCCATGGTCCCGATTTCTAATCCTGGTCAGGACTGGAGGTAAATGTTGCCACCACTAGATGAAACCTCAGCTGGTTATGTCTATCCTGATGGTGCATAAAGATATTTGACCTTTTTCTTTTTATAAGAGGCCCCCGCAGAGGGTGATATACAATGCATCACAATGCATCACAATGTTGTGTTGTATATTTATTTATTTATTTATTTATTTATTTATTTATTTATTTATTTATTTATTTATTTATTTATTTATTTATTTATTTATTTATTTATTTATTTATTTATTTATTTATTTATTTATTTATTTATTTATTTATTTATTTATTTATTTATTTATTTATTTATTAGATTTGTATGCCGCCCCTCTCCGAA
The DNA here is from genome assembly GCF_031021105.1 of Erythrolamprus reginae. Classification (NCBI taxonomy): domain Eukaryota; kingdom Metazoa; phylum Chordata; class Lepidosauria; order Squamata; family Dipsadidae; genus Erythrolamprus; species Erythrolamprus reginae. Next base: position 21,538,355 of record NC_091954.1, on the reverse strand, counting down.
GACTCAGGGCGGCTAACAACAGTATAAAAAGACAATGTAAACAAATATAATATTAAAAATAATCTAAAAAACCCCAATTTAAAGAACCACTCATACATACAAGCATACCATGTATAAATTGTATAAGCCTAGGGGGAAGGGAAATTTCAATTCCCCCATGCCTGATGACAGAGGTGGGTTTTAAGGAGCTTGCGAAAGGCAAGGAGGGTAGGGGCAACTATGATATCTGGGAGGAGCTGGTTCCAGAGGGCCGGGGCTGCCACAGAGAAGGCTCTTCTCCTGGGTCCCGCCAAACGACATTGCTTAGTCGACGGGACCCGGAGAAGGCGGTCCCGGAGATATTCTGGTCCGATGTCATGAAGGGCTTTATAGGTCATAACCAACACTTTGAATTGTGACCGGAAATTGATCGGCAACCAATGCAGACTGCGGAGTGTTAGTATAGCATGGGCATGCCTTGGGCATATGGCCTCCTGAAGGGTCATCTTGTTAAAGAGCTCAAGTGTCATTTTGTGACATTTTGGTTGGTGGTGCACCCCATGATTTCGTAAATGTAAAAAATGTGCCGCGGCTCAAAAAAGGTTGAAAATCACTGCTCTACTGTACCAGTAGCAACCCACTACTGAGCCTGACTCTAGGTGAACAAGTTGTTAAATTATAACCACCACCACCCCGCTATCAAAATGGATCCTGGATGCTGTGCTGCAGTGGAGAAAGGGGAAATGGAGTGGCTGGCACAAGAGAAGGAGAAGGAGCGGGGAGAAGAAAAAGGGAAAGTTTATTTTTTTTAAAAAATTATTTTGTCCAATACACAATGAGGGTTTTAGTGGGTATATATCTATATACACATAGGGAAATACATGATGAAGGTTATAGAGGAGATACTCATAGTAAAATATGTCTGTGAAAGAATAGAAAAGAAGATATAGTAATAGAACATATCAATGAAAGAATAGAAGAGATATAGGAATAGAAGAAAGGTATAGGAGATATAGGAGAGCAATAGGACAGGGGACGGAAGGCACTCTAGTGCACTTGCACTCGCCCCTTACTGACCTCTTAGGAATCTGGATAGGTCAACCGTAGATAATCTAAGTGTAAAGTGTTGGGGGTTTGGGGATGACACTATGGAGTCTGGTATTGAGTTCCACGCTTCGACAACTCGGTTACTGAAGTCATATTTTTCGCAGCCAAGTTTGAAGCGGTTAATATTAAGTTTAAATCTGTTGTGTGCTCTTGTGCTGTTGTGGTTGAAGCTGAAGTAGTCGCCGACAGGCAGGACGTTGCAGCATATGATCTTGTGGGCAATAGTTAGATCTTGTTTAAGGCGTCTTAGTTCTAAACTTTCTAGGCCCAGGATTGAAAGTTTAGTCTCGTAGGGAAGGAGGAGTTGCCTCCTCCTTCCCTCGTGCTGGCTGCTCTGTTGCACCTTTCTCCATTGCAGTGCAGCTTTCTCAAGGATAAGGCAGGTAGAACCCTCCCCTGCATCATTAAATACATTAAAGTGGCAAATCATTTACCCATGCGGTTGGCGTGGCTTGTTCGCTCTGCATTGCGATAAACTTGAAAGCCAGACTTCATGCTTCTAAGATCTACCTGTGTCTCCTCTGTCCGTTTTTGAATCAGGCTGTTAAGATCTGACACTCCAGAAAGACTGCTTCACATTCAAAATAGCAAACTTGTCAGTTTGAGGTTGTAGAGCATTATTGCCAATGAATTATTGATAGTTATTGTACCCTCTGGACAATAAATTATTGAGGCAACATACTGAGTAGAGACTAGGGTTTATATTCTGTTTAGTTTACTGATCTGGGTGGATTTCTTCTTTCTTTCTCTCCCACCCCCCTTTTTTTTTTCAGCAAGTGAGATTCCACTTCAAGGTCAGATTTATGTATTGCCAGGGAACCTTATTCAGGTAATTGGTCCACGCAACTGACATGCCAACTATGGGAATATCCAGGGGTGAAATCCAACAGGTTCTCACAGGTTCTGGAGAACCGGTAGCAGAAATTTTGAATAGTTTGGAGAACTGGCAGTGGAAATTTTGAGTAGCTCGGAGAACCGGTAGCAGAAATTTAGAGTAGTTCGGAGAACTAGTAGTGGAAATTTTGAGTAGTTCATTGTTTCGTCCGTTTCTTTACAGAGTCTGCATTTTGGATCGTCTGTTGATTTTTTAATTCTGGCTTTGCTTATTATTATTATTATTATTATTATTATTATTATTATTTGATCTGTAACATACGAATTGGCCATCACTCATGAAGCTGGCTAAGCAAAGAAAGAGAGAGCTACAGTATGAGGATTGTGCTGGTATGAAATGCAATTACAATCCAATATTCTGAGCATTGATAGTGATATTTATATTTAGATATTTACAAGGACATGCATATCATATGTAAAGTTCTATAAACCAATCATTAGAGATTCCTTGTAGAAGGCTTGAAAGGAAAACAAAAACAAATCAAAATGAATTACCTTCTTTCTCCAAATATGTCTTTTCTACCATTTCAGAAACAGTTAGAGCCTGTTATCGTTGTTCCATTTAATTGTTGGAGCTTCATTTATTTGCTATTCCATACTTATTAATTAAACTGTTCTCTTCAACTGTTTGTGCAGATGTTGCTGTGCTGGCAGGAGACATAAGAGATAAAAAGTACTTAATAGTGCCACAGAAGCTTGTATAGATTTTATTACGGTAGTCTTGAAGCACCATCTGTTTATGTTCAGATGATCATGATTCCGACATTGTAAATATATTGTTGTTTTGGCCAACCCCTCTCAAAAAAGATCATAACTGCTAGATTGCTTTGGAGATAGAAAAATAGGATTTAATTAATAATAATAATATAATAATAATAATAATAATAATAATAATAATAATAATAATAATAATTTATTAGATTTGTATGCCGCCCCTCTCCGAGGACTTTCCACGATTAATAAGTACTTTGATGGTAGGTTGCCTCTAAACATGGAACTTAACTACTCTTCCTGTATTCCTTGATGTTCCTGGCAATTTTATTAAGGTTTTATTTTTATTATATAAAATATAAAGTGTTCTGTACAAATACACACACACACACATGGAGGATTACAAAACTCAAAGTTATATTTCTGTACAAAATTGGCTTAGAGCCACAATGACTGCAGAGGAATGTTGGTTTACGATCCAAAGGTCAGGGTTAATGGTTCAAGCCAACAACAAATGTCTCTCGAGTGAGGGTCTGTCAATTACTCACTTGACTGGGTTTCAGAGCTCTAATGTTCTTCCAAATCAAATGCTAAACAAGGAGGCTTAAACGTCTCCAGATTTAAAAGTGAGTTGAGGAACTCCTGTACCTTTGTTCCTGTTAATTGCCGAACGATAACTCCCACACGGTCTTTCACAAGCCCTCCCCTTTTTAAGCCTGCTGCAGCTTTACTAATTGCTTCCAGATGTGCTTTAGAATCTTTGTCTGCCTCTGTGCAGCTGCTCTTGGCGTCCCATCATTCTACGCACCCTAACATTGAAGATGGGGTCATCCATCACCCCCTCCTCAACTGACCCAGATGAGGCTCTGATTGGGGCTTCTACAGGTTCTTCAGGGGCCTCTGCCCCTCCGGCACCTTCCACTTCCACCTCTCCTCCCCCCTCATTGTATGACTCCTCCGCAAACCAAACAGGTCTCCTAGAATCCGACGGACCCTGCTCCTCTGGTTCAAAATCAGTGAGCAGAGGAGCTGGCCGTGAGCCAACCACAACATAAAGAAGGGAACAAAAACATAGGAAATTAAAGGAAGGAAAGGGAGCAGGGAAAAGGGATTGTGAGACACAAGGGAAAAGAGAAAAAGAAAGAAAGGTGGTAGTGAACTTAAATTAATCAATTTAACCATTCCTGTTTTATCTTCCTTGCTATGGATGTTCCTCACAATATTATCCTATACACTGCAGTGATGAAATAGCTCAATGTGTGTGCAACAGTTTTGTATGTGATGTTTTTGTGTGTTTTTTAAATCTTTTTTTTATTTTTTCTCTTAACAAACTTCACTTGATTAATCAATCAATGTATCATCTGGGTATAAAATTTTTATGTCAACATATTTTACGTTTACTGCTGTTTTCTTAATATGTATACAGGTATATCTCTACTTTCACATTTCAATTTAAATTATCTCCTATTAAAACATTTCCCATTTTATTTCATCTCATACCTCTTTTTGTCCGTATTCATTTTCTATCCAATGACACAAATGTTCCCATATCTTATAATATTTAGATTCTTCCTTCCCTTTGCCAGTGTTAATCTATTCATTTCTGCACCTTCTAATATTTTCTTGTCTGTCCCTTTGTTGGGATTTTTTCCACTTTCCAATGTTGTGCAAATCCTTAATTGTTATACATCTTGCTGTTAAATATAAACCTAAATATCCTACCTTTTTAGTAATCTGAATATCTAATTTTTGTACATGAACATTCATGGGTACGTGAACAGGCTCCTTGCATAAGCATTTGATTTTATGAAAGTTGCCTCATCCCTATTCATTACCTGCCAGCACTCCGCACGGAATCACATCACACACTCTCTGTTGTTCATCTTTAAATGATTTTATTCCGACAACAAAACAGTGAACTCAGCAAACTCTTCTAGGGGGCATATTGGAATAAACCATTATTGGGCCAACACTAAATATGATGCGACATTATTTTACTCTTACGAGATAGATTTTTAAAATTACTTAATGTGAAGGATCACTTAGCATAAATGGAATATTGATGCTCCTGTTACAAGATGGAGCAACTACTTAAGGCGCTATTGATGTCCCTTATTCATACTCATGTACAGATACTTAGATGGAGGAAAAAGAAGCGGGAAATCTGATGACCCAACCTGAAGATGTTGGGTTAACAAAGGCTATGGCCATGATTGATTGATTTATTTTATTTATTTATTTTATTTATTGGATTTGTATGCCACCCCTCTCCGGAGACTCGGGGCGGCTAACAGCAATAATAAAACAGCATATAATAATAATCCAATACTAAAAACAGCTAAAACCCCATTAATATAAAAACCAAACATACATACAGACATACCATGCATAAAATTGTAAAGGCCTAGGGGGAAGAGGGTCTCAATTCCTCCATGCCTGGCGGCAGAGGTGGGTTTTAAGCAGCTTACGAAAGGCAAGGAGGGTGGGGCCAATTCTAATCTCTGGGGGGAGTTGGTTCCAGAGGGCCGGGGCTGCCACAGAGAAGGCTCTCCCCCTGGGTCCCGCCAAGCGACATTGTTTAGTTGACGGAACCCGGAGAAGACCCACCCTGTGGGACCTAACTGGTCGCTGGGATTCGTGCAGCAGAAAGTGCGATGGCGAGCCTATGGCACATGTGCCCGAGGTGATATGCAGAGCCCTCTCTGTGGGCATGTGCCATCACCAGCTGATCTTCCTGGGCAGCGGAGTGCCAAAAAACAGCCTGCAAAATGCATCAGCCAGTTGGTTTGGGGGTTTTCTGCACTCTGGTGTGCGTATATACATGAATGTTCCGGTTTGGGTACTCAGTGCCGAAAAGGGTTGCCATCACCGGATTGATTGATTGATTGATTGATTATTTATTCATTCATTCATTCATTCATTCATTCATTTATTTATTTTTATTATTATTATTATTATTATTATTATTATTATTATTATTATTATTAATTAGATTTGTATGCCACCCCTCTCCGTAGACTCGGGGCGGCTCACAACAATAACAAGAACAATGTAAGAACAAATCTAATAATTTAAAAAACACTAAAAAGCCCATTATTAAAAGCAAGCATGCACACAAACATACCATGTATAAACTGTATAGGCCCGGGGGAGATGTCTCAGTTCCCCCATGCCTGACGGCAGAGGTGGGTCTTAAGAACTTTACGAAAGGCAAGGAGGGTGAGGGCAGTTCTAATCTCTGGGGGGAGCTGGTTCCAGAGGGTCGGGGCCGCCACAGGGAAGACTCTTCTCCTGGGTCCCGCCAAACGACATTGTTTAGTCGACGGTACCCAGAAAAGGCCAACTCCGGAGAGGGGTGGCATACAAATCTAAATAATAAATAATAAATCTAAATAATAAACCTAACCGGTCGCTGGGATTCGTGCGGTAGAAGGCGGCCCCGGAGTTATTCTGGTCCGATGCCATGAAGGGCTTTATAGGTCATAACCAACACTTTGAATTGTGACCGGAAACTGATCGGCAATCAATGCAGACTGTGGAGTGTTGGTGCAACATGGGCATACCTGGGGAAGCCCATGATTGCTCTCGCAGCTGCATTCTGCACGATCTGAAGTTTCCGAACACTCTTCAAAGGTAGCCCCATGTAGAGAGCATTGCAGTAGTCAACTAGGTTATTTATTTATTTATTTGTTTGTTTGTTTGTTTGTTTGTTTAAATTTGTTTTGTTTTGTCTAGTACATAATGCGTAGAAATAACATATCAATATACATGAAAATGGATTAGAAAAACATGGGGAGCAATGGAGAAGAAAATGGTCATTGATATAATGGAGTTCATATCCGTGATGCAAGAAAAACATAAAGAGACATTTGGACAGGGGACGGGAGGCACTCTGGGGCACTGCCAGCGAGCCAAATAGCATCTGAGAAATAAATTGCATTCCACTCTTGTGCTCTCACACAGGGTTCAATTTATTAACATGGCCATTTTGGATTCGTGGCCGATCATTCCAACACTGAATTTCTCTTCAGTTCCCATCCAGGTTATGGTTCATTTCACATCCCCACACCCACAAGTGCAATCATGTGGACCAATCCAAGGGATTACTGGCTTCTTCATTAGTTCAGTTGACTTTGGACTCTGCATAAAGGAATGTGTGGTGGTATCAATATCTCTCTCACACCTCTCCCGTTTCCCTTTCGCTGCTCACTGCGTCAGGCCAAAACCTCCAACTTCACATAATGACTTTGGGCCTGACATGCACTTATGCATGCCCCTTACTGACCGCTTAGGAATCTGGAGAGGTCAACAGTGGATAGTCTCAGGGTAAAGTTTTTGGGGTTAGTGGATGACACTACAAAGTCAGGTAGTGAGTTCCATGTTTCGACCACACTATTACTAAAGTCGTACTTTTTGCAGTCGAGTTTGGAACGGTTTACATTAAATTTGAATCTGTTGTGTGCTCGTGTGTTGTTGTGGTTGAAGCTGAAGTAGTCATTGACAGGAAGGACATTGCAGCAAATGATTTTAGATCATGTTTAAACGTAGTTCTAAGCTTTCTTGACCCAGGATTGTAAATCTAGTTTTGCAGGGTATTCTGTTACGAGTGGAGGAGTGGAGAGCTCTTCTGGTCTCATTTCATTTAGAGGGAGGAATGTAGAAGGGTACAATGCTTGGATTGTTTAAAAAAAAGTGTAATTATTATTTTAAAAGACTTTTCAAGAGGGATAATAAGGTATACATTAATAGATTGAATGGTATCAATATTATTAATGGTGTTTAATCATTATGTTATAAGGTTCTTATATAAGATTGGTACATATTATGGAAAGTGAATTAAGCCTTGCTGAATATTTAAAGGTGAGAGGTCATATATTAATAGATTTCAGTGTATCAATATCATTAATTGTGTCTGATTAATCAAGATAAGGTTTTTATATATTATAGAAAGAAAAAAATTAAATTTTGATGATGAATTTATGATGAAAGGGAATGAAATTATATAGTAGTCGATGAAATTATCAGAATGTTATAACATTTGTACAATTATTATTTTAATAGGTTTCTATAGAAGATTTGTATAATTTACAAATTTGATTTAATGTTGAAGGAATTTTGATAAGCAGTGGGTTTTTATATAGCGGATGGATTTGTAGTGGTACAGTTAAATTTTGTTCAGCCCTATTACTTTAATTGAGCCCATGGTTATAGCCACAAGTCATGCCAGTCATTAAATAGGTCATCTTATGACTGTACCCAATTTTACAATTGTTTTTGCAGTGGTCATTTAGCAAATGGCACAGTTGTTAAGCAAATCCTCTGTTTGCAATGGGCACTTTTGCCACTAACTGGAAGTAAACATCAGTTTCCAGCAAAAACATCATAAATTGACCACAGGATACTGCCAAAAGATATTTATTTATTTATTTATTTATTGGATTTGTATGCCGCCCCTCTCCGTAGACTCGGGGCGGCTAACAACAGTAATAAAAACAGCATATAACAATCCAATATTAAAACAGTTAAAAACACTTATTATAAAACCAAACATACATACAGACATACCATGCATAAAATTGTAAAGGCCTAGGGGGAAGGAGTATCTCAGTTCCCCCATGCCTGGCAGCAGAGGTGGGTTTTAAGAAGCTTACAAAAGGCAAGGAGGGTGGGGGCAATTCTAATCTCTGGGGGGAGTTGATTCCAGAGGGCCAGGGCCGCCACAGAGAAGGCTCTTCCCCTGGTCCCGCCAAGCGACATTGTTTAGTTGACGGGACCCGGAGAAGGCCCACTCTGTGGGACCTAATTGGTCGCTGGGATTCGTGCAGCAGAAGGCGGTCTCAAAGATATTCTGGTCCGATGCCATGAAAAGCTTTATAGGTCATAACCAACACTTTGAATTGTGCCCGGAAACTGATCGGCAACCAATGCAGATATATGTGCAAGCCCGTTGCTGAGTGCCTAAAATGTGATCACATGATCAAAGAAGATGTGCAGGCCAATGGAATTTGAAATCATCCATCGTAACTTCAAATGTTTGCTAAGCACACAGTTTTAAGATGAGGGTCTGTAGAGATTCTCAGTCATCCATGTTCATGTTCATCCCAAAGGTGCTTTTTCGGGAGGCAAGTGGACTTTCTTGTTTTTGTTTTTGAAGATGTTTTGCTTTTCATCCAAGAAGCTTCTTCAGCTCTGACAGGATAGTGGGGAATGGAAGGATTTATGTTCCTTGCAGATTCAACTGATCATTTGAATCCTTTTGGAGGATCTTTGAAGCATTTGGTTCATCTGAGTCCTCAAGGCCACTTCAGTAATGTTCCTGGTTCTTGTAGTCTGCAATTATTTTCCCCCTCCCTCTGGAAATCCATTCCTACTCCCACACCATTCAAAGGGTGTTCATCCTATACTGTATAGCTCAAGGTCTGTAGAGATTATAAGTCATCCAGGTCATTGTGAAATATCAACCAACAAATGCTCTACCCTCCACATTGGCAAAAAAAATCCTAACCGCACATACGAACTGAATAAACAATCTCTCACTGCTAACCCACATTCTGTAAAGGACCTTGGAATACTAATATCGAATGACCTAAGTGCTAAAGCCCACTGCAACAATATCACCAAAAAAGTCTCTAGAGTTGTTAACCTGATCCTACGCAGCTTTCACTCAGGCAATCTCACTCTACTCACAAGAGCCTACAAAACTTTTGTCAGACCCATCCTAGACTATTGCTCATCTGTCTGGAACCCATACCACACCTCAGACATCAACACCCTTGACAATGTCCAAAGATATTTCACCAGAAGAGCCCTTCACTCCTCCACTCGAAACAGAATATCCTATGAAAATAGACTAACAATCCTGGGCCTAGAAAGCCTAGAACTATGGCGCCTAAAACACGATTTGAGTATTGCCCACAAGATCATATGCTGCAATGTCTTACCAGTCAATGACTACTTCAGCTTCAACCGCAATAACACAAGAGCACGCAACAGATTCAAACTTAATACAAACCGCGCCAAACTTGACTGTAAAAAATATGATTTCAACAATCGAGTTATCGAAGCGTGGAACTCATTACCGGACTCAATTGTGTCAACCACTTACCCCCAACACTTCTCCCTTAGACTCTCCACGATTGACCTCTCCAAGTTCCTAAGAGGCCAGTAAGGGGCGTACATAAGTGCACTGGTGTGCCTTTCATCCCCTGTCCAATTGTCTCTCCTTTCTTTGACATATCTTATATATTCTCTTCCTTTCATATATCCTCTCCTCTAAGTTCACTTTCACCCTCTTTTATATTATCACATGTCTATTTTTCTTCCTATGTATCTGTGTATTGGACAAATGAATAAATAAATGGTTGTCTCAAAGATGCTTTTTCAAGAGGCAACTGGACTTTCTTGGGGGGGGGGGGGTGTTGTTGTTGAAGTCCTTTCAGCAGTGCCAAGAAAGCTACATACCCATTTGCACTACTCAGATGGCCCTGAGGACACAAATCTCCAAGTGGCCTCAATGACTCTCTACAAGAATGCAAATAACCAGCTGTCAGCAAAGAATATAAACCTTTCAATTCCCCACTATCCTGTCAGAGCCGAAGAAGCTTCTTGGGTGAGAAGTGAAATGTCTTCAAAAGAAGAAGCAAGAGAGTCCAGTCGCCACCTGAAAAAGCTTCTAAAGTTGAGGACTACTTGCATCTGAGACTTTTGATAGAGCAAGCATATAAAAGTGGCATTTGTACTTATCAGCAGTAGTAGGTTGCTACCAGTGCAGTAGGGGACTTTGGACCGCTAGTGGCCGCCAGATGGCGCAATTTGCATGTGAACACTCCAGTGGCATTCCTATGGGCGCCGCCATCTTTTTTAAAAAAAATTTTTGCTTTGTTCGCATTCACAGAAACAAAGTCTCGCAAGGCGACATGCGGCATGTGAGATTTCAGCAATAGTTTGCTTACACACATGCGTGGAAGCAAAGGATCACTGAAATCTTGTGCATGGGCGCATTCCCCTCACATGATTGCAGCTCATTTTTACTTCCTGCACATGCAGTAGTCTCCGGAGTCGGGCGGCATACAAATCAAATCAAATCAAATCAAATCAAATCAAATCAAATCAAATCAAATCAAATCAATAAATACATGCACAGAAGCAAAAACATGCTGGGGATGCATGCACATAGCGTGTGCACATAATGCAATCAAAGCTGCATGCACAGTGCATTAGTAGTGGCAGTAGTAGCAATCTGCCCCAACTTATAAGTGTATCTAAACTGCCCCACATTCAGGGGTGGGCAGCAGGCAGGATGGGGTGGAACACAGTTCCACCAGTGGAAATTTATTTATTTATTTATCTATTTATTTATTTGTTTGTTTGTTTGTTTGTTTGTTTATTTGTTTATTTGTTTATTTGTTTGTTTATTTTTTATTTGATTTTATTTGATTTGATTTGATTTGTATGCCACCCCTCTCTGAGGACTCAGGGTGGCTCACAACATAAATGAAGCTATGTGCCCAGCCCCAACTGACTATCTTCCCACTCCCATCCTCCTCCTCCTCCTCGGAAAGCGGCAGCACCAGCAGGAGTTGAAGGGAGCCCATTTCCTCCCCCCCCTCTTTCCTCAACAGCTGATTGGCACCCGTTCGCCTAGCTACCCAGGCAGGGAGTGACCCAGGAAGGAGAGTGCGGGAAAGCAAAGCAAATTGTCACCCCAGCGAGCGACACTGGTGAGGTTGTAAGTCGAGGACTTAACAGTTCACTTGAACGATGATGATCGTTCAAGCCACTCCTACCTAGTCACATGGCCGGCAAGCCACTCCTACCCAGTCACATGATCATCAAGCCACACCCACAAAATAAGCCACACCCGCAGTGTGGCAGTAAAAATTTGGCTACCCATTACTCCCCACATTCATAATACCATCCCGGCATGTGATGCTAAGAGATCTTTACATGTACCGGCCACATTGTCGGTATGAGAGCCACTCGTGTACAAAACATACAAACGGGGCTTTAATCTTGTAATCACAGCTTCCGTTTTAACTTTTTTAGAAGCCCCCACCTGAAGTCTCATGCCACCTTAGTGGAGATCGATGCGAGTGATGCAGCCATGAAAGGCAGAGATTTGGGATCCTTCCCAGATATTCATTACCCTCCATGGAATCTGCTCTTCGGCATGCCTGCATTATTCAGCTGCAGTTTCCAATCGTTTATTCAAATATTAATTCCCCACTGCTATGTAGAAATAAAGCAGAAAATAAAGGAAGCAGAAAATTACAATAAAAGCAGAATAAACGAGGGAACAGGTGATTTCTATGCAACTAGGGCTGCATTCAGTACTTAGGTGGCAGTCTCTTCCTTGTGATGTTTCTTATAATTTGCAGTTATCAGAGATATCGGTCATGTTTAATTACTTCAAAGGTTTGGGACTCAGCCTTTCCTTGCTGTCATCCTGTTTAACCCACAGCTATGTGGCTAGCTGGTGAACAATATTTTGTACTTGAAGCACAGTTTCCCTGATTACGGCTTAATACATTCCATATTTGATGTCTGATATTTTAGAAAGGTTACGGGGCCAAGTCCCATTGAACCATAACTTCACAAAGTCTTTTTTTCCAAATTGTCTTTTGTGTTTTGCAAGGCAACATTCAGAGGATTTCATTGCTCTGTCTGATTGTCCTATCCAGATTCCTAAGAGGTCAGTAAGGGGCGAGTACAAGTGCACTAGAGTGCCTTCCGTCCCCTGTCCTATTGCTCTCCTATATCTCCTATACCTTTCTTCTATTCCTATATCTCTTCTTCTATTCTTTCATTGATATGTTCTATTACTTTATCTTCTTTTCTATTATTTCTTAGATGTAATTTACTATGAGTATCTCCTCTATAACCTTCATCATGTATTTTATTATGTGTATATAGATATACAGTGATCCCCCGTTTATTGCGTCCCCAACCATTGCGAACAGGGTACTTCGCTATTTTTCAACCCGGAAGTCAAAATACCATCTACGCATGCGTGCCCGTGGGCACGCATGCGTAGATGGCAACCGGGAGATCAGCTGCTGGGCGGCTTCCCTGAGTCTTCCCCCTCTTGCTGGCGTCAGCGAGGAGTTTCCCCACCGCCCACGCAAACTCCTCGCTGCCGCCCGCCCTTCGCCCGCCCACGCCGTTCGTTCTCGCCGCTTTCGAGCTGAATCCGGGAGCGAATTCGCTCTCGGATTCAGCTCGAAAGCGGCGAGAATGAACGGCGTGGAAAAGCGGTTCCTTGCCGTTCGTTCTCGCCGCTTTCGAGCTGAATCCGGGAGCAAATTCGCTCTCGGATTCAGCTCGAAAGCGGCGAGAATGAACGGTGTGGAAAAGCGGTTCCTTGCCGTTCGTTCTCGCCGCTTTCGAGCTGAATCCGGGAGCGAATTCGCTCTCGGATTCAGCTCGAAAGCGGCGAGAATGAACGGCGTGGAAAAGCGGTTCCTTGCCGTTCGTTCTCGCCGCTTTCGAGCTGAATCCGGGAGCGAATTCGCTCTCGGATTCAGCTCGAAAGCGGCGAGAATGAACGGCGTGGAAAAGCGGTTCCTTGCCGTTCGTTCTCGCCGCTTTCGAGCTGAATCCGGGAGCGAATTCGCTCTCGGATTCAGCTCGAAAGCGGCGAGAATGAACGGCGTGGAAAAGCCGTTCCTTGCCGTTCGTTCTCGCCGCTTTCGAGCTGAATCCGGGAGCGAATTCGCTCCCGGATTCAGCTCGAAAGCGGCGAGAGCCAGCGCCCCCCGGACCCCCAACCCGGGTTTGGGGGGCTGCTAGGAAGCCCTCCATGCCGGCGGCAAACAGCCGCGCCGCCCCCAATCTTCGGCTCCTCGCTAGCGCTGTGGGAGTAAAAACACCGTCTGCACATGCGCAGATGGTGTTTTTACTTCCGCAGCGCTACTTCGCGAAAACCCGCTCGTTGCGGGGGGTCCTGGAACGGAACCCTCGCAACGAGCGGGGGATCACTGTACTGTATACCCACTAAAACCCTCATTGTGTATTGGACTAACTAACTACCGTGTTTCCCCGATAGTAAGACCCCCCCAGATTGTAAGACATATGGGGGGTTTCAGGGGGGTCGGCTAATATAAGCCATACCCTGAAAGTAAGACATATGTCTTACTTTCGGGGAAACACGGGGGGTATTGCCGCCGGGCCGATTGCCGAGTGGGGACGGGGCGCGGGAGGAGGCAGCGCTGCACCGGACCCCTCAGGCTGCTCCGCCCGGGATGGGACTCCTCCCGAGCCTCCGTGCGCCCCTCTGGAGGAGCCCCATCCCGGGCGGAGCAGCCTGAGGGGTCCGGTGCGGCGCTGCTTCCTCCCGCGCCCCGTCCTCGCTCGGCAAGAGAGGCACGAAACCGCTGCTTATGCCGGGTGGCCCGCCTGGAACGCCAGCAATGCCGCCGGGCCGATTGCCAAGCGGGGACGGGGCACGGGAGGAGGCAGCGCTGCACCAGACCCCTCAGGCCGCTCCGCCCGGGATGGGGCTCCTCCGGAGGGGCGCACGAGGGCTCGGGAGGAGCCCCATTCCGGGCGGAGCAGTCTGAGGGGTCCGGTGCAGCGCTGCCTCCTCCCGCGCCCCGTCCTCGCTTGGCAAGAGAGGCACGAAACCGCTGCTTATGCCGGGCGGCCCGCCTGGAACGCCAGCAATGCCGCCGGGCCGATTGCCAAGCGGGGACGGGGCGCGGGAGGAGGCAGCGCTGCACCAGACCCCTCAGGCCGCTCCGCCCGGGATGGGGCTCCTCCAGAGGGGGCGCACGAGGGCTCAGGAGGAGCCCCATCCCGGGCGGAGCAGTCTGAGGGGTCCGGTGCAGCGCTGCCTCCTCCCGCGCCCCGTCCTCGCTCGGCAAGAGAGGCACGAAACCGCTGCTTATGCCGGGTGGCCCGCCTGGAACGCCAGCAATGCCGCCGGGCCGATTGCCAAGCGGGGACAGGGCGCGGGAGGAGGCAGCGCTGCACCAGACCCCTCGGGCCGCTCCGCCCATGATGGGGCTCCTCCGGAGGGGCGCACGAGGGCTCGGGAGGAGCCCCATCCCGGGCGGAGCAGTCTGAGGGGTCCGGTGCAGCGCTGCCTCCTCCCGCGCCCCATCCTCGCTCGGCAAGAGAGGCACGAAACCGCTGCTTATGCCGGGCGGCCCACCTGGAACGCCAGCAATGCCGCCGGGCCGATTGCCGAGCGGGGATGGGGCGCGGGAGGAGGCAGCGCTGCACCCGACCCCTCAGGCTGCTCCGCCCGGGATGGGGCTCCTCCCGAGCCCTCGTGCGCCCCTCCGGAGGAGCCCCATCCCGGGCGGAGCGGCCTGAGGGGTCTGGTGCAGCGCTGCCTCCTCCCGCACCCTGTCCCCGCTTGGCAATTGGCCCGGCGGCATTGCTGGCGTTTTCCAGGCGGGCCGCCCGGCAGTGCAGGTTTCATCATTCATTTATCTCAGCTCGGAAATTATGCGGGTCTTTCAATCCTGCTGCTTCTTTTTAGTTCCTTTCCTCCTTTTTTTCGGTGCCTTTCATCAGCTGATGGACCCCAAACATTGCAGACCCTATGCTTTTCTGACTTACCCTCGTTAAGGATGGAAGGCTGAGTCAACTTTGAGCCTTCGGGAACGCGACCCTTTCAATTTTTTTCCAATATAAGACATACCCCCGAAAGAAAGACATAGGGGGGCTTTTGGGGGTAAAAAGAAAGTAAGACACTGCTATACTATCGGGGAAACACGGTAACTAACTAACTAAATAAATAAATAAATAAATAAACAAACAAACAAACAAATAAATAAATAAATGTTTTAGTTCTTTCCTGGTTGTCGATCTATTCCATTGTCCCAATAGAAGAGTAAGATGGCCATCTGCCACAAAATATTGAATAGAAAGGAAAGGCCACCTGACCAACACATCTGGGAAAACTTTGTCTATTTACAAATTCCACAATTGTGGCCATGTTTTATTTCCTTAAATGACATCCAATCTAAACTTGATAACATTATTCAAGCTTTACCAATCCCTAGTTCTAGTAGTTGTCAGGTTACAATATTTAAAGTTACAAGATCTTCTACTAAAAATTCAATTTGGGGCTGCAGTACAAGTGCTTCCCCACTCCCCCAAAAAGGAGGGGGAGCTTTGCTTTAAATAGCCTGTTTATTAGGAATGTTACACATCTGAAAGCAGTAATTAATCTGTTAAGCAAGCTCCAAAACCAGGGCTCCCCAAACCTGGCAATTTTAAGATTTGTAGACTTATTTTCTGGGATTTGAATTCTGGGAGTTGAAGTCCAGAAGTCTTAAAGTTGCCAAATTTGGGGACCCCTGTCCCAAACATATAGTTCTGGATACATATTACTAGCTGAAGAAATGAAACAGCATGTGGCTGAATTTGTCAAAGCTGTCAAAAGATAACTGAATGCTTTTGAAAGTAGAAAGGAAGAAAGGATCATAGAGATGAAAGAGGAGATGAAAGAAGAAGTTATCTAAAAATGGAGGATCTACAGGGCATCTTATGGGAGAAGTTAGAGAAATGAAATGGAAATTTTAGAAAGCAAATTAAAAATAATAAACAGAGAGATGGAAAAGTGCTTAGACGATTTGGTGATATTGTAATTGAGAGAGAAAAATAATTCTGGCTGAGATTTAGGGCATGTCCCTAGGATCCAGAAGAAACTAGAGACAAGATTGCTCAATCTCTATTTTTTTTTAGAATGGAATGAAGGTGAATGTAGACAGAATTATGAAGTCTAGACAACATAAAAGCAGGATGGGATTTTAAAAAGAGAGAGAAACATAAAAGAGAAAGATGGAATAAGAGATTCAGCATTTCAGTAAATTAAATTTTGGCTAATTACATCAAAGTAGATTGAAATGTAGAAAACAAGGAACTAACTACAGTGAATATTGAAGCCATGCATCTAGTAATTTCAAGAAAGAATTTTAACATGTTGTATCTAAGCATTGTCAAACTTTATAGGCCCCAGATTTTCATAAAATAAGCTTTTTAAAAAATACATTAGGCATTAACACTAAGCATCCGATGGTTTTGAAAGTATTTGGAGATATTCAGCATTTCAACTAAGTATATAAAATGAAGCTTCTACTTCATTCAGCTTTTTTGTTGTTGTTGTTATTGGACCTCAGATGAATCATAGTAAAAATATCTCCCCTTAAAATCATTTGTGGAGAGATTGCTTTGGAGTTAAAATATCATTCAATTTAAAAAGATATAAAGAACTGTTTTGTGTCTGATATAATCTTGTACAGATGTTCAACATTTTTTTCTTTTCCATGTAAAATTTGAAAGAACAAAGATTTAAAATTGTCACGTTTTTAAGTTGTTCCAGTACATTTTTCCTTGAAAGCAAATCACATTAGGGCTTGCTTTGAAGTAACTGTGACTTCAAAACCAGACAGAAATCCAAAGATAGCTTTTAGATCCATGGGGGGGGAATGATCTGAATTCCACAATTGGACAACCAAAGGACAACAGAAATACACGCAAGCTTTTCATGTCTTCAAACTAATTAAAGTAATGTAAGAAGCCAAAATGGGTGGGGGGAAATAGATCAGAGACAGGGGGGGAAAATCTCCATCCCCACCTCACTCCTGGGAGAAGGATACTGCAAAATCCCAATTCCCTCCCCACTCCTGGGAGGATACTGCAAAATCTCAATTCCCTCTCCACTCTGGGACCAGCAAGAGATGGTATTTGCCAGTTCTCTGAACTGGTCCAAATTTCCTTTACCAGTTCTCTAGGACAGGGATCCCCAACCACCGGGCCGTGGACCAGTACCGGGCCGCGGGGCATGTTGCACCGGTCCGTGGAGTCAGCAGCTGCCGGCCCTCATGCCGCCACCCCCTCCCTCCAGCGCTTCGCCTCCCGCCGGGCAAGAGGCCTCGGGAGGCAGGTTCTGCCGGCCACAGGACGATGGATGGGACAGAGGGGCAGGAAGGACCGAGAGGCTCAAGCCTCTTTTGGCTTCTGCCGCGGGGCGCTTTTGTGTTTTTGGCTGGGGGGAGGCAGGAGGGCCAGCCTGACCTCCTCTCTCCAGCGCTTAGCTCCCGCTGGGCAAGAGGGCTTGGGAGGCAGGTTCTGCCGGCCACAGGACGATGGCGGGAAAGAGGGGCGGGGAGGACCAGCACCCCCATGCTTAATCCCGCCCCCAACCACGCCCCTTTCCGCCCCCACTGGGCCATAGAAAAATTGTCTTGCTGAAACTGGTCCCTGGTGGAAAAAACGTTGGGGACCACTGCTCTAGGACCTGTCCAAACCTGCTAAATTTCACCCTTAGATGAGACTCAAGGAAGTCTGGGCACAACACAAGATAGACTTGCCTTAAAACTTGGTCCCAAGTTTTAAAAGTGGCTGCTTTGGGAAATACTGTACACAGTTCTCCCTCTTTTCTTATGATAAGTCATTGGGTCAAATTCTTATCTTAGTACCAAATTGTCTAATAAGGTAGTAATATTCTATTGCTGCTGCTGCTTAAGTATAAGGCATCAGTGTTAGCACTGATAGTTGCTATCTTAAAGTATATATTCACACTTTATATATCATAGGCTACTTTATCATCCTTGAGGAAGAGAAGGAAATATAAGTAGATTCCTATATTTTTTTTTAATTTAAAATGTTGTGCCGGAGTGGTATGGAATTTAAGCTTTTCTTTTTATTTCATAATTTGGCTGTCCTCAAAAAGCCAATAGGACCAAACATGTTAGTATTCAGATGTAAAATTTTCAAGGATACCTGTAGGTCCTAGAAGAAGGCAATAGCATTTCTGTACTATTGTGAAGACAACTGCACAGAAGCCTCCTCAGATGTGTCCACCAGAAGACATTATTTAACCCAGCAGATGGCACCCTCTAGTAAGAGTGTGCTGTCTTTGACTGCTTCTAGAATGGAGATTTTCCTCCTGTGTCTCCAAAATGTTTGCATCCATGGTTTATTTATTTTTATTTATTTGTCAAATAGGTATAGGATAATAGTTCATATAAACATGAAATAAGTTAAAAAAAATTAAAAGGACAATAGGACAGTAGGACAGGGATGATAGGCACAATGGTGCGCTTACTATTATAGACCTCTTAGAAACGGTGAGAGGTCAACTGTAGACAAACTAAGGTTAAAGTTTTTGGGGTTAGGGGAAGAAACCACAGGTAATGCATTCCAGGCATTGATCACTCTATTGCTGAAGTCATATTTTCTGCAATCAAGTTTAGAGTGGTTTACATTTAGTTTGAATCCATTACATGCTCGTGTATTGCTGCAGTTGAAGGTGAAGTAGTCATTAACAGGAAGGACATTTTGGTACATGATTTTATGAACTACAGTTAGATCAGATGGGAAGCGACGTAAGCTGCTCCAAAATTCATCCTGACATTGTGTAAAGTTTCTTGCAATTGACTCATGAAGTCTGTTGCTTCTTTTCCCAGTTCCTCCAAGAAATAGGGTTTTCCATTTATTGGCTCTAAACCAATTTTGTTTATCATTTTTTGTAGAGTGGCTACATGGTAACACCATCACAATGAAGCATGGTGAATGTTTCCGCTTATAGAAAGTGATGACTTAGACTTCAGTTTTATCCCCTAAATTAATAACATGAGTTATATGCAAATGGAGGGCATATTTGAGTAGGTTTTTTTAACAGTCTTTATAAGACAGTATTTCAACAATAAAGTGGCTTAGTGCAAGAAGGACTGAAGGCTAAAATATACAATGAACAGTTGCAGGAACTGGACATGGCTGGTCTAGTGAAGAGAAAGACCAGGGGAGTCATGATAGCAGTGTCCAATATTTGAGGGGCTGCCAGAGAGGAAGGGGTCAAGCTATTTTCAAAGGCATCCGAAGGACAAACAAGGAATAATGGATGGAAACTAACAAGGAGAGATTCAGCCTAGAAATTAGAAGAAATTTTCTGACAGTGAGAGCAACCAACCAATGGAACAGAAGTTGCCTTCAGAAGTTGTGGGAGCTTCATCATTGGAAGCTCTCAAGAAGAGTCTGAACTGCCATTTGACAGAAATTGTGTGGGGTCTTCTGCTTGGGTGGGGGGTTGGACTAGATGACCTACAAGGTCCCTTCCAACTCTTATTTTGTTAAGATAAAGCTCCTCTGTTGTGCACATTTAGGATAGAATATCATCAGAGTTGAAAGGGATCTTGGAGGTCTTCTGGTCTAACACACACACTCTTGGTCAAGCAGGAAATAAATGGTTGTCCAGTTTCTTCTTAAAAGATACCAGAGGTTGTGGGTGATACAGCACCCACAATGTCCGAGGGCAAGATAATCACTGCACTGGTGAAATCCAATTTTTTTTACTACTGGTTCTGTGGGCATGGCTTGGTGGGCATGGTGTGGCTTGGTGGGCATGGTAGGGGAAGGAGTGTTACATACAGCCATATGTAACACGGATTTGCATTGCTGCCACTGATTGGCTAATCTAGCAGCAGGAGAAATAAACTGCTGTCAATGGCTGGCTAGGTTACAGGGAAGTCCACCCCATGTCCAGTCAACATCTCCACCCCATGTCCAGTCAAAGAAGCAGTGGACGTGATGTGCCGGTGCCTGCACGCTGTTGGGGTCTGGATGGGTGTCAACAGACTCAAACTCAACCCTGATAAGACGGAGTGGCTGTGGGTTTTGCCTCCCAGGGACAATTCCATCTGTCCGTCCATCACCCGGGGGGGGGGATGACATTGATGCCCTCAGAGAAGGTCTGCAACTTGGGCGTCCTCCTCGATCCACAGCTCACATTGGAGAAACATATTTCAGCTGTGGCGAGGGGGGCATTTGCCCAGGTTCACCTGGTGTACCAATTGTGGCCCTATTTGGACCGGGAGTCACTGCTCACAGTCACTCATGCCCTCATCACCTCGAGGCTCGACTACTGTAATGCTCTCTACATGGGGCTACCTTTGAAAAGTGTTCGGAAACTTCAGATTGTGCAGAATGCAGCTGCGAGACCAATCATGGGCTTCCCTAAATATGCCTAGGTTACACCAACACTCCGCAGTCTGCACTGGTTGCCGATCAGTTTCCAGTCACAATTCAAAGTGTTGGTTATGACCTATAAAGCCCTTCATGGCATCGGACCAGAATACATCCGGGTCCGCCTTCTGCCGCACAAATCCCAGCGACCGGTTAGGTCCCACAGAGTCAGTCTTCTCTGGGTCCCATCAACTAAACAGTGTCGTCTGGTGGGACCCAGGGGAAGAGCCTTCTCTGTGGCAGCCCCACCCCTCTGGAACCAGCTCCCCCCGGTGATCAGAATTGCCCCCCTCCCTCCTTGCCTTTCGTAAGCTCCTTAAAACCCACCTCTGTCGTCAGGCATGGGGGAACTGAACTACCCTTTTCCCCCTAGGCCTATACAATTTATGCATGGTATGTTTGTGTGTATGTTTGGTTTTTGTTGTGATTCAGCCTGAGGCTCCTCAGGGAACAGCTGGAACTCTGCCGGATCCATGCTCAGAGGGGGAGGACGATGAACAGGAGGGGGAGGACCAGGCAGAAGAGGAAGAGGAGGAGGGAGAGCAGCCTGAGACCCCCGGGGGGGCTCTCCCCAGCGAGTAGCCTGGATTCATTAGATGAAGACGCCCAGGCTATCATAGATATGAGGCAGAGACGGGCAGCCCAAAGAAGGGGCCAATTAGCAAGGTATTTCCATCCCTGAATTGGTAACAGCTGGGTTTGGGTGTGGTTCTCCTCAGCAGGGTTGAAAAGGCAGGCCCGCCCTTACTGTATTGTGGAGAGTTATCAATTGGGAGTCCTGTGACCTTGCTTCGATTCTTGGCGTCTCTGATCCTGGCTTGTGGCTTCGAAGGCTGAAGACTTGGGGGAGGCGTGGGTTTTATTACCTCCAGTGTTGTTTTTGCAAGCAAGAATCCTGTTTTATTGCCTGGCCGTCATGAAACCTCTGTGAAGCTTCATAACGTTCCTGTCTGTAAGAACAGTTTTTGTTACCTATGTTTGCTTTCAAATGTATAAACTGCCTTTGCTTTTTACCAGTGTGTCTGGCTCCTCTTTTTAGTTGGTGTTGGCGTCTGGGGGGACCCAGACAGAACAGTTTTAAATAAGGGGTTTTAATTATTTTAAATATTAGATTTGTTATATGCTGTTTACTACTGTTGTTAGCCAACCCGAGTCTACGGAGAGGGGCAGCATACAAATCTAATGAATGAATGAATGAATGAATGAATGAATGAATAAATAAATAAATAAACCCATAAAAATGGCTTCCCTGCAGCCTGCCAGTAGTTCATATTGCAATCAGCTGAACTGTTCCTGTATCTTGCTCCTTCTTTCCCATGAGAATCTAAAGTGATGCTGCAAAATCTCCCTTCCCACCCCACTCTGGGGTCAGCTAGAGGTGGTATAAGCCAGTTCTCCAAACTACTCAAAATTTCTGCTACATGTTCTCCAGACCCCTCTGGATTTCACGATTCACTGGTTGATTGTTCTCACTGTGAAGAAATTTCTTTGTAGTTCTAGTTTGCTTCTCTCCTTCATTAGTTTCCATCCATTTTGTCTTGCCTTCTGGTGCTTTCAAAAATAGGTTTGCCCCTTTTTCTCTGTGGAAGCCTCTTAAATGTTGGAACGTTTTATTTTATTTATTTATTTATTCATTCATTTGTCCAATACACAAATACATAGGAAGAAAAATAGACATGTGATAATATAAAAGAGGGTGAAAGTGAACTTAGAGGAGAGGATATATGAAAGGAAGAGAATATATAAGATAGGTGAAAGAAAGGAAAGACAATTGGACAGGGGACATTAGGCACTCCAGTGCACTTATGTACGCCCCTTACTGGCCTCTTCGGAACCTGGAGAGGTCAATCGTGGAGAGTCTAAGGGAGAAGTGTTGGGGGTTAGGGGTTGACACAATTGAGTCAGGTAATGAGTTCCACACTTCGATAACTCGATTGTTGAAATCATATTTTTTACAGTCAAGTTTGGCGTGGTTCGTATTAAGTTTGAATCTGTTGCGTGCTCTTGTGTTATTGCGGTTGAAGCCGAAGTAGTCATTGACTGGTAGGACGTTGCAGCATATGATCTTGTGGGCAATACTCAAATCGTGTTTTAGGCGCCGTAGTTCTAGGCTTTCAAGGCCCAGGATTGTTAGTCTATTTTCGTAGGATATTCTGTTTCAAGTGGAGGAGTGAAGGGCTCTTCTGGTGAAATATCTTTGGACATTTTCTAGGGTGTTGATGTCTGAGATGTGATATGGGTTCCAGACAGATGAGCAATAGTCTAGGATGGGTCTGGCAAAAGTTTTGTAGGCTATTGTGAGTAGAGTGAGATTGCCTGAGCAGAAGCTGCGTAGGATCAGGTTAACAACTCTAGAGGCTTTTTTGGCGATATTGTTGCAGTGGGCTTTAGCACTTAGGTCATTCAATATTAGTATTCCAAGATCTTTTACAGAATGTGGGTTAGCAGTGAGAGATTGTTTATTCAGTTCGTATGTGCGGTTAGGATTCTTTTTGCCAAAATTATTTTTCCCTGGGGAACGCCGCTTATGACGGGCTTATTGACATGCTTCTTTTCAGTAGACTAGTCATCCCCAATTCCCACAACCATTTTTCCTATTTTTTGGTCTGCAGCAGCCTAATCATCCATTTTGCTCTTCTTTGCACTTCTTCCAGAGTCTGGACATCTTTTTTATATCATGGTGATGAAAACTGGATGCAATATTCCAAATGTGCTCTTTAAATATCTGACGATTTCAATGGGAAATGGTTGCATGACAGTCATTGGACGATTGTTGTTCACCATCTAAAGTCATGAGATGGGAAGCCATATAAATATAATAAATACTTCTACAAAACATTCAAAGGCACAAGAGCCCCCGCCCCCTTTCCTCCCTTTCTGATACTAAAAGATATGTGAACAAATGCTGGTGTTTTATGATCTCAGTTGGTGGAGCCTGATCCTACATCGTTATTTATTTCCGATCCTCAAGGAACTCACATTAATCTTGAGAGCTAGTGGCATGTCCTAAAACTCACTGAGCCAATTGTTGTAGTTTTAAGATTCTGAGGCACTGTTCCACTCCTGCAAAAACTTCCTCGAGGAATTAGTTCTATTATCCAGTCTACCCTTAGAAACGATGGAAAGGCATTTTATGTTAATTGTTTTATGAAGCAAGAGAGGGATCGCCATCTTGCTGGAGCAGTTCCTTTTTTGTTCTCTTGGTACATGTTTCTTCTTTACCATCACTTGTCAAATCCTAATTAGGCTGGAGTGACTGTCAGACATGATAGTGTAGCTATGTGTAATTTATGCAAATTATCTTGAAGACTAAAGAAGTCCTGAAATAGAACAGATAAGGGTTTTATAGCTCACCCAACATGTTCCTCCTGAAGCTACTTCCCACACCAACAAAGGCTGAGAATAATAAGACTGAAGTGTTTAATCTCCTTGAGTCCTATCATCTCCATCTTGAGGTAATAAACATGATTAAAACAAAGGCTTCTGGAGAAAACAGTGGCATATTTAAGTATCTGATTTTCAAAATGTTTTTACTCAAGCCAGTTTTAACTTTCTCACAGGCTCTGTTCTTGGGTTTGTCTTTACTCATTATTTCATGTTCTGCTTCATTTAAAATTTCTCCACACCTTTACCACAATCCTGTGATTGGTGTTACAGAGGTGGGATTCACATCATTTCTCTACCAATGTTGGCATTCTTTGGTCGTGTGCATGGCCTTCCCTGCATGCACTTCGCTCGCTTGTGCAACTTGCATACATACTCAGGACTTGAAAACGTGGCTAAATAAGATGGTATAACACCAGGGCAGGTGGGGCGGCCCATCTGCAAGTCGTTCCTACCGGTTCACCCAAAACCAGTCTGAACCGGCTAAATTTATTTATTTATTTATTTATTTATTTATTTATTTATTTATTTATTTATTTATTTATTATTTATTTGTTTGTTTATTTATTTATTTATTTATTTATTAGATTTGTATGCCGCCCCTCTCCGTAGACTCGGGGGGGGGTAACAACAGTAATAAAACAACATATAACAAATCTAATATTTAAAATAACTAAAAACCCTTATTAAAAACCAAACATACACACAGATATACCATGCATAAATTGTATAGGCCTGGGGGGAATGAAAATCAATACCACCTGTGTTGTTGTTGTAGTTGTTGTTGTTCTAATTATTATTATTATTATTATTATTATTATTATTATTATTATTATTATTATTATTTGTTGTTGTTGTTGTTGTTGTTATTATTATTATTATTATTATTATTATTATTATTAATTAGATTTGTATGCCGCCCCTCTCCGTAGACTCGGGGCAGCTCACAGCAATAGTAAAAACAATACACAATAACAAATCTAATAATTAAAATATCTAAAAAGCCCCTCATTTAAAAGCAAGACATACACACAAACATACCATGCATAAACTATGTAGGCCAGGGGAGATGTCTCAATTTCCCATGCCTGATGGCAAAGGTGGGTTTTAAGGAGTTTATGAAAGGCAAGGAGGGTGGGAGCAATCCTAATCTCCGGGGGGAGCTGGTTGCAGAGGGTCGGGGCCGCCACAGAGAAGGCTCTTCCCCTGGGTCCTGCCAGATGACATTGTTTAGTCGACGGGACCCGAAGAAGGCCAACTCTGTGGGACCTAACTGGTCGCTGGGATTCGTGCGGCAGACGGTGGTCCCGGAGGTATTCTGGTCCGTGTTACATCAGCCATGCTCCTTGTGGGCCCCATATTGTATTAGAACTTTGGAAATTCAATGGGGCCTGATGCAAGTTGAATTTGCCTTTAATATTAAGGCATCTCACAGTTCTAAGTTCTGAGCATTCAAATTTTTTGTCATGGCTTTATTGTGCTGTTTTATTTTCTGAACTGCCCCTCATCTTTCATGTTCAGAAGGGAACTATAAATCGTGCAGATAAAGGCATTTCTTCAATGTTTATATTAATTCTCACAAAGCTGACAGTTCAGGATGATCTTTTCCTTAGCTAATATTTTAATATTTGGTTAGTAATCTTGGCTATCTTTGCAATAATCTAGAGGTAAGGAGAAATGTAAACAATAAGGGACAAAAAGAAATCCATCCCTGTGTCACTTTGGATCAGTTTGGGATTCTGAAGCAGACCTGTGGTCTAGACCAGTGTTTCCCAACCTTGGCAACTTGAAGATATCTGGAGTTCAACTCCCAGAAGTCCCCAGCCAGCTGCTTAGCCCCTTTAAGACTTATGGACTTCAACTCCCAGAATTCTCCAGTCAGCTATGCTATGGCTATTTCTTGGCTATGTTGGCTGAGGAATTCTGGGAGTTGAAGTCCACAAGTCTTAAAGTGGCCAAGATTGGCGACCTCTGGTTTAGGGAATCGCCTCTGAAAAGGCGTTTATTTATTTATTTGTTTGTTTGTTTGTTTGTTTACTTACTTACTTACTCACTCACTCACTCACTCACTCACTCACTCACTCACTCACTCATTTATTAGATTTGTATGCCGCCCCTCTACATAGACTCGGGGCGGCTAACAACAGTAATAAAACAACAATTAACAAATCTAATATTTAAAATAACTAAAAACCCTTGTTAAAAACCAAACATACACACAAATATCCCATGCATAAATTGTATAGGCCTGGGGGGAATGAATATCTCAATTCCCCCATGCCTGACGACAGAGGTGGGTTTTGAGGAGCTTACGAAAGGCAAGGAGGGAGGGGGGCAATTCTGATCTCTGGGGGGAGCTGATTCCAGAGGGTCAGGGCCGCCACAGAGAAGGCTCTTCCCCTGAGTCCCATGAAATGACATTGTTTAGTCGACGGGATTCGGAGAAGGCCAACTCCGTGGGACCTAACTGGTCGCTGGGATTCGTGCGGCAGAAGGCGGTCCCATAGATATTGTCCCGGTGGAGGATGTGTGGCTCTGCCGACCTTTGATGCTCCGCTATGCCCATAGTTGCTTGGTTCCCATGCTGCTGGAGGCAGGAGATTGGAGACGGCTATTCCTGGCCACTTGATCGATGCAGCAGGGGAGTTTGTATCTGGCTGCATCGGAGTGATGGGACCTTACAAATTGCTTCAAGTGGAGTTCAGCTTCTCTCTTTATGTGGACTGATTCGTCTAATGTTCCTCACAAGCAGCCATACACAGCTCTTTTCTCCTGCCCTGCATGACATATCTAATGTAGCCTTCAGCCCTGAGATTTCTTGGTGGTCTCCTATCCATATATGAACCTGGTCTTTGCTTCCTCTTTTTTTATAATCAGCTAACATCAAGAACTTAGTTGGGCATCTATTGCATTTTATGTCTGTATAATCAGCATTCTATGGTTGCCGTGTTGTAGCTTCTACATAGTATAAAACATATTTTTATGGTCTCATAAACATGTTGGGGTTCAGTTCCCTTAAGCCCTAACTAGGATTTCTGAATTAAATTAATAAAGTGACCCACATAACCCACAACTCTTGTCCCTGTGTCATTCCATCTTCACTGCAATGTGCAGAGCTGAAAATTCCAGAAAAATTCTTTCCCCCCCCCCCCCCCCGAAAAAAGCTGAAAACAAGATGGCGACACATGCGCAGTGCCAGAAACTTGGCTTTTGTGCATGTGCAGAAGAAAAAAACTGGGGAAAATCCCCCCCCTCTGAAAAATATCCCCCCCCCCAAATGACTGCATCCATGGACCTGCACCGACAGAATTGTTTCCATGACATCATCATGACATCACCAGTGGCTTGTTACCTGTTCAGGTGAACTGGTCCGAACCGTGAGGAACCCACCTCTGGTCCAATACCAGGAACAGATTATCAAATGGTATTATGCTTAGAAGGTGTTCGCTGTCAGGCTCACTATTCAGCTAAAATCTTTGTATGAAGGGAGGCAGACTTCTTAAGATTACAGTGTAATCAATCAGAGAAGGCCATGGCTTGGCCCAGGGAGACAATTCACCAAGAAAATTGCTACTGATTCATCCATTCAATAGATACAAATATAGTCTGCTAGTCATTTGTAATAAACACAGCCCCTTGTAATCCCTTGTTACATCCTTAGATTGCTGAATGAATAAAGGAGGGGGGACAGATAGCATCTACTTCTAGGGAATATTGATGGAATTGAGCAAACAGTGTCTTATCATTTACCCTCATCTTTGCATTGAAATCACCAGAAACTATTATGCAAAGATAAATAAACATAAGATTGCTTTGCTAAGATTAAATAGCCTTCTACTTTGCCCCATAAGCTATTGATCTGGGACTTATTTTGCTGAAGTGGGATATATATGTTGACCAATAGCAATAAGGCATTATTAAATTTTAACAGCACGGACATTGTATAGCACTCCAATGGGTCTAGCTGTATAATTTTGAATGCAACTTTCTGGAAATGGGTAAACTCAGACTCCCATGCTATCTGCCTCGGACTGCTCCAGGGAGAATTGCCAATGAGTAGGACTTGCATCCACTGAAAAATAGATTGTTAAAGTCCTATGCATCTCTCAGCACTATGAAGATTATTGTCATTATACAAATAACTGTGTAAAATCACAGCTGCCAGTTTTTTAGCTGGTGTTGGCTTTTATACATATTGAGGTCTGCCCTAGAACCTAAAATGTCATAATATATTCGTGTAGTATATGTGCAGATCAAAGCAGTATGGCCTTTTGTAATTGACAGGTGGAAATTTTGTCACTGTGCAAATTTTCTAAGCGCTGTGGAACAAAACTTTTGGGGATCACCACTGTGTCAGATCTGCCATCACACTGCTTCAACTTCACCACATTGATGATAAGAAGGGGGGGGGTTAATGGGGAAGAAACACTAAGAAGGAGATGACAGGAACCAATCCGAAACAGCAGATGAGAAATCCAAGGATATACCTGTGAGAATGGAACTCACCGAAGAGGCGCCAACTATTGGGACTATTACCAAAACATCCAAGTTGAATGCTATAGGACACTGACCAGATGACCAAGGGGGAAGGACCAGGGAAGATCTGGCATAGAAGAAAATCATGGAGTTTACGTGGGAATATTCAGATCTGGCTTTGCTTATACTGCAACTATGTAACTTAGATAAAATAAGATGATATTATTATTATTATTATTATTATTATTATTATTATTATTATTATTATTATTATTACCACCAGAATATCTCTGGGACCGCCTTCTGCCACACGAATCCCAGCGACCAGTTAGGTCCCACAGAGTTAGCCTTCTCCGGGTCCCGTCGACTAAGCAATGTCGTTTGGCGGGACCCAGGAGAAGAGCCTTCTCTGTGGTGGCCCCGACCCTCTGGAACCATCTCCCCCCCAGATATCAGAGTTGCCCCCACCCTCCTTGCCTTTCGCAAGCTCCTTAAAACCCACCTCTGTTGTCAGGCATGGGGGAATTGAAATTTCCCTTCCCCCTAGGCTTATAGAATTTATACATGGTATGCTTGTATGTATGAATGGTTCTTTAAATTGGGGTTTTTTAGATTATTTTTAATATTAGATTTGTTTACATTGTTTACATTGTCTTTTTATATTGTTGTTAGCTGCCCCGGGTCTTCGGAGAGGGGCGGCATACAAATCTAATAAATAAACAAACAAACAAACAAACAAACAAACAAACAAATAAATATCATTAATAATAATAATAATAATAATAATAATAATAATAATAATAATAATAAAAATGACAATAAAGGTTATCTGAGTCTTCAGAGAGGGGCGGCATACAAATCTAATTAATAATAATAATAATAATAATAATAATAATAATAATAATAATAATAATAATAATAATAATAATAATAATAATATTTGTATGCCGCCCCTCTCTGAAGACACAGATAACCTTTATTGTCATTTTTTTAGTGTGAGCACACTGGCACCCATTAAAAATGATATTCTCAATAAGAAAAAAAAATCTACAAAGTAAAAATTATCTGTAGAGCTTAACATCCCATGTAGTGCTATAACACAAAAAATGGTTTACTATTCACAAGTTTTGAGGGCTTTTTTAAAATGACAGCTCTTGACTTAATTAAAAAAACCCCTCCTCTTTAAATAATAACCAAACCCATTTTTCCTTAGCTTTCCAACCTAGGAATATAGGTATTCACATAAGTAGTGGGTTCTAAAACCTGTTGCTATCAGTTCATGTGACCCTTTGGAGCGTCCTGGGCCAGTGGGTGGAGCTTCCTGCCACCACCGCTATCAGTTCATAGACCCAGGCTAAACTGGGAGCAACCCACCACTACTCACATGGGTTTCATTACATGATATCAGCAGTGGGATGTATTGGGTTGGTCTTTTTGAGTCCTGTGGATTGGTTGGGAAACATTTGCTCCTGAAAGAAGAGGGTTAAATTGTAACAATAGAAAAAGAGAAAAATGTAAAATGGTACCTATAACTGATATACCGAAGATTGGAAGCTATTTCTTTGTGTTTTTTTCTTCTTTTTCTATTTTTCTTTTCTCGTTTTCCTCCTTACTTGCCCTTTTAGCTTTCTCTTTATTTCTTTTTTTCACTTAGTTTGCATTAGTATATATCTTCCACATCTATAATGTGTTATATGTTAGGCATGCAAATAACTATTTGCATATAGTTTTGTGTGGGTGTCTGTCTGTCTGTTTGTGCATGTATATAGATAAGTGTTATCTTCCTACCCCTTATAATGCCCCCCCATTCTTCATACAATTTCTGGGAGACCTTATTTGATAATGCTGGCACCAACTTTTTGTCCCCATGGAAAAGCTTAAACAATTTCCCATAAATTAAAGCTGGGGGGAGGGGGAACCTAATCAGTGCTTATCGTCACCATTTGTGAGTTTGCCACAATTGCATCTCCAACTTAGCCTCTAAATAAAGACATCACTTAGCTGCCTTTGAGTCAACCTGGTGTGGGGGGAAATGTCCTTGTTTCTCCCTTTTAAAAAAGCCACAAGAAAGTGGCAGTATGCAACTTTACTCCTTCATTTAAGAGTCCACTTAACATGGGTATTGATTATTCCTGATTGGTTCTTCAGCGTTTGATTGCCTCTGACATCTATCTGGATCCAAAGAGATAGGTCTGATTGGCAAGTCAGATTTTTGGTTAAATCTCCCAATTGGAATTCCTCACCATTCACATCATTTTCCTAAACAAATCCTTATGTGTATTCTTCTCTCTCATCCAGCCCTTGGTGCCAAGCCAGATTTCCTGAAGAAAAGGCAGCGAAGAAATACTAAATAACTCCTTAAGATTTGGACAATGGTGTGGGAAACAAATTGGAGGGTGTTACTGCCAGCTCTCTGAGGCTTGTAAATGCTATAAAAGGCATGCATACAATAGACAGTTTTGGCTAGAGAGTCCAAATCCTGCCTGCCACTGATGGATGTTCATAATATGAGCTAAAACAGACAGCAGGCTGGATTTTTAAGATGAGTCACCAATTGAACCAGCGTTCTTCAAGAAGGATATATTGTGGTCAATTACAAGCCATGAAGCAGAAACATGGGGAGGGAGGGATTGAGAGTGGGAGAGAGAGAGAGAGGTATTGGCTTAGAAACAGACAGATCTTTATACAGGCAAAATAGTTGAAGCTGTCAAAGAATCACTATTACAGCATACTGCATTGTTAGAATATTCATGACTGGGAGAACCATGTTAACAAGGTTAGCCAATGAATAGGCATAGCAATGGGAGCCTGAACACTGCTGAGTCTGTGCAGAGAATCGAAATTGAAACACAAGCTTAAGACTGGGTGTGGCTCACTCTGCACTCTCTCACGCTGAACTCTGCTGAAATGAAACTGAAATGAGTCTGCGGAGAGGGGCAGCATACAAATATAATAAATAATAATAATAATAATAATAAAAATAATAATAAAAATAATAATAAAAATAATAATAATAATAAATTAATTAAATACAATGGACAATATTAACAATGACAACAATGACAATGAACAAGTAACAAAATGTATATTATTTATATCCTCTTGTGAGGAGGAAAAAATAAACAATTTCTTCTAGCATCAAATTATTTTCTGGTGAAAAACAATCGGTATTCACTGTTATTCCTTTTGGTTATCAATGTCTTTTTTGTTGTTATTATTTTCTTAGCCGCCTTCTGTACAATCTTATTTGATTAATTTAATTTCATACAAATTTTATTTTAATAAAGCACTGTACAGTGATCCCTCGAGTTTCGCGATCTCGATCTTCGAGAAACGCTATATCGCGATTTTTCCACCCGATGACGTCACTCTCTTCCTTCCTTTCTCATCTTTCTTTCTCTCTCTCTTTCTCTATCTTGCTTCTTCCTCTCTCACACTCTCTTCCTCCCTCTCTCATCTCTTTCTTTCCTTCTCTCTCTTTCTCTATCTCTCCCCCTCTTGCTGGCGGGCGGCGGGCGGCGGGCGGGGCGAGCGGGGGCATCAGCAAGGAGCCGGGGTTTCCCCTTTGCGTGGGCGGCCGGGAAGACCCAGGGAAGGTTCCTTCGGCCGCCCAGCAGCTGATCTGCTCGGTAGCGCAGCAGCAGCGAGGAGCTGAATCGGGGTTTCCCCGCACGCATTATTAAACCCATTATTAAAAGCAAACATACACACAAACATTCCATGTATAAACTCTATAGGCCCAGGGGAGATGTCTCAGTTCCCCCATGCCTGATGGCAGAGATTGGTCTTAAGAACTTTACGAAAGGCAAGGAGGGTGAGGGCAGTTCTAATCTCCAGGGGGAGCTGGTTCCAGAGGGTCGGGGCCGCCACAGAGAAGGCTCTTCTCCTGGCTCCT
Organism: Erythrolamprus reginae; assembly: GCF_031021105.1. Classification (NCBI taxonomy): domain Eukaryota; kingdom Metazoa; phylum Chordata; class Lepidosauria; order Squamata; family Dipsadidae; genus Erythrolamprus; species Erythrolamprus reginae. The sequence goes on along the minus strand of NC_091954.1, from coordinate 21,505,933 downwards.
GCCAAATGACATTGTTTAGTCGACGGGACCCAGAGAAAGCCAACTCTGTGGGACCTAACCGGTCGCTGGGATTCGTGCAGCAGAATGCGGTCCCGGAGACATTCTGGTCCGATGCCATGAAGGGCTTTATAGGTCATAACCAACACTAACAATCTAATCTATTATATATAAAAAATGAAATATATATCTATATGTCATAGCATATTGCTATTGTTGTGTTTTATTTCTCCTTTTGAACCAATCATAAAAAGAATTCCATGTTTTATAATAATCGGAGTCTTCTTTATTTTTTAATTTAAGGGTTAAAGCATCAGGTTCTGCACAGTCCAATATTTTAAAAAACAGATTCCCGCCACTGATTTCTCTTCTACACAAGCATCAAGGAGCATCAGAGAAAGTCAGTGCACATTAGCACATTGGCTCTTGTCCATTCCTGTGTGTGCTTTACAAACAAACCAGTTTGCAGGTGCCGGGGAACTAGTTTTTAAGAAGCCCTTGGAAGATTACTTCACCTCCTTTTATTTATCTTTTAACATATTACTATTTTGCCTATCGTAGTAGGTAAAGAGCAATTAAAGAATTGACCTCTTTTCTTCAATCTTCCAAAGAGCCATTAAAAAGATGGAAAGCAGCAATTCCAAGTCTCAGGTGGGAGTGTATAAGTGCTAACCACACAGCAGATTGTGCAGTCGCTCTCATTTTTATTCATTAGGAAGAGCGCAAGCTCCTTTCCCGCATTTTCACTCCAAGAAGGGCTTGAAGAAGACCTGATTCAAGTCTCGTTGAAGGTCTCTCAGGCTTGAAGAGTGGAACTTGAAGCTGGATTGGAAACTGTGCTTATTAGTCAATCATAATGGATGGTCATCAAAAAAGGAGGGTTGATTCTACATAATCTTTTTATTATTATTATTATTATTATTTTCATTTGAGGGTCTAAGAAGTTGAGCACATAAATTTCTAGTAATGGAGGGACATGAAATACAGCAAATCATTATCAGGATGGGTTAGACTTCCAAGCATGGTGGAAGTAGAGGTCCTAGTAGTCCAATATGGAGTACTGGACATTGTAGAGGTCCTAGTATTGCAACTAATTTTGTGAAGCTTCTTCTCCGGTAACATTGTACTGCAAAATAGGGCATACAAAACCTTTGCCAGACCAATTCTCAAATACAGTTCATCTGCCTGGAATCTACATTATGTATTGGACATTAATACAATTGAGCGAATCTAGAAGTATTTCATGAGAAGAATATCTCTCCTCTGCTCACAGTAGAATCCCTTATGCCACAAGGCTTGAAAATTTGGGCTTGGACAACCTAGAACTACGCTGCCTAAGGCCCAACCTATGCGTAGTACACAAACAGCCTGCTACAATGTCCTACCTGTCAACAACCACTTCAGCTTCAACCACAATTTTTTTTGTTGTTCCCAGATATTGAAACAATTTAGAAACATAGAAGATTGACAGCAGAAAAAGACTTCATGGTTCATCTAGTCTGCCCTTATACTATTTCCTGTATTTTATCCTAGGGTGGATACATGTTTATCTCAGGCATGTTTAAATTCAGTTACTGTGGATTTACCAACTGCGTCTGCTGGAAGTTTGTTCCAAGGATCTACTACTCTTTCAGTAAAATAATATTTTCTCATGTTGTTTCTGATCTTTCCCCCAAGTAACCTCAGATTGTGCCCCCTTGTTCTTGTGTTCACTTTCCTATTAAAAACACTTCCCTCCTGAACCTTATTTAACCCTTTAACATATTTAAATGTTTCAATCATGTCCCCCCCCCCTTTTCCTTCTGTCCTCCAGACTATATAGATTGAGTTCATTGAGTCTTTCCTGATAAATTTTATGCTTAAAACCTTTCACCATTCTTGTAGCCCGTCTTTAGACCCGTGCAATTTTGTCTATATTTTTTTGTAGGTGAGGTCTCCAGAACTCAACACAGTATTCCAAATGTGGTCTCACCAGCGCTCTATACAGCGGGATCACAAATCTCCCTCTTCCTGCTTGTTATACTTCTAGCTATGCAGCCAATCATTCTACTTGCTTTTCCTACCGCCTGACCGCACTGTTCACCCATTTTGAGACTGTCAGAAATCACTACCCCTAAATCCTTCTCTTCTGAAGTTTTTGCTAACACAGAACTGCCAACACAATACTCAGATTGAGGATTCCTTTTCCACAAGTGCATTATTTTACATTTGGAAACATTAAATTTGTTGTCACAATAGCTTCAACCGCAAAAGTACACGAGCACACAATAGATACAAATTCAAGGTAAACTGCTCCAAACTTGATTGCAGAAAATATGACTTCAGCCACAGAGTGCTCAACGCCTGGAATGCTCTACCCGATTCCATTGTTACATCCTCAAACCCCCATACCTTTAACCTTAAATTATCTACCCTAGACTTCACCCCATTCCTAAGAGGGGCTGGAGGGGGTGGGCATAAGTGCACCAGCGTGCCTACCATCCTTGTCCTACTATCCCCATTTATTTGTACTCATTTCTTGTATTCATGTCCATGTTTATACTTATACCTGTTATATCATACATGTTTGACAAACTAACTAACTAAATAAATAAATAACTGCCCAGAGACATGCATTTGAGATGAAGAAGCTCTAATACTTCAATAACTGGAGTCTTGCTGATCTCCCGGGTATGGTGGGTTGCCTGGAGCTCATGGAATTGACTGTCCATTTTCATTGGGCGTCCTCCTCTATCCACAGCTAACATTGGAACATAATTTATTTATTTATTATTTATTTATTGGATTTGTATGCCTCCCCTCTCCGGAGACTCGGGGCACCTAACAGCAGCAATAAAGCAGTGTACAATAGTAGTCTGATGTTAGAAACAATTAAAAACCATCTTTCGGCTGTGGCAAGGAGGGCATTTGCCCAGGTCCGCCTGGTGCACCAGTTGCAGCCCTACTTGGACAGGGAGTCATTGCTCACAGTAGCTCATGCCCTCATCACCTTGAGATTCGATTACTGCAATGCTCTCTACATGGGGCTACCTTTGAAAAGTGTTCAGAAACTTCAGATCGTGCAGAATGTGGCCGCGAGAGCTATCGTGGGGCTTCCCAGATTCGCCCACATTTCTACAACACTCCGTGGCCTGCACTGGCTGCCGATCAGTTTCCGGTCACAATTCAAAGTATTGGTAATGACCTTTAAAGCCCTACATGGCAGTGGACCAGAATATCTCTGGAACTGCCTTCTACCGCACGAATCCCAGCAGCCGATAAGGTCCCACAGAGTTGGCCTTCTCCGGGTCCTGTCGAACAAACAATGTCATTTGGCGGGCCCCAGGGGAAGAGCCTTCTCTGTGGCGGCCCCAGCCCTCTGGAATCAACTCCCCCCGGAGATTAGAACGGCCCCCAGCCTCCTTGTCTTTTGCAAATTACTCAAGACCCACCTATATCGCCAGGCATGGGGGAACTGTGACACGTCCCCAAGGCTTTTATATTTTATGTTTTGGTATGTATGTGTTGCGTGGTTTTTAATTGTTGGGGTTGTATATATCTTTCTCTTTTAATATTAGATTTGTTGCAATGTTATATTGTCTTTGATTATTGTTGTGAGCCGCCCCGAGTCTTCGGAGAGGGGCGGCATACAAATCTAATAAATTATTTATTTATTTATTTATTTATTTATTTATTTATTTATTTATTTATTTATTTATCAGATTTGTATGCCGCCCCTCTCCGTAAACTCGGGGCGGCTAAAAACAATAATAAGACAATATAAACGAATCTAATATTTAAGTTAATTTAAAAACCCCAATTTAAGAAACCAATCATACATACAGACATACCATGCATAAATTTTATAAGCCTAGGGGGAAGGGAAAGTCTCAATTCCCCCATGTCTGACGACAGAGGTGGGTTTTAAGGAGCTTACGAAAGGCAAGGAGGGTGGGGGCAACTCTGATATCTGTGGGGAGTTGGTTCCAAAGGGTCGGGGCCGCCACAGAGAAGGCTCTTCCCCTGGGTCCCGACAAACGACATTGTTTAGTTGACGAGACCCGGGGAAGGCCAATACTACTACTACTACTACTACTACTACTACTACTACTACTATTATTATTATTATTATTATTATTATTATTATTATTATTGATGTGAAGATAAGGAAGCCGGCGGATCTGGAAGAATCTGATCTACCTGGAAGGTCTTTGACTTGTGGGATCAGAAGCTTGGCCCCTAATGAATTATCTCTGATTTTTTATATTTCATCCACTACCTACCTAGTCCAGCATCTTATCTGTAGAGCATAGTTCCCTCTAAGCTGAGCAGTGAGCAATCGCTCACTTAAAAATCATCATCAACTCAGAGTTTTCCAAACCTGCCCAGAAGCCGAGAGGGAAAGAGTGAGAGGGAAGGAGAGAGAGAGGAAGAGAGGAAGAGAGAGAAACAGATAGAAAAAAGAGAGGAAGGAAAAGAGAAAGAAAAAGAATGGGAGTAAGGAAGAGAGAAAGAAAATCAAAATCTAGTTTGAAACTAGCTCAACTATTTAAGTGGCATTTTGATATTGATAGAGTTGCCCTATTATGAGCTCACTGTTATAGACACACAGTACAGTATTTTATTTTGAAATTCTCTGAGGCAAAACAGGGTGGGTTGTTTGTTTGTTTGTTTGTTTGTTTGTTTGTTTGTTTGTTTGTTTATTTATTTATTATTTCTGTGCCGCCCAGTCCCGAAGGGACTGCCGCTCAGACACTATACTTTTCCGCCCCCCCCAAAAAAAAAATTAGAGGGAACACTGCTGTAGAGTGCTCAGGGATGCAGATATTCTACATTTCTACCCCACAGAAGGGAGAGTTATTGATGGGATTTGTCCTCAATGAAAGGTGATGATCAATGGGAGAAAAATAATTAATTTGGGAAATCTACTAATTCACTGGTTCTCAACTTTTCCTCCATCAGGGACAAAATGCCCTTTGTGGCCACAGACCATGGCCACCAACCGCCAAGATCTAGCTTAAGATTTAAATCATATTTCTTCAAGCCTTCGCAGATCCCTTGTGATGAGATTATGCAACCTGCCCTGGGTCCATGGATCACGAGTTGAGAACCACTGTACGAATTCCCCTCATTAACCTTCACCCTGCATTAAATCTGCAAATGCAACCCTATGAATGAGGTAGAAAGGAGCACACTAATCAGCCAAAGTTACAGTCCTATATTTTTCTACTGATTCAAAGATTAAGCGGATTTGTCTGCTGGGAATATTTAAAGCAGACATATCTTCTACACTGATGTACAATCCAGGGGTAAAATACATGTTTGGTTTATATCTATTCCAGAGATACTATAGGACACTTTGAATACCCTTTGAATGCAGATCTTTGCCCAGACATTTTATGCATTGTACTTTTTAAGCAGTTAAAATGTAGCAAAAGGAGATGTTATGTTTGGTGCCATTCAATTATATGCCATTTAACTGTTCATCAAAAAATGAGTGTGTGTAAAACAATCTATTATCCACTGCCTTTCTTTCTTTCTCTTTCTTTCTTTCTTTTTTTCTTTCCTTCTTTCTTTCTTTCTTCCTCAGAGACGGGCGGCATACAAATCCAATTAAATCTTAAATCTTAAATCTTTCTTTCCTTCCTTTGTATCTTCCTTTCTTCTTCCTTTCTTTTCTTCCTTTCTTGTTTCTTTCACCTTCCGCCCTTCCTTCCTTCCTTCCTTTCTTCCTTCCTTCCTTTCTATCTTCCTCTGTTTTCTTTCTTTCTTGGTTCTTTCTCCTTCCTTTCTTTCTTCCTTTCTTTTTCTTTCTTTCTCCTTCCTTCCTTCCTTCCTTTTTATCTTTCTTTCTTCTTCCTTTCTTTTCTTTTTTTCTTATTTATTTCTCCCTTCTTCTTTCCCTCCTTCCTTCCATTCTTTTTTCTTTTTCTTTTCCTTCCTTCCTTTCTTCCTTGCTCTGTCCTTTCCTCTTTCTTTCTTTCTTATTTCTCCTTCCTTGCTTCCTTGCTTCCTTGCTTCCTTCCTTTTTTCTTTCTTTCTTCTTTTTTTTCTCTCTGTCCCCCAAAAACACTCCACTAGTACACGCATGTCCTCAACAATCAACTCATGTGACTTCAGAGTGAATTTCTTCTGAGCAAAACAAGCTTAACCTTGGCATGATGGATGGTTTTCTTGAAAAAAATGAGTGACCCATGGCATGATGGATCCGATGCCATTAAGCATCACTAATGAGAAGAGGAGGTAAGGAAAGGGGAAACTTTAAAAAAAACAACCCACAAATGTATTTGGGGGGAAAAAACAACAAAAGTGTTTTTTTCTCCCTTTGAAAAGCACTTCAAAAAAAATCAGACAAATCATAAATTACTGTTTTGATAGGCGAGAGACATTAACACCCACTGGAATTCTCCCCTGACTAAACCACAACCATCAGAAGACGGATTTGAACAGTGGAGCTGAAGGAAGGAACTCTTCCCTGCTCTTTGAGAATGATTTTTGTAAAGTCGAAAGTGCAGAATCATATTTGCACCCCTTAGAGCAGTGATGCTGAACCTATGGCACAGGTGGCACAGGTGGCACGCAGAGCCATATCTGCTGGCACACAAGCCATTGCCCTAGCTCAGCTCCAATGTGTTTGCCAGTCAGCTGATTTTTGGCTTGCGCAGAGGCTCTGGGAGGGCGCTTTTGGCTTCCAGAGAGTCTCTGGTGGGATTAGGGAGGGTGTTTTTACTCTCCCCTGGCTCCAGGGAAGCCTTTGGAACCTGGGAGTGCAAAATATGGGCCTACTGGGCCACCAGAGGTTGGGAAACAGGCCATTTCCGGCCTCCAGAAGGCCTCCAGGGGGGGCGGGGGAAGCTGTTTTCGCATTGAATTAATGGGTGTGGGCACTCGTGCATGTGCACACACTCTTTTGGCACCTGAGGAAAAAAAGGTTCGCCATCACTGTGGCCTTAGAGTCACAGCTGGTGGACAACAGCCTCATCCCAAGAACTCTGTCAAATATGCTTTTTATATTTATTTATTTATTTATCTATCTGTCTTTTTATTTTTTTTTATTTTTTTTATTTAGTCAAAAACATAATGGAGGTTACAGAGGATATACTCATAGTAAACAAGATCTAAGTATTGCCCACAAGGTCATATACTGCAATGTCCTGCCTGTCGGCGACTACTTCCGCTTCAACCACAACAGCACAAGAGCACACAACAGATTTAAACTTAATATTAACCGCTCCAAAATTGACTGTAAAAAATATGACTTCAGTAACAGAGTTGTCGAAGCGTGGAACTCATTACCGGACTCCATAGTGTCATCCCCAAGCCCCCAACACTTTACCCTTAGATTATCTATGGTTGACCTATCCAGATTCCTAAGAGGTCAGTAAGGGGCGAGTACAAGTGCACTAGAGTGCCTTCCGTCCCCTGTCCTATTGCTCTCCTATATCTCCTATACCTTTCTTCTATTCCTATATCTCTTCTTCTATTCTTTCATTGATATGTTCTATTACTTTATCTTCTTTTCTATTATTTCTTAGATATATTTTACTATGAGTATCTCCTCTATAACTTTCATCATGTATTTTATTATGTATATATAGATATATACCCACTAAAACCCTCATTGTGTATTGTACTAACTAACTAACTAACTGAATGAATGAATGAATGAATGAATGAATGAATGAATGAATGAATAGAAGAAAAGATATAGGGAAAGAAGAAAAGATATATAAAGAAATATAGGAGATATCTGGAGGCTACAGTCCAGGCTCTGCATCTCTCCCAACCACCACCATCCGTCACACACACACACCCCTAACATTTTAGAAAACCGACTATACAGTACATTTGTTGCCTAAAGTCTTAATTAAGCAGCAAGACAGCGAGCTGTGCTGTATCTATATCCTGAGGTTAAGGCTGCTTAGCGCCCTCTTGTGTACATTTAGTTTACTGCCACGGGGACGATCGAAAGCGACTTTGAGGCTTGTTCCTTTTGGCATTGAATTCCCCTCTCCACGATCACCCCGTTATTTTTAACTGAGCAGTAAATCCTGTCGTCGTCGTCGTTGTTGTTGTTCTTGCTGTAGTAGCGGCTGAGGCTGAAGTGGTTCAGTGTGGAAAGGGAAGGAGGGTGGCGTGGAGGAGGAGAAGGAGGAAACAACTCTGTTGGCATTACATGGGCCATTGAACACTCAGGGCTATCCCTGTTCTCCGTGTATCATTAATAACCGTGTCAAGACAGAACCCAGAGGGAAACGCAAGGAGCTTAATAAAAGGAGCAGCGAATAATAATTTAAAAAAACTGTTATGCAAAGCTAGAGGTCCAAAGTAGTAATTAAGCAATTCAGTTTTACACACACAACCTGGAAAAGAAAGTGTGAAGGAATCGCAATTTAGAAGGGGGAGAGCAGGAGGACTTGTGCTGCACCAGAACGGTCCATCCCCTTGGATAGAAGTGGCAAGAAATGGCACGTTAAAGGAAGGCAAAAAGACAGTTGAGTTAAGGATGGAAAAGTTAAAGAGGGAGTTTGTACATAGCCAGACACTCATTTTTAGGACACTGCATTTTCTTTTCCCCACTGGTCCTCATGATCTAATATGTTTCCCCGCAAATAAGACCCAGCCAGCCTTATAATTTTTTTGAACCCTGAAATAAATGCTTGGCCTTATTGTCATGCACGCAAAAGCCCGATTGGGCTTATTATCAGGGATGACTTATTTGGGGGGAATCGGGGTACTTCTTTCTTTCTTTCTTTCTTTCTTTCTTTCCTTCCTTCCTTCTTTCTCTCTTTCCCTTTCCATTCTTTCTCTTTCTTCTTTTTCCTTTCATTTCTTCTTTCTTTCTTTCTTTCTTTCTTTCTTTTCTTTCTTTCTTTCTTTCTTTGTTTGTTTATTTTTCCTTCCTTCCTTTCTCTCCACTTCTCTCTTTCTTCTTCTTCTTCTTCTACTTCTTCTCTTCTCTCTCTCTCTCTCTCACACACACACACATGCACACACACTCATAGAGACATGCTTTGCAGTGAGGGGGAAATATTTTTCACACATTTGAAGGTACCCTGACCTAAAACCCACACCTCAAGTAAATTCAAACGCTGAATAATTCCGAAACTCTCTCCTCCTCCCTCTGCTGTCAATTCTCTCTTGCGTTCAGGCATGGCAGCCTGAGTGCACAGTATCAGAAATGGCATCCAGAGAATATATTCATGTTTTATTGACACACTTAAAGATCCTTAAGGATCTGCGGGAGAGACTTAAACTGTGGGTTTTAGAATGCAGCCATTCTGGACTATGAAAGTCATGATGGAAGATTTATTTTCAAAACAGAATCACAGAAGCCTCAACACTTTTGATAGGCAGTTTATATCTTCTATTGATAGTATCTCAGTCATCTCTGTTTTTCCTTTGAAGTTGGAATAAACATCATCTCATGTTCAGTCCTACATAAAAGGTTCTTTTGGAGGCTGGCTCTTGCTTTTATTTTTGTCTGCTTGTTTTATTTAATTGCGCTCAACTGTTGGAGTATGATATGGTTGACAGTGGTTGGACAGTATTAATTTAGGTGGTGCTCACCTATCTGTTTATTGCATTAACCTAAAGCAAACAATATTACAGTAAGCCATAATGTGGTTTAGATTTGGCTTACCCACTGGTGTGAGGCCAGCCATAGTGGTTTGTTAGCCAGGGTTTATAACAGGCTTCTTTATATCAAGGAGAAGACCTAGAATCATGCTGGTTAGTGCAATTATGCAGAATGGGCTGAGTTATGCCATTCACATGACCATTACATGTACTTTATGCTAAAACATTTAAGTTTTTGCTGATGATGATTTTGAGCAGTTGTAATAATAAGATAGATGAAGCAAAAAAAAAGTTTAATATTTAGTTTAGGGGCCACAGGTTACCTATCACAGTTTATGACTGCAGTTTTGATGTTATAAATATTCAGCTACAACCATGAATTAGTGTAACATAGAGATTCTCCTCTCTACTTAGCACTATGCATGATGTTATGAAATAGAAGCTTAGTTGCTCTTATTGGTGATCCGACACGGGAATATTTTAAGAAGAGATTGGACAAACATTTGCTTGAAATTGTGTAGGTTTTCCTGCCTGAGCAAGGGGTATGGACTGCAGTAATTCCCTTCACAATTGTGGCAAGAGAGGTAAAAAAATGGGGCACAATTCATTTAACGGATATCTCACTTAGCCACAGAAATTTTGGTTGTATGTTGAGGACTATCTATGGAGGATAGAATAGAATAGAATAGAATAGAATAGAATAGAATAGTAGAGTTGGAATGGACCTTGGAGGTCTTCTAGTCACTAGAAGACCTCTAAGGTCCCTTCCAACTCTGCTATTCTATTCTATTCCATTCTACTCCATTCCAATCCACTCCACCCCAATCCATCCTACTCTACTCTACTCTACTCTACTGTCTACACTCCACTATACATTCTACACTCTACACTACTCCACGCCACTCCACTCCATTCTTAGCTTGCCTCTGACAATCTATCTCTTTCAGCCCCTCCATGCCACCTAATGAAGTGGTATTTAATAATAGATTCTTATATGGGATACTACTTCGGTATTCCAGGGCTAAAGGTAGATCCAGATTTTTTTTTTTTTTTTTTTTAAACCCTCCATAGCTGATCCTCAACATACAACCATAATTGAGCCCAACATTTCTGTGGCTAAGTGAGATATCCGTTAAGTGAATTGTGCCCCATTTTACACCTCTCTTGCCACAATTGGGAAGGGAATCACTGCCGTTGTTAACTTAGTAATATGATTGTTAAGTGAATCTGGCTTCCCCATGGACGTTGTTTGTCAGAAGGTTGGAAAAAAGTGATCACGGGACAATGCAACCATCATAAATAGGAGATGGTTGCCAAGCATCTGAATTTGGTCATAAGTGTGAAAATTGGTCATTAAGTCACTTTTTTCAGTGCTGTTCAAACTTTGAACCAGGGATGAGCTGCTGGGGATTACCAGGAGTTCAGGAGAACCTCTAGTTAAGATTCTGTGCACTTCCAGGAACCCCCAAATTCCACTCCTGGCTGGCCACACTCATCTCCTCCCAAGAGTTTACACATGGTTTATTTTGGATGCAGATAAATGCAGGGCAAACATGGAGGGTCAGGGAGGACAAAAAAAGGGCCTACTGGAAGTTCGGGAAGGCCTGTTTCTGGAACGGCCTGTTTCCGGCCTTCAGAGGGCCTCCAGAGCCTGGGGAGGCCATTTTCACCCCCCTGGAGCCTTAAGGAAAGCCTCCAGAGCCCAGAGAGCGCACAAATGCCACCCCATCATGGTGCTGGAGGATGATTAAGCCACGCCCACCATGGCCATGAACCTTTGTAAGACAAGAACAACCTGAATTGGAAAATTATAGTCAAACCACACTCATATCATGCCAAGAAAATTGTACAAGCAGCCTAGGTTATTGTCTGAGAATATGACCCAGCTTTAAATTGTTAGAACTAAGCCAACCTTGGCTTGAGAATTCATGTAAGCAGCCCTTGGATATTTTATGGTACAAATCGCTCCTCTGAATCTACCAATGTTATTTTTCTTCTTTTCTTTGTCTGGGGCAGGAGTGTGGGTATCAGATGATGGTTTTCAACTGGACTGGACTAGACTACAGCAAGAGTAGAGCCTAAAAACAATGTTTTGTTGCTCTTAAGATTGTTGTCAAGAAAACGTCACCAAGTTAAAACTTCTTTATATCCTTGCCATTGACTAAAACTGGCATCTTATCTTAGAATCATAGAAACATAGAAGATTGATGGCAGAAAAAGACCTCATGGTCCATCTAATCTGCCCTTATACTATTTCCTGTATTTTATCTTAGGATGGATATACAGGCATGTTTAAATTCAGTTACTGTGGATATACCAACCACGTCTGCTAGAAATTTGTTCTAAGCATCTACTACTCTTCTTTACACAGCTGGATTGCATTGTGGAATGTGAGGGGGGTGTAGGAGAGGGAGTGGCAGAATGTGGAAGGGGGTGGCGGAGTTAAAACAGGGATAAGAGGTGGACATTACACAATGTAACAACCAGTTCGCCCAGCACTGAAAATGTGACTGCGGATTGCGCGTATGCACGCAACTTCAAAAATACGGCAACTACTACAAACCGGTAGTGCCGAGGTGGGGTGGCACTACCGGTTTGCCTGAACTGATCCAACCAGCAGCAGCCCATCTCTGGATTAGCCTAGAATCCCTAGGTAGACACAAGCTGAGTGGCTACGCCGAGATTCAAGGCTGATCTCTCTTTTAACTCCACCCCAGGTTAAGCCATTCCTTCTACAAGGGAAACAGTAATTTTCTCATCATTCTTTCATACATGATAATGTGTAGCTTGGCTTTAATTTCCTGAAGGAAAGGCAGGATATAAGGGCGATAAATTGATATTATACATATCAGTGTAAAAGTAAGCAGTCTAATTTACATTGGTGATATGTGTGCATTACCCCAGATTAAGATCTATTGCTGAGCGCTCAGTAACAAGTCCTCATGTTGTCTGGTGTTTTTGGTGAATATCCATATAGAGCAAGAGTCCCCAAACTTGGCAACTTTAAGGCTCGTTGACTTCAATTCCCAGAATTCTGGCTGTAGGATTCTGGGAATGGAAGTCCACAAGTCTTAAAGTTGCCAAGTTTGAAGTCCTCTGATATATATATATATACAAATTCCATGGTTGTAGCTGCCACCTTCAAAAACTATTAAAGGAAATTTCTAACAGTAGCAATGGTTTCTTCAGGGAAATCAATCCCATCATTGCTCTTCAAGTTTCAAAATCCCTTTGCAAAAAGCAGTAATTTCTCTGTTCACTCATGAGGAAGATTGAGTTAATTTCTATGGCCATTCATCTCAACCAAATGATTCTAAGAGATGTATTAAAAGTAATCAGCCACAGAAAAACAGTCTCTTCTACTAACTTTTATGTGATGTTTGTAAAAAAGCAGTTTGACTCCATCCTTCCTTCCTTCCTTCCTTCCTTCCTTCCTTCCTTCCTTCCTTCCTTCCTTCTTTCCTTCTTCCCACCGCAGAATATTCTAATCTTATCTTCTTTCATCTCCCATAGACAAAACCTAATTCAAATACTTCCTGTACTTGAAGAATTTGGTGACCTCTATTTCCCTTCATAATATAATAAACATCAGCTGGGAGCAGACCAACTCCTAGCAACTGGAATAGGAGGGGGAAAGCAAGGAGGCTGGGAGTGGAGGGGGGAGATATTGTTGTATTGCTATAAACTCATTCCAGCTTTCATTCCTATATTCAATATATATACGAAAACAAATATATATACGAAAACAAATATATATGTCACATGTTTTTTTGCTGAATTTGAAAATTAAGGGAGACTAGGATAGATCTATTTCAGCCTTATTTTGGCCCCATCAGCTAGCCATACCCACTGGGATTTGAACCTGCAAACCTTTGCCTTGTAAGGCAGAGAATTATCCTCTAGGCTACAGTATCCAATCCCTTCAGCTCTGCACCAGGGAAGCATTACATATTTTTGTGTCGAATCACCCTGGTATATTGAAGGAACATCACAGCTCCTTATTTGCCTCTCAGCCCAACCCAGGGCCATTTCCAAGGCAGTTAATTTTTTTATTGATAGCCGACAATTCTATCTGTACACACATTTGATGTCATAAATTTGTCCCCTGTGAAACAGGCCTCTGCTGGCGATGGATGAGAAGAATTTGCTAAACATCTGCTTAGCTCCTTTGCACAATTACAACAATAGCTAATCCATTCATCACAACAAATCGAGTAATATCTTGGCTTCGCTTACTAGAACCATGGGAGAATGTCAGCAGGTTTTCACAAGTTCTGGAAAACTGGTAGCAGAAATTTTGAATAGTTTGGAGAACTGGTAGCGATAATGTTGAGTGGTTCGGAGAACCGGCAAATACAACCTCTGGCTGGCTCCCGAGTGGGGTGGGAGAGATTTTGCAGTATCCTTATCCTGCCATGTGTACCAAGGCATGCCCACCAAGCCATACCATGCCCACCAAGCCATGCCCACAGAACCGGTAGTTTAAAAAAAGGATTTCACCACTGGAAAATGTCCTTAGCAATCTTCCCAACAGGTGATACAGTCAATCTTTCTACCACTGAGAGTTGTTAAGGAGTGTGCAGAACCCTTGAGTTATCAAGGACACGCACAGAGGAAAACGTGGGATTCCAGCAGATTTCCAGGAGATATGAGTAATTATTCATTCATACAAGACAGATACACTGAAGTGTATAAAATAGTGTTTACTTTAGAAATAGCATAGTTACGTTAAACAGTCCGGTCATTCACATTCAAATAAGTCGATATCTCTCAATACAATAATATTACAAGCCTGTCTTTCTCTTACATATCAGACATACATTATGGCGAGTGGTAGCACACCTAATTCTGCACAGCTCTGTGGCTCTGGCATGCAACTGTATGTTTGGGGACATACACCACTACCTGGACGCCTGAATCAGGCCGAACCAGTAGTATTTCACCCCTGAGCTTAAGCAATGTTTTTCCCCTTAATAACAGTTTTGGAATGCAGTATACAAGAAGAAGAAGAAGAAGAAGAAGAAGAAGAAGAAGAAGAAGAAGAAGAAGAAGAAGAAGAAGAAGAAGAAGAAGAAGAAGAAGAAGAAGAAGAAGAAGAAGAAGAAGAAGAAGAAATGTAGACCAGGAGCAGAGAAAGAGGTCAATCTGTTCTCCAAGCATCTGGGGGCCAGACAAGAAGTACGTAACGGTTGAAACCTCATCAAAGAGAGATCCAACTCAGATGTAAGGATAAATTTTCTCACAGTGAGAACAATTCATCAATTGAACAGCTTGCCTCCTCGGAATTTTGGATGCCCTGTCACTGTCAAAAACAGATTGGATAACCATTTCACTGGGATGGTTTTAAGCTCTCCTACCTTGAGCAGAGGGTTGGACTACAAGACCTCTGAGGTCTCTTCTAACGCTATGTTCTATTTTAGGAAGGAATAGCCCATCCAGGCCAGAGGATGTTTTCACCCTTGTTTAAGATGATAGTCTTCCATAACAATAAGCTTACTTGGGCTCCCAACTGTATTCCTAGACTGATTTAGTTCTCCATTGCAATATTATCCCACAAACAGTAACTCTCAAGGACCCAAACTATTATGGGTGTGGTGACAATGGAATCAACTCTTCAACTGGATTTTCTTCTTCTGTTGCATGTGCTGGAAAAACAGCTAAAAGTTGCTCTACATGGAGAGCGATAATTCCCAGTCTAAGAGACAAATCACTTCATTGCCCACCCAATTTACTACTTAGCTAAACAGAAGAGCCAGAAAAGTGCAGTGGTACTTCTACCTAAGAGCGCCTCTACTTATGAACTTTTCTAGATAAGAACCGGGTGTTCAAGATTTTTTTGCCTCTTCTCAAGAACCATTTTTCACTTACAAATCCAAGCCTCTGAAACTGTAACTGGAAGCCTCTGTGGGGCCTGAGAAGAAACCAGAAAAGACAGGGAGAAGCCTCTATGGGGCCTCTCTAGGAATGTCCTGGGCCGGGAAAGTGGGGAGAAGCCTCCATGGGGCCTCTCTAGGAATCTCCTGGGAAGAAACAGGGCCTCCAGCCTCCCTGTGGTTTCTTCAATCGCATACATTATTTGCTTTTACATTGCTTCCTGTGGGAAAAATTATTTCTTCTTACAAACTTTTCTACTTAAGAACCTGGTCACGGAACGAATTAAGTTCATAAGTAGAGGTATCACTGTATTTGTGGTTGCTTAGGTCTCATAGCCGGATCGCACTCATTCAGAGAAATGGAGAACTTGCGGTAAGCCCGAATAGACTGCAGGTGCAATGCAATCCGAATATAAATAAGAAAATTTATTTTTAATGTATTTAGCACATTTAGGAACTGCCTGTCTCCCTCACAGAGGGATCCTGTGAAAAGCTGAATATTATGAGATTTTGGGGGCAGTTCAGCAGCAGCCAAAAAAGCTGATATAATCATTAGTTGTATATACAGAGGCATGGAATCAAAATCATGTGACGTATTACTAATGCTTTATAAAGCCTTTGTAAGACCCAGCCTGGAATATTGCATCCAGTTTTGGTCACCACTAGTGGTGGGTTACTACCAGTTTGCACCGATTCAAGAGAACTAGTAGCAGTGGGGGAGGGGGAGGCTCCGCCCATCCACTGGACGTCATAAAAAAAAACCTCTGCACATTTTATTTTATTTATTTTTATTTATTTTGTTTGTCAAACATGTACATGATAGCAGGTACTGTATTGGTATAAACATCAACATTAGCAAAGAAGGTACAGGTAAATTTAGGCAATAAAACACATACAAAGAAGAGTTGTGCGCCCACGCACTACCGCTCCTGAAGGGGTAGCAAAGGTAAGAGAAACCCACTACTGGTCACATTACCAAAAAAAAAAAAGATGTTAAGATTTTGGAAAAGGTGCCACGAAGAGAAACTAAGATGATTTATTTATTTATTTGTTTGTTTGTTTGTTTGTTTGTTTGTTTGTTTGTTTATTTGTTTATTTGTTTATTTGTTTATTCGTTTATTCGTTTATTCGTTTATTCGTTTATTCGTTTATTCGTTTATTCGTTTATTCGTTTATTCGTTTATTCGTTTATTCGTTTATTCGTTTATTTATTTATTTATTTATTTGTTTGTTTGTTTGTTTATTTATTTATTTGTATGCCGCCCCTTTCCGTAGACTCGGGGCTAACAACAGTAATAAAAAACAGCATGTAAATCCAATACTAAAGCAACTAAAAAACCCTTATTGTAAAACCAAACATCCATACAAACAAACATACCATGCATAAATTGTAAAGGCCTAGGGGGAAAGAATATCTCAGTTCCCCCATGCCTGATGGCAGAGGTGGGTTTTAAGGAGCTTACAAAAGGCGAGGAGGGTGGGGGCAATTCTAATCTCCAGGGGGAGTTGGTTCCAGAGGGCCGGGGCCGCCACAGAGAAGGCTCTTCCCTGGGCCCCGCCAAACAACATTGTTTTGTTGACGGGACCCTGAGAAGGCCCACTCTGTGGGACCTAACCAGTCACTGGGATTCATGCGGCAGAAGGCGGTCTCGTAGATATCCTGGTCCGGTGCCATGAAGGACTTTATAGGTGATGACCAACACTTTGAATTGTGACCGGAAACTGATCGGCAACCAATGCAGATTGCGGAGTGTTGGTGTTACATGGGCATTTTTGGGAAAGCCCATGATTGCTCTCGCAGCTGCATTCTGCACGATCTGAAGTTTCCGAACAGTTTTCAAAGGTAGCCCCATGTAGAGAGTGTTACAGTAGTCGAGCCTCGAGGTGATGAGGGCATGAGTGACTGTGAACAGTGACTCCCAGTCCAAATAGGGCCTGGAGACAAAAACACAATGAAGAAAGGTTGCAGAAATTGTGTATGGCCAGTCGAGAGAAAAGAAGAACTACAGGTAACATGATAGATAGGGTACCTTCTTCCACCTATGGTGGCTATGTCCCGAAGCGAAAAAATACTGGAGGAAATTAAGAAATTGGTTACAACAAATAACAGATACAGAAATTGAATTCACACCAGAATTTTTAAAAAATTAGGTATTATTAGAGGATCATATGTTAAAAGTGTAAGATACTTAATACTACACATTGTACTGGCTGCAAGAATTGCATACGCGCAAAAATAGAAGAACTCACAGATACCGGAAGATAAGGAAGTAATCAAACAAATATACGAAGGCACAGAAATGGAAAGATTAGCTATAGAGTTAAATGATAAAAAAAGACTCTGATTATTATTCAATCTGGACAAAGTGGAACACATGGATACAAAAAAGGGATGGAATAGTATATCATATGCACAAATGTATAATTGTAGAAAATATTGAGACAAATGTAAATATATGATGTAAGTATTAACATGCAAATATTTAAAAAACAAAAACAAAAAAAATAAAATATTTAAAAAAACAAAAAACCCAATAAATAAATATATTTAAGAAGTATTCCGCCACAGAAAAAAAAGAGGGGGGTGGGTATCTCAACTTATTTTCCAAAACACCAGAAGGCAAGACAAGAAATGATAGATGGAAACTAATCAGGGAAAGAAGCAACCTGGAATTAAGGAGAAACTTCCTAACAGTGAGGGCCCTTTGTTTATTTGTTCATTCATTCATTCATTGGACTTTTATGCCGCCCTTCTCCGAGGACTTGGGGTGGCTCACAACATATAATAAAACAATATATAACATTTCAGGTCCAATTAATTAAATACAAAATTTAAAACTAAAAACCCTACAAAAACCAGTCATTTCCCATTCAATCAGTTTCTTTCAGCTCATTCTTCGGACAGGGGGCAAGAATCTAATGGCCCCAAGCCTGGTGACACAAGTGAGTCTAAAGACTCTTGCAGAAGGCAAGGAGGGAGGGGGCAGTACGAATCTCCGGGGGGAGTTGATTCCAGAGGGCTGGGCCCCCACAGAGAAGGCTCTTCCCCTAGGCCCCAGCAAACGACATTGTCTAGTTGACGGGACCTGGAGAAGGCCAACTCTATGAGACCTAACTGGTCACTGGGATTCATGCGGCACAAGGCGGTCCCGTAGTTATTCTGGCCTGATGCCATGTAGGGCTTTATAGGTCATAAGCAGGGGTGGGCTACTGCCCGGATGGGGGGGAACGCAGTGGGGTAGCGAAAATGGAGCTCCACCCCAGAGCACTCAATTTGCACTGAAAGATGTTGAAAGAAAATGCAGGGTGTCCTGCATAAGCCACGCCCACAGTGTGGTAGTCAAGATTTTGGTAGCCCTTCACTGGTCATAAGCAACACTTTGAATTGCATCCGGAAACCAATTGGCAGCCAATGCAGCCCGTGGAGTGTTGGAGAGATATGTACATGTCTGGCTAAACCCATGACTGCTCGCACAGCTTCATTCTGCACAATTTGCAGTTTCCGAATGCTCTTCAGAGGTAGCCCCATGTAGAGAGCATTGCATTAGTCGAACCTTGAGGTGATAAGGGCATGAGTGACTGTGAGCAAAGAGTCCCTGTCCAAATAGGGCCGCAACTGGTGCACCAGGCAGACCTGGGCAAACAACCCCCTCGCCACAGCCAAAAGATGGTGTTCTAAAGTCAGCGGTGGATCGAGGAGGATGCCCAAGTTGCTAACCTTCTCTGAGGGGGGTCAACAATTCACCCCCGGGTAATGGATGGACAGATGGTCGTGTCCTTGGGAAGCAGTACCCACAGCCACTCCGCAGTGAAACAGCTTGCCTTCAGAAGTTGTGGGTGTTTCATCCCTAGTGGCTTTTAAGAAGATACTGGACACTCACTTACCTGAAATGGTATATGGTTCTCCTGCTTGGGGTCAGACTAGAAGACCTCTAAAGTCCCTTGTGACTCTCTTCTGAAATGATTGATCTCAGAATGAAGACCCATTTTCAGAAGGGCTTATTTACTGATTACTGGGTGTCAAATTGCAACCAAAGTGTACATATTTCAACTAAGCAGCACCTATTTTTTATTTCATGTGCATATTTTAAGGACCAGCCTATTTTTCTATTGAAGTGCCTGACACATCTCTGTGATCAAAGCAGAAGGACAGAACAATAACAGTTTGCATCAGTTGAAGCCAAAAGACTCGGAAAAACGCTTCTTCAAAGGACAGTGGGGAAAAGGAGAGCTTTTACAAAGGCTTTCTCCACCACTGAATTCTGCCCAAGGCAGAAGCTGACTGACTGTTCCCTCCACCCACAGTTCCAAAGCCAAATTAGGTTGGCAACTGAATCTCCCTTTAGTGTTGGGTTGTTTCGGCGCTGGGATAATGTTCCCTGTCTGATAACATTTCGGAAGCTAATCTACAGGTTACAGGAGACAGTCTGTCCTCCTCTCTGAGAAGAGAAGCAGAAAAAATATCTCCGAGGACAGAGGCTGCTACCGCCAAGCCCAGTATGTTTCAGTCAAGGCCGTTGCCTCACAAATGTTGGGCCTTTCCGCTCTTTCAACATCCCCTTCAGGGGTGGGCTTCAGAAATTTTAGCAAGGGTTTCTCTGCCCTGTTGCTGGATGGGTGTGGCCATGGTGGGTGTGGCCTGCTCGATCTCCTGCGCCATGCCAGGGATGTGAGCGTTTTTGCCCTCCCTGGGTTCTGGAGGCATTTGTTGAGCCTCCGTGAGGGCGAAAATGGCCTCCCCTAGCTGCAGAGGCCCTCTGGAAGCCAGAAATGGGTCCATTTCCAGCCATCTTGAATTTCCAGTAGGCCCGTTTGTTGCCCTGCTCAAGCCTCTGCCTGCACAATCCTAAGCTGCATGAACAGGGGGATGCACTCCAAGACCAGAGAGGTAATAATACCACTCTATAATGCCCTGGTCAGACTGCACCTGGAGTATTGCATCCAGTTCTGGTCACCACACTTCAAAAAAGATATAGAGACTCTAGAGAGGATGCAGAAAAGAGCAACTAAAATGATAAGGGGGCTAGAGACCAGGTCATACGAGGAAAGGTTGCTGAAACTGGGCATGGATAGTCTAGTAAAAAGAAGGGCTAGGGGGGACATGATAGCTGTATACAGGTACTTAAGGGGTTGCCACGGAGAGGAGGGGGGACACACTGTTTTCCAGGGCACCAGGGGGCCGGACGAGGAACAACGGTTAGAAACTGACCAAGGAAAGATTCAACCTAGAGATAAGAAAGAATTTTCTGACAGTGAGAGCGATCAACCAGTGGAACGGCCTGCCAGCAGAGGTTGTGAACTCCCCAACTTTGGACAATTTCAAGAGGAGATTGGACTGCCATTTGGCTGGGGTGCTGTAGGATTTCCTGCTCAGGCAGGGGGTTGAACTTGATGACCTGTAAGGTCCCTTTCAACTCTAATAATAAATAAAAAATAAACCCTGCCCTTATCTGCATCCAAAATGGACCATGTAGGGACTCCTGGGCAGGGCGGAGTGGGGTGAACAGGGCCAGCCAGGAGTGGGATTTGGGGGTTCTCCAAACTGCACAGAATCTTAGCTAGATATTCTCCCGAGCTCCTGTGAACCCCCAGCAGGGCACCAATGCATCCCTTGCAGCACTGGCAGGCTTCAGATACCCTGCCTTCACTCCTTGTCCCTAGAAGCTCAAGAGGGTAGACTTAATAGTTCTTATTCCTTATAGAGCTGGGGTGGTGCAGTGGTTAGAGTGCAGCAATGCAGGCTACTTCAGCTAACTGCTAACTGTAGTTCAGAAGGTCAGATCTCTTTATATATATATATATATATATATATATATATATATATATATATATATATATATATATATATATATATATATATAATTTATTAGTTTTATAAAAGGGGAAGGGGGAGAAGGGAGTACAAAATCGAAAAAGGGGGGGGAGGGGAGGGAAGAGTACAAATATAATAAGTTTAAGGTGAATTTACAAAGATTTACAGAGGTCAGTTGTATTCCTTAGTATATATATTGTTACAATCTTTCTATTCATATTTCAATCTTAGTTTATATTCCATTGACCGTATTTATCATCTTTACCATATATAACTTAACAAGTCTAAAGAGGAGGTGGGGTAGGGAAAGAAATTGTCTGCTTCAATAGCAGACCTTGAATTTAGTGACTTGTTGTTCTTATTGGGCGGTGAGAAGTAGGAAATGAGAGTAGTAAAGTATTTAAAAGTTGAGATTAAGGTTGAGTTAGTAGGATTGAATTTAGACATCTTTTGGGTTACTTCGTGTTCTAGATAACCATTGGAGACATTTCTCCCACCGGCTCAAGGTTAACTCAGCCTTCCAGCCTTCCGAGGTGGGTAAAATGAGGAGACACATTGTTGGGGGCAAGATGCTGATTCTGTAAACGTTTCCTGAACAGTTTTTATCCCAGAGCTATACCCGCACTTAACAACAAACTAAAGGGTCACCATCAGTGAACTGTTGGACAATATTACTCGGTTTGTCATGTAGATGGTTGAGTGGTTCAGGGTGGGGAATTTGTAGTGGGTGGGACATTTTATTCTATTTTTTATTCTATTTTTTATTCTATTTTTAAATTTACCTATTCTGAATTTATGTATGGTGGGACTGGTCTCTGGGTATCACACGACTTTCGTTGCCAATGACAATTCGTTGTTTTGACAATGACAATAAATTTATTATTATTATTATTATTATTATTATTATTATTATTATTATTAATAATATTAACATTAACATTAACATTAACATTAACATTAACATTAACATTAACATTAACATTAACATTAATTTGATTTGTATGCTGCCCTTCTCCAAAGACTCGGGGCATTATTATTATTAAAGTGAGCTGCAAAATGAGCTGTAAAAGTACTATGAAGCGGTATATAAGTCTAAGTGCTATTGCTATTGCTATCTTAGTGCAGTGTTTCCCAAACTTGGCAATTTGAAAATATCTGGACTTCAACTCCCAGAATTCCCCAGCCGGCATTTTCTGGCTGGGGAATTCTGGGAGTAGAAGTCCAAATATGTTCAAGTTGCCAAGGTTGGGAAACACTGTCTTAGTGGAAACCTTAGCAGAGCAATATAAACTGAAAGATAAGGAACATGATACATTTAAATAAATGGTACAAATAAATGGATATAAAGAAGCAAAACACAGCTATAAACACATAAAAAGCCGGGGTGGCGCAGCAGGTAGAGTGCTATACTGCAGGCCATTGAAGCTGACTGTAGATCTGAAGGTCAGCGGTTCAAATCTCATCACCGGCTCAAGGTTGACTCAGCCTTCCATCCTTCCGAGGTGGGTAAAATGAGGACCCGGATTGTGGGGGCAATATGCTGGCTCTGTTAAAAAGTGCTATTGCTAACATGTTGTAAGCCACCCTGAGTCTAAGGAGAAGGGCAGCATAAAAATTGAATGAATGAATGAATGAATGAATGAATAAATAAAAAATAAATAAATAAATAAAAAGATTACATATAAATGGGTAGAATAGGACAGGGATGGTAGGCACGCTGGTACCCTTCTGCACCCCACCCCCCTTAGAGTCCTATTTAAAAACATGTCAGATCCACAGTAGACAGCTTAAGGTAAAAGATAATGGGGGTTAGAGAAACTAACAACAGGATCAGGTAAAGTGTTCCAGACATTTACTACTCAATTGCAGAAGTCGTATTTTCTGGATTATCTATATGGGAAGATAAATATAAGAAGATAAGTGTAAAGGTTTCCTCTGTCCAATTCTACGGAACAGTGCTCATCTCTGTTTCTTTTTGATTTGATTTGATTTGATTTGATACAAGATTAGACACAAGAACAGTTTTTTCCGAACGCCATCACTCTACTAAACAAATAATTCCATCAACACTGTCAGACTTTCTACTAAATCTGCACTTCTATTCTACTAGTTTTTCTCATCATTCCTATCACCCATTTCCTCCCATGTTGACTGTATGACTGTAACTTGTTGCTTATATCCTAAGATTTTTATTAATATTGCTTCTTCATTGCTTATTTGACCCCTATGACAATCATTAAGTGTTGTACAACATGATTCTTGACAAATGTATATTTTATTTTATGTACGCTGAGAGCATATGCACCAAGACAAATTCCTTGTGTGTTCAATCACACTTGGCCAATAAAATTCTATTCTATTCTATTCTATTATATTATATTCAATTCGATTCGATTTGTATGCCGCCCCTCTCTGGAGTCTCAGAGCGGCTCACAAGCTGAGGGAGCCAGCATTCTCTGAAGACACTTCTGTCGCTTGCACGACTTATATGCCAAGGCGCACAGAACATTGTTACCGCCCCCGCCCCTTGAAGTGGTACCTATTTATCTACTCACATTTAAATGCTTTTGAATGGCTAGGTAGGCAGGAGCTGGGACAAATAACGTGAACTCACCCCATTGCACAGTCCTGGGATTTTGAACCCCAGGCTTTCAGCTTTCCAGCTGACAATCTCAGTATCTTTAACAGCTGCATGCTAGTTTAAAGAAGTGAAAAAACTCTCCTGTGCTCTCAAATGAGAGCACTTTTCCAACTCTTTGAGATTAAAACTCAGACAGCAGCAATACCACTAATGTTGCCACCTTGAAAGTGTTGTGATTCAGCCTGAGGCTCCTCAGGGACCGGCTGGAGCTCTGCCGGATCCATGCCCAGAGGAGGACAGTGACCAGGAGGGGGAGGACCAGGCAGACGGGGGAGAGGAACGTCAGGAAGAGGAGGAGGGAGAGCAGACTGAGACCCTCGGGGGGGGGGGCTCTCCCTAGCTAGTAGCCTGGATTCATTGGATGAAGACGCACAGGCTATAATAGACATGAGGCAGAGACGTGCAGCTCAATGAAGGGGCCAATTAGAAAGGTATTTCCATCCCTGAATTGGCAACAGCTGGGTTTGGGTGTGGTTCTCCTCAGCAGGGTTGAAAAGGCAGGCCCGCCCTTACAGTCTTGTGGAGAGTTATCAACTGGGAGTCCTGTGACCTTGCTTCGATTCTTGGCGTCTCTGATCTTGGCTTGTGGTCTAGAAGGCTGAAAGACTTGGGGGAGGCGTGGGTTTTATTATCTCCAGTGTTGTTTTTGCCAGCAAGAATCCTGTTTTATTGCCTGGCCTTCGTGAAACCTCTGTGAAGCTTATTCGTGTTCCTGTCTGTAAGAACAGTTTTTGTTACCTGTGTTTGCTTTCCAGTATATAAACTGCCTTTGCTTTTTACCAGTGTGTCTGGCTACTCTTTTTGATTGGTGTTGGCGTCTGGGGGGACCCAGACAGAACAGAAAGTTTATACTTTAGGGGCTTGCCTGATTTCTGAATGTGGGGGGAAAAAACATCCCCCTTCTGTTCATCATCAGCATCTCAAGGCCTATCTAAAAAGGAGCAATAGATGTGATCAATTTTATAGGCATAGACAATTTTTGGTCCAGAGCTGAGGGTCACACAGCTCTGGAACAGATTGTAATTCTTCACAATAATTGCCAATGTGTCTCTGGTTCTGATTTTAGGAAGGAAGCTCATAGCTCATTTCCATTTCATCCTTTCCCCATTGCAGATCTTAGCAGAAAAGTGTTATCTGTGTTTTCTTAAAACATCTCCTTGAAGTCATTGTAGGAGAAGAATCATGTTCATCTACGGAGGCCAGAATCAGAAATTCCATCTGATTTCTGATAGGTTTTGCTCCCTTGAAGTCAGGGAGAAAGCTAATTCACTGCATATAAAAATAAAATATGTCCAATAGCCGTTGTTTAAACCCATCTAATTCTCCATTTGGCTTTGGCAACAAATCAATAAATTGAAGATAAACATCAGCAAAATGGCAAGTCCTAACTTGAGTTTGTTGGCATCTGCCTATAAAAATGGTACAGCTACCCATAGGCAAACATGAGGTCAAGATCAGTCATAATTTTAAATCCCACCGACCACTAATACAATTTTTTTAAAAAAATAAATAGTATTAAGTGCAATATAAAAATGCAAATATTTTTCTTGCAGACCACCAAAATTTTGTCCTGGACCACCAGTGATCTACGGACCACTAATTGATGACCACTGGATTAAAGGAAACCTCTAGAATCCTAGCAAGTACCTAGAATCTACACTTAGTACAAAGAATGTAGAAATTACCATGGCCCACAAGTTCTCTTTAACCAAAACCCCAAATCACAGGTGTCTTTCTCCTGGACATTCTTTCCAGATGCTTTAGAAAGACGTGGATGATCCTAAGCTGGCAGGAATAGCCACACCCTAGATGGTCCTATCTAACAAAAATAAAATTCAATTTAGAGAAAAGTAATGTAAAGTCTTACACTTAGGCAAGAAAAATCAAAAGACTGAGTGAAACCAGGTTGAATAGCAGTAGTTGTGTGAGGGATCTTGGAGTCTTAGTGGACAACCAATTAAATATGAGCCAACTGTGTACAGTGGCAGCCAAAAAAAGCCTATGCAACCCTAAATTGCATAGAGGCATACAGTCAGTAATGGGCAGCCAAATTTTTACTGCCACACTGTGGGTGTGGCTTATTTTGTGGGTGTGGCTTGATGGTCACGTGACTGGGTAGGAGTGGCTTGCCAGCCATGTGACCAGGTGGGAGTGGCTTGAACGATCATCATCCTTCAAGCAAACTGTTAAGTCCTCGACTTACAACCTCACCAGTGTCGCTGTCTGGGGTGACAATTTGCTTCGCATTTTCTGCGCTCTCCTTCCTGGGTCGCCACCTGCCTCAGGCTGGATAGCTAGGCGAATGGGTGCCAATCAGCTGTTGAGAAAAGAGGAGGGAGGAAAAGGACCCCCTGCAACTCCTGCTGGTGCTGGTCTCCCTGCTGCTTTCCGAGGAGGAAGAGGAGGATGGGAGGGTGGAATGGTCAGCTGGAGCTGGGTACACAGCTTCATTTATGTTGTGAGCCACCCCGAGTCCTCGGAGAGGGGCGGGATACAAATCCAATAAATGAATGAATGAATGAATGAATGAATGAATGAATGAATGAATAATTTTCCACTGGTAGAACTGCGTTCCACCCTGTCCTCCCTGCTGCCCATCCCTGCATAAGGTCAAGATCAAGCCACACCTAGAGTACTGCATCCAGTTTTGGTCACCACATGTTGAGACTCTAGAAAAAGTGCAGAGAAGTGCAACCCAGATGATTAGGGGACTGGAGGCTAAAACATACAATGAACAGTTGCATGAACTAGTCTACTGAAGAGAAGGACCAGGGAAGACATGATAGCAGTGTTCCAATATTTGAGGAGCTGCCACAGAGAGGCGGCGGGGGGGGGGAGGGAGTCGAGCTATTTTCCAAGGCACCTGAAGGCCAGACAAGGAGTAATGGATGGAAACTGAACAAGGAGAGGTTCAATCTAGAATGAAGGAGAACAATCAACCAGTGGAACAGTTTGCCTATCACCTATCATCCACTAAGATTCCAAGATCACCCATCTCCTCCCACTAATGACTGCATGACTAACTTCTTGCTTGTATCCTTATTATTTATATTAATATTGTTTCCTGATTGCTTATTTGTACCCTATGACAATCATTAAATGTTGTACCTCATGATTCTTGACAAATGTATCTTTCTTTTATGTACACTGAGAGCATATGCACCAAATCACACTTGGCCAATAAAGAATTCTATTCTATTCTATTCTATTCTATTCTATTCCATTCCATTCCATTCCATTCCATTCTAAAGTTGAGGGAGCTTCATCACTGGAAGCTTTCAAGAAGAGTGCCATTTGACAGAAATGTTGTGGGGTCTCCTGCTTGGGTGGTGGGGTTCAGGGGCAGATTCCTGTAATCATAGCTACTGGTTCGCTGTATACGCAGCTTTGCTTCTCCTGTGTGTGTGTGTGTGCACATCCTAGTGTGTTTTTGCTTCTGCGCATGTGTTTCTGTGCATATGTTATAAGCCGCCTTGAATCCTTGGAGAGGGGCAGAATTCAAATAAAATAATATAAAATACAAAATAATATAAAATATAAAATAGTATAAATTATAAAATAATATAAAATAATATAAAATATAAAAAAATATAAAAAAATATAAAAAAATATAAAAAATAAAAAATAAAAAATAAAAAATAAAATATGAAATATGAAATATAAAATATAAAATATAAAATATAAAATATAAAATATAAAATATAAAATATAAAATATAAAATATAAAATATAAAATATAAAATATAAAATATAAAATATAAAATATAAAATATAAAATATAAAATATAAAATATAAAATATAAAATATAAAATATAAAATATAAAATATAAAATATAAAATATAAAATATAAAATATAAAATATAAAATATAAAATATAAAATATAAAATATAAAATATAAAATATAAAATATAAAATATAAAATATAAAATATAAAATATAAAATATAAAATATAAAATATAAAATATAAAATATAAAATATAAAATATAAAATATAAAATATAAAATATAAAATATAAAATATAAAATATCTTGTGCAGGGAGATTTTGGGGTATTTTTTTTGCTTCCACACATGCACAGAAGCAAACAATTGCCAAAATCCCATGTGCGCGCATGTCCCCTCATGAGATCTTGCTTCCTGTGCATGCGCAGAATCAAAAAGACACCAGGGCACATGCACATGCACTCAGGAGAACAGAAGCAGCATGTGCAGTGCAACCTTTGCTATTCATGTGCCGTCCTCAACCGTACCCGTAGCAACCCGCTTCTGATGGAGTTGGACTAGAAGACCTCCAAAGTCCCTTCCAACTCTGTTAATCTAAGTCATTCCTGGTCCCAAAGCAATTGGATTGGGAAAATGATTGTTTTACAACGTAATGGAATATTAAGAATATCATTTCACTTTAATTTTAATACTGTTCCATTTTAGTGTTGCAGAATATAATACGAAGATAGGTTTGTAGTTGTTAAGTAAAAATTCTTCAAGACTTTATCCAAGGAAAAGGTGCTGCTGTTCGACAGAAATTTTAAAATGTCAACTTCCCCTCTCCCCTTTAAACAAAGACACCTCCCCTCCTCCCACAGTATAATTGAAATATAATTGAAAAGTAAATATCCAAACTCTCTTCTAAGGAATAGTCCAAACCCCAAAGGTAACAAGACTCCCAAGGTCTCTTCCAGCTCTATTCTATTTGTGCTTTGGGAAGAGAAAGGGGGTGGGGGCGAAACAGTTATTGGATTTGGCGTCTATTTGGCCCAATTTCCTAAAAGCTACAATGCATTAGGGCAGCGTCCAAGCATGGGGAAATGACGCGCAGGACCTGGGTACTGCACAAGTCAAAAAGAGGGCTGCGAAAACATTTACCATCCCCTCGCATCCTGGACATAAATTGTTTCAATTTAATTGTTTTTATTATTATTATTATTATTATTATTATTATTATTATTATTATTATTTACAAATATAATATAATACAGGGTACATAGAATACATAAAACATTACATCCAATAAGAAAAATTAAAAAAACACAAAAAATTAAAAACCCCAAAAAACAAAAAAAAAGGAAAGAAAAAAAAGAAACCTCTATATTAAAATAAAGGCGTGTACAGGATCAGTATCTATATTCTTCTGAAACTGTAAATTTTCTTTTGATTCAGTAACAGTTTTTATCAAAAAAGAAAAAAAAACAGTTTGGGTTTTTTTAGACATTCAACTCATTTAATAAATCATAACATTATCTTACTTGCTCTTTTTGTTTTCATCAGGGATATATATGTTTCAATTCCTATGCTCAAAACGATGCTATAAAGCACTGCACACCAAGACAACTAGACACAAGAACAGGCCCCCCCCCCCCGAAAGCCATCACCTGCTAAACAAATAATTCCCTCACCACTGTCAAACTATTCACTAAGGCTGCATTACTATTTACCTTAGTCTTCTCATCATTCCGATCACCCATCTCCTCCCACAAATGATTGCATGACTGTTACTTGTTGCTTGTATCCATACGATTTATATTAACATTGATTGCTTTCTGATTGCCTGACCCCCTATGACAATCACTAAATGTTGTACCTCATGATTCTTGACAAATGTCTCTTTTCTTTTATGTACACAAAGGGCATGTGTACCAATGACAAATTCCTTGTGTGTCCAATCACACTTGGCCAATAAAGAATTCTATTCCTATTCTCTTCTATTCTAGCTCACCACTAGATTCTTGGAAGAAAGTTTGGGATACAAATTTAATAAATTTGAATGATTCAGTCAATCAATAAGATTCTATTCCATTCCATTCCATTCTATCTTATTTCATTATATCATATTCCATTCCATTCCGGAACAAACGGCAGCAACGGGCGGTCGGGTTGCTCGATTATCGTCAAGCCAGCGTGGCGAGAGACTCCAGTTCCGAAGGTTTAGGCATCGGACTACGGCGCCGCGTTTTCCTGGCAACCCTGGCGCGGCCGTGTCGGTGTGTGGGCCGTCGGGAACTCCCTCCCGCCCCCCTCTTTGGCTCCGCCGGCTCCTTCGCTCCGCCCGTCTCGGTCCTCCTCAGCGGAGCCCCGGGCTCCAGTTCCTCCGGCTCCTGGGCTGCTCTGCGTGCGGGACCCCTTGGCAGTGTGGCAGGAGGCGGGCTGGCGGTCGGAGGCGAGGCAGCGGCTGGCGGACAAGAGCCCAGCGAGGACCGGGAGAAGCCTTTGCGAGGGATGCGAGCCGCGCCCGGAGCCTCTCGGAGCCGCGGGGGTCCCAAGTTGGCCGCGTGAAAAAGGGGGGAAGCGCCGCAGCCTTGGCACCAAGCGAGAGATCCGGCGGCCGAGGGACCCGCTGCCCCAGCGCATCTCCCGCTGCCCTGCCGGCTTAAAAGTTGCTGGAGGAAGAGGAGGAGGCGGAGGGGCGGTGGGGGCTTCGCGTGGGGAGGCTGGAGTCTCCGGAGACCGGCGAGAGGAAGAGCGAGGGAGGCGCCGTCGTCTTCGCCGCCGCCACCACCGCCACCGCAGCCTTAGCCGGGCGCGATGCCTTCTGCCTGGAGCCGAGGAGTGTCGGGCCCCGGGGCCATCGCCCTGCTTCTTCTGGTAGCCCTGGGCAACCTGGGACTTGGCCACGCAGGTAAGTTGAAGCCGGCGCGGGGACGGAGGTGGGGGACCACAACAACAGCGCAATAACCGCGCCGCCTTGTTTGCTTGCGCCCCGGTTCTCGCGGATGCTTCGGTTCCACCAACTCGGTTCGAAGGAGGGAAGGAAAGACGCCGCCTTCCTTTCCCGGTCAGGAAAGTTTCTCTCCTGAGCTTCCCGGGCCCCATTCCCTCTCACGCACACACCCCACTTTCCTTCCCACTCCCACCCCCATCCTATTCCCCGTCTGGATTCTTTCAGCGGCGCCTCGGACTTTTGACAACCGCTTTGCAGAGATGGTGGAGAGAGAGGGAGAGAGGGGGGGAAGAGAAGGGGGGAGTGGGAGACAGAAAGAAGAAAAGAGAGGGACAGAGAGGGCGAGGGGGGGGAAGAGAGGGGGAGGGGGACAGAGAGGGGGAGAGGGGGGAGGGAGAGAGGAAAAGAGAGGGCGAGGGGGGGAAGAGAGGGGGAGGGGGACAGAGAGGGGGAGAGGGGGAGAGGGGGGAGGGAGAGAGGAAAAGAGAGGGGGAGGAGGACAGAGAGGGGGAGAGGGGAGGGAGAGGGGGGCAGAGAGCAAAAGAGAGGGAGAGGGGGAGAGAGAGAGGAAAAGAGAGGGGAGCGGGAGGGGGAGAGAGGAAAAGAGAGGGAGAGGGGGACAGAGAGGGAGAGAGGGTGAGGGGAAAGAGAAGAAAAGGGAGAGAGAGGGTGAGGGTGAGAGACGGGGTGAGGGGGAGAGAGGGGGAGAGGGAGGGAGAGGGAGGATAGAGGGAGGGAAGGGAGAGGAAAGAGGGAGAGGGGGAGGGGGAGGGCGGGAGAGAGAGGAAGAGAGGGGAGAGGGGGACAGAGATTGGGAGAGGAGAAGAGAGAGGGAGGGAATAAGGGAGAGAGGGGGACAGGAAGATGGAGAGAGGGGGGGGAGAGAGATGAAAGGAAAGGGGCGAAAGTGCTTCGAATCTTCCCTGTCCGGGGCGGCTTTTCCTCTTTCCCGTTCGGCCAAAGCTCCGCAGGACTTGGCGCTGCAGTCCGCGGCATCTTGTACCGGGCGAGGAAAGCCGGGGGGGGGGTAGAGAGAGAGAAAACAGGCTGCTTGAGGTTTGTGGGATCCGGAGAAGGAGGCGCGTTGAAATGGCTGCCCGCATGGAGGGGACCGCGGGGAACGGCGCCGAGGGGCATGGGGAGGTCCCCCTCAAAAGCGGAGAAGCGGCGGGGGCCGGGAGAGCTTCGCTTCCGAAGCCCGACCCTGCCCCGACTTGGTTGGAGAAGTTCCGCGAGGTTCCTTTGGCAGGTTGCGCGCAAGAGACCTCGCAGTGGAGGTTGGAAAGGCAGGCGGTGAGCTGGACGGGAGGCAAAACTTTCCCTATTTTGAATGTAAAGTCACCTGCTCGGCTACGGAGGGAGAGAGTGTGTGTGGAGGTTTGCTTCGACCAGAGTCGATGCTGCGGGCATTTGAAGTGGGGGGACATGTAAACCTCGCCTCGTTTCACTTCTTCCAATTTCAGGTGTAGCTAAACTTGGCCTAAGTTCCAGACATTTTTTCCTGCTGTCTTATTATTTCTCGAAGGTGCGCCCCGTTTGCCTCTAAGCCAGCGTTTCTCAACCTTGACAACTTGAAGATATTTGGACTTCAATTCCCAGAATTCCCCAGCCAGCGAATGCTGGCTGGGGAATTCTGGGAGTTGAAGTCCAGATATCTTCAAGTTGCCAAGGTTGGGAAACACTGCTCTAAGCCACTGCATCCTCGCCGAACCCTGTAAAGTTAACAACGGGAAGATATCTATTCTTCTTCTTTTTTTTTTTTTAAGAAAAAGAATAAAATTCTTCTCCTACCCAGATTAACCCAGGGACCATTGACTTGTGGGTTTGGTAATTTTTAAAACCAGGTCTCCTAGGTCAAGTACAGTAGTGAGAAATAATGTCAGGACTTGTGAAAAAAAATCACAACATCTTAAAAAGACTGGAGGTTCGAAACCAGGCAAGGGCTTGTTTTTTTCTCAGGGTCTGTTTATGTTGTGTAGCTAAAGGGCAGGAATTGCTCCTGGTTAAAGGTATATGAAAAATTCCAGGAAAATTAACTTTTCATTCTCTTCAAGGAAAACAGGCTAGATCATAGACAGAGGCGCTGATTACTAGGAGGCGTTTTATTTGACAGTGCTAGAGATCTTGTTTTGTAAAATAGCATATTTCAGCTAAAGCTGGACTGTAAAAATCCAGATGACCACTAGGTAGCGACAGAGTGTTTTCTGTCCTTGGCTGATAACTCTGTGGTTGCCTGGAATCGGTCCTTCTCAGACTGGGCTGTTCATTTGAGTTGATCCACTGACCTCAGCCGGCTTCTGCTGTTTTCAGCTGCAGCCTAAATGCACATTTATTTTCCCTCTGGAAAATAAGAACTTTGAACTTAAAGGGACTTAATTCTAATACACAACTGGAGTTAATTTGGGATCCACCAGCTATAATTTCATCCTGTGACTTCTTGAAGTCCTGAATAAAGGTTCTTGATTTTAGAAGGAAACCCAATGAAACATACAAAGTGTTAGACAAAGAGACAAATCTCAAACTATTAGCACAGCTAAAAGAAGAAGGAATTAATATAGACTGGTGGCCCTACAATCAAATAAAATCCCGATTACGGATAGATAAAGAAAAATACGGAATCGAGAAAAAAGATCTTCCACTAGACAAAATCTTACTAGGATCAAACAAAAAAAGCAATTACCATTACATATAAACTATTGTTAGAACATAATAACCAGAAGAAATTTTCAAAGGTAACATGATAGCCTGGGCAAAGAATATTGGACACTCCATACAATTAGACCAATGGGAAAAAAGGTGGCATACAAACTATAAAATGACCAGATCTACCTCTTACATATGTGCATATGTCTCTGTGTTATAAAACCAAAAAAATTCTTTGCTTTCTCTTTGGTAGAAAACCTGGAGAGTGAAGTGTCAAACTGAGCTGTAGGGGATGGGTTTTTTGCAAATGTATAAAGGGGGAGGGAACCCCCAAATGTTAGCGTATTAGTTGTTTTTTTTAAAAAAAAAACATGTGAACTCTTTCAGAGTCCTTAAGTTTCTTTAGATTAATATAGCTGAAATGATAGTGTATTTAATAGAGATAATTATTTTGCCTAAAATATGGACGCTAGCATTTAAATAATGGAGAGGTTGTGCTTTGGTTAAATTTGTTTGAGTCCTCCACTATAAATATATCAATTCAGTAGATAAATATTTATTCCACCCCACAGGAACAGTTTTCCCTCAGTGGAAAGAATGAGCAAAGTGAAAAAAAATGCTACATCATTTTAACTCCCTCTCCTCGATTTAATCTCTAGTGTGACCTGAGTTACAACGCCCTCATTTTCTATTTCATGTTCTCCTGGGAGTAGTTTGAGGGCAGATGCTTTGAGGTGGTCCATTCAGTATGAAGCCAAGCCATTCTGACAAGATAATCTAGAGACAATTTTGGTGAAAACTGATGATGGATGAGAATGTCCCTAATTGCTGATAGTTACTATGTATGTTGAGCAGCTGTTACTCAATACACTGGATGCATTGTTTATAAGGGTGCTGTTTGCTCTGGTTCCAAAGAGCTGGTTTGTAATTAACTGGAATCATATTATAATTTGCATTGAGTCTGGTATTTTAAAGATCTATTTGGAAGTTGCAGTTAATGATAGAGGGGAGCAAAGTGAGCAGTGTTTTAAAGGGATTCTGGAATGTAAAATAGGACTTGTGCTAAAAGTAATTCTCTTTGTGCATATTTATAAACATGCTTTCTTACACACTTAAAAAGGGTTGAGCTGAAACACTGGCTTTTTCAAACATAGGTTCTTATTTGTATCTCAACCATCTAATTAGAATATAGAAAAAAAATGAGAGAATGGTAAAGATAGCCACAAAACTTCAATCTTGAAGAGGGGAGCTGGTTCTTTTTTTTAAAAAAAAAAAGCCATGCCACCTCAGATAACCTGATTTAGGAATAAATGACCATAAGAAAGAAAATGGGGTAGGGGAGGGAAGTATGAATGACTGCTCCCGCTGTTAACTCCAGCTTTGAGCTGTATTTGAACTTTATTGATGTTCCATTTTGCTGGCTGAGCAAATGATAAGCCTGTTGAGCAATCTACTCTTTTATTTAATAGTCATGCTAGGTGGAACCATTACTTGAATTTCAGGCATCAGACTTCTTACTGTGGAAATGACATGAAGACAAAAATAATTTTAACTCTCAATAAATGCCTTTTCTTGGTTCTCCAAGACTGCATCAAATATCAGCTTGAGTTATATTTACCCCACGCGGATACATAGCAGTTTATTGATATAAAATCATAACTTATCTTAACCCTTTGGGGCAAGGACTAAGTTGTTTTGTAAAACATAGAGGAATCATAACACTTGTACTGTAGAAACATGAATCTTTTCAATTTACCCATTTTTATTGTTTTGCCTGTTGTGTGCCCTCTATCCTGGGGGTTATTTTTGTTGGTCTACAGCAGTTTTTCAAACATGATAACTTTAAGGTGTATAGACTTGAAGTCCCCCGAAAGAGGCCAGGCTGGAGAATTCCATTTGTTGAAGTCCATACCTCTTAAAGTCGCAAAACAGTGGTCTATATCAAAATGATGCTTTCAGATAGATTGCAGATTCTTGGGGTATCTACAGAATTATAGATCTGGAGGGCATAAGGCTGAAGAAGAGTAATATGTGTGCTTTCTCTCTTACACACACACACACACACACACACACACACACACACACACTGCTTGTGCTTGAAACAATTGCACCACTAACCCTAGTTCTCTTAGTTCCTGGGCCCAAGACATTTCTAGAATAGGTAGGCATTTAAATCTCCTTGTTTTGTGCTACTCCCATGCTAGCAACTCACAATTGCATCTACATACTGTATATGCATTGTAACTTTGCAGCATGGACCATCAATAAGAAAGAGGTGTTAAGTTTCCTTTTGAGGGTAGATACAAAAGGATGTCTTTGGCTGCCTATCACAAGGGAGGAAACAATAAAATCTGATGGCTGCAGAGTTTGGGACAGATCCTGACAATAAACATGAAGGGTTTGGAGTTTCCTGACAGAGAGGGACAAGTCAAAGAATTTATATATTTTCTTGAAAATGACTTCAAAGCAGAAGGAGCCTTTAATAAGACACAGCAGTGTGTCACTAGATAAATCTGCAGTTTTGGTCTGCTCATGGCCAGAAGCATCTTGGGGCAAACATGGCTTGTGAGAGAAAATTGAAAGGGAAAACTTGTTTTTACAATGTAGCTAAAGTGCCAGAGTTTTTGCAGAATGTATCACCTTCAATAGTACATGCAAACCATGCCCAGACTTTCCAACACCTCCTAAGTTCATTGGAAACTAAAAGAGAAGCAACCTGGAATTTAGGAGAAACTCCCTAACAGTGAGGACAAATAACCAATGGAACAGTTTGCGTTCAGAAATTGCTGACGCTCCATCACTGGATGTCTTCAAGACTAGACAGTCACTTATCTGAAATGGCATAGACTGATCTTTAATATAAG
The DNA here is from genome assembly GCF_031021105.1 of Erythrolamprus reginae. Taxonomy (NCBI): domain Eukaryota; kingdom Metazoa; phylum Chordata; class Lepidosauria; order Squamata; family Dipsadidae; genus Erythrolamprus; species Erythrolamprus reginae. The sequence continues at coordinate 21,469,887 of NC_091954.1, read as the reverse complement.
AAAACACTGATGTGGCTCTTCTTTAATTAACTACTCTGTTAAATCATCTTCACTTACTTATTGTTTGTACTTTCCTGATGCTGAAACAGAGTCATGAGTTCAAAATTCCACTGTTATTTCACCAGCTCTATTTTCTTAGCAGCTGAACTAACCCAGCAGTAATTATGAAACTTCATAATTTCCCAGCTTGTTTGGGAGCGGGTACCAGTTTGGGAAAGGCTGAACTAATAGATACACAGGGCTGGGCTGTTTACCAGAATGAGGAGCAAGAGACACTTCCTACTTGTTGCTTTTACCACTAGGAAGAATGATCATTTGTGGAAGACCAGTGTCAGATGGTAAAAAGTATCAAAAGATTTCATTCCATTCATTTCCTAAAATGGTTGGTTCTTATCCTAACTTAGAGGCAAATTGGAGCTGAAGTCCAGCCTACTGAATGTTGTCCTGCCTATGCTGGAGAGATCTCAAATAATAATTCTTGTTCCCCATCTAAAAGGATTGTCTAAACCACTGGGTGTCCAACTTTGGCAACTTTGATTTGTGGACTTCAACTCCCAGAATGCCCCAGCCAGTCATGCTGACTTGGGAATTCTGGGAGTTGAGGTCCACAAATCTTAAAATTGCCAAGGAATGGGCACTTCTCATCTAAATAGTTTGTTAGTTTCCCTGCTTCTTCTTTTCCTAACCATCTCTCATACTATCTAGTCACTTGCAGACTTCTCCACAGAGAATGTTTCTCCATAGAGTGGATACTATAGCTCAATTCATGTTCTGCAGTAATATTTCCCCACTCCACCCAAAGAGGTATTGAGTATGATTAATCAACCGTAGGGTTCCCTTGATTTTCGCGGGTTCGAACTTCACGAAAAGTCTATACCGTGGTTTTTTAAAAATATTAATTAAAAAATACTTTGCGGGTTTTTTCCCTATACCATGGTTTTCCCCACCCGATGACATCATATGTCATCGCCAAACTTTCATCCGACTTTAATAAATATTTTTTTAATAAACTTTAATAAATAAACATGGTGAGTAATGATCTAAATGGTGATAAGGGGAATGGGAAATTGCACTTTAGGGGTTTAAAGTGTTAAGGGAAGGCTTGTGATACTGTTCACAGCCAAAAATAGTGTATTTACTTCTGCATCTCTACTTCATGGAAATTGGACTTTCGCGGGCAGTCTCAGAACGCATCCCCCGTGAAAATCGAGGGAACACTGTACAAGAATGGCTATATAAGTTTGTTTAATAAATAAACAGATTTCTTCCACCTGATAATTTTGCAAGGTTTATCATCTTCATTGTGTACAGGTACTCCTCAATGGACCAATCTTTCCTTTAGTGGCCATTCATAGTTACTACAGCATTGAAAAATAGTGACTTGGGATCATTTTCATTGTTTCACAAGGTCTTGGGATCAACTTTTGTGACTTTTTGAGACTGGGAAGCCAGAAACCCTTGACAACCCTGTTACTAACTGTTCTGTCAGGCTCTCTGGTAGAATCCTCCCACAAATTCACAGGTACAAATTTCACACAAACACGTTTGAAAATTCAAAACAATGTTCTTTATAATGAAAATTCATTTAAACCAAGCCCTCTTTTGGTATAGCAAAGAGCACTCACCTCCAAACAAACTGGTAATCTGTACAAGTCCCTTATCAGTTCTGTGATACTTAGCTTGCAGATGTGAGGCAATTCACAGTCCTTCTTTCACAAAGTGAAACACACTTTGCTCTGGTTTAGTTTCAAAGTGGGGGAAAAATCAGCACACAAAAGGTCAAAGTCAGTAAAGCAGTCACGAAACACAACAATCAGATGATCCTCCACAATTGCCAAACCCACAGGCTGCTCTTTATAGCAGCTTCGCTAATTACCACAGCCCCACCCAATCACAGGTGGCCTCATTTTCTTTGATAATAATCTCTCAGTTGTTGCTGCCTATGCATCGCTCTCCACATGCGTGGCTGTATCATTAACTCTTGTTCTGAATCCAAGGAGGAGCTAGATAATTGATCTCCTTCTGAGCTGTCTGCCACACTTTCCTCCTCCCTGTCACTCGTGTCTTCTTGGTCAGAGGAGCCTTCATCAGCAGATTCCACCAGGGGCAAAACAGGCCTGCAGCATGTGGATGTCTCCCCCACATCCACAGTCCTTGGGGCAGGAGCTGGGCCAGAGCTAACCACAACACTAACTTAACAACTGCAGTTATTCACTTAACTGTGGTGAGGAAAGTCATAAATTGGGGCAAAACTCACTTAACTGTCTCAGTCAGCAACAGAAATTTGGGGATCAATTATAGTCATAAATTCCAGAGCTTCCTACTCAGGCCAAGAGAATATTATTTCTGAACACTTAATGCTGGTCTGTCTGTAGACGTTTAGTGTACTAGCAGCTAGCTGGCTCGTTTCTTTTATGAAAACAAAATCCCTGAGAATAGTTCTGTTCTAATGTATATCCCGGGCTGTTTAAGAAAAAAAAAGGGGAAAGAAAACATTCATGGGTCAGGAAAGAGAAATACTTGTTTTTGATATTTTTGCTACATGGACAGTTGACTTTTTTATTTATCCTGTGCAAAGATATTACAAATATGATGCAGGCTAGCCTTTTCCCACCAGGTGCCCTCCAGATATATTGAATTGCAACCTCAGTACCCCTCAATTCAAGAAGACAGTTGGAAGTTTCTGTGGAGAATTGTAAATTGATGCATTTGAAGGATGCAAGATATGGGATAACTTATTTAGATAATATCTCAGCTTTTTCCCTAGTTCTTTATTTCATGCTGCTAAAATTGCACGTGTGCCAGTCCAGTCCACGTTATCCGGAAGTCAGGCAAATTGTCACTAAAGCAGAAAAATAACATTATAGAATACACTCTCTGTAGGTGTAGGGTTGGGTAGGTGTGAGAGAGAGAGGAGGGAGAGAGAGGGGGGGGAGAGAGATCCATGTTAGAAATGTTTTATTGTAGGTTTGAGTCAGAAGAACCATTTATATATATGGTTCTAAATAGGTTGACTGTGAAAGTTTTAACAACTTAAAAAAAAACCCTTTCTAAATAGGAAGAACGCCTCTAGGAATTACAGTGCCATAATAATTTCCTTCTTTTGTTAAAGTGGAGCAGAAGCTGAGGGATGCATTTTTGGGGGTTGTTTTATTGTTTGCATTTATTTGACAGACCAAAGGACCTAATAACTGCTTCTCTTATTTTAGAGGGGAGGTATGTCAAGTGGGGAGGGAGGAATTGCTGACCTGATGATGATTTACACTATGGATTTTCAAGGATGACCAAGAGCAGGAACTGCAGGAAAGGTTAAAAGGGGGGCGGGAATGAGGTTCGACAATTCTATGAGCATTGGTATCTTACAAAGATCTCCTTTCTGGGGGGGGGGGGGTTCAAGTAGGAGAAAGGCATTTTTGTCTTTCTCTATTCCCCCTTCCCATAAGTGGACTCAGTCGGATACTTAAATCTGGAACTCTTTACATTAATACTGCAAAAAAATATATATAGTAATAGTACGTGGATGTTGTCAGTCACTATTTGTCTGTGCATGGGTGTGTATAATTAAGAGCTTCCTTTTAGAAAAGGGTGATGTTTCAGCGTGCATGCATGCACTTGCTTTTCCTTAGCTTTTGTAAAACATTTTAGTGCCGGATTTGCAGCCCCTTTGCTGAGTCTAAAAAATATTAATCAGTTTGCCCTCTCTGTTTCTTTGGCCTCAAATCAATGAGCCCCATTATTGCCAGCAAATGGCCAAGTCGGATTCACATTTTCTTCCTGGTACGGCCGTGTTCCTCTAATAAGTGCACAACATAGAGCAAGTCAACAAGCATTGATTTCTCCATCCGTTTGTTTTTTCATGTCCTGTGCCTGCTTTGAGACCCACAAAATGCACACGTGATGGGAAAGAGCGTCATCTCACAGAGCTCTTTGCCAGCCCAGTTTCTGATCCTCAGCAAGCAAAACTTTCAGTTCTTCAAACTTGCCAGATGTTAGTGTGATGTGTTTAAATACAGAGAGTGGTTCAGAAAATATAAGTTTCGTATGTACAGACAGGGTCAGGGGTGGGTTCTAACTTACCTCGCTGTCGGTTTGCTTCCTTCCACCCTGTGTGCGCAGTGCCACCACCACCCCTAATTTTTTTTAAAGCGAAAAACAAGATATGGACAAATGCGCAGTGCCAGAAACTTAGCTTCTGTGCAATGCTCAGAATTTTAAAAAATGTTTTTTTGAATTTAAAAATTCAAAGAATATATGGCGGCACCCATGGACTGGCACCGATCCAACAGGCTTTGTGACATCACTATAACTTGAGTCGCCGTGAGAATGGTGGCATAGAAATCTAATAAATGAATAAATAAATGAATAAAAATTAAATAAGATAGAATTGGATAAGATAAGTCAAGACAATACAATACAATACAATACAATATAATATAATATAATATAATATAATATAATATAATATAATATAAATAATCAATGGGTCTCTATCAGTTTGGGCAAACTGGTTCAAACCGGGAGGAACCCACCTCTGGGTAGGCTTCAAAGAGACAGATAAAAAAGAACAATGTCTTGCAACATTGAAAACTATAATAACAGTATGAACCAAATCAGAGGGGATGTTTTGGGGTTGTTTTTTTGTTTGGGGCTGCTGCGCAATTCCATTCCAGTAGAGAAACAGTGGTTTACAAAATACAGTGAAAGGTTTTGCAAGGTGTATTTGAAACCTAGAATTTAAAACATATCATCGGTGTGTAGTTTGGACAAGTTGTCAGTTTGGCAACAATTTGTCACTATACAAGTCAGTATTAGCGCTGAGCTTTCCCGGCACTTCTGGAGTGTATCTCTTTCATTGGTTTGGTTTGTTGTCCCTGTTTGACTATTTTGTTGTTCACTTCTCCACAGCTCCATTCTATCCATTAGTAATCTGCATTTTCTCTTTCGATGTATAATATTATGGGACCTTTGTGGTTTAAGATGGAGAGATGCCTGTGATGGGAATGGCTTTGTTGGCTGGGAAGAGAAGAAGAGAAGAGATTAAAGGTTTTTGACACTGGTATTGTGATAAAACCAAGACAGTTGCAGTAACAATCTCCAAAGTTTCATGTTAAAACATAAAATAAAAACACTACTTCTCCTTCCCCTTTTTTAAGCTGTTCCATCCCTATTTTTGGTTGGCAAAACCAGGAGTCTGCAACAGCCTACGAGGAAGCACAGCATCTGCATTTACCATCACTGCCTTTGGAAGTGATAAAGGCATCAATTGCAATGTCCCAAGTTATAGCCAACTTCAGATCGTGCAGAATGCAGCTGCGAGAGCAATCATAGGCTTTTCCAAATATGCCCATGTTACTCCAACACTCTGCAGTTTGCATTGGTTGCCGATCAATTTCTGGTCACAATTCAAAGTGTTGGTTATTACCTATAAAGCCCTTCATGGCACCGGACCAGGATATCTGCGAGACCGCCTTCTGCCGCACGAATCCCAGCGACCGGTCAGGTCCCACAGAGTTGGCCTTCTCCGGCTCCCGTCGACTAAACAATGTCGTCTGGCGGGACCCAGGGGAAGAGCCTTCTCTGTGGCGGCCCCGACCCTCTGGAATCAGCTCCCTCCAGATATTAGAACTGCCCCTACCCTGCTTGCCTTTCGTAAACTCCTTAAAACCCACCTCTGTCGTCAAGCGTGGGGGAACTGAGACATCTCCCCCTGCCTATGTAGTTTTAGTGCATGATATAACTGAATGCATGCTTTTTATATTGGGGTTCTTTGCTTTTAGATTTTTAAATGTACAAGTGTTATTTTAGATTTTGAATTATTAGATTTGTCAATGTATATTGTTTTTGTCACTGCTGTGAGCCGCCCCGAGTCTGCGGAGAGGGGCGGCATATAAATCTAATAAATAATAATAATAATAATAATAATAATAATAATAATAATAATAATAATAATAATAATAATAATAATAATAATAGTCCCACCAGAACACTGTAGTTTTCTTTATTTGAGTGGGTTCTTCAGATCTCTATTTTAAAAACAAACTCTTGGGGCACAATGCAGATTCAATAAAACCACACAAGAAAGAAGAAAAACTACGGTATTAATAAAGCAGATTTTTTTTAAAAAAGTGTAACCCTCATCTGGGCCTTGGTTCCTAGCCCAAAACAAAACTAAAAAAAAAGGGTGCAGATTTGGGGATCCTGTTTGATGTCTTTCTCACTAGTGTGAGATTCTACCCTGCAAACAGCAGGGAGATAAGCATAGTGCCTGATTTTCTAGCACCTGAGCCACTCTGTAATAGCAGCAGTTCTCATGTTATGCGTGAAATTCTGTGCTCTTTGCTTCTAAGCATCGCAGACCCTGTAGTGGCAGGTGTTGATGGGGGATAAGGGCAAGGAGAAGAGTTTGAAGGGAGCCTTGAAGGGTTTCTTTGGAAAGAAAACCGCTGCCATGCTGTTGACTTGATTAGATGTTTGTTTCAAACCAGGAGTGGCTTGTGAAGCTCAGAAACAAGGTTTGCTGCTCCCTTGGGCCTCCCTGCCGCCCTTGTTCACTTTTCCCCACTGTGGCATCTGCCTAAGCAGCTGTGAAAATCTGGAGTGGGATGCAGCAAACAGGGTTCTCCTGCCTTCTCCTACCAGCAGGAGTGTGAACTTGTGTGATGATTGTTGATGATCAAATAGCGCAGCTCGTATTTGAAACTGGTGAACATATGGGCTTTAAAACTTTTAAACAATAGGTTTAAAGATAAAATGGAGGAAAAGACATACTTGGTTTTTACCCTGCTGAATTGAGGAGAATGTTAACAGCAGGTGTGTCTTGCATTTATGACACTGTGGAATGAATACTGTGTTCGGTTCTGGAGACTTCACTTACAAAAGGATACAAAAACGGTGGAAGGTCTTAAGCATAAAACTTATCAGGAAAGACTTAATGAACTCAATCTGTATAGATTGGAGGACAGAAGGGAAAGTGGGGACATGATATAAACATTTAAATATGTTTCCCAGGTAAGGACTTGATAATTAGACAAAAATGCCAAACCCAGTGTGAACAACTGGCTGACTGTGTGGTGGTGGTGATGATGATGATGATACTAACCACAACAACAATAATAAATAAAATTAAAATATTGCATCAAATTATTCTTGATGTCTGCTTCCTTGTCTGCCACCTAATTCACACTGAGTGGGAGATTTCACAAGCTAGGTTAATTTGATAGATTTATTTCACAAATCTATCTTGCCAAATATTGGATTGCCTTCCTTCCTTCCTCCCTTCCTTCCTTCCTCCCTTCCTTCCTTCCTTCCTCCCTTCCTTCCCTCCCTCCCTCCCTCCCTCCCTCCCTCTCCTGAATAAAACTGTGGCAATAAATAGATGGCAGATGTGGCAATAGCAGTCTTGCCTTTGTAACAATAATATGGTCCAACGGGAATGGTGGTAAAAGAGAAGCAAGACACTGACTTTCCAGGCTTTGCAACTTTAGCAGTTTTGACTGTAGCCAGAAGGGCTAGACGTGTGATTTATAGATTAAATGGAGTCAGGTTGGAAAGCTTTTTATTTATTTGTTTTTATCCTGCCTTTGTTACAAAGCTGCAAACCCAACTAATATTTGCTCCTCCTCCTATATTCCACGCAACAACAAGCCCGGGAGGCAGATTGGCCTTAGAGAGAGAGAACGATTGGCTCAAAGTCACCCAAGCCGGCTTTCGTGCCTAAGGCGGGACTAAAAATCATGGCCTCCCAGTTTCTAGCCTGATGCCTTAATCACTAGACCAGATTCTTGGAGAAGGAGTGATGTAAAAAAGAAAAAGAAAAAAATCAGTGGCCTTGTCCTACTGCCTTTAGGAACAACTTTGCATGTCTACTTCTTTGTATGAAACTTCCCTTCAGCTTTCTGGGTGGGCTGATGGAAGATCTACTCCACTAATATGTGGGCTCCCTGACTTGTTGTAAGTACGTCTGGGGAGCTGGCAGAAAGCCCTGAGCTCCGAGTTGATGATGGAGAGGGCTGTACGCAGTCTGCAAGGAGTTCATTACAGCAGATGTTCCTGCCATAAAGCCACAGGTCCCTGCTGTTTCTTATTCACTTATATCCTTTAGGCTTTAGCGATGCTAATGTTAAGGAAAACATTTGGCTGAAGTGGAGATATAAATCACAGCCTTCTTTCCCTCCTGAATTCCCCACTCAAGCCTCGCCTGTCTTCCTTTATCTGTCTTCTACTTTTAGTTGTCTGTTTTCTCCCGCTCCTACCAAAATGGGTTTGAGAGTCATGGGCGACTCGGCCTCTCTCCCTCCCCCACCTTCTTCCCTCATCCTGCCACAAAATAGGCCTTATTAGCATCTCTTTAGCAATGTGAATTCAGTGTTGGTCAGCAAACAGGAGTTCCTTACTCTGCATAGAAACATAGAAGCCTGACGGCAGAAAAAGACCTCATGATCCATCTAGTCTGCACTTATACTATTTTCTGTATTTTATCTTACAATGGATATATGTTTATCCCAGGCATGTTTAAATTCAGTTACTGTGGATTTATCTACCACGCCTGCTGGAAGTTTGTTCCAAGGATCTACTACTCTTTCAGTAAAATAATATTTTCTCATGTTGCTTTTGATCTTTCCCCCAACTAACTTCAGATTGTGTCGCCTTGTTCTTGTGTTCACTTTCTCCAGAATTGAACACAGTATTCCAAATGTGGTATCACCAGCACTGTATATAGTGGGATCATAATCTCCCTCTTCCTGCTTGTTATACCTGTAGCTATGCAGCCAAGCATCCTACTTGCTTTCGCTACCACCTAACTGCACTGTTCACCCATTTTGAGACTGTCAGAAATCACTACCCCTAAATCCTTTTCTTCTGAAGTTTTTGCTAACACAGAACTGCCAATGCAATCTCTGCAGAGCTTCTCTGCTTCTTAGCAGTTCTGGAGGAGATGCTCCAGGGTTCTAAATCTAAATGGGTTCTAAATCCCATCGCTACCAGTTTGCGTGCTCACACATTTGCAGAAGCATCGGGGTGGGTGGGGGCAGAGCCTACCATCACCCACCGCAACCAGGTTATAGAACTGGACCAGACTGGTAGCAATTCACCACTGATTCCTTCTCCCTACCCAGAATTAAACCTTTTGCTTATTTTTCTTTATACATGGATCCGGTGAAACAATCTGGAAGTGGTGGGACTTGGTGGGTGATTTTCTTCCCCCTAGTTGTTGTTGTTGTTGTTGTTGTTGTTGTTGTTGTTGTTGTTATTATTATTATTATTATTATTATTATTATTATTATTTATTAGATTTGTATGTCGCCCTTTTTCAAAGACTTGGGGCAGCTCACAACAACAAAAACAGTACAAATCCAATAATTAAAACAGTTTAAAAACCCTTAATTAAAAAAATAACAATCATACATCTCATACAAACCATATAAAATGGAAACGGCCCAGGGGAATCAATTTCCCCATGCCTAACGACAGAGGTGGGTTTTAAGGAGTTTACGAAAATTATTTCAATGAGTGCCACGATCCATTCCTATTGATAACTGTTGGGCAGATCACTTTCATGGGGCAGAAAGATACAAAGCAAGAGTTGGTCAATTGTGCTCTTGCCACTAAAGAATAATCCCCACTAGGACAACAAACCCACTTCAAAAGAATAAGGAGGTATTTCCCTTTCTTTCAGGCAGCATGGAGCTGATTGCCGGGAAAAAATGTATCAAGGTCAGACTTGGTTAGGACTTAGATGGAAGCCTACCAAGAAAACATAAGACCTCAGGCAAAAACTGTGTACATAGTTAAAAACAAAACAAACAACCCAGAAGGCACCAGTAAGCCATTTCCATCAATCTCTTCAAAAATTACATGGATGTCTCTAGCCAGAAGTTAATCTTGATTCAAAGGAATGTTTACTTTTCATTAATGTTTTTAAGCCATTGATAGCAAAGCAGGGTATTAAGGAAGTGTGCTCTCTTGTTCAGTTCATCCACATAATAAACCTCGGGAGGAAAATTAAACCCCAACATAGGTTGGGTGGTGGTGGTTGCTTTTCCTGTTTTAATATTAAAACCTACCAAACTCCGCATTGTTAAAACTAGATACATTTTGCATTGCTTCCTTATTTGAGAGACCAGCTTTTCCTTTCTTGGTTTTGTAGACTGGAAATTCTCTCTCTCTCCCCCTCCCCTGTGTGTGTTTGTGTGTGTGTGTGTCTGTGTGTACATCTATAGGAAGTGGGGCCAGATAGCCTTCTGGGCAAACCTCTTGTTTGTCATAAAAATTCTGGAAAATATGTCTAATCTGTTCTTTCCTATGAAGTTGCAAGTCCTTCTCGCAAACACAGTAATCAGATTGTAACTGGAAAAAGGAGGAAAACAAAGAGTCCCCATCATCACAATGAACATCTTTCTATTAGTAATGAGTTGTGTTGTGATTCTGGAGTTGGAAATCATTAAGTTGGCATTTAGAAAAACTACAAACTGGAACTTTATATCTACTTTTCCTGCCTGTCAAGGAGCTATCGTGATATCTTTCAACAGTGACTAAACTGGATTTGCCATTGGTTTTGCTCTGGAGAAGTGAGAAACCAACAATGGTGGGACATTTGTATACAAATTGTAAAATACTGGCGTGACCGTACAACCACACCTCTTTGCAAATTACTATTACTTGCTAATTATGAAGGTCAATGATATGTTCAGCTATTACCTTTAATTGTAAGTTTGGTTTGCATCAGTTTCCGATACACGGATTTAAATACACCCCCGCAAATGCAAAATAAACAAACAAACAAACAAATCAATCAATCAATCAATCAATAAATTGGCATTTTGAAAAATTATGGGAGCATCTTTTATTGGGGTACTTGGGGGGAGGGTGTAGACATTTTCAAGGCAGGACTCATCCTTTATTAATCAAAAGCTGTTGAATATGGGGATGTTGTAGCCTCAAAAGAATTTAATCAATTTATTCAGTGATATCCTTTCTAAATGAATCATCTACTGGGGCCGTGGTGAGAATTTCTATTGCACCCAAATAAAAGAAGCCAAAATCGATACCTTCTTAGACTGGCGAGACCTTCTTGGGTCTTGCATCGATGTTTTAAAGTTGCTATTTTTTCTGAAAAATAAGAACCCAACGGAGTATTTCTTTGACTGTTAACCTTGATTACAGTTCATTTTCATCAGTTTTAAATGGAGTTGTCGCACTGATTTGATTATGAAAATCCACATTTTGTTTCTTCCCCAAAGGTGGTTTTCCCTAAGAGCCTTTTAAAGATCCATCATGATTAAACTGCAACTGCTATGCAGATTCCCTGGGGAGGTGGACAAAGCCATTTCTTCTAAAAGAGACAGGAGCAAATAACAACTTACTTTCTTCCATAATGAAAGGGGAAGAATATTGTAGTCCCTATGTCAAACAATAGTGAAGTTAGCCTGTAAAACAAAACAAAAGTCTTATTTTGCAGGATTTGTCTTTTAAATCAACACCATTTGGAAGCTGATTTGTGCCATAGTTTCCTATTGACTCTCTGTCCAAACACCAATTTCCTTTCCTTTTGTTGAGATTAGCTGAAGTTTACCTGGTTCTTCATGATACACAGAGATGGTACATGGGGATGCTACATGCTACATTGTACATGGGGACATGGTGGCTTAGTGGCTAAGACGCTGAGCTTGTCTATCTGAAAGGTTGGCAGTTCGGCGGTTCAAATCCCTAGTGTAACAGAGTGAGCTCCCCTTACTTGTCCCAGCTTCTGCCAACCTAGCAGTTCGAAAATACATTAAAAATGCAAGTAGAAAAACAGGGACCACTTTGGTGGGAAGATAACAGCGCTCCATGCGCCTTCGACGTTTGGTCATGCCGGCCACATGACCACAGGGACATCTTCAGACAGCGCTGCTCTTCGGCTTTGAAATGGAGATGAGCACTGCCCCCTAGAGTCGGGAATGACTAGCACATATGTGCAAAGGTAACCTTTACCTTTACCTGATGCTATGACTTGTTTCACAAACGTTGGGTTTTTTCTACTTCTCCTAGAGATGAAGGAGAAAAGGAGGAGTCTGATTTGTCTGCTGTGCAGGACCTTGAGGAAATCAAGGCTATCCATAACTATAAAATTGAGAAAATTGATGGAGGAGCAAGGGAAATTATGTTGCTTTAAGCTTTAAATGAGAGCCCTTGGATTACTTTAAATTGCCAGGAGGAAGAGATAAATCCATGCCTACAATTTGAAAATAACAATAATAATAATTCCTGGTGAGTTTATCATGAATTCATTTGTGAGGTGTGTTTTTTCCCCCACACATATCTTTTTAGCCAATTGACTAATTGAACGTTGGTAAATTCCTCAAAAGGACTTGTAGTGTTTGGTTTGGTTTTTTTCCCCTTTTGTCCTGCATGAGTTTATTGAGTTCTCTTGGAGAAGGGGAATTGAGTGAGGAATTTACTTTTTAAAAAAATCTTCCCAAAATGAGGAATGCTTCTCGTGTAATAGAGCAGTATTTCTCAACCTTGGAAACCTTATGATTGGTGGACTTCAATTCCCACAATTCTCCTGCCAGTTTGCTGACTGGGGAATTCTGGGAGTTGAAGTCCACAGATCTAAAGTGACCCCCGGAAGCCATTTCCTACCTGTGCTAAAGAGGGTTTCCTTGACAGTGACACTGGCTTTTTGTTTAGATTCATCCAGCCCCCCACTTTGGCTAAACCGAAGGTTCTTTTCCTTCTTTCTACACCTCTATCATTTCCACATCTACATTTTGGTCTGAGGACTAGAGGTGTGCATGTAGCTGCATGTCTACATAGAAGAAGAACTTAATATTGAAGCCAGAAGATCCATTCCAGAGCCAAAGTATGAAACTTTGTGAATGAGAACGAAAAAGAAGTGGGACAGAGGAAGAGATGGGAGGAAGTAGGCTAAGCCTTTAATACTGGGTTTGTAGCAGTTGCCCTACATCACTCGGCTTTAATGGGTCAGTCCCACCTTTTCTCCACCCCAGTTTGTCTGCTTTCCAGAACCCACACCCCATTCTGTGAACAAGTGATGAATTTCCTCTGTAGGAGACAGACCAGCTTCTTGCCTGAACAAGTAGTTCAGAAGGCCCAACCCTGACATAGGTCAGTGAAGATCCCTATTACCAGGAACATTCATGAGAATTGTATCCACAGACTCTTTCTCACCCAGCCTTCCGAGAGTTTAGGGCAAAATTAAAAAATAATACAGAGTGTTTTTCCCCAAAAGAACACTTGAGTAATGAAGGGCTTATACTAGTGATGGCGAACCGTGTGAGTGTGTCCCTACACCCATAATGCAATTCACTGGGCCCCTTGCACATGCGTGCATGCCTCAGTGAAGTTTCTGAAATTCTGGTAGGCCTGTTGGGCCTTTCCTGAAGCCTGGGGAGTGTGAAAAATGGCCCAATATGCCTACTGGAAATTTGTTTCTCAACTTCCGGTAGGCCCACTGAGTCTGTCTTTCACTTTCCACAGGCTCTGGAGGCTTTCCTGAAGTATGGGGATGGCAAAAACAGTTTTCCTCATCCTCTAGAAAACTGAAAATCAGCTGGTAACTTTGCACATACACTCTGGAGCTGACATCGAGTAACGCCTCATGTGCCCTCAGATATGGCTCTGCATGCCACCTTTGATGGGCCTATACACTAATAAACCCAATGATGTGGACACTTTGATCCTTTGCTTTTTTCAAGAAAAGGTTCTACCTTGACAAACATCGTTCATCTTGCTTTGAATGAAGGAGAAAGAAAGAACATTTAAGTTTTCAATGAGTTTCTAGAATCTTCCCAGAACCATTTCATGGCATTGGACCAGAATACCTCCGGAATCGCCTTCTACTGCACGAATCCCAGCGGCCGATAAGTCCCGTCGACCAAATAATGTTGTTTGGTGGGCCCCAGGGGAAGAGCCTTCTCTGTGGCGGCCCCAGCCCTCTGGAATCAACTCCCCCCAGAGATTAGAACGGCCCCCACCCTCCTTGTCTTTCGCATGCTACTCAAGACCCACCTATATCGCCAGGCATGGGGGAATTAAGACATCTCCCCCAGGCTTTCTTATATTTTATGTTTGGTATGTATGTCTGTATGGTTTTTAAATTGTTGGGGTTTTTTATATAATTTTATTATTAGATTTGTTCCATTGTTATACTGTTTTTATTACTGTTGTGAGCCGCGGCATACAAATCTAATAAATTTAATTGAATTGAATTGAATTTCTTTCTTGTATGGTACTTCGTATACCTCATTTTCTTCCAGTCATCTATAGCCACACCTTTTCATTAAGTGTGGTAAATGACCAGTGAATTCATTATTATAGTCTGGTAATCTACACCCCCTTCCTGGCTCACTGAATATTTTGGGTGTTTTGCTTTTTTAGAGGCCTTTACCTTATTTATCATCAACAGGCTCTTCTTTAAAAATTGCATGATTCTTTTCTCTGTGTTAAACAAATAATATTTTGCCAAGCAATGTGGTGAGACATCTCCAGTGACCTACTTAAACCAAGGAAAGTATTTAAAATAAACTATATTCTTCCTTTGTTGACATCCCTGAAATAGTAAGATGCCATTTCTTATCATTTGTTTCCCTCCTCATATGAAAATGGAAGGCTAAGCCATGAAATATAATTTAAAACAACAGCAAATTTCCTTCCAAAATCTAGGTTCATTTTTATTGTATCAGGGGGCCCCATCCACTTTATAATCCGTTTCCCTCCCCAAATATTAAGACTGTCTTTTGATTAAGATGTATTTGTCCAATTCTGTATTAATTCTTCAACCAGTTTCCTTTGTGGTAAATAATTCCTTTTTTAAAAGGGGAGGGTAGGGGGATTGTAGGAAAGTAATCAGATCTTCCCCTCTGGATCTATTTACTACCATTCAATATTCTTTCACTCCTCCTCATCCAACCTTTCAGTCAATTTAAAGGGATTTAACACCAAGGATGAAATTTGCAAGATGGCAAAGGGCATCTGCCTACTCAAATAAAGAAAATCTCTGTAGGGTATCAGAAACTACCCCTCCTCTCTATCTGAGGCTTCCTCATTTCATAAACAAAAGGTCTTTTGCTTTTTAGACCATCATTTTGATTCATAGTGCAAAAATCACAAGCCCAGCAGGGTCTCTGGCCACAGAGTGCCCCCTTTTAGCTGGCTGGCTAATTGTGCTTTCCTAGAGGAATTTTTGCATGCTTTCAAAGTATGTAGTGCAGGGGTCTCTAACTTTGGCAACTTAAAAGACTTGTGGACTTCAACTCCCAGAATTCCTCAGCCAGTTTAATTCTGGAAAGTCCACAAGTCTTAAAGTTGCCAAGATTGGAGACCCCCGATGTATGTATGAATATGTAAAGTTGGAAGAGTTTTCTAATAAAATAAACTATCCTGAGAAGTTGAGGGGCTGCCACCTGATTTTGTACTTTGCTTGTATTGACCCTTTGGAAATAAGCTTCTCTTCTGCTTCAAGCAACTGTGCTGTGTTCTTTCAAACCCAGCTCAGAATGGACCCATGTTTCCTTCTAATTGTTTTACTACATAGAATTATTTATGGGTGGTAATTATTTATAGGTAGTAGGTAGGATGCAGAAAGAGTAATCAAGAATGCTGGCTTTCAAGAAATTACTTCCCTTAGGAAGTCACACTTCAATCACACTTTATTCTGGAATATGTGTGACTATTTTAGTATTCTTTCTCCTTCACCTGTTCTCCAGAACAGATACTATGGGAGAAAACCATGCAATTACTTTTGATTACATAGCATTGATATTCACATTGTTATTATTGCTTGGGGGGGGGGGATTTGGTATTGCTTGTTTGTTTGAAGGAAGCTAAGAGTGTATTGGATCAGAGTTCTGACTTTCAGATGAACCAGGTCTGGATTTAATTTTTCAAAGGTAGAATATTTTTTCTGGTTTCCCATTTATTGGGGATCTAGATCAGTGCTAGTTTAGAGTCTTTCTACATTAGCCATATTTCCTCATTTGTATCCTGCTACTCAATCGTGAGAACTCTTGGATGGAATGCTGTTCTTTGAGTTGGAAGAACAAATGAGTTGGGAAAAATGAGGGACAGAGGCAGGAGGTTCCAAAATAGATAATGAAGGTGTGGGCCTCTTTGGGTGACCAATAGTGCTTATCTCTGACATCAAAAACACATTGACCAATTATTATGACATCACAGCAATTAAACTCCTGGAAATGAGATAAAATGAGTCATGCTTTTCTCCAAACAAGTTACCGAATAATGAAATATTTATAGATCGTTGGAGTTTCACAACCGGAATTGAGTTTAAGTTAGGAAAGCTTTTGTTTATTGTCATAAGACAAAACACCAAAGCCATTTATTCATCCCAGAGTATACTTTAAGATTAGAGTAAACCCGAACCTTTGTTTTTAAATACTGAGGTAGAACTCTCCAAGATTTGTGAAGCAGATTTAAGTGTATCTTAAATATAAGCTCTAAAATTTTGAAATGCCCCTGGCATGCTTGATTATGCAAACTATGGAATTAGTATGAAAGCAGATCTATACCATCGTGCTTGTCCTTTGGGAAAAGTTTCCTTTGTCAGTAGATAAGACAACTTAAGTTATAGGGAAAGAAGCTTTTTCCGCAATCCATTCCAGCTGAAGTAATATTTATGTATAATGAACAAACCCTTTGTCTTAGGAAGAGTTTCCATTTCTGTCTCCAAAAATTCAAAGGTAGAAAATTTTTGACTGACTGGGAATCTATTATGATTTTTTATTAAAATCGTTAAGATATATTGGCACATACTTTATAAGGATTTGGAAATCATGAGATTCCCTCCCCCCCTTGAGCAATACAAAGGAGAGGGGGCTATTTTGTTGTTTTATTTCTTCATTTCTATCCCATCTCAATTCAAAGACATTTTGCAGTTTAGATAATTTTATTATTGTGAATGGGATATTATTATTTCCGAGGCCATTCAGATGTTAAGTTAGCAAAGTGATTTCTGACGACTATAAGTACATAGCTATATTGATTGTTTATTAAGCAAAACAATGTTTTACCATCGCCTGTTAGGATTTTAGTAATTCCTCCAGTGTTGAAATCTAGTCTGTAGTGTTGCAGTTTTCTGGCAATCTTCTATAAAGGGACTAACCAGGTCTGACTTTGGTGGGCTTGCTCATGATCAACCTAGATGGTACTACATGCTGTGATTTTCTCCAGATCGTACCAGACTACAATCAACTGGAGTTAACTGTACTGGAGGCTAAAACATATAAAGACGGTTGCTGGAATTGGGTATCTACCTTAATGAAAAGAAGGGCAAGGTGACATGATAGCAGTGTTCCAATATCAAAGAGGTTGCCACATAGAAGAGGTAGTCAAGCTATTCTCAAAAGCACCTGAAGGCAGCAGAAGAAGCAATGGGTGGAAACTAATCAAGGAGAGAACCAACTTAGAACTAAGGAGAAATTTCCTGACAGAACAATTAACCAGTGGAACAAGTTGCCTCCAGAAGATATGATTTCTCCAACACTGGAAGTTTTTAAGAAGATGTGGGATAACCATTTGTCTGAACTGGTACAGGGTTGGACTAGAAGACCTCCAAGGTCCCTTCTAACTCTGTTATTCTATTTGAATGAATTCTATTTTACATTCATTTTACCTGGTCAGTGACTTTGAGTAATGGAAGATTTATTTATGGGACTGCCTTCTGCCACATAAATCCCTGCGGCTGGTTAGGTCCCACAGAGTTGGCCTTCTCCAGGTCCCATCAACCAAACAATGTTGTTTGGCAGGGCCTAGGGGAAGAGCCTTCTCTGTGAGGGCGCCAGCCCTCTGGAATCAGCTCCCTCCAGAGATTCGTACTGCCCCGACCCTCCTCACCTTCCGCAAGAGCCTCAAGACCCATCTATGACGCCAGACTTGGGGCAATTAGGCCTTGCCCCTCTGACCAATATATTCATTCATTCATTCATTCATTCATTCATTCATTCATTCATTCATTCATTCATTCATTCAATTTTTATGCCGCCCTTGTCCTTAGACTCAGAGCGGCTTACAACATGTTAGCAATAGCCCTTTTTAACAGAGCCAGCATATTGCCCCCACAATCTGGGTCCTCATTTTACCCACCTTGGAAGGATGGAAGGCTGAGTCAACCTTGAGCCGGTGATGAGATTTGAACCGCTGACCTTCAGATCTACAGTCAGCTTCAGTGGCCTGCAGTACAGCACTCTACCTGCTGCGCCACCCCGGCTCTTTTATTTATTCCCTCTCCAAATGTAATGTATGGTGTGATTGGACTGTATGATTGTGTATTACACTAGGGATTTTAGTTGTATTTTAAATTATTAGATTTGTGCCACATGCTTATGTTTGTATCTCTTCTGAGAGCGGCCCTGAGCCTTGGAGAAGCGCAGCATACAAATCTAAATAATAATAACAATAACAACAACAACAAGAAACAAACAACAACAACAATAATAGATGTAGTTCAGCACATCTGTAGTTTAAAAGGTACTATGGTAGAACATCACATTAAAAATCTCTGATATTCTTTATTGACTGTTTATTTACAACGTTTAAGAAATATAACATCCCTATCAAGAATTATATGCATTACAATTTATAGCTTACAATGTATAATTGTACTGCTTACCTGAACTGCTTGACTTTGTACTTTGATTCCCTATCCCCTCCTACCCCTCCCTTTTTTCTTCTCTGTACATTCCTTCCTACCCCCCCCCGCCACCCTTTCCCTGTTTTCCTTTTTCTTTTTTTACTATATTTACAAATAAAGTATATTTAAAATATATATATATATTCTTGCCTGCAGTTGAGACAGGAAAGCAACTTCCTACAATTGGAATCTCTTCCTTCTAGGATTCCACCCATGGCCAACTTAGTTAGGACAGTTTTTTAGTAAGTTTTGAAATAGGAAATTCTTCTGGATAGGGAAAAGCTTAAAATCAAATATGGTTAAGGTGAGTTATGGGGGAAAAAAGTATTCCTTGTGTTTCCTCACACAAGGAACTTTTTAAAAATGTCCAGCTTTCCAATATATTACTGTGGTCGTAAGCTTGAGTTGGAGTGTAGCTGAGTTTGAAGAGGTAGATCTGCTTTGTCTTTTGCAATGCGATGGAACAGAACCGCCCTGGAATGAACTGCAACTCTTTTTTGATCAGGGAGAAAATTTTATTTTTTATTTTATTATTTTGCATGTCTTCTGCAGATGTTACCATTTCCACCTCATTCAAACAATAGCCTCAGTACCGAAGCATAGAGCATAGAGTTCATGTGTTGCTATGCATATGATTCATTTGAAAGAGCATTTCAAAGGCACAAAAGGGCTTGAAATGCTTTCCTCCGTTATAAAATAATCAGTCCAGGAATAAAAAGGCAAATTTCCAGTGCAGGAGGAGCTGGATTCCTTCCCCCCTCCCCTTCTCTTTGCCTTCAAGGGTCCTTTTCTGTTTCTCTTCCTCCATACATGGATACAATGCATAGCAAACTGGAAGGGATTGTTTCCTTCTGAAAGAGCATGAAAAATCTCATTTGCGGAATTTTAATGCTTATTAGACTCATCTGCCTCAAGGGTGAGCTGTCTTTCTTCTTGGCACCAAGGCCAATAAAAAGAGGGGAGGCACAGACCTCCTAGGAGAGAAGAGAAAACTGAAGGCTGGAGAGCGCTTGTGAATGGGTCTGAGTTTTCTTTTCGGTGAATTCAGGGGTAAAATGCTCCCAGTTCACTCGTGCCGGAGAGCTGGTCACTGTTGTGATTCAGTCTGAGGCTCCTCAGGGAATGGCTGGAACTCTGCCGGCTCCATGCTCAGAGGGGGAGGACGAGGAGCAGGAGGAGGAGGAGGAGGACCAGGCAGATGGGGAAGAGGAATGTCAGGACGAGGAGGAGGGAGAACAGCCGGAGACCCCCGGGGGGAGCTCTCCCCAGCGAGTAGCGTGGAGTCATTAGATGAGAACGCACAAGCCATCATAGGTATGAGGCAGAGAAGGGCAGCACAAAGAAGGGGACAATTAGCCAGCTTTTTCATCCCTAATACCGTGTTTCCCCGAAAGTAAGACAGTGTCTTACTGTCTTTTTACCCCCAAAAGCCCCACTACGTCTTACTTTCGGGGTATGTCTTACATTGGAAAAAAATTGAAAGGGTCCTTTCAGCGGCGCAGCAGCGAGGAGGCGAAGATTGGGGTTTCCCCTTTGCGTGGGCGGCGGGGAAGACCCAGGGAAGGTTTCTTCGGCCGCCCAGCAGCTGATCTGCTCGGCAGCGCGGCAGCAGCCCTGGCGGCGGTTCCCTCGGCAGCGCTGTGGCAGGGAGAGGCTTGTGGCCGCCGAGCAGGTGGGAGAGCTCGGCGGCAAGGCACAAAGGATTTCCCTCGGTGCACGCGTGGAGCCGCAGACGCGTGTCGGGGAAGCATGTGTCTGGAGGGGAGGAGCCGCTGCTGGGCGGCCGAAGAAACCTTCCCTGGGTCTTCCCGACGTCATCAGGATCCCCCCCCAGCAATACCCCCGTGTTTCCCCGAAAGTAAGACATATGTCTTACTTTCGGGGTACGGCTTATATTAGCCGACCCCCCTGAAACCCCCGATACGTCTTACAATCGGGGGTGTCTTACTATCGGGGAAACAGGGTAGGCAACAGCTGGGTTTGGGTGTGGTTCTCCTCAGAAAGGTTGAAAAGGCAGACCCGCCCTTCCTGTATTGTGGAGAGTTATCTTTTGGGAGTCCTGTGACCTTGCTTCGATCCTTGGCGTCTCTGATTCTGGCTTGTGGCCTCCAAGGCTGAAAACTTGGGGGAGGCGTGGGTTTTATTATCTACAGTGGTGTGTGTGCCAGCAAGAAACCTGTTGTATTGTCTGGCCATCGTGACTCTTCTGTGAAGCTTCACAGCATTCCAGTTTGTAAGAGCAGTTTTTGTTATCTGTGTGTGTTTTCAAAGATATAAAATGACTTTGCTTTTTACCAGCGTGTCTGGCTACTCTTTTTAGTTGGTGTTCACGTCTGGGGGAACCCAGACAGAACAGTCACGAACACTTTTCACATGCACAGAGGGTAAAAGAACCCAAATAGCAGCATCCAGGCAGGTGGGTGGAGCCTCGCGCAGCCTTCCTGACCAGCTCCCTGACGATTCCCAGGCACCAGCAAACCGGGAGTGTAATTTCACCTCTGAGTGAAGGCATGAGTAGTCCAGCACAGGGGTCTCCAGCCTTGGCCACTTTAAGCCTGGCGGACTTCAACTCCCAAAATTCTGGGAATTGAAGTCCACCAGGCTCAAAGTGGCCAAAATTGGAGATCCCAGGTCCAGCAAAACTTTTTATTTCCTGCATAATTACAAAGCATCTGTTGGAAAGCAAGACTTTGCATTTTGTCCAAGTGTCCTTTGAAAATATACAGGGAGTCCTCAACTTATGGCCACAAATTGAGCCCAACATTTCTGTTGCTATGTGGGACAGTTGTGAAGTGAACTTTGCCCCCATTTTTATCTATTTATTTATTAATTAGATTTGTATGCTGCCCACTTTCGAGAGACTCAGGGCGGCTTACAGCAAGAATGAAGCAATATAAAACAGTTAAATACCACAATTAATAATAACATAAAACCCTTAAATATAATCACAATCATACCATCAAACATCCCACTCAAATCATGTCTATCCGGAATTAAAAGATGTCAGTTCTCATGGGCCCCAGGCCTGCCAGTAGAGGTAGATTTTCAAGGCCTTTAGGAAAGCCAGTAGGGTGGGAGTGATACAAACCTTGGGGGGAGGGGTAGTTGATTCCAAAGAGCCGGGGCCATCACAGAGAAGGCTCTTCCCACGGGCCTGCCAACCAACACTGCTTAGTCAACGGGACCCGGGGGAAGCTCAGATCGTTCGCTCATTTTTCTTGTCAACCATCTTTCTTGTCGCCATCGTTAAAGTGAATCACTGGTTAAATTAATAAGAGGGTTGTTCAATGAATCTGGTTTCCCTCATTGGCTTTGCTTGCCAGAAAGTCACAATAGATGAGGACACTGCAACTGTCATAAATCGGAGTCAGTTGCCAAGCGTCTGAATTTTGATCACGTGACCTTGAGGATGCTGAAACAGTCATAAGTACGAAAAACAGTCATAAGTCAGGGTTTTTTGAGTGGCATTGTACCTTTGGTCACTAAATGAACTGTTGTAAGTCAAGGACTACCTGTACAACATTGGTCCTTCTCCAGCATTTCTATGCTCTTCTATGTTTATTTCTTATAACCAGAGAGCAAGATAAGTGTTGCTGCTATGGACACTGATCAAAACCAGGCAGCAAACTATTGAAAGGAACGTGGTTTATTTCTGAGAACGTAATATTGCAATCTCAGCCTTGCGTATGTATCTTGTATACTTAAGATTAATTGAATAAACTACGAGGAGACTTTGGAAATGAATTTTGTGCTTTAAAATGTAATTTGGCTGGCTGTTTAAGTCGTACGGTAATTAAAAACATGCCTTGAGTTATTCAGCAAACCAGGAGAGTAAAAGGGAAGGCCTCATCGATGGTTTATTATTTTTAATGGATGGATGTAACATTTCATTAACTAAATCCCTACTTAATGAATGGGTATGTGTTTGAACTAATTTATTTGTATTGTAGATGAGAAAGAGTTCCCCTTGATGAGTTTCTTGGCAAGGCTGATATCTTTTCCTATAAGAGAGAGAACTGATTTATGAACTTTCTAATATTTAACGGCAATAACAGGGATAATCTATTACAGTAAGTTGGTTTTTATTAATTAACTTTGTTAGCCATTAGATATAGTTAAATATTTTACTTAGCTGTTAAAAGCTGGTTGTTATTTTCCCCCCCAATATTGATTTTTTAAAATCAGGGAGTCACTATACTGACCATATTGAGTATAATATATAAAAGTAAGGAGTTTCGATTATTTGCATAAGATGGTCCTAAATATTAAGTCCTATGTAGCAGTTTGTAAAAAAGTAATTTTACAAATTAATTGCCTTGAACATACTTATGCATGAGAAGATTATGTCTTTTACACACCCACACACCCACCCACCCACCCACACACACACACACACACACACTGTTTTTCCCAAAATAAGACATCCCCTGATAATAAGCCCAATCAGGCTTTTGAGTACATGGCAATAAGGGCAAGCGCTTATTTCAGGGCTCAAAATAAATATAAGACAGGGTTATGTCGGAGGCAGAGGCTTCCGAGATTTCTGTGGCTTTAGCAGCTTTCAGAATGTCTTGGAGGGTAGCGTCCTCATCTACGAGGTATTTCTTCTGCAAGGTTAGGTTGCTCATACCGAAGACGAGGCGATCGGCGAGGCGGTCCTCCGGGTCTTTAAATTTGCATTTTGACAGGAGGGCATGGAGTCAGGTTGCGCAGTCGTTGATGGATTCCCCGTCAGCCTGCCGCATTTGTGTGAATTGGTTTCGGCTGACACGGGCCGGAGTGGTGGGCTGGAAATGGGTGGCCAGCTTCTCTTGAAGTGCCATCCAGGTGACAGTCTCCATGGTGTTGGGCCCGACCAGCGTGGTTGAGAGGCTGTAGATCGCGGGGCCGCAGTAGTTTAAGAAGATAGCACGCTTCCTGTCATCGGAAGCATCTTAGAGGTTGCTTGCTTGAAGAAATATTCTGAATTTGAACATGTAGGTCGTCCAAGTGTCTTGATCGGGGTTGAAGAAGGCTGTTGCCTGTGCCATGGAGGAGGCTATTGGGAACGCATAGGTCGGGCACCCTCGTCACCACTGTTAAATCAGGAGACTGGAGACCACGGGCTAATAATCAGCTCTTTTATTAGCAGTGATGAGTAGAAGTGTTCAGCTCAACTCTCAATCTCCAACAGAGATAGCGGCTCGAAACCGCGGCTATTTATACTCTTTGGAAAGCGGGAAACACTTTGACAGTTCGTTGATTTTGGCGGTAAGTCTATTCGACTTGCCGCGTCTTAGCCAATCAGATTCTGTCTCAGAAACGGTTACACAAGACATAACAGGGTCTTATTTTGGGGAAAACATGGAATACACAGAGACAAAGAGAGAGACACACACACATATACCAGTAGCGTGTTCCTACCCGTATAGATGAGGATGCTGCAATGGTAGTAAAACTGGAGCTGTGCACACAGCTTTGGGTTCATGCGTGCATCCCTGGAGATTTTGCTTCTATGCATGTACAGGAAACAAAATCTTACAAGGGGACATACACACATGTGAGATTTTGGCAAATTTTTGCTTCTGTGCAGGCGCGGAAGCAAAAAAAATTGGTGAAATCTCGCCCATGTGCCGGAAGCAAAATCGCTGGGACACAGTTGCACGCTCGCCAGAGACCCAAAGTTGTGCACACAGTGCACCAGCAGCAGCGGTAGCAGCAACCCCCGCCTGATACAAACACACACACACACACATATACACATACATACATGCATACATGCATATATACATACATACACAGTACAGTGGTACCTCTACCTAAGAACGCCTCTACTTAAGAACTTTTCTAGATAAGAACCGTGTGTTCAAGATTTTTTTGCCTCTTCTTAAGAACCATTTTCTGCTTAAGAACCCGAGCCTGGAAAAATTTCCTAGGTAATTTGAGAGCGGCATGAAGGCCCGGCCAGTTTCCTGCCATTCCCCCTGGGTTTCTCTCTCTGGCACAGTGTATGAGAGGCGCGTGCTCCTCCTCGCTGCCTCAGAGTCCCTCTTTTTTTTTAAGCCTTAAAAGTTTTGGATTTTTTTTTATTCCCCTCATCTCACCTTCTTCCTTCCGCAGCGACTGTCCTCCTCCTCTTCCTCCTCCCCTCCTCCTCCCACCCAAATTCCGAGCTTTTATTCCTTTCCTAATGGGCTTGCAGGCATTATTTGCTTTTACATTGATTCCTATGGGAAAAATTGCTTCTTCTTACAAATTTTTCTACTTAAGAACCTGGTCACGGAATGAATTAAGTTCTTAAGCAGAGGTACCACTGTATACATATATATGCTTTGCTCAAAGACTGATATATTTTGTTACACCATTACATAATTAGAAATGTGATGAAATATGAGATCAAAGCCTAGTCTCTGATTGTGGCCCATTAATACACACTTGAAAGGAACTCTAGATAAAATTAGATTTTGATAAAGAGAGCCTTCTGCCCTTAATTATTATTTTTTATTTTTAGTCTGGAAGGCTGTCAAAAGCCAGTAGTAGAAAAATAAGACGTTTGTCAAGAATGTTCCTTGAGTAGAAAAATTCAAGTTCTCTTTAAGTTGAGAAAAGGAGGAGATGGAAAAAAAGGAGAGAAAATAAAGGGAGATACACTCCTAGTATTACCTCCACCCTTCTTTTACCTTTCCATTTATGAAGTCTGACGTGCTGAATTTCTTCTGTTCATAAAGTCTCTCTGTGTGACGTACAACCTTATTTTATTAAGTTATTTATTTATTTATTAGATTTACTATTAGATTAGACCTTGGCTTTTCCACACAAGAATGTTTACAGAAGAAAAGCTTTCACAGTAGCCATGGGGGCTGTTTACTGCCTTCAATACCTGATATAATATGCTGGGAAACAGAAAGATGCCCATGCTCCATTTTTACTTCCCAATTCTTTATAGCAACTGGTTGTCCACCGTAGAAGGAGAATATTGGATAAGACTCGACTTAAATCTATTTTAACAGGACTTGTAGGTTCTGCCTCATTTTTCTCTGCTTTGGCTCCACCAAGCACTTCTTCAAGAAACAAAAGTTGGCACTGAAATAAAGTGCTTCTTTGTTCTCAGAATAGGAAACAGAAAACATAGATAATTTTGTTCTAGTACAGGGACATAGGACTTTGTTGACCAGACGTTTGTTTGTTTGTTTTTTTGTTTGTTTGTTTATTGGTTGGTTGGTTGGTTGGTCGCCTTTCAACATGAAGGAATCTAAATAAAATTTACAGATTAAAATCCTCATAATTAAAAGTTTACAGCACATTCATATATCATCCATCATTCATTGGGTGGGGCAAGGTGTTAAAATTTCAATGGCCCCAGGCCTGCTGCCAGAGTTGAGTCTTTAAAAGTTTATGGAAGCAGGGAGAGTGGGGACAGTACAGATCTGAATTACCAATCAGTGGCTGTCATGCAAATAATCCTACATCCGTCAGTAGGTAACACCCTGATTTGCAATCTTTCTTTAACAGCCATTTAAAGTCACAGCACTGCTGAAGAAGTGCACTCGTGGCCAATCCTTGCACATCCCAATGGTCACGTGATCAAAATTTGGGTACTTGGCAACCAACATGTTTTTACAATAGCTGCAGTGTCCCTCAGGTTGTGGAATCACTATTTGCAACTTTCCCAGGGGGCATCCAACAAACAAAGTGAAGCAGTGGGAGGATTTGTTTAATGACCATATAAAATTGGGTGTGACTCACTTAACAGCTGCATTCCTTAGCTACAGGGGCACCAATCTTGGTTATGGCAGTAAGTTGAGGACGAACTATAAACCTGATGGCTGGGGAATTCTGGGAATTGAAGTCCACACAATTTGAAGTTAAAGTTAAAAGTAGTGATGGGTGAACCGAACCCAAACCCGAATTTTTGCAAAAGTTCGGGTTTGGGTTTGGGTTCGGGAGAGCGCCAGAAGCGCCGCCGCCCAGCTGTCACCTTCTGAAAGAGCCGGGGTGCTTCCGGCGCTCACCCGAACCTGAACATTTGCCAAACTTCAGGGTTCGGCATTCAGGAGACCGCCGAGAAGCGCCCAGACTGTCTGAAGGTGATAGCTGGGCGACGGCGCTTTCCAGAACAGCCGAGGAGCTGTCGGCCAGTTGGGATGTGAAAAAGGAGGTGGGGAATCCCACGAGGAGATTCCAGGGGCGGAGCTTTGACGTCACTGAGACATCTTTCCTGGCCAGCTGAAACGAGGACTCCAGGAAAGACGTCTCAGTGATGTCAAAGCTCTGCCCCTGGAATTCCCTCGTGGGATTCCCCACCTCCTTTTGCGCTTCCCGATCGGCCGACAGCTCCCTGACTGTTCTGGGAAGTGCCGCCGCCCATCTGTCACCTTCAGAAACAGCCGGGGCGCTTCTCGACGGTGTCCCAATTGCCGAACTCAGAAGTTCGGCCAAAGTTTGGGATTCAGGTTTGGGTACTGAACCTGAACATTTTTAAAAAATTCGGCTGCCGAACCCGAACTTTTTAAAAAATTCGTTGGGTTTGCCCAACACTAGTTAAAAGATCACTGATCTGGAACATTATTTTTTTTTCCTTTAGGTTTTCTTATTTCCTAATTACTAAGACGCAGCAGATGCTCTCCTGCTACCTGAGCATAGGCATTCTATGTGCAGGCTCTCCCTGTATTCTCATGAGTGGCACCAACACTTGCCACTTTTTGTGCACAACGAAAGTCCCATTTTATTTTCCAGGCTTTTGGTTTAATTAGCGTGGCTAAGCTTATTGTGCTGCTGCAATCACTAGAACCAGCATGGTGGAGCGTTTCCCACTCTGGTGCCCTCCAGATCGATTATAATTCTCCTCTTTGGCCATGCCACCTGTGGATTATGGAATGGCAGTTCAATGCATTTAGAAGTTGTCCATTTGTGGAAAGCTGAGCTGGAGGCGCTGGGCTTTCTAAGCTTTGCTTAATGCTGAAGCTCTTAAGGTGGCCTTGGGCAAATTGCCATGGCTTAGTATAATAAACTGTCTTGAAAACAAGGGTTGCTAGGTTGCAACTTGGAGAATTCATCCTCACATTGTCCATCCTACCTACTGGAGAGAGTATGAATACCTGCTTTGTAAAGCAGGCAAAAATTAAATGAATGCTGTAAGATGGGAGCTGATCGGGAAAGCCGAAATCGGAAGCTGGATGCTTTCCCACTATAATTACTACCATTAAAATGCAATAGTTGTTTCTCCAAATCACAGCCCATGCAATTAAAAGGCGTGTTGTATGATAATAACCCTGTCCATGGTTGTGTTAGGACAGTGTTTCCCAACCTTGGCAACTTGAAGATATTTGGACTTCAACTCCCAGAATTCCCAAGCCAGCATTGAAGTCCAAATACAGTGATACCTCGTCTTACAAATGCCTCGTGATACAAACTTGGGACAGAAGTCCGGAGGTGGGGTTTCAAGGACTTCGATGTTTTTGCAATGCTGCGATTTCACTGATGATACTCCCTTTGCTGGGAAACCCCACCTCCGGACTTCCGTTGCCAGCGAAGCACCCGTTTTTGCGCTGCTGGGATTCCTCTGCAGCATCACAAAAACACGGAAGTCCGGAGGTTGGGTTTCCCATGGAGGGGAGCCTCAGGGGAATCCCAGCAGCGCAAAAACGGGTGCTTTGGCTGGCTAAAGGGGTGAATTTTGGGCTTGCACGCATTAATCGCTTTTCCATTGATTCCTATGGGAAATATTGTTTCGTCTTACACACTTTTCATCTTAAGAACCTCGTCCCGGAACCAATTAAGTTTGTAAGACAAGGTATCACTGTATCTTCAAGTTGCCAAGGTTGGAAAACACTGTGTTAGGGTACAAAAGTGTGGTAGACCCTTTGTGGATAGGAAATTTCAAGTTGATTAACTATAACCTCCCCTTAATTTCAATTTCCAGTGAGGAAGAGTGAATGAATGGATTTTGGGTCGCCTGCAGCAATGAGGCTTTGCCTTTGTAAAGTGGTTTTGGATAAGAATGTATCAAAAGTTGAGATAGGTTTAAGAGTAGCTGCGGGAAATTACTAATGCAGAAGGAATGGTTATTTGGTTAAAGCTAACTCCATGGGTAATGAGGTAACAAACAAGAATATTCACTTTGGACCTATAATAAGGTACCTCTTTTCCCATTGATGGAGACATTTCCATTTTGTAAGATGCAATACAATCATTGCAATACAAACTTTTTAAAGGGAGACAACCTCTAAGAAGAGAGGTGGACTTCTGATGGCATACTGAAAATAATTAATTCTCATTAGGATGGTGGGCTCAGGAACATCGTCTTACAATTTGCTGGGAGTTAGGCTAAAAATAGTTACTGGTTTTACTCTTGTCACCCTTTTTTTAAATCTCCAGCATAAGATTTTAAACTTATTACAGTTGGTCCTCGACTTGCAATCATAATTGAGCCCCAAATTTCTGCTGCTAGGCAACTTTTGCCCCTTTTTCTTGCTGCAGTTGTTAAGTGAATCACTGCAGTTGTTATTTATTCATTCATTCATTCATTCATTCATTCAATTTTTATGTCGCCCTTCTCCTTAGACTCAGGGCGGCTTACAACATGTTAGCAATAGCACTTCTTATCAGAGCCAGCATATTGCCCCCACAATCCGGGTCCTCATTTTACCCACCTCGGAAGGATGGAAGGCTGAGTCAACCTTGAGCCGGTGATGAGATTTGAACCGCTGACCTTCAGATCTACAGTTGTTCAGTGAATCTGGCTTCCCCATTGACTTTGCTTGTCAGAAGATCTCAAAGGGTGGTCACATGACCCCTGGACACTGCAACTGTCATAAATATGAATCAATTGTCAGCCATCTGAATTTTGATCATGTGACCATGAAGGTGTGCAATGGTCATAAATGTGAAAAATGGTCATAAGTCATTTTTCAATGCTCTTGTAACTTCAAAAGCAGGGGTGTATTCCTCCAGATGGTCCAAACCGTTAGCGATCCACTGGTGATGTAATTTTGGCATCACAAATCCGGTTCTGTCTCTGCTGGTCTGTGCTGACCGCCATCTTTTTTTCCCCTGAACTTTCGGTCGATTTTCCTGTGTTTTGATGGCTTCTCCACATTCTGTGCTTTGAAAAAAGCCCTCCCACCTGCCACTGCGTTAATAATGACATTTATTCCGTTGCCCGAAACACAGCTGATCAGCTCCTCAGCTGTGTTTTGGGCTGAATGAATCTTCTTAGCATGCGCGGGAGTGAAATTGCATGCATGGACATGCACACTTCATGATGTGAACCGGTAGTGAAGTGAAGTGGAACCCACCCCTGTTTAAAAGGTCATTAAATGAACTATTGTAAGTTGAAGTCTACCTATGTTCAGAGGTAGGCTGCTAAGGTGGAACGGTGACACACGCTCGCCCCTGCGGCTCTAATTGCTAGCGGAGTCAAGCGCAATTCTGCTACTGCACCTGGGCAGGTAGAGAAATCATGCACCTGCATGTCCATGTGCAGTTTCCCTACCTGCCCAGGTGCCATAGCAGAATTGTGCTGAACTCTGCTAGCACTCAGAGCCATGGGGCTGAGCACACGTCACCGTTTCACCTTAGCAGCCCACCTCTGCCTATGTTCTCATCCACTCCGAATAAATTGTACATCCTGTTTCACTGCAATCCCATTCTTCTTCCGTGTCATGTAGGCTACCCTGTCTGAACCTCCCATTAAGTGAGTAGTCTAAAACACCTTCAGGTTTTCTTTAGGTAAGCATAATTTTCCATCCACTCTACTCCATACTGGCTCTGCATGCACATTCATCAACTTTATTTATTTATTTATTGGATTTGTATGCTGCCCCTCTCTGGAGACTCGGAGCGGCTAACAGTAACAATAAAACAGTGTACAATAGTAATCTAATACTAAAAATGATTAAAAACCCATTAATATAAAAACCATACATACATACATACATACCATGCATAGAATTGTAAAGGCCTAGGGGGAAAGAGGATCTCAATTCCCCCATGCCTGATGGCAGAGGTGGGTTTTAAGTAGTTTACGAAAGGCAAGGAGGGTGGGGGCAATTCTAATCTCTGGGGGGAGTTGGTTCCAGAGGGCCGGGGCCGCCACAGAGAAGGCTCTTCCGATGGGTCCCGCCAAGTGACATTGTTTAGTTGACGGGACCCGGAGAAGATCCACTTAAATATAATACTCCTGGATAAAACAATTGGATGAGATGGCTGTAACAATTACAGGACAGAGATGGAAGGGACCTTAGAGGTCTTCTAGTCCAACCCTCTGCTCAGGTAGGAAACCCTATACCACTTCAGACAAATGGTTCTTAAAAGCCTCAGGTGTTGGGGTATTTACAACTTCTGGAGGCAAGCTGTTCCACTGATTAATTGTTCTAACTGTCAAGAAATTTCTCCTTAGTTCTGAGTTGCTTCTCTCCTTGATTAGTTTTCATCCATTGCTTCTTCTGCTGCCTTCACGTGCTTTGGAGAATAGCCTGACTCCTTCTTCTTTGTGGCAACCCCTGAGATATTGGAACAGTGCTAGAATATCTCCCCTAGTTCTTCTTTTTATTAAACTAGACTTACCCAGTCCCTGCGACCGTTCTTCATATGTTTTAACTTCCAGTCCCCTAATCATCTTTGTTGCTCTTCTCTGCACTCTTTCATCCTTTTTTTTATATCGTGGCAACCAAAACTGAATGCAGTATTCTAAGTGTGGCCTTACCAAGGCATTATACGGGAAGACCTTGACTTATAACCACAAATGGGGCCAGAATTTCTGTTGCTAAGCAAAGCAGATTTTATGACCTGTCTTGCCAAGGTTGTTAAACAAATAATTACAAGTTGTTAAGTTAATCACACCACCATCAAATGACTTTGGCTTCTTCCTTTGACTTTGCTTGCCTGAAACCATGTGGGGCCGGTGATAAATGATGATCATATGACCCTGGGACACTGCAATTATGATAACGGCATGCTGTGGTTGCTAAGTGCTTGAATTTTGATGATGTGGCTTTAGGGATGTTGTGCTTGATGTAAGCATGAGGACCGTCATAAGTTTTCTCAGTTCTGCCTTAGCGTCAAACAACACTAAATGAATTATTGTAAATCAAGGACTACCTGTAATCCATGGAATTGTAAAATGAGGGATTTTGATTGTCAAAAGAAGTTAGTTTAGCATCATCAAAAAACCTTAAAATCTTTACCTATGACCATAGTTCCCTCTAAGCTGAGCAGTGAGCAATCGCTCACTTAAAAATCATCATCAACTCAGAGTTTTCCAAACCTGCCCAGAAGCCGAGGGGGAAAGAGTGAGAGGGAAGGAGAGAGAGAGGAAGAGAGGAAGAGAGAGAAACAGATAGAAAAAAGAGAGGAAGGAAAAGAGAGGAAAAAAGAATGGGAGTAAAGAAGAGAGAAAGAAAATCAAAATCTAGTTTGAAACTAGCTCAACTATTTAAGTGGCATTTTGATATTGATAGAGTTGCCCTATTATGAGCTCACTGTTATAGACACACAGTACAGTATTTTATTTTGAAATTCTCTGAGGCAAAACAGGGTGGGTTTTTTGTTTGTTTGTTTGTTTGTTTATTATTTCTGTGCTGCCCAGTCCCGAAGGGACTGCCGCTCAGACACTATAAATGATTATAGTGTAAATGATTTAGCGTTACTAGATAAATGGTCAAAGCAATGGAAACTGCAGTTTAATGTTTCCAAATGTAAAATAATGCACTTGGGGAAAAGGAATCCTAAATCTGAGTATTGCATTGGCAGTTCTGTGTTAGCAAAAACTTCAGAAGAGAAGGATTTAGGGGTAGTGGTTTCTGACAGTCTCAAAATGGGTGAGCAGTGTAGTCGGGCAGTAGGAAAGGCAAGTAGGATGCTTGGCTGCATAGCTAGAGGTATAACAAGCAGGAAGAGGGAGATTGTGATCCCCTTATATAGAGCCCTGGTGAGACCACATTTGGAGTACTGTGTTCAGTTCTGGAGACCTCACCTACAAAAAGATATTGACAAAATTGAACGGGTCCAAAGACGGGCTACAAGAATGGTGGAAGGTCTGAAGTATAAAACGTATCAGGAAAGACTTAATGAACTCAATCTGTATAGTCTGGAAGACAGAAGGAAAAGGGGGGACATGATCGAAACATTTAAATATGTTAAAGGGTTAAATAGGGTTCAGGAGGGAAGTGTTTTTAACAGGAAAGTGAACACAAGAACAAGGGGACACAATCTGAAGTTAGTTGGGGGAAAGATCAAAGGCAACATGAGAAAGTATTATTTTACTGAAAGAGTAGTAGATCCTTGGAACAAACTTCCAGCAGACGTGGTTGGTAAATCCACAGTAACCGAATTTAAACATGCCTGGGATAAACATATATCCATTGTAAGATAAAATACAGGAAATAGTAAAAGGGCAGACTAGATGGACCATGGGGTCTTTTTCTGCCGTCAGTCTTCTATGTTTCTATGTTTCTATGTTTCTATACTTTTCCACCCCCCCCCCAAAAAATTAGAGGGAACATTGCCTATGACATTGTTACCTGAGTGAAGGCATTCTTGATGTTGGTTCTCCCTGTGTCCCCATGTGTGGCACCAAAACTTGCCACTCTTTGTGTAAAAATCCCATTTTATTATATAGGCTAGAGGTCTTCAAACTTGGCAACTTTAAGACTTGTGGACTTCAACTCCCTGGCTGGAGAATTCTGGGAATTGAAGTCTAAGTGTTGTTAGCCGCCCCGAGTCTTCGGAGAGGGGCGGCATACAAATCTAATAAATAATAATAATAATAAAGTCCACAAGTCTTAAGGTTGCCAAGTTTGAAGACCCCTGATCTAGGCTTTTGGTTTAATTGGCATGGCTAAGCTTATTGTGCCATTGCAATGACTAGAACTAGCATGGTGGAGCGTTTCCCACTCTGGTGCCATCCAGATCGATTACAATTCTCCTCTTTGGCCATGCCACCTGCAAATTATGGAATGGCAGTTCAATACATTTAGAAGTTGTCCATTTGTGGAAAGCTGAGCTGGAGGCTCTGGGCTTTCTGAGCTTTGCTTAAGGCTGAAGCTCTTAAGGTGGCCTTGGGCAAGTTTCCAATGCCTTAGTATAATAAACTGTCTTGAAAACAAGGATTGCTAGGCTGCAGCTTGGAGAATTCATCCTCATATTCACCATCATAAGCTTAAAATCCTTATCCATTCCCCGCCATCCAGTCAGAGCTGAGGAAGCTTCTTAGGTGAGAAGCGAAGCATCTTCAAAGAAAAAAACGAAGTCCATTTGCCTTTTGAAAAGGCACCTTTGGGACAGTGGTGAAATTCAATTTTTTTAAATACTGGTTCTGTGGGCGTGGCTTGGTGGGCATAGCAGGGGAAGGATACTGTAAAATCACTGATTCCCACCCCTCTCCAGGGGAAGAATACTATAAAACCATTATTCCTTCCCCACTGATGCTAGCCAGAGATGTTTTTTGCTGGTTCTCTGAATGACTCAAAATTTCGACTACTGGTTCTCCAGAACATGTCAGAACCTGGTCGATTTCACCCCTGCTTTGGGACAACTATGAAGTCCATGACTGAGAATCTCCATAGATAGACATTTAAAAATCCTTAATATTGGATTTGCATTTTTTTAAATCAGCAGAAATTTCTCATTCTGAGCAACAAAGAATCAAAACATTCTCATGAATAAAGTGGTTTAGACAATGTTACGCTCCAATTACTGCAATGCCTGTTTGTACTATCTTATTAGTTTAACTTGCTCCTATGTCCCTTCTAAAGAATGGGGGAATTCACACATTGTTGTTATATGCCTAGTTTGAAACAGCTACCTTGAAAGATTAAAAAATCTGCCTTTTAGCCTTTCTATGTGCTACTTATGTGCCTATTTGATTCTGAAATCTATAAAGGCACACATACTGTACCCACAATACTGTATATATATTTAATATACACAGGATATTATTTGATATATCATGAGATAAACCTGAAGATTGGTTAAAATGTTCACAAATGCTTTTTGGAGTCTCCTGCAGTCCAGCAGAGAATTGACTTATCAAATTTATTGTGCAGCTATATCATTATACAAAAAATAAAAAATAACGAAAAAGGTGTAGTTAGAAGGGAACCCTTGAGTTGACCTGAGTATACAATGGGATAAAAAAAAAAGGTCTAACAATATTGATCATTTTGTCAATACAAAAAACTATTATCATGATCAAGTCCATAGATAGCACAAGATTAGAGATATTTCATCCAAACCAATCCTGGAATTTCTGAAAACTAACAGATACATTGCCCACAACAACCAGATATCATTGCTATGGCTTTGCCTCTGAACTATTAACACTGCATCCTAAAATCACCTTTCTAGGTTTGGCCTGGTTTCACATCACAATTTTTGCTCTTAATAATCTGATTTTGGACGGTGGTAAATAAGATATGTAGACAGAACTTCCTGCTGGTGAAAGTAGCAGAAAGCAGACTGATTTTTTGTAAATAATATTTCTTTTCAAATCCATATATAGAGAATAACAGTTGGAAGGAACCTTGGAGGTCTTCTAATCCTATCCCTTACTCAGCCAGGAAACCCTATACCAGTGATGGTAAACTTTTTTTCCCCTCGGGTGCCAAAAGAGCGCGTGCGTGCACAATTGCACATGTCCGAGTGCCTACACCCATAAATTCAATGCCTGGGGAGGGCAAAAACAGCTTCATCCACCCCCCGGAGGCCATCTGGAGGCCGGAAATGACTCATTTCCCAACTTCTGGTGGGCCCAATAGGCAGCAGGTAGAGTGCTGTACTGCAGGCCACTGAAGCTGACTGTAGATCTGAAGGTCAGCGGTTCAAATCTCATCACCGGCTCAAGGTTGACTCAGCCTTCCATCCTTCCGAGGTGGGTAAAATGAGGACCCGGATTGTGGGGGCAATAGCCTAGCTCTGTTAAAAAGTGCTATTGCTAACATGTTATAAGCCGCCCTGAGTCTAAGGAGAAGGGCGGCATAAAAATCAAACAAACAAACAAACAAACAAACTAATTAATTAATTCTCACGGAGGCTCTCTGGAAGCCATAAACGCCCTCCTAGAGCCTCCGTGTGAGCCAAAAATAAAATGGCCAGCATACACATGTACGTTGGAGCTGAGCTAGGGCAATGGCTTGCATGCCAGCAGAAATGACACCGCATGCCAACTGTGACACCCATGCCATAGGTTCGCCATCACTGCCCTATAGCATGGGTGTCAAACTAGATCATGTCACATGATGTATCATGACATATTGTGCCAGTTTGACATCCCTGCACCAGATAAATGGTTGTTCAATCACTTCTTAAAGTTCCAGTTATAGGATAGCTTTCTATCCTATAACTCTCCTTTCTTTAGGAATCATCAATTCTATGAATTTGGACTTAGTTAACTGCTCATGTGTAATTTTATTTCATTTTTTCCTTTGCATTACTCCTTATACAGTGGTACATCTACTTAAGAACTTAAGACCAGGTTCTTAAGTAGAAACGTTCTTAAGTAGAAGCAATTTCTCCCATAGGAATCAATGTAAAAGCAAATAATGTGTGCAAACCCATTTGGAAAGAAATAAAAGCTTGGAACTTGGGTGGGAGGAGGAGGAAGAAGAGGAGGACAGTTGCTGCAGATGGAAGAAGGTGAGGTGAGAAGAATTTAAAAAATCCAAAACTTTAAGGCTTAAAAAAAAAGATGGACTCTGAGTCAGTGAGTAGGAGCATGTGCCTCCCATACACCTGTCGCAAGGCTGCCTCCCATACACTGTGCCGGAGAGAGAAACCCAGGGGGAATGTCAGGAAACTGGCCAGGCCTTTGTGCTGCTCTCAAATTTCCTGGGAAATTTTTCCGGACTTGGGTTGTTAAGTAGAAAATGGTTCTTAAGTAGAACCAAAAATATCGTGAACACCCGGTTCTTATCTAGAAAAGTTCTTAAGTAGAGGCGTTCTTAAGTGGAGGTATCACTGTATTTCCTTAGTCACTGCAGCTAATAATAGTCGCAGCCAGCGATCGTTATACAAACATCAGGCTTAGGCAACGTTGAAGTGAATATGATAGCTTATGCTTCCCGCTTGTGGTCATAACCTGACATGCTGAGCATCAGATCTCCTGGATGTCTTGGCACAAGTAGTTTTCATCCCGAAATGATGGTGTAAGCAGGGGTTGTTTGTTTTTTTAAAGAAAATCTTAACCAATAGTATATTTACAACAGCATTAGGGATGCTGCTACCCTAAAATGCAATGTTTGCTATTTAGCTCTTTTACCATAATAGCCAGGCGTAGAGGTGTCGTGATGTGGGTATTATTTATAGCTTCTCTCCATATAATTTCTCCTCTCAATAATAACAAAGTGATGAAATTGCATAGATAAGGGCGAATCCTTATAACTCAGGCTTTCTCCTTTACATTTCTAGGGTAACAATAATTCAGCACTTATTTTTTATTTTTTGTGTGGAAATGTTCTGTACCCCCTTCTAACTCCGAGGCCATTCAAGCTTGTGAAATTCTTTATGAGCAATGTTTTATTAGGTACATCCACCAAATTGTCTTCATGGGGAGCAAAAACGAAGAGAGATTGGCTGATATCATAATGTCCTTCTCTGTTCTGATATGACACATGTAAAAGAGTTAAATCTAGAGCAGCCAGAGAGGCCACTGTCCTTGAAACTATCCATACTAATTACCATGATATCATTTTCAAAGGTTCTGGAAAGTTCAATGCCTTTGGTATATACATACACAGATAATGTAAATTCATGTCTGTGGTTCATCTCCCTTTTTTCTCCCTCTTTGCTTCTGACTACCTTTTTGTGTCTCATTTTTCCCAGGCACTTGCTTTTGGATGCTTGCTGATGTTGGAAAAATTAACACAGTATATTTTTGCTAATTGAATTGTGTGTGTGCTTGTTTAGATCTAGACATGGAGATGGACTGGGATGCTTTGGGTGCTTACTAAACAGATTACTCAATTTTGGTTTTATGCCATTGCAGTTACTCGTTGTTTCATTTTAAATTCACAATTTAGTTCAAATCCAAATGTGTATCTTTTACATAATTTAATGTCAGCTCCATTATATAGAACTAACCAAGAAGCCAACTTCACCAGAAAGATAAAACTACTTTTACCATGAATATTAGCTGTAGTAACAGGATGTTGCAAATCTCATTGTGTTTCCCTCCTGTACTCATGTGAATTAAGGGAGTGTCTGCCCAAATCCCTTTGCTTATACCTTTTTCTTGTTCCCTTGTTTTCTTGTTTCCTTGCTTATAGCTTTTTCTTGCGCTCAAGCCATGTTTCCCCCTCAGTTGTTGTGATGATGCATCTAGCTTTTCTCTATTGAAACCGTCTTCTTTACTCTCTGCATCAGGGGTGTCAAACTCAATTTCATTGAGGGCCACATCAGGGTTGTCCGGACCTTGGGGGGTGGGGTGGAGGGCATGACCAGGATGAGCATGGCCAGCTCCATGTCACTAATCGAGGCTCCATTTTCAGCTGTGACAGCCTCCTGCAGCTCTCTGCCTATGAAAATGGAGCTCGTGGAGGCTCTGTGTGGCCCATCTGGGCTCCAGTTTTGGCCACTACCGCCTCCTACAGCTCTCTGCCTGTGAAAATGGAGCTCGTGGAGGCTCTTGCAGCCCATCTGGGCTCTATTTTTGGCCACTCCTGCAGCCCTCTACCAGCTCTCTGCCTGTGAAAACAGAGCTCATGGAGGCTCTGTGCAGCTCAGCTGGGCTCCACTTTCGGTCACTACATCCTCCTGCAGCCCTGTGCCAGTGAAAATGGAGCTTGGGGGGGCTGTGTGTAGCACACTTAAGCTTCATTTTCATCTATGATTGCCTCCTGCAGTTCTCTGCCTGCAAAAATTGAGCTTGGGGAGGCTGTGTGTGCCCCACTTAGGCTTCATTTTCAGCCATGATGGCCTCCTGTAGCCCTCTGCCAGCAAAAACAGAACCCGGGAGGGCCATATGCGGCCCTCCCAGGTTCCATTTTTGGTGGCAGAAGTCCCATGGGCCAGTTCTTCACTGTTTCCAGGGCAGACCCATGGGCCAGATCTAAGCACCCTGTCGGCCGGATCTGGCCTGCGGTTCTTGAGTTTAACACTGCTGCTCTACATTTATAGTTTGTTGCCTGTTTGATTTCAGGATCAGCAGCCTGAGATTCCTACCAATAGGAATAAGAGAAGGTCAGAATGTGTTTTCTGTTTTGCCTGCATACTTCATGGGGAGGCCATTTGCACTCCATGAGTAGACCAATGGCAAAACAACCTCCTATTCTGTTTGCATAATTAAAAGGGGGGGGGGGAAGGAAGCTATTGGCTGGTGCCTTTATTTAACCTTTTTCTGAAGGCTATTGCTTCTTGATGGTACTGAACAGAAGTCTGCATTCTGAAGTGACATTCTTCAGGGAAATGATTCCCAAGAACTAAAGGTATCCATCGAATTTTATATTGCACCCCCTCCCTTTCCCACAACCGCACACATTTACTATCCCATATTTTGTACAGCAGAGCGTTTGGTATCCCCATCCACTTTGTGTACCTGCTTCTGTACGTACAGCTGACATTTTGGTTCTGTTTTCATGAGTATTTATGGACTTTCTGTGAGGGAATGCAGCACTTCCATCTTGATTGTTAATGACCCCTCCGCACAATAGCCAAGACCACTTAGTAGTCTCAGCTGAGGAGTTTTATTGCCAGCTGTTCCATCTAATTGTGCCTCGGTCTGTCTTAAACCTTTAGAGAGTGATATAAAGAGATGAGTGTATGCTTTTCACTCAGAAAAAAAATATATATTGGTGCCTGCAACAAAATGCACACAGGGTTCTGTTGGCACTAGTGAAAACAAGAAGGAGGGTGGATTTGTACGCCTTGCCTGGCTTGTGCTATGACTGTGGTTGGTGGGGGACAGAAAGCGACATTTCAGTAGTGTTTGGAAGGGAATAATCGCCTCCCACTTACCCAGTCATCCTACCGCTGTTCTTTTTGAGCAGTGGATTATGGAAAGAAGCAACCTGTCATCGTTCTGCTGCTCCCTTCTGTTAAATGCTCTCAGGCTTATTCTATATTTGTCTTGCTGGATTCTACAATAAGTACAGTACTGCAGGCTGGCACCAAATCAAATTATGTCCTACTTTGGACACGTGCGAAGATCTGGTTCTCTGGAAAGGGTTCTCGAATGCTGGGACAGGTAGAATGAAAGAGAATAATAATAATAATAATAATAATAATAATAATAATAATTATTATTATTATTATTATTATTATTATTATTATTATTATTATTTAGAACAAATGCTGTCAAAGCCAGAATTGAAAAATCAACAGACGATCCAAAGTGCAGACTCTGTAAAGAAACAGATGAAACAATCGATCACATACTCAGCTGCTGCAAAAAGATCACACAGACTGACTACAAGCATAGACATGATGCTGTGGCACAGATGATCCACTGGAACTTGTGCTGGAACTACCATTTGCCAGTGGCAAAGAACTGGTGGGATCATAAGCCTGAAAAATGGTCGAAAATGAGCAAGCAAAACTACTGTGGGACTTCCGACTTCAGACTGACCGAATTCTGAAGCATAACACACCAGACATTGTGATCATGGAGAAAAAGAAAATATGGATCATCAACATTGCAATCCCAGGAGACAGCAGAATTGAGGAGAAGCAGCTAGAGAAATTAGTGAAATACGAAGATCTAAAAATCGAGCTGCAACAACTCTGGCATAAGCCAGTGAAAGTGGTCCCAGTGGTCCTTGGCACGCTGGGTGCAGTACCAAAGGATCTCAGCGGACATTTGAAAAGCATCGGAATTGACAAAATCTCCATCTGTCAATTGCAAAAGGTCTCTTTACTGGGATCGGCAAACATAATTCACCGCTACATCATGCAGTCCTAGGTGCTTGGGAAGCGCTCGACTGGTGATGAAATACGAAATCCAGCATAGTGATCTTGTTTGCTGTGTTGTACTGACATAGTAGTAGTAGTAGTAGTAGTAGTAGTAGTAGTAGTAGTAGTAGTAATAATAATAATAATAATAATAATAATTATTATTATTATTATTATTATTATTTATTAGATTTGTATGCCGCCCCTTTCCGAAGACTCGGGGCGGCTCACAACAATAATAAAAAACAATATTATAGCGAAACAAATCTAATATTAAAAAAGAAGCATATAAAACCTTATCATACTTAAAAACCAAACAGCGCATGCATAGCAAACATAAAATATAAAGAGCCCGGGGGAAAGGTGTCTCAACTCCCCCATGCCTGGCGGTATAGGTGGGTCTTGAGTAGTTTACGAAAGACAAGGAGGGTGGGATGAAGACAAAGAGGATGACCAGAAGCAAGATGAATAGGAGGAAGGGTTTGGACTCAGTAACAGTAGTGATGGGTGAACTGTGAGAATACCTGAGTTAGAGATAAAACATCATGGGAGAAATATCAACGTGGTTGCCAAGAGTTCACAACTGCCTCATGGCATGTAATCAGTCAGTCAAAACCAAGATGGCATAACTTCTAAATAAAGGAAGAATTTGCTCTTTTCAATTCATTTCTTTCCTTAGGAAAACAGAAATCCCTCTGTTTACCGAGGAATGAATTCTTTTGCTCTGTCATACTGGATGCTATTTTTCTAACTAGATGCCCTTCAAATGGATTGTGCTACAGGTCCCCTCTGCATCTGAGAACC
This sequence comes from Erythrolamprus reginae, assembly GCF_031021105.1. Classification (NCBI taxonomy): domain Eukaryota; kingdom Metazoa; phylum Chordata; class Lepidosauria; order Squamata; family Dipsadidae; genus Erythrolamprus; species Erythrolamprus reginae. Next base: position 21,428,573 of record NC_091954.1, on the reverse strand, counting down.
ACAGGCAAGTTCACGCTTCATGCCTGCAGTTCTCACAAGGGCAGGGTCTGTTGGCACTTGAGGAGAGTTTCATCAAGAAAATCCATATTCCTGGCCTGAGATATATCACAAAGCTTATCTGCCCTATTTCTTGGGAGCGAAGAATAAAATTGAAATGAGAATAGGTTGCCTACATTAAAATGCCACCTATTCATAGCAGAGTTTATTAAATCAAAATATTAGGGGTGGAAACAAGCTTGATATATATAGAATAAATTCTAAACTCTTTGGGGCTGAATTTCTGGGTGCTACCTGCACCTTGCTCTTCAGTAGAATTGGTGTGGATTGTATTGTTAGTTTCAAATTTTTATCTCTAAAGTTTAGTCGTTGTAAACAACCCTTGAAAGCAACAATATTCTTTTTTTTTTTGTAAAATTACATTGTGAGTCTAGAAATGGCTTGTAATCGTAGCTAAGATGAAGAGAAGCCTCTCTATTTAAAATTAGAAATGAGAGGCCTCAAATTAGGTAAAAATGAATGAAATAAGCCAACAACTGTATTTTATTATCATCTGAGTATTGTGGAATTCTTCTTCAATGTGAAAATATTGCAACTCTTTCCAGGCAAAATACCGCAATCCATTTACAGGCAAAAGATGAGAGGGGTACTATTCATTGTAGTGCAGTTATTGTAAAAATAAGCATAATGGACAATAGATATGTTGTTGCAAATCCTGTTATTTCTTAGAAATATGCCTTCAACATCTTGCCACTACTAAGTGGGACGGACGGACATAGCTGTTAATATTAAGTGAAGGGAAACTGGGAAACTATACTAGGATGTTATTAAATAGATTTTAAAAACTACGACAGTAACCCCTTTTTTTCTTGTGTATGAATAACTTTCCAATGAAACCCTGCACACAATATGGTGAAAAAACAAACAAACAAAAATGGTTTAGGAGTTCATTCCCAAATGTAATAGGACTCAAATCTACTCGTGATTTGATTTCAATCTTTAATTCCTTGATCAACCCATGTTTTTGAATTTGTCAGTGCTGAAGTATGTACAGGAAGGTAGTCAAAAAATTAAGATGGATGATAATAACTACTGATATCTTAGTTTTCCCAAGAAGGAGAAGTCAGACAAGTGCCGATGGAGAACAGGAAGTTGTGATAAGATGACAAACATTCTACACAATCACTCCGTGGTTTGGAGTAGTTGTGAGCTGCATTGTTATTTCTGGGCTTTAATTGTAGTTTTCTTGTAATTCCTGACAATATTAGCTGCCTTGCATTTAAAAAACTACACAGCCTGCTTGCTGATGAATGTCATCCCTTTTTTTAGTCCATGAATTCAGCTTTGTCATTTGCTCATATGCTGGGATGTTGTTTGCTGTTGTTTGTTCAAATGTATTGTGATCTTGCAAATACTTGGTTATTAAATTGGCAGACTGCTTTGCTCTACCTTTGCATTGAATTTTGGATTGAGTTTTGTAAACAGGCTGGGAATTGGAAGGTTTCCAGCTTTTCATGGGTTTGTTCAAATAGATCTATTTATGTTTCCTTATTGAAGACTCAAGTGGAATAATTCAATCACAAATGTTTGTATACATATCAGCTTAGTTTTTAGAATATATTTTTTTAAAATCACACACATGGTCTCTAAACTAGAACATAATTCCCAATTAGACAAATTTATACCTCTCCAGTGGGAGGAAAAAATGTATTTAGACAAGTGTCAGCATGGAAGCTAATGATACATGTCAGCAGAATCAATACCATATTGGAAAAAAATCCTCAAGCAATTCAAGATTGCTAACAGATCTCTAAGATTCAAAAAGATCTCCAACATCCTGATCTGCCCTTTTTTCCCTTAACTTTCATGAAGAAATTCCTAAGAATTTTATAATTTGATGGCCCAAAATGAAAATAATAATAATAATAATTATCTCAGTTTAGTCTACAAACAACTGTTAGTTTTTAGATTTCTTTTTTAAAAAAATTGAACAAGGTTTTTTAATCCCCTGATTCAGTTAAATTCAGTAGATTATTTCTTAAAATCAGAGCATGCGGGAATAATACTGTACTGGCCAAAGGAAAGCAAATGTTTTCTTTCTTTCGTAAGCCGCCCTGAGTCTATAGAGAAGGGCAGTCTGGAAAACCAAATAATAATAAATAATAATAAATAATAAAATAAATGTTGAATGAGTGACAGATGAGAAGAAAGGAAGCCCAGTGATGATTTAGGTGCCTGCAGCATAAAACCAAATGTGATTACAGCAAACCATAATCATATGTTAACTTGGTTAGTGATTAAAGGAGTGACGAAGCCTGATTTTACACTGAGCATGACCCAGTTTAGAGTGACTCATCTCTCTTTGAGAAGGATATGTGAAACATATTGCTGGGAAGTCGCCCAGATGAGTCTGCAGGTTTTCCTTCTGATAAGTTGCTTGCATTTACTCGGTTTAGTCTTTTGGGTAGAGCCAAAAGGGATGACAAAAGCAGTATCATATGATGTAATTGGGATTCTTTTGAGAGTTGAAAGCTAAGGAGGCAGGTGAGGTTATCTGGAATTGTGAGCTAAACCCATGGGTTTTTTTCCTGGCTTTTCCAGGATTCTTGGTAGGGCAGGTGTTATTTGGGTTCAGGTGTTGGTTGGTGTTTCTTTGATATAGAACAGTGATGGTGAACCTATTTTTTGCTCAGGCCCATAATCGTTAGAAATAGGAAATCCTGGTTTCTTATAGTTTCTGCTCCCTGAAAGGCTAGTGCTAGTTGGAAGTCATGGGAAATAAGAGGTTGAGTTCTTAAGTGCTCCAGTGTATGTTCTTGAATATTCCATTATTTATATGAAATACAGTGGTACCTCTATGTACGAACTTAATTCGTTCCGTGAACAGGTTCTTAAGTAGAAAAGTTTGTAAGAAGAAACAATTTTTCCCATAGGAATCAATGTAAAAGCAAATAATGTGTGCGATTGGGGAAACCACAGGGAGGGTGCAGACCCTGTTTCCTCCCAGGATATTCCTAGAGTGGCCCCACAGAGGCTTCTCCCCTCCTTTTCCAGCCCTGTTTCCTCCCAGGAGATTCCTAGAGAGGCCCCATGGAGGCTTCTCCCCACCTTTTCCGGTTACAGTTTCGGAGGCTCAGGTTTGTAAGTGGAAAATGGTTCTTGAGATGAGGCAAAAAAACTTGAACGCCCAGTTCTTATGTAGAAATGTTTGTAAGTAGAGGGGTTCCTAGATAGAGGTACCACTGCAGCTATGAAAGATAACCCATTGTCTCATTAATAGTGATGGGCGAACCCAACGGTGTTCGGGTTCGGCAAGTTCGGACGAACTTTATGCAAAATTCGGCTGAACCCAAACCCGAACCCGAATGGGAAATCCCACCAAGAGATTCTGGGGGCAGAGCTTTCACATCACGTATACCGGCAGGTTGCTAAGGACGCCAAGGTGATCACTTCCTGGATTCCATGGAATCCAGGAAGTGATCACCTTGGCGTCCTTAGCAACCTGCCGGTGACGTCAAGGCTCCGCCCCCAGAATCTCTTCGTGGGAGGGATTCCCCAGCTCCTTCAAAGGGAGGTCTTCACGTAAAAATAAACATTGTTATTTTTACGTGAAAGGACACTGCAGCGGCGCTGCAAGCAAAGGGCGGTCCTTTCACATAAAAATAAACATTGATTGGCTCAGGAATTCTGGGAGTTGAAGTCCACAAGTCATAGAAAAGCTTACTTTGCCTACCCTGGGCCTAGGCTCTGGTTTTGCTGGCAGAGGGTTGCAGGAGGCCGTCGTGGGCGAAGCGCAGGAGCCCATTTTCACTGGCAGAGCTGGCAAAGCGCTCATGAGTGATGATGAGCTGGCCACACCCATCCTGGCCATGTCCCCCCAGCCACACCACCCTGTCCCCCCCCCCCGAGGTCAAACACAACACTGATACAGCCCTCAATAAAATTGAGTGTGATACCACCGGCTTATGAATTTGTCGTAGCATCCAATATGACTTTGGTGCATTTCTTACCTAATTCTTTCTCTGGTCTTGGCAATTCTGTGAAATCATAATTCCTTTACTTAGCCACTTTATCTATCTGTATTTTAATGCAGACAACATTACTTGATCTATTTTATAATTTTTCTGGCCTAAGCTTTGACTTTTTAAATCAATAGTATTATTCTAGTCTTCTTGTTTAAACAGAAACCTTTTTTATAGTCCCTATTAAAGATAGCAAAAAACGATGGTCGCATAGTGCTAGGCCACGGACTTTGAATGCTAAAATCTTAGCTTCCATTCCTTGCATTATCTGATTACAATGGTGCCAGCTAGTCTACAGATATTTGTTTTATTAAGTGTAAGTAGCCAGTGCAATATTTTTCAGGAGTCTCTTTAAAGACTGTATTTGAATCCGTCCCCATCACTAACGTACCATTTTATTCAGGGGTTGGGGACTTCACCCTTTAGTCTATTGTTTCTCCCTTCACAAAAAAACTCCAGATTTATTTATTTTACTAACTTTTTTTTAAAAAAAACCCTGTTTTTAAACATGTTTAAATCCATGTTTTTACAACAACTCTTGAGGGGGGGGGGGGTTAGCACAAAATGGTAAAAGCAACAAATTTCCCCAAAGTAATCAAAACTGGTGATTCCCCAAAATATAAAAAAACTGGTGATACCCCAAGGCAACATGCTGCCATACATTCACATACCAGCTTACTTATCCAGCCTCATCACAGCATTTGTGAGAAGGGTCAGCTCTTCAAGGCTTTATGGAAGGCAAGGAATATGGGAGGCTGCCAGAACTCTGTTTGAAGGATATTCCACAGGACACAGCAGCTACGGAGATTGTCCACTTCAGGATTGTGTTTGACCTTGGGAGGGCTGGACTGGGCTTGGCCACAGTGGGTAGCCATGCCCAGTCCAGACTGTCGGGGTGCCTATGGTGACCTGAGCACTCTGCCAGAGAATACAGGCTCCTGAGCTCCATTTTTGGCTGTGATGGCTGCCTGCAACTCTTTTTGCCAGCAAAAATAGAGCTGGGGAGGGCCCCATGCAGCCCTCCCAAGGTCTATTTTCAGCTGTGATGGCCTCCTGCAACCCTCAACCAGCAAAAACATAGTTCAGGAGCCCCCACGCTGCCCTCCTGAGATCTATTTTTGCTGGCAGAGGCACTGTGGGCTGGTCCTTCACTGTTTCCAGAGTGGCTCCATGGATCTAAATACATCACAGGCTGGAATTGGTCCCCAGCCCTTGAGTTTGATACTCTTGCACTAGATATTACAGTTTCAAAGGGATCTCCCTATCTGAGCTGATGGGTCAGGTAAATCCTGTCAAGGAGAGGCAATCCCACAAGTAGCTCGGTCGCATGCCATTAAATCCAGAACCTTGAATTAAACCTAGAAAGAAATGGAATTCTGGAGTAGCTCATGTAGCAGTAGAATAATATAGGCATCCAGAATCACACATACTGCCACACACATTATGTGTGGCACTCCGTGGCCTGCATTGGCTTCCGATCAGTTTCCGGTCACAATTCAAAGTGTTGGTCATGACCTTTAAAGCCCTACATGGCATTGGAAAAGAGAACCTACAGAACCGCCTGCTACCGCACGAATCCCAGCGGCTGATAAGGTCCCACAGAGTTGGCCTTCTCCGGGTCCCATTGACTAAACAATGCCATCTGGTGGGCCCCAGGGGAAGAGCCTTCTCTGTGGTAGCCCCGGCCCTCTGGAATCAACTCCCCCCGGAGATTAGAACTGCTCCCACCCTCCTTGTCTTCCGTAAACTACTTAAGACCCACCTATACCGCCAGGCATGGGGGAGTTGAGACATCTTCCCCCCAGGTTTATTATAAAGGCTTATTATAATTTATGTTTGGTATCTATGTGCTGTTTGGTTTTTAATTATGATAGGGTTTTTAGTTTTTTAATATTAGATTTGTGCCATTATAATATTGTTTTTATCGTTGTTGTGAGCCGCCCCGAATCTTCGGAGAGGGGCGGCATACAAATCTAATAAATTATCATTATTATTATTATTATTGTTGTTGTTGTTGTTGTTGTTGTTGTTGTTGTTGTTGTTGTTATTATTATTATTATTATTATTATTATTATTATTATTATTATTATTGTGGACCAGTTGCACTTCTGCATGACCTTCAGGGCAATCCAATCAGGAAGTGAACATAGCATAAATACTATTATCCATAGTTGCAGTAGAAAGTTTTCCTGTGTACCTTTGTTGGTGCCTTTGCCATGCGGTCGTATAAAAACAAATACATCAGATTCCTTTAAACTACATGCTTATTACTTAATTCAGATGGCACAGTATGTTAATAGGAGCACACCAGCTCCTGAGAAATGTGTGAAGACATGAGTTGTAAATGAAGAAAATTTACACACAATTTATTGGAGTGGATGACACACGTCTATAAAGTAATGTCAGTGAAATTTAAGAATCCGACTGCTCTGTTTTGGCTATTTTAAGCATTTTTATAAAGAGTTTGTTTTAGAAAGGAAAAAAATGGGGAGAATTATTGTGAAATATTTTTTTTTGTTTGCGATAGGATTCCTGGAGTTTCTCTTCCAGGGCTGCAGAATATCCTGTCATCTGGATATTTAATTTGCTTAACAATACCAATTCCAGTCTTACTCTTCACCTCCTTTTTCTAACCATTTGTAAAATAAGTTCCATGTTTGATAATATTCTCTGTCATCTTTCTGTTTATTTTTCAGTGTAGGTCTATCCATTTCTACACAATCTAATATCTTCTTAATTATCTCTTCATCTTGCCATATTCATTCATTTTTCCAATACAGTGGTCCCTCGACTTGCGCGTTCTCGATTAGCGCGAAACGCTGCAACGCGGTTTTTCAAAAAATATTATTTAAAAAATAAAATATTAAAATATTATTTTTAAAAAATTTTTTTTTAAAAAAAAAATTTTTTTTTTTAAAAAATTTTTTTTTAATTCTGTTCCCTGAATGGAGACCGCTGGCCGCTCAATCGGGCCGGCAGGGAACAGAATGGAGCCTTCCGCGGCGGGGCTGGGGGAGCCGAGCCCAGCCCCGTGACATTCGCTTTCCTGCCACCCGCAGCCGAGTGATCGTGGGCTCCTTCGCAACCTCAGAGAGCTTCCTGGTTTTCGTGAGCTTTCATGCCCAGGAAGCTCTCCGAGGTTGCGAAGGAGCCCAGGATCACTCGGCTGCAGGAAAGCGAATGTCACGGGGCTGGGCTCGGCTCCCCCAGCCCCGCCGCGGAAGGCTCCATTCTGTTCCCTGAATGGAGACCGCCGGCCGCTCAATCGGGCCGGCAGGGAACAGAATGGAGCGTTCCGCGGCGGGGCTGCTATGGGGGGGGAGACGAGCCCAGCCCCGTGACATTCGTTTTCCTGCCGCCGGCAGCCGAGTGATCCTGGGCTCCTTCGCAACCTCGGAGAGCTTCCTGGGCATGAAAGCTCACGAAAACCAGGAAGCTCTCTGAGGTTGCGAAGGAGCCCACGATCACTCGGCTGCAAGCGGGAGGAAGGCGAATCCCACGGGGCTGGGCTCGGTTATCCCCCCGGCTCCCCTCCTACCAGCCCCGCCGCGGAAGGCTCCATTCTGTTCCCTGAATGGAGACCGCGGGCCGCTCAATCGGGCCGGCAGGGAACAGAATGGAGCGTTCCGCGGCGGGGCTGGGGGAGCCGAGCCCAGCCCCGTGACATTCGCTTTCCTGCCACCCGATTGAGCGGCCCGCGGTCTCCATTCAGGGAACAGAATGGAGCCTTCCGCGGCGGGGCTGGTAGGAGGGGAGCCGGGGGGATAACCGAGCCCAGCCCCGTGGGATTCGCCTTCCTCCCGCTTGCAGCCGAGTGATCGTGGGCTCCTTCGCAACCTCAGAGAGCTTCCTGGTTTTCGTGAGCTTTCATGCCCAGGAAGCTCTCCGAGGTTGCGAAGGTTACATCTTCCGCTGCCAGCCAGGCCATGCTGGCGGCAGCGGAACAATCGCTGGCTGTCAACTTTTCTTTTTAAAACTGGGCAGGAGCTGACTTGCCTCCCCAGTGCTAAAAAGAAAAGTTGACAGCCAGCGCTGCGAAACCGCCGAAACCGGAAGGGGCGAGGTGGGGGAGAACGGGAGGCTCAGCATTCCGTCAGCCGCAGCGCTGGCTGTCAATTTTTCTTTTTAAAACTGGGCAGGAGCTGACTTGCCTCCCCAGTGCTAAAAAGAAAAGTTGACAGCCAGCGCTGCGACTGACGGAATGCTGAGCCTCCCGTTCTCCCCCACCTCGCCCCTTCCGGTTTCGGCGTTCGGCAACGGAGTCCGGCGCTGGGGCCATGCGGGGCCGCTCATCCAGGGGGGCGTGGACTGGCAAGCAGCAAGTGATCTGGCGGGAAGACCAAGGGAAGGTTCCTTCAGCCGCCCAACACCTGATCCGCTCCGCAGCGCGGCAGCAGCGAGGAGCCGAAGATGGGGTTTCCCCTTTGCCTTTACCCCATCTTCGGCTCCTCGCTGCTTCCGCGCTGCGGAGCAGATCAGCTGTTGGGCGGCTGAAGGAATCTTCCCTTGGTCTTCCCCGCCGCCCACACGCAAACTCCACCATCTGCGCATGTGCGGCCATGAAAAAAAATGGCGCACATGCGCAGATGGTGGTTTTACTTCCGCATCCAGTATAACGCGGAAATCGGTTAGCGCGGGAGGTCTTGGAACGTAACCCCCGCGCTAATCGAGAGATCACTGTATTGTGGAAAGATAATCCTCGCTGCTGTTAAGACATGTCATACTAAATACATACTTTTTAAAATCAAATATCTTATCAAATATCACCCCTAATGAAAGAGTTCATGTTTAAAATTTACATGTTTCCCTATCATCTTTTCTAGCCATCTGTATATTTTTGCCCTTTTTTTTTTGCTTTAGCCCAAGTCCACTACATATGATAAAATGTGCCCATTTTTGGATTACATTTCCAACATTTGCTAGAAATAATTTTAAACATTTTAGCTAACCTAGCAGGTCTACATAGTCATTCTTTATTTATTTATTTATTTATTACTTGGATTTGTATGCCGCCCCTCTCCGAAGACTCGGGGCGGCTCACAACATGTAAAAAGACAAATCGTAAGTAATCAACAATTTAAAATTTTAAAGATTTAAAAAACCCCACAAACTAACAGACTCACACACAAGCATACCATATATAAATTCAACATGCCCGGGGGGGGATGTTTCAATTCCCCCATGCCTGACGGCAAAGGTGGGTTTTAAGAAGTTTGCGGAAGGCAGGAAGAGTAGGGGCAGTTCTAATCTCCGGGGGGAGTTGGTTCCAGAGGGCCGGTGCCGCCACAGAGAAGGCTCTTCCCCTGGGGCCCGCCAACCGACATTGCTTAGTTGACGGGACCCAGAGAAGGCCCACTCTGTGGGACCTAATTGGTCGCTGGGATTCGTGCGGCAGGAGGCGGTCTCGGAGATATTCTGGTCCAGTGCCATGAAGGGCTTTAAAGGTCATAACCAACACTTTGAATTGTGACCGGAAACTGATCGGCAGCCAGTGCAGACTGCGGAGTGATGGTGAAACATGGGCATACCTGGGTAAGCCCATGACTGCTCTCGCAGCTGCATTCTGCACGATCTGGAGTTTCCGAACACTTTTCAAAGGTAGCCCCATGTAGAGAGCATTACAGTAGTCGAACCTCGAGGTGATGAGGGCATGAGTGACTGTGAGCAGTGAGTCCCGGTCCAGATAGGGCCGCAACTGGTGCACCAGGCGAACCTGGGCAAACGTCCCCCTCGCCACAGCTGCGAGATGTTGTTCTAATGTGAGCTGTGGATCGAGGAGGACGCCCAAGTTGCGGACCCTCTCTGAGGGGGTCAATAATTCCCCCCCCAGGGTAATGGACGGACAGATGGAGTTCTTGATGGACATTTGGAGTGTTTGGGGGGGGGCTATATTTGAAGAGCAAATAAAGTTTGTAATCAATGTTTCTCAAACTTGGCCATTTGAAGATGTGTGGATTTCAACTCTCAGAATTCCCATTCAGCATGAAAGGGGGGGGGGAGAAGCCAGGTGCAATATATTCTTTTTCTTTTCCATCCATATACATCTCATTTTTTATTAGCATGTTTCTTTGCCTTTTGCTACTTGTTCCACTTTTCAGGATGGGGCAAGGTAAAAATCTTTAATATGTCTTGCTGTAGCACTGCTACGGAGAACAGAAATAGAACTAGAAGTAGAAATTTATTACATATGACTTCTTCCTTAGAGAAGCTTCTTATTGCTTTGAGATCATAAACAATAAGAGACTTAAAAGAGATTCTGATTCAGATAACCACGACCTTTCCTGTTACATGCGACTTTTGGACTTTCCCTCCCATATTTTAGATTCATAAACTATAAGGTTATTTTAGTTGAGGATTTGGGAAATTGGCAAGCAAGACTGGTTTCGACCATATATTGATTCCAATGCATCATCTGGAAGAAAGTGAAATTAGAGCAGACCAATTTATTAGGACTATGAAGATGGTGTTAGTATTAAAGCCATCACCATTTTTGGAAGGCTGCTGCAGAGATTATATCCAGATTTTCATGTACAGTACATACATATATTCTTAGGCCTTGGATATACAAAACTAGCTAGAGTTTTAAAAATTAAAAGGCAAGTACTAGTGACCAATCAAGAGAGTGATCTGGAAAATATTATTGGATTTACAAAAAAAAAAAGCCTTGGAAACTGCAATGGAATAAAAAATATTTAAGTGAAATCAAATCCAATAACAATATTTGTATGAGCTAAAGATTAAGATGTTAGAAGTAAAAGGAAGGAATTGGTTTATTGGGTCAAAGTTAAAAGTGTGTTTGTGTGTATACACACACATACATACAAAGTATGATACACCAAGTATGTGTGTGTGTGTTTATATACAGTATAAAACATTTTTAAATAAAGGTTGGAAGTCACTTCTTTGTTTCTTTTTCATTCTTTTTCCCTTGCACTTTTTATTATTTCTTATTATTTTCCCAATCTTTTGGTCTGCATTAGTTTTTACTATTCCGATCAAAATTCTTAATAAAATTATATTAAAAAGAAAAAGAGAGAGCGGGCTGCAATGTGGCTAAATTTAGCTCTTCCTTCTTTAAGCCCTCTGATTCATGATAGAGGAAAGTTGCTTTGCTTGTGGGCAACTATGCAAGTTGCAAGAATAAATTTAAAATAATTGTTAAAAGATAGTTATGCATTAAACTAATCCTATTTGTAAGGTGGAAACATGTGTACTATATGTCACAGTGCAATGTTAATTGTTTTAACTTGAAGGTAAACCCCTGTAGGTTTGATTATCTTGTTTGTTTGTTTGTTTGTTTGTTTGTTTGTTTGTTAGTTAGTTAGTTAGTTTGTTTGTTTGTTTGTAACATAGTTTGTCTTTCTTCCAACCCAAGCAGCTATCATGAAAAATCACCTAATGAGTT